>NC_045713.1:19811608-20557084 GCF_009834535.1 Camelus ferus | reverse complement strand
TGATTGAGGGCCTCGCGCTACAGTGATGGAGACTGGAACAAACTGCAGAGTGTGTGCCCTACCCGGAAGTAGTCCAAGGGCCTGTTTGCCAAAGCATCAACCTGGCAAGATAAAGCATGGTCGCAAGAAGATTAAAAAAAACTACGACCTCTGAGGAGGTGGGTAGTTTGGGAAAAGCAGGGAAAACTTGCAATTTGGAGGTCACCTTGGTCCCCATGACTAATGGTCCCCATTTGGGGTCCTGGATACAGCATCTGATGGGATCACTAGGTCCAAAGGGCAAGACTGATCAGCTACTCTGTGTCAGGCCGTGTGCTGGGCACTGGGACACAGAGGTGGACGGGGAGGGACAACGGATGTGGGATCAGGAAGGGCGACTCTATTCCAAGCACCTTCGGGCAGGAATGGAGGCTGCAGATCAGTTCTGGCTCAGAGGCCGGAAGAGCCGGTGAGCGCATCTGCTGAGTCAGCTTTGAGCATCTGAGAAAGACGGAAGCAGGAGCTCCTGGTTGGGAATCCCCCTCTCGAGACAAAACTCGTGCAGGGCTGTGCAGACTTGATTAGCCAAGTGAGGGAGGCGGGTCCAATTAAAGTGGCCACTGCAGGAATTTAATAAGCACGGGAACGTTTATGGAGACAGCTCCTGATTGGAGAACATGGCCCCACTTCTGAGCTTTGAAACCTTTGATGTTGGACATTTGACTCCGTTCCAGGTTCCCAGCCAGCCCTGCAGAGGGCCCACGTCCCAGGGAGCATCCTTTGAAGGAGCCAGGCTGTCAGTGGAGTTGTACTGATTAGGCAAAATGGGAGTGGCCTCAAATGCTTGTGCTCATCTGCAATTCAGTGTGCCTTTAATTTGCAAAAAAAAAGAAAAAAGAAAAAAGGAAAAAAAAGAAAGAAAGAAATCCTCTGTGTAAAATTATATCCAGGTTGGTGAGAGAGGTTACCTCAAGTACCATTTATGGGGCACTTAAAGTAGCAAGCAGTGGCTAAGTATCCTACACTGTGCCGTAGGTAGGCATTGTGGGTTTAGCCCCCATTTGACAGATAGGGAAACTGAGGCTCAGGCAGATGAAGTACTCACCCAACAGCCACACTGCTGGTAAGGGACAAAGTCTGGATATCTGTCATCGCATTTACAGCAGTGGTTCTCAACCAAGGTAACTCTGTATCCTTGAGGGACATTTGGCAATGTCTGGAGACACTTCTGGTTGTCACAACTTGGGGTGGCATCTGATGAGTAGGGGCCGGAGATGCTGCTAAACGCCTTCAGTGTGGAGGACGGCCTCCCCAGCCCAGAATTATTTGGCCCCAAATGTCCATAGTGCCAAACCCAGACTAAGAACCCCTGATGTGCCAGAAAGAGCAGATTTTAAATCTGTTGGCCTGATATCAGTTGTATGATTTGGGGAAAGTCACTTAACTTCTCTCAGCCCTGAAGTCTTGAGAAGAAATGCAACCCTGTTTCATCTTGAGTTTAGCCCAGTGAGACCGTTTTGGACTTCTGACCTCGAGCAATGTAAGAGAATAGATCTGTATTCTTTTAAGCCAGTAAATTTGCTGCAGCAGTGATGTGGCGCTAATTCTGGGGCAGAGGTCGGTAGAGCTCAGGGGACAACAAAGCAAGACTTGGAGGGTCCCACGGAGGGGATGGAATCGGTATCCTTCTCTCAGGGGAGGGCTAGCCAAGGCCAACAGCCAAGGAGGGCTGAGTCCCCGCCCACAGCCCCTGTGTCCATTGCCGTGGGCCTCCCTGAGAGGGTCAGGGCATCACTCAGCCGGCAGGGCTGGCATCCATCTTCCATTACTCCATCCACACCCAGCCCGGCTCTGTCTGGACAGTCACCTTTTCCCCTTCTAGGGGACTCACATGCTTCATCTCGGACAACCAGATAAACGCTGGCCCTGGGCACCTGGTGGGGCAGAGGTTGGAAAGACCCCTCCACCCTGCCTCTATGCGCGCAGTGTAAACAGACCTAGCTCAACGTGTGCCCCTTGCTGGCACAGTGGGGAGCCACCACCTCATTGCAGCTCAGAGGCACGGGGACCCAGAGAAGGTTCGAGTAAGGTGGGCTTGCAAAGCTTTATCCATCACTTCAGCTTTCAAGAGGCAAAACCCTACTGAACATTCTCAACAACCAAACAATAACAGAAGCAAACCAAAAAAAAAAAAAAAAAAAAAGTGATGTGTCTGGCTTCACACCTTTGTCATGTGGATGAGGGAACCAAGTCTTTGAGAGGACGTGACTGCACAGCATGGAGTTAGATGGATGAAGACTGGAATCTGGCCACCTCATTTCTGGTTGGGAGTTTTTTCCTACTACACCATGCTGCCCAGAATAATATTTTAAACCTACACACTTATTTGTTGTTGTTGTTGTTGTTTGCAAACTACCAGCAGGGTAAAATGATTATAAATCTCAGAGGCATGGACTGGCATTACTTTGGAGCTTTATTATTTCATCTAACTGATTTTAGCAGGCCCACAGTGTTTTAATATGTATTTCATCTTTATTTGATTTCATGGACAATTTGTTGTGGGTTTTTTTTTGCAAAGCAAAAGAAAATTTAGAAAAAAAAGAGAGTTTTTCCCCTTCTTCCCAGCATGCACATTTCCCAGGGAAAGGAAGTCCGTTTGGGTGTGGGAGGCCGACTGGGGAGCCCACCTCCCCATCCCTAATGATAATAACATGCTGGTCACGTACACCAGGGCTCCCGCCAGACGCTCTCAGGGAGGCATTCCCAAGAGTGAACACTAAAAACTTGGGCACCATGGGGGGAACCAGGGTCACTGCCACCTGACCTCTGCGGGGCAAGAGGAACCAACCACCGGGTTGAGTCAGAGTATTCTTGACAATATGGGAGAGTTGGAATCAACAGGAAATGAATTCATTGAAAAAGGAAGGAATGAGATGTGAGAAAGAAAGCAAATTAGCATCATTCTCTCCCGTGACTGGGGGTTAGAAATTTACACCTGGGTACCATCCTTGGCATCGCAGAGGGGAGATCTTTACAGGGTAGCTGGGACTGAAAACTCAAATGGGAATGAAAAATAACAAAAATAATAACAATGACACAACATCAACTAATATCAGGCACTTACTAGGTTCCAGACGCTCTGCTAAGAAGGCTCATGCATTATTTTACCCAATCTCTGGCTTAATCATCTTACAAACTAGATGTTATTATTGTGTTACAGAAACGGAAAGCAAGACTCAGAGGGATTACGCCACAGCCAAGGCCACCATCATGTAGGTGTTCTGACCTGGGATTTACATCTAAGCAGTGTCCCTCCAAAATCCATGAGTTTGGTCATTATTCTATATTCTTTCTTTCCACAGCTGGGTTAAATGGATATCATTGTTCTCATTTTAAAGATGAGGATGCGGGCCCAGAATTTATAAGTGAGGATCAATGGAAGTAGGTCCCAACTTGGGTCTGGATTATTGCTGAAACTTCTGGGGAAAACATCTCTCTCCACTTGGGTTTCTAAGCTGGCTGGATGTGGGTTAGCCCCCCAAGGGGTGTCAAAACACCTTGCAGTGTCTGAAAAGTTAACCGTCTCCTAGGATAGCAGGGCTAAGAGATGCTTTGGAATCAGCAATGCCTGAAGACAGCTCTACTCCTATAAGCTGATGAACTATCTCTTTGGCTTAATTCAGTTTCAGCTGGCAGTCATCCTGTGCTCTGTGCTGCATCTGGACTCATCCGTCTCCCTGTTCCAACTTGGTCACACTCCTTGGAGGCTGACTTGTATGGACTTCATCACTGGTGCCCAAGGCCTCTAGCTTCCAGTAGAATCTGGCCAATAGGGCATACTGGCAGGGCACTGGAAGGAGGGGAGAGAGTGAGGTCAGCGGCTTACTCCCTGGCCCCCTGACTGCTGTATCACTGAGGGTGGGTTGAATAACCTCAATCAAAGGTAACAGGTGGCCCCGTCCTCACTGCTCCTCTCTCTCCTTCCTCCGTCCCCTCGCCCCCAACTCAGATTTGGTGACAACTCCTTTCTCTTGCCACTTCAGGCCTAGGTGTGGTAATGGTGCCCTCACCGCGACTGCCCCTGCGGTACTGTCCTACGCCTTGTGGGTTTCCTCATAGCTGCTCCACACCTTTGTAAATAGCTCCTTTATTAAACTCTACTCATGCTACCCAACTGGAACGTTCCATCTGCTTCCAGCTGAGACTCTGATACAATTTTCTATCACTTACAACCAATAATCTCAATTATTACAGGAAATAAAATACTTCCAGTACCTACTTCGTGGCAAGCATGGTGTTAAGTCCTTCATTTACTTTATCTCATTCACTTCTCATCATAAACTCCTTTGCTGGTCACACAGAACTTCATGAAATGACTCAGTTTACCTCTCTGGCCCAGTGTTTTATATGCCAGCCAACACTGAATTCATTTTTGGCCTCTTTGCCAAATAGGTGATTCCTTCTACATGGACACTCCCATCTCTACCCCACATTGTTTTGTTTGTCTGTTTGTTTGTTGTTGTTGTTGTTGTTTTGATGCATTCCTAGTTCTTAAGACAATGCTCAAAAGCCACCTCCTCCTTGAAGCCCTCCTGGCTATGCTATTCCCTTAAGCAGATTCTGTCTTCCCTCTCAGTTGAATCCCCTTGGCCAGCTTCAGCCAGAGAGCTTAGTGAATTGTAAAACAATTGCTAATGCTTAGAAAAGTGCCTGGCAGGTAGCAGCTACTTGGTGGTGCATCTGAGGCCAGGAGACAATCGGAAAGTAGGAAGTGGGGGAGGGAGGGAGGGAGAGATTGAAGTGACTGATAGGAGCCCAGAGTTAGTACTAAATCAAGGCGTAATTTGTGCAAGGAGGAAACAGAAACTTACTTGTGGGGAGTGTAGCCATTTCTGCCACCTGAGTGCTAGCGCTGCACTGAGAGGCTATTCCTCTCGACTCTGACCGGTTTAGCTGTTGAGACCGTTTCCTCTCATGTGGACGCACAGAGCCTGGCCACCTGTAGGGCTTTGAGGCCCCAAGATCACCCATCAGAGATTCCCAGCGACATGGAACCCACCCTGCCCGTTAAGCCAGGCAGGAGAGGCGGCTGGATGAAAGCCCACCTCCCAAGGCCCCCCCTCCATCCATCAGCCTGGCCCCACGCAGAGGCCACCGCCTTGTCTTCACACCAAGTGCCACGCCACTGATTGACTGCAACACTCAATTTCAACCCAGCAGAGGACCTGGCAGGCCTTTGATCAATATTTTCCACCACAGACCACTTCCTTATGATAAATGCACTAGTTGAGAAGAGGAACAGATTAACCTCTCAGCATGGGTGGCAGGCAGCAACTAGGAAAAAGATGGCTCAATTCTGTCAGGAAAAGAGGATGGGGCCTATTTCTCGAGCTCCCCACGACCATATTTCAGCCTCATAGAACCATGAATGAGAAGAAGGCTCCTTCCTAAAGAGTCTCGGAGCTTTCCGCTGCCCACTCAAACCAGCCTGCGCATCCTCCCCGCAACCCCTACCTGTGTTGGGCTCAAAAGAAGCAAAGGTAACAGAGAGTGGGAAAGATTTTATACACACACACACACACACACACACACACACACACACACACACACACACTCAGGGTAGCTGATGGATGGGGATTGGGCGGAGGAGGGATGTAGATCACGTGGGCAAAGGGAAGATGAAAGTCCCTGAGAAGAGTTCTATCTGCTGCATAAATCCCTCTCGCTGACAAACAGCGCGGGAACAAGGTAATTCAGCGCAGTGATGGAACCGATTGGATCAGAGATCTTACAGCCCCACAGACAGCGGGAGGGGCAGCTGGAGAACAACAGACAAGACGCTCAGTGATGAAGGGCTCATGCCAGGAGCCCAGGGAGACAGGAGGGCCCAGAGAGAGAGTGCCCCATACGCAAGCTGAGCGCTCCCCCATGAGACCCAGGTGTGGCACCCGGAAGTCCCAGCGGACGCATCCATCCATCCACTCATTCATGCATTTTAAAATATTTCATTTGTTGATAAATATATGCGAGGCAGTGTTGGTGGGGAGGAACACATAGCAAGATCTAGACTCTGTTTTCGGGTTGCTTAAATAATAATCTTTTTGCTGTGATGAGTGACAACAATGAAGCATCTCCTCTTGGCTGTCTGACGCTGAGGCAAGGCGGCCTCCTCCTTTAGCTGGTGGACCAGGAAGGAACTGGTCACTAGTGAGTATGTCTCTTAGGGTTAAGGTGGAATCTCAATGAAATTAAGATTGTATTGAGTCAGGTGCCTAAACATTGTCCCAAACCACAAACCTCTCTCCCATGAGAACCCCAAGAGAGTTGTAAACTCAAAGGATAAAGAAAAATCGGAGGTCCAAGCACAACTTCCATATAAATTAGACATGAACCCAAAATGCCAGAGTGGACCCTGCGGATAAACCAGCCTGTAGTTTAAGCTTGTCACCTTCCTCTACCCCTCAGCTTAAGCCCAGAGGATGCCACCAGCTGGCCATCCATCTCAGACAATAGCCGTAGCAGGTGAGGGTGCACGGACGCAGGGAACAGAGAGCTGGGCAGACCTTCTTGCGTTAGGACTACATTTACCCTTATGTTCTGTGAGAAGCAGAAAGAAGAAGCAAGCATCGAATATTTGCGCTGATTATTTTTTATCTCACTGTGGCCCACCCACCAAGAAAAGTGGTCCAGACACTGTCCTAGATTAGGAATTTCTCCTTCCAAGAAATGGGCAGGGCTGAAGAGTAAACTCAAATACAAAGATACACTGCACACTGCATAAAAGAAGCAGCCTGTGTGAGTCTTCTATTGCTGCAACAAATCATCAAAAATTGTAGTGGCTTAAAAAAAAACCCACCAGTTGATAAATACCAGCTCTGAAAGTCAGAAGTCTGACACAGACTGGCTGGGGTATAATCATGGTGTCAGCAGGGATGTGCTCCTTCTGGAGGTTCCAGGGGAGAACCTCTTTCCTGGCCTTTGCCAGCTTCCAGAGGCTGCCCGCATTCCTTGGCTTGTGGCCCCTTCCTCCGTCTTTAAAGTCAGCATCCTCAGGACCAGTCATTCACATGCTGCCATTTCTCTGGTTCTGTTGGATGGCAGAGATACTGAATAATGTCCTCCAAACTGAGGAGGGACTTCGAGACCAAAGAATGAAGCAGACAACTCCGTAAGTGCAATTATGGAGTTTATTGTGGGTAACTTACCTACAGGCAGCATTGGGTGGACCATGACCCAGAGGCCTTGGCAGCTACACTCCGTACTGCTGAAAGGCGCACAGGGAAATTTAAAGGAGCCAAAACTAAAATCAGAGTCTGACTACCAAGTGGGAACCATGGGTTTTTCCTCCCCTCCAGGAGTCTCATTTCCAGCAACCATCTGCATCAGCAAGAGGCACCTTCCAGCTTTCATATCACATAAAGGCAAAGGTAGAAGCCGGCAGGGAACTCACATGGCTGGGGGCATTCCCTGTGAGCAGGCTAAAGCTGCAGACGGTGGGGTGGAGGGGGTGAGACTGTGGGCCTGAGACTGAGCTGACAAAACGGTGTCACTGTGGTTCAGACACTTAGAAGGAGCCTTGTAATTACATTGGACCCACCTGGATAATCCAGAATAGTCAGCATCTCAAGGTAATCTTAACTCCATCCTCAGCTTGATCCCCCTTGGCCACGTAACCTAACATATTTACAGGCTGCAGGGGTTTGAGGTGGACATCTTTGGGACACTGTTATTCTGCTTAACATGTTGCCCAACCCACAGAATGGCCATTTTATCACTTCAGCCCCACCACCCTTCCCCGGGGCAGTGATGGGTAAAACAGAGGATCAGGGAAGATGTCTGAGTACCAAGGTGTATGACTTTGAAATACGGGAATCCTCTGAACTGGTGCACGGGAGAGCAGTGACCCAAGAGCGAAACTCAAAGCAAACTTCTTAAAATCCCTAAGCTAATATTTCTTTCCTCATCTACAAAGTGGGGACAGTAACCACCCCAGCGTAGAGTGCGAGTGAGATTTAAATGAGACAAAAATATATATGAATAAATATGAATCCTAGAGCAAGCTTTCCCTCCGGAGTTTTTTTTTCCACCGTCTTGCCTGTTTTAAACTCTCTGCACCACATCACTACATTTTCCGGCCGTTGTTTTTCATAAGATGCTGGAAGCAAAATAATCACTTCTGTCTTTAGTTCCAGAACATTCATTGCCTTGTGTACTCCATGCAATTTTCCAAATCACAAGCTAATTAAAGACTCCAGCAAAGGGCTAAAAGTAGATTAAACATTGATGTGGGTATCTATCGATTGGCGCCTTTGCTTGACTCTCGGCGCAATGTATCAATAACATTAAATAATCTCTTAATAAAATTTCCTCTTCCTGATACCACTCTCCCTCCTTGCTCACTCTTTCCAAAAATGCGAGTGCATGGGAGATAAACATTCCTTCTAAATGGTTATCAATAAATGCCAAATAGGATGAGAAGGACAGAGTAAAGGAGAGACCTCTGCAGCACGCTGTTTGGTGGCTGTTTGGTTGTATTACCATCAAAAGACGTTCAGACAAACTCACCTAGACAGCGCTAATTCAGGATGCGTGGGTGCTCTGGGTTATATTTTGTTGTTGTTGTTTTATTTTGAACAGGACCTGCCTGTTCAGTTCAGCAGGAATTCAAAAACATTTACTCAATGCCTAATTGCACCAGCTAACATTTATTGAAGCGGTGACACCACGTCAGGCACTTTGCTAAGCCAGGTTGGCACTCACTGTCTCGTACGCTTCCTCCAACAGTCCTGGGAAACAGGTCCAAGCATTATGCTACATTTTAATGAAGATACTGAGGCATGGAGAAATGAAGAAAGATGCTCATGGTGACAAAGACAGTCACTGGTAGCAAGAGGACTTTAATCCAGGTCAGATTCTGGAGTTGCATTTCTAACCCCCTGGCCATGCTGCCTACCTCCTGCCAGACTGTGGGCTGAGAGTCTATGATGTAATCGTAGCAGGCCTTTGCCCCAGAAAAAGCTGAAACCGTAGTGGGTTGACACTGATATTAGCACTTCAAAATATGTATTTTTTAAATGAGTTACAAAGTCCTGAGTTTTAAAAATACAAAAGGAGATACAGACAAGAGTAAGATTCCCTTTCGATCTTGTTTCGGGGTTCCTAGTTGTTTATCTTCCCATTAAATGGTAATTAACCATTAAACTACTCTTTGTCCTTCCTAAAACAATAAATGCTTTCAAAGCATGTGGAACATGTTAACAAGATTGAAAGGGAATGTATAATGTCCATCTTTATCATACTCTTTCCATGCTGAGCTGCGAGCGAAGAAAGGACAAGTTGAAAGCCAGCAGCTGAACGACTTGTTCAGGCCAAAGGAACACAGGGAAAGCAGCAGATCCAAGCCAAAAGGAATAGAAGATGATCTGTTGGTCAGAGTGGACTAACCGCTGTAACAAGCAACCCCGAAAATCTTAGCAGCTACACACAGTAAGTTTCTTTTTCAAATAATACATATGTAGGCAGAAAAGTCTGCTCCACATAGTCATTCAGGGACCCAGGCCTCTTCCAATTTGTAGATCTTTCTTTCTTGACACCCCCAGAATCCTCCTACTTCTGCAGCAGGTGGTTTCCCCAGAGAGTGTGGATGATGGCATGGAAGGATTTAGTGGGCTGGTCAAAGCCGGGCAGGCATCACTTCTGCCCACCTTTTCTGAAACACATTTCCATCTCATGGCCCTAACTCACTGTAAAAAAGTCTAGAGAGTGGAATCTAACTATGTGCCCAGGAGGAAAAAGAAATCGGGTGAACATAGAACTATCTCTGCTACGTCACGGATCCTGCTTGGGGCCAAATCCTGTGAGTCCAAATAGGAGATGAAAAGTCTGAATCAGGTCAGTCATGGAGCAGTCCGAGCCCCCCAGTGAACTGGAGTCAAGAGCTAGACCCTGTGCCGGAAATGAGTCTGAGACAAGAACAGCCTGAGGTTCCCCCTTCCCCCCGGGATAACTCTTATGTCCCTGCTGCTTCTTTGAGCCCAGAATGCCACAATGATGGGCCTTTCTTAGGTGGACAAGACCCCCCAGTGCCAGGATTAGGGGCACACAAGAAATCAAACTGTTCATAAAAATTAGGGAAGTTTTTGTGTACTTGAAATAAGGCAATGCCAGAGACTAGATAGAAAATGATAATGATGTAAATTGATATAAATTATATATATATACATCATATATAATATATCCTGATTGAATTATTAAAACATCCAGAAAGTCTAAGGGGATAATATCGCACAGTGCACATGACTTGGACTCGGAAGGCAAACAGGGATGGGTTCCCCTCTTGGTTTTTCTGCTTACCAGCTATGCTACCCTGGGTAAGTTTCTTGACCTCTCTGTGTGCTAATCACCTGTAGAACAGCTTAATAGCCTCATATGAGCCAATTCCATAGGTGGCTCTCTATGTCAATTTTGGGCCCTGTACAGCCTACTCTTCACACAGTAACTGCAGGGATATTTTTAAATGTGAATCGAATCATGTTTATCTTCCAAATTATCACCTTGCTCGATACTTTCATGTATATACATTGCTGGTACAAGCACTTTGGAGAACAGTTTGGCAATCTCTTATAAATTAAAGCGACATGTGACATATGGCCCAGCAATTCCACTCCTGAGTGCTTACCCCAAATAAATGAAAACACATGGCCATCAAAAGACCTATCCATGAATGTTCATAGCAGAATTATTCATAATAGCCCAAAGCTAGAAAGAGCCAAAATATCTACCAACAGATGAATAGAAAAACAAAGTATGGTACCTCCATATAATGAAATACTCCTTAGTAATAAAACAGAACAAAGCACTGATACACACAACAGAGATGAATCTTAAAAACATGATGCTGAGTGAAAGAAGTCAGATCCGAAAGACCGCGTATTCTATGATTCCATTTATCTGAAGGTCTACAACATGCAAATGGATCTAGGGTGTTTCAGCTACACTGGCCTCACCGTTGTTACCGAACACCTCAAGCAAGTGCTGACCTCAGGGCCTTTGCACTTGCTGTTCCTTCTGCCTGAAATCCTAGAAGGCAAATCAGTGGTTGCCTGGCGTGGAGGAAGGACTGACTGTAACACGGGATGAGCGAAGTTTCTGGGGTGATGAAAATATTCTTGACCTGAGAGGGTGTCACACAAGTGTACATATTTGTGAAGACTCATTGGATGGTATAATTAAAATGGGAGCTTTTGACTGTATGCAAATCATACCTCGAAGAAGTTGACAAAATATTTTTTAAACCCCCCTCATATGTTTTTCTCTCTCATTCAGAATAAGTTTCCAAATCTGTTCCTCCAGCTCCAAGGCTCAGAACCCCATTCCTTTCATGCCTTCTGGACCTTGTCTCCTGTGCCTGGTCAGACTGGCCTCCCGGCCAGTCCCCTCTCTCCCACCTCAGCACTGTTGCTTCTCCAATTCTCTCCACTCGGACAGCTCCTTCATGCGATGTCTTCCTGTCTCCTGTCCTGCTTCATCCAGGCCTCTCCTGAGATGTCACGTCCCCAGAGAGTCCTTCCTGCTCCTCCCTTCCCATTACTCACAATACATTTACTCTATTTTAATCTTCCTTCAGGAAGCTTATCACCACCTGAACTGATTTATTAATTTAATTAATTTGGTGCTTGTTTTCTGGAACTTGAATGGAAGGAGTGTGGGGGCGGGAACTTTCCTTATTCAGTTGTAACCTCAACACGTATTATAGTGGCCGGTACGTAATAGATTCTAAACAGACATGTGGTTAATTTATAAGAATATATCACATCATTGCGGGGGTCTCTCTGTTGCTATCTTTTCCTCACTGTCTGGGAAATTCTCAACTGAGAGGTTCTGAGAGGTCTTCTGGGCGTCAGGGAGGGAGCACTCATGTTTCGGATGTGGTGAATATGGCCCGGTTCTTCCCCAGGAACGCTGGATTCCCCCTCCACCAAGAGGACGCACTTTTCTCTTTTCCCCAAATGTGTTAACCCTTTTATTTTTTAATTACTTACACCAGAAGCAGTCATTGAATAATTTATTCCTTTGCTTGCTAACCAGCCATTGTAATTTTTATCAGCACGATGCATGAACAAGAAAACAGATCAGAAGAATTAAGGACAAAACAGCAAAAAGCTTGCACCCCACTCCTCTGTATTCTAAGTTCCATCACCCACAGACACCCTCTTAAATTGTCAAGGCTTTCATTTTTTTCTGATGATTACCTTCCTAACATGGTATGATGCAGACATGTACATTTATTATTATTATTTAGAAAATATTTATTGATAGTCTCCTTGATAGTTAAAAGTTAGCTCGCTTACACTACACCCTTCCCTTCTTCACCCCTGCTCCCTGTGTTTCATTGTTATATTATTCCTGCTGTTCCTCGATTGGCTACTTTTTCTGAGCTATTTGCTGTGAAACCATCCCAAGTGACAGAAAAGGTATAAAAATTTAAAAAAGAATTCTCTGTATAGCCTTCACCCAGATGTCACAAGAAACATTCTCACTGTCTCTAAAGAGGTAGATATAACACATCTGGATAAGGATTTATATTACTATTATTTGGTATTAGTTTCTGAACTGTTTGAAAGTTACAAAAATGACACCCATTCCTTCTGCTTTAGACTGAATGTTTGTGTCCCACCCACCTCTCCTCCCTGCAAATTCACATGTTGAAATCTTAACTTCCAAAGTGATGGTATTAGGAGGCGGGGCCATGGGGGTGATTAGGTCATGAGGGTGGAGGTTGCGTGAATGGGGTGAGTGCCCTGGAAAAGAGGCCTGGGAGAGCTCCTCTGCCCCTCCTGGCATGTGAGAATCGAGTCTGCAGTGCAGCAGAGACCCCGCACGGGAACACCACCTCGCTGGCACGCTGACCTCGGACTCCAGCCTCAGGGAGTGTGAGCAATATGTTTCTACTGTTTGTAAGCCACCCCGTCTCTGGCATCTTGTCATAACAGCCTGAACAGACTAAGACATTTTAAAAATACTTCACTGGGTATTTCTTGAAAATCAGGACATTTTCGTACATAACCTCAATACAATTATCAAAATCAAGAAATTACACTGATAGAATATTATTATCTAATCTACAGATCGTATTCCAGTTTCACCCATTGCCCCACTGCCTTCACAACCAAGGATAATGAGCTGCCTTTTAAACTTTAAATAATAAGTACAGATAGCCATCTCTCATTTCAGTTTTATCTTTTACATCCTTTAGTAAATGTAGTGGTTTTCTTCTTGTAGGATCTGTGCAATGCTGGTAAATTCTCTTCCTAGATATTTTAATTTGTTTTTGCTGCTGTTATGGTGAATAGCACCTATTAATCTTTTATATTGTACCTTATTGAACTCAGAATAGTTCAAAACATGTTTCACCCAATTTTCTAAGTAGACAGCCATATTACCTGCAAATAACAATAATTGCATCTCTTCCCGTTTGAAATTTCAGCTCATTTCTTTATCTTGTCCTTCTGCGCTGGCCACAAAACTCAGCACATGAATTATTCCAATGAATTTTTTTAAACTTTTTATTTGGAATAATCATAAATTCATAGGAATTTGAAAAGAAATGTACTGGGAAGCACCATGCACCCTTCAATCTGTCCCCCTCAGGTTGCCATCTTTCCTAACTGTAGGATAATAACAAAGTGAGGAAACGGGCACTGGTGCAACCCACAGAGTTATTCAGATTTCAGCATTTATACATCCACTTCTGTGTGTGTCGTTCTATGCAATTCTATCATATGCATAGTTTCTGACAACTAACACTCTAATCCATTGGCCTTTTTAAATGAGTAAAATGAAACATGAATGAAGCCTGAAATTCTTCCAAAGATATATCAAAACATTTTATGGAGGTGTCGAACCTGCCCCAGAAACATACAAAGTCTTGAGTCAAATACATGCAGTTTCTTTGATAGGTGAATTCTGCCCAAATTAGTGATCTGTAAACTCATCCAGCTACATTCTAAGACAAGGGGAAAAAGTTAACAATCTTCCCAATCATACTAGTTAACATTTAGAGTCGGGTCGAATTTATTGAGTAAGGTTTAAGGGAAGGAAAACAGGATGGAAGGGGTACTTGGTTCAGCCTCTCCTGAATGATGGGAGATGAGTCTTTCCTTCCTGTGTATCAGTCTGGTCTTTCTCCTTTTTATTTTTCCATCTTAATCCTGCACTGCTGTGAGAGAACATGTAAAGGAGACAGCTTCACTCATGAAATATTCTAGACAAAAATGTTTAACCGGAATCGAATTGAGCCTTTCACTCTAACTTCTAGTTTCTAGGAAATACAAGGCATACAAGGACAAGTTAAAGGAAATACACAGACAAAGCCAAAATTCAGAGCATTCTACACGATAACAGAGGAGATGCTATTCCAGATTAAAAGGGAATTTTTTTTTAAAATGAGACCTGTCACAGCTAAGAGGAGCCTAAAGACATATAATGACTAAATGTAATGTGGTGTCCTGGAGAAGACTGCGGGACAGAGAAAAGACATTAGGTAAGAACTAAGAAAATCTGAATAAACTATAGACTTCAGTTAGTAATAAACGTGTCAGCATTGGTTCATTAATTGTGACAAAAATACCACACTAATGCAAGATGTTAATGAGAGGGTGAAACTAGACGTGAGGTGTATGCGAGCTCTCTGTGTCATCTTCCCGATTTCTCTGTACATCTAAAACTATCCTAAAATTCAAAACAGTATTTAAGAAAACAAATGAGGATGACTGGGAAATTTTTAATAGAAACTGGATATTGAATGATACTGGAGAATAATTAGTAACTTTATTAGGTAGGGTAATTGTGTTGAGTTATGAAGATAATGTCCTTACTTTTTGGCAGTGCAGGCTGCAAGTACTTAAAGGTAAAGTAGGTTGGTGTCAGAACTTCCTTTAAACTGATTCAGTGTAAGCTTTACGGAATGATGGTCAATGGCTGTGAAATCTTTTAGGTAAAAGCTGCTGGGGACTTTACAATAGGTCAATTACATAACTTAACACCAGAACCTACTTAGCATCATGCAAAGAGACAACCAGCCATTATGTCCCTCCGTGATGGAACCAGCCCGGTGCTACTTAGGAAATGCTCTTGCCAGAATCAAACTTGGTTCTTACCAAGCCTCTGTAGCAAACGCTCAGTTTGCAGGAGACAAAAGGGAAGGACCAACACGCTCAATGGCACCACAGAGCTACCCTAGCAAAATCCAGCCTGTGGGAAATTGTGTAAGATGAATGGCTCGGAGCTTTTCAACAACTGGGGAAAACAAAAAGCCAAACCTGAAAAACAGAGGAGAGGAAACCCAGTGACAAACAGTTATCAGCCAAGTACGCTGTGGGGAGCTTGTCTGAATCCCAGTTCAAAGACAGCAGCTGTAAAAAGAGAGATGGTGGCGGGGAAGGCAGGAATGAAGGGAATCAAGTAATTCGAACATTAGGTATCTGTAATATTCAGACAGCGCTATTATTTTAGTTGTGATCGTGACATTGTGATTATATTTTTAAAAAGAGCCTTGATCTTTCAGAAATACGGACTGAACTATTTACAGATGAAATTACATCATGTCTGGTTGCTTCAAAACAATCCAGAACTGGGGTGGAAGAGGCATGGAGCCTTGAAGGAAATGGGTGAAATGAGACTGTCCACGAACTGAGCATGCTGAGGTTGGTGGGATCCAGTCCTGCTGCTTCTATATGGAGTCAATAGTTTACAGAATAAAACCCTTAAATAATGGCTTCACACATAGAAAGACTGAAGTGTGAAAAAAATAGGGCCAAATGTTAAAACAGCTGTTGAATCCAGTGGTAGGTATACAGTAATATTTTACTATAGAAATATATTACCATATTCCTACAACTTCAGTTAAATTAAATTGTACCATCACTTTCAATTCTCTGCATATTTTATCATTTTTATAATAAAAGATTAAAAACAAAAGACTGAGTAAGTGAATAAATAGAATAATAACACAAAGTTCAGAAAGGCAGCAATTCTGCAGGGAGGAGGAAGAAATGAGCACACAGAGCTACTGAGGGGTGGAAATTTTCTGTTTCTTAACAAGGTGAGGCACTCATAGGTGTTCATTTTATTAATGTCCCATAAATTGTACATACATGCTCTATTCACTATACACTCTTGTGTATGACACCAATTAAAAGGGCAAAACTTCCTTTTTTGAAATTCCTTTTTTCTTTCTCTGATGATTAGACAGTGCTAGAGGGTTTGGAAGTGCCCCTGCAAGTCTTTGCCTGGCACTAGGCTCTCGGGGTCTCCAGGTATGTGTCCCACCTGAAATCAGGGCTGGATTAGGGACTGGGTGCGGGAATCCCTAACTTCCCTGTGAAGTCTGACTTCGCACCTTTACTCCCTTCCAGGAAGAAGTGAGAGAGAGTTATTGGTGACAGTTACACGGAACTAACCAAGGAAAGGAATAAACATCGCAGACCTCCCACGCTCAGATTTGTGACCCATCCTCCCTTCCCCCCTCCCCTGCTTTCAGTGTCACCCGTTTTCTCACTAATAACCTCTTTCTGTTCCAGGATCCAATCCAGGGTGCCATGTTGCATTTAGTGTTCCTGTCTCCCCAGTCTCCTCTGATCTGTCATAGTTTCTCAGCCTTCCCTCACTTTTCATGTCCTTACAGCCTGGAGGACACTGGCCAGGTACCCTGAAGAACATCCTCCAATCTAGGTTAGCCTGATGTATTTCTCATGGTCAGATTGAGTCTGGGATTTGAGAGGAGAAGACCGCAGAGGTGAGAGGCCCTACGCATCACATCGTATCAGGAGGTACGTGGTCATCACATGACACTACTGGTGATGTTAACCTTCATCACTAGTTAAGGTAGGGCTTTCCAGGTTTCTCCACTGTCCAGTTACTGTTTTTCCCCCTCCCATACTTTATTCCTTGGAAGCAAGCCATTAAGTCAAGCCTACTCTCTGTAGGGGTTCGAGAGAGATGGGGAAGATTAAGTTCCACCGCTCAAAGCGGGGAGTGCCTATGTATATTAAACAGAACTCTTCTATGAGCAACAAACTTTCATCTTGTATGGCATTGCACCCCCATTTTACAGGGGCAGAAACAGAGGCCCAAGAAAGTTGAGCACCTTGCCTAAGGTAGCTAAATATAGATAATAGAGCCTAAGTTCAAACCTCCATCTCTCTGACCTCAACGCCCATTTTTCTCTCCACTGCACGGGGTGCCAAGACTTACCAGTGCTGCCCTCTACCCTTTCCTGCTTCAGTTTCCTCCTTGGTAAACCAGTCATCTTCGATGAGATCATCACTGCCGTCTCCTTCAGGTTGAAAATAGTTGGTTTCTGTCACCTATGAAGTGAATTAAATCACTGACTCATAGAGCAACCGGATGATTCTTTCTCAGAATTGCCATGTCCTTGACATCAAACCTGAATAAGGACTGAGTCACCTTGTTTCCAGGTACTAGTGAGATCCTGCGGGGGCAGCAGTCATCACTGCTTCCCTGTAACTCAGTGGGGTGCAAAATGTACTTACCAAGCCCTTGGCCCCCTAGAGAGGAAAATGCACACGGAAGCATAGAAAATACGGTTTTTGTTACTACTTGGAACTTCATGGCAATGTTTTGATAGACACCTGTTCCACCTGAAGTACATTCACGACTTATTAATCCTCACAATCCTCTGAATTTTAGATATTTCACTGATTGAGATCCTCTTTATTGCAAGGGTCAAAAATCCAACCTAAGCTGACTCTAGCAAAAATTAGAAGCTATCATTCCTTCTAACTGAAAAGTCTAATAATGGTTGTTTCAGGTGTGGCTGGATCCAGGAGCTACAAAGACATAGGGTTCTTCCTTCCCAGTTTTAAGTGTGTTTCTTTTGTGTTGAGTTTGGTCTCAGGCAGGTTTTCCCTAAGTTGGAGTGGTACCTTGTCAGCAGAGCAACACCAGTAGAAAAATAAATATCTTTGTTCTAATTGTTCCAGTGACAGTCTCGATCCCAACTCTGATTGGCTGTAATGTGGCCACAAACTATCAGTTTTCTACTGGCACAAAAATATTAAGCTAACAAACCACCACCAAGCCCCCGTGGTACATAAAAATACATTTATCCCTCATGCATCTGGGATCAACTGTGGGTCAGCTGGTGGCTCTACTGATCTTCGGTGGTCTTCCTCACCTATCTGGAGGTTGGCTGGCTACCAGGTGAGGCAACTGGGGTCAGTCAGCTCTGTTCCACATGTCTCTCCTCCTGCAGCAGCCAGCCCGGGTGGGTTCTCATGGTGATGGCAGAGGCACAAGAGTAGCAAGTGGAAGCACACCAGACTTTACCAGCACAGTGACTCGCCGTTACTCTGCCATGTCCAATTGGCCAAAACACATCACGAGCCAGCCCCAATGTCACAATCCCCCCTTTTGGTAAGAGACATGCAATGGCACACATGCAGGGTGCAGTGCAAAACTGGTTCCATTGATACCATCCTTACCGCGCACTGGACTGAGATGAGTCAGACATGAGCCATGTGCTCATCTCTGAGCTGAGATGGAAGAATTGGCTTCTTCCAAGAGGATAAGTTGGATGGGGCTATTTCTCCAGAGGAACACGGAGGGGCAAACCAACAAGAGTGCACTACAAGACACCCAAACCCACTTCACAGAAGGGGAAAGAGACTCAGTCATGACCTGTGATTTTGGAGGCTTACAGCTAGAAGGTGGTCAAGTTGTGTTTGGAGTCCAAACCTGCCTTTCACCAAAGTCCATTCATCTTATGTTCCAACTTACTTCTCCCTAAAAACCTTTCACTCCTATACATACTTTGACACTTTTTCACTCCACTCAAGTATCCAAGAAAAGTGAGCTTTCTTTTTTGCCTTCTACATATTATTTTGTCATTTTTCCCTAATTTTTTAGTTAAGGTTGATGGACACGTTATAATGTTTTGCCACTTTTGGAAATGACACTCTTTAGCTTCATTTATTTCATCGTGTTATTGCTTTATAAAATTCTCTTGATTTTAAGTGGGAACTAGGGAGCCTTGACCCTAGGGAGTTTTGAAGGTGACGATCCCCAGCTGGCAAACAAGGGTGACAGCATCTCCTTCCTCTTGATACATTTTGTGCCTGGGCTATTTGGAGACACATGGCAACGATGCATCTTGTCACTCAGTACCCAGGCTTCCTTGCCATTTTCCTGCAAATCAGTCCTCTGGGACAGGCAGTGGTTTCCTGAAGTTGGCAAAAGCCTTCTAAGGAGACAACTTGAATTTCATTCCTATTCCTGAGCTTGTTGAGATGGGATCTGATGTTGAAGAGTCTGACAGCATCTAATCTCTGCAATAAATTCTAAGAGCTGAAATCTTCCTTCTGGCAGGGAGCTGGGCTTCCTGAATGGCCTATGATGTGGCTGCAGAGAATGAGGGAGGGAGGGTACAGACGTGAAGACGTGAGGAATCCTCTCCCAGGCCCAGGGAATCAGAGCCAGAACCTAAATAGCATCAGAAGTTTCCAAAACAAGCAGTTATGCCCTGGAAAACCTTCAATCCCAAAACAATCCCATGAGGGGCCCAAGGAGGCCAAGAACAGCCCTGTCCATACAAACTGGGCAGCAATGAGCACAGGTTCCCATTTCGTATGGAACGTTGACCCTGCGCTCTTCTAGTAATTGCAGAACTGATTTGTTTTCATGTAATCAACAAATGTTTATTGAGCACCTACTAAGTGCCAAGCACTGGAACACCATGACAGGCAAGACAGAGGAGACCCCTGCCTTCATGGAGCTGGGAACCTTGTCATTCTTACAAGGAAGAAGCCGTGGAGTGTGGCTGGAAGGTTGGGGCCAGGATAGGAAAGGCAAATCTTGGAACGTCGCTGGGGAGGTCTGCAGTCAGATAAAGGGGTCACAAGCAGCAGTCAAGCCAAGTTAGGCACTAACTGCCTGGAAGGATGGAGGGAGCCTGGAAATCACTGGATGTGGGTCAGGGCAAATGACTGACAGTTATATACTCAGAAAATCCCTGCTGAGCATCTTTTTTGTACCAGGAACTACTAGGCGTTGAGAACACATAAGGGACCAAGATGCCCATGGTCATTGCCCCTCTAGAGATTACAGTTTAGTGAGGGCAGCAGGTGAGGAAATAAGGCAGAGTCCCCTGGGGTGACCGAGAAAGCCCACTGGGCTCTGGGAGTAGAGGAGGGGGCAGGTCCTAATGGGGTAGAAGAGATGGAAGAAGTTAGTGGTGATGACAGCGGAGGCCAGTAAGGGTGCAGGGAGTGAGAGTGGGAAGGGTGCTCCCGGCTGAGGGCCCACCCTCAGCAAAGCCCCACAGCAGAACAAGCCCAGCACATTTAAGGTCCAGCTCAAAGTCCAGCTGGATGTGGGACATATGGTGAAAGATGAGGCTGGAGAATCGAGCAGCAGCTCAGACAGGAAGGATCTTTGAATCTTTGCAAAACAGTTTGGACTTCATCTTCAGGTCAATAAGAAATCTCAGGGAAGGGGAGGGTGCAGATTTTAAACCGGTCTGTGACATGGGCAGACTTACAGCATAGGGCGATCCCCATGTCCTTAGCGTGCCCAGTGGATAAGGGAGGGCAAGACGGGAGACAGACAGTTAAGGAGAGGCTATTTTAGCAAGACAGGGGGCTTCCATGCTGGGAGCACGTGAGCTGACGCTGCGTGATGATTTTGGGCACCGTGTCAGCAGGAAATCCCCAAGCCATGCAGCAGTGGGTTTGAGCTGGTGCAATGCAGGGTTCCAGGGAAGGGGCCTCATGGGGTTTCCCTGGAGGGACAGAAAGGGTGGGAATTAGGGCCCTAAATAGAGAGAGTAGTATTATTTGGAGCTAAGCAGGGCACCCCTTCAACCTGCAGGGCTTTACTTTGATCTACTGTACGTACATTTTGACTGAAAAAAGTAGATTCAGCTCCTAATAAAAAATGCTTTTCGACAGATGAATAAAAGGTTGGACTGGGAGACTCGTCAGGGCTCTCCCATCTTGATTCTCAGGTTCTGTGAATCAGAAGCACAGAGAGGAGGGTCTGGCTGGGCTCCTGGATGCCAGGGGTGTGGGCTTGTGAGCTAGAGCCCAGCAGAGAGGACTAGAAGACGTGGTCATTGAAACACAGGCCCTGGGAGATGCTGTCAGAGCCCTAGCCCTGCTCTCAGCCTCCAAATGATGATTTTTAAAAATGCACAGGGAAGGAGAGGATGCTCCAAGCAGTTGCTTTACAGGCAAAACCGCCCAAATCAACAACACTGGCTCACAGCACAGCATCTGGCATTGGGGTGGAAATGCCTGTATTAGAAAAACGGGCAATTAGAGGTTCCAAGAAGCAGTTACATAAGCTGGAGGATTTCCTCGGAGCTGTTCTGAGTCAGGATGAGAGTGAGAGTGAGAGGAGAGGCATGGGAGGAAGAAATTCGCAAGCCACTTCCGGCTGCCGGGTTAAGCTGGCGTTCACGGGGTGTCCACTGGCAAGAGCAGGGAGGTTCACACGTGCTTCTCTCTCACTGAACCCACCCAGGAATGCTGGGAGGTGGGAGGGTCACCTTAGGGACGTGCCATCACTAGACCCTGGATACGGAAAGCAGACACCTAGCCCCACCCCTCCCCTCCGTAAACACAAGGCAGGGTCAGGTAGCGTTTAAAGCCCATCTTCATCATTTAACCCCTCAGTTTCTTCAGGTACAAATGGATTTCTAATAATAGGGCCTTTCTGATAAGGCTGATGGAAGGTGAAACGAGTCAGCACGATGCACAGCGCTTAGAATCGTGCCAACTGTTGTCAGTTACCATTGCACTACGTCTTTGGTACAGGGGTGCTCACTGTGATTGGCAGTGGGGGTATCTCAGGATTGACAAGGAGAGAAGGCACATCCTTATCCGTCCAAACAGAAAAGGAGACTGGGCCAGAAAAGTCTAGCATGAGCCAGGGTTTCCGACAGCTTCACGTGGCCGTGACCATGTGGCTGAGCTAGGCCGATTCCCCAAAACACGACACGCCTGCAGTTGTTACTTTACCCACCTAACCAACGGGCGTGTGTTTATCTTCCTCTCTCTGCAGAGAGAAGATTCCCACTGGAGGAAAAAAAAAAATACAAACAAACCAACAACAACAGCAACTCATGTGCCAGGCATATTGACAGACCCTTTTACAGAAAACAAACCCCCCTAACTCCTCATCAAGGGCTCTTCAGCCTGTTTCTAAACACTCAGAGGAAGGCCAGGCTGACATTTTGCATGACTGACCGAGACAGCTCTGCTTGCCTCTGGGGTGTGTGTGTATGTGTGTGTGCACGCACGCCTGCATCTGACCGTGTGCATGCTCACCTGGTGTGTGTAGCTCAGCCTAAGCAAAGGTTCAGACTGGTGTATGTGCAAATAATGAACTGGTGGGAACAGAAGCTCACCTCCTGGGGCCCACGTGCAGAGACCGGTTTGCGCAGGGCCAGAGAAGATGCAAAGACAGGATGAAGAGGACAGCCTGGTGTCCACTCCTCTGACCCCGGTGATTGGTTCAGGCTTAGAAACATTGACCATAACCCACGTGAACCTCAGTTTTCCCATCTCTACACTGGGGGTCGTAGGACCCGCCCCTTAGAAAGGGGCAGAGATTAATTAGATGGGATCCTGTATGTGACACACGTGGTGCTGGGAGGTCACATT
Source organism: Camelus ferus (assembly GCF_009834535.1). Lineage (NCBI taxonomy): Eukaryota > Metazoa > Chordata > Mammalia > Artiodactyla > Camelidae > Camelus > Camelus ferus. The sequence goes on along the minus strand of NC_045713.1, from coordinate 20,534,423 downwards.
AGCGTCACCTCCCTCCTGCCTGCCTGCCGACTCGAGTCCCAGCCTCCCCAGCCAGGCGAGCCTCACTTGGATCTAAATTATAAACTCAGAGCCATCCTTTAGCTCTGAGGCTGGCAGGGGCCTGCCATCCAGCCTGTCAGCCTTAAGCTGCCACACTCCCGAACATACAAACTGAAAAATTAATGTCCCTGGAAGGCACTGTCTCTCTTCCCATGGAAACCACTGACCTTCTTGCCTGTCTGCACAGCAGCGGGACTGCAGTCCGGCTCTTCTCCATCCTGGTGCAGCCACAGGGCTGCCGGGCAGACGGGAGAGGGAAGAGAGGCCAAAGTCCTCTTTCAGGGCAGTGGCAGGACTTGGCGTCTCGCCGGGGATCTCATTAACTCAGTGTGGGGTCCTGAGGGAGAGTCTGGGGTGATGGAGAAGGCCCAGGGGGTCTCTGCATTTTAGTCTTAGACCCCGTGACCCATCCTGATGGGCCCTTGGAAGGCTGGCCCCCGATGGGGGCCCAGGCACGAGTCGTGGGCTAGGCAGAAGGGGGCTGGAGAGGTGTTCAGGGTGAGGAAGAGGAGAGCGCTGTTAGACCAGGACCATCATCTCACAGATCCTTGGGAGCCGCAGTCTCGCCTGGCCTTCCATGAAACGAGCAGGTGGTTTCACTGCGCTTCTGTGAGTACCACGGCAGACCGCGGTTTCACTGCGCTTCCGTGAGACCATGGCAGGTACTCACAGCATCTTCTGATGACTGATCCCTCGGCCTGGACCATTCCCAGGGACCTAGACTCACCATCCGCTCCCCCCCTCCTTGTGGGCTAAGACCAGCGTTGTAACTGGTGGTCCACAATGTGGCCGGCAGACCGGTAGTATCAGCATCACCCGGGGGCTTGTGAGAAATGCAGACCCTCAGGCCCTGCCCCAGACCTACAGAACCCGCAGTTCAACAGGTGACTCCCATGCACACTGGAGTTTAAGCTGGGTGGATGGCTAACTTTATGTGTCAACTTGACTGCTCCACGGGGTGCCCAGATGGTTAGTGGAACACGATTTCTCTGTATGTCTGTGACGATGTTTCTGGATGAGATTAGCATTTGAACTGGTGGCTGGAGTAAGGCAGGTGGCCCTCCCCTGTGCGGGTGGCATCGTCCAATCCTTGGAGGGTCTGAAGAGAACAGAAAATGCGGAGGAAGGTTGAATTTACTTTCTGCCCAACTGCTGATCTGGGACATCAATCTTCTGCCCTTGGCACTCCTGGTTGTGAGGCCGTTAGTCTTGGACTGGAATCTCCACCATCAGCTCCCTGCCTCTCAAATCTTTGAACTGCATCTCCCGGGTCTCCATCTTACAGATGGTAGAATGCGGAAGTTCTCAGCCTCCATAATCAGGTGAGCCAATACCTTATAATAAATCTTTGTTGAGAGAAAGGTGTCTAGCTTTTGTTTTTCCATAGGTAGCTTTCTTTTCATTTTTTAAATTGAAGTATAGTCAGTTTACCATATTGTGTCAATTTCTGGTGTACAGCATAATGTTTCAGTCATACATATGTATACAAATATTTCTTTTCATATTTTTTTCCATTCTAAATTACTACAAGATATTGAATGGAGTTCCCTGTGCTTTACAGTAGAAACTTGTTTATCTACTATATATACAGTAGTTAGTATCTACAAATCTTGAACTCCCAATTTATCCCTTCCTACCCTTTTCTCCCCTGGCAACGATGAGTTTGTTTTCTATGTCTGTGAGTCTGTTTCTATTTTGTAAATAAGTTCATTTTCGTCTTTTTTTAGATTCCACAGATGAGTGATATCATATGGTATTTTTCTTTCTCTTTCTGGCTGACTTCACTTAGAATGATGGTCTCCAGGTCCATCCATGTGGCAGCAAATGGCATTATTTCATTCCTTTTTTATGGATGAATAGCGCGCGCATGCGCGCGCGCGCGCGCGCGCACACACACACACACACACACACACACACACACACACACACACACATATACACCCCACCACTTCTTTATCCAGTCATCTATTGACAGACATTTGGGCTGTCTCCATGTCTTGTCTATTGTAAACAGTGCTGCTGTGAACATTGGGGTGCAGGTGTCTTTTTGATGTAGGGTTCCTTCTGGATATATGCCCAGGAGTGGGATGGATTATATGGTAAGTCTGTTTTTAGTTTTTTAAGGAATCTCCACACTGTTTTCCATAATGGCTGCACCGAACTATAAGATGTCTAGTTTCATTTCTAGATCTATATCTATTTCTATTTCTACCTGTATCTATCCTACCGGTGCTGTTTCTCTGGGGAGCCACAACACAGCTATTGTTTCACAACACACTGGTGTCACCCATCTTACCATGTGGTGTGAGAGTATGTTACAAATTTGGAATTTAGCATCAGAAAATAAGAATTTGGATCCCAGCTCTGCCCTGGTCCACCTGTGAGACTCTGACCACTCCGAACCTTAGCTTCCTCCTCTGCAAATGTGCAGGGCAAGAGGACCCCTTCCTGGGGCCGCTGGGGGATGAAATGAGCCCACACCATCATGCAATGACTCAAGACGTTCCTCGCAGCACCTGCCACGTATTGAATGCCTAGTCCACAATAGCTGGCATTGTTACTGCTAGTAAGTTGCTTCTAGTAGCAGAGCATCCAAGTTTGTGAATTATTTACTTCCTTTTTTTTTTTTTCAAAAATAGATACGCTTGAGCAGAATCAAGTTAGCCATAGAACAGGTACACACGCTGTGAGGACCGTTCTTGGGTGGGGTGTAGGGTGTGGGGCTTGGCTGCAGAGGGAGGACCAGGAACACACAGACAGAGGCTCCACCCTTCTGGGCCTGAGCTGATGCTCCCTCAGGAGCCCAGTGATTTCATATTATGACAGAACTTTGTTTTTCTTTACCAGCGAAACAGGGGGAAGGTTTTGTCAAAGTCCGAGTCCCACCATGGAAGCAGGCTGGGCAGGCAAAAGTCCTGTTTTATGCGCTGCAGCAGAAATGAGGCCAAAGTTCAACAATTTAGTCCAAAGCTGACCAGCCCTGAGAGTGGAGAGGGAGGGAGTGGACAGTGTCTGGAGCAGTGTGGGGACAGGAAAAGGTGACGGGGAGGGAGAAACAAGGGACAGGACACAGGGAGGGAGCCAGAGGGCACTGCTGGTGGGGGTTTGGGCAGCATTAGGGGTCTGCTAGCTTTGAGGGCTAGGCCTGGGCTGGAATTAAGCCGTGTTTTATTTTATTTATTTTTTAAATATATTTTTATTGAAGTTTAGTCAGTTTACAATGTTGTGTCAATTTCTGGTGTACAGCACAGTGCTTCAGTCATATAGGAACATACCTATATTCATTTTCATATTCTTTTTTAATCATAGGTTACTACAAGATATTGAATATAGTTCCCTGTGCTATACAGTATGAGCTTGTTGTTTATCTAATATAGATAGATAGATAGATAGATAGATAGATAGATAGATAGATAGATAGATAGATAGAAGTTAGAATCTGCAAATCTCAAACTCCCAACTTAAGCCTCATTTTAAATCAGTGGTTCTTGGCCTGGATTACATCACCATCATCTGGGGGGAGTTTTAAAATGCCGATTCCTGGTACTCACCCCTAGAGATTGAGTCAAGTGGTGGGATCTGGGTTTGGGTATTTTCCAAAAGCACCAGGGCTGAGAAGCCACAAAGAGAGTGGGAACAGATGAGTGGTCCAAGCAAGAGACAGAGGAAGCATGCTGAGCAACTGGCCAGCCGGCCTTCCATCCAGCTGCAGTCAAGAGGGGTCAGCTTTTAGCCTCTAAATGTGAGAGGACCCGTGCCAGTCCCCAAACAAGACAGTGATGAGTATTTCACATAGGGAACCCAGATCCCCTCTGATTTCTTCTATCAGGTCAAGAAAGGGGCGGGGCTGGAACAAGGTTTTATTCCTAAGAAGCTCCCAGTCGGCGCCAGTTCAGAGGATGCAACTCAGGACACATGTGTGTTCGGTGTCAGGCCTGGATGTGAAATTGACTTCTCCCGCTGTGCCTCGTTCCCTCCTGGAGGGCTGCAGTTAGGCTGGGCTGGAGTCCTTAGAAAGGGCCAGCGGGCTTTCCTCTGCTTCCAGAGGGGAAACGGCCTTTGGAAAGATGGAGTTTCATAAAGATTTTTTGCTCCCAAATAAAGTAAAATTCCTAAATATTATGAAAACAGACATGTATATATACACAATACATACCATACACATATATACACATCTATATACATGCATATATACACACACATACATGTATATACACACATATACATGTGTGCATATATATGCACATCATACACATCTACACACGCATACATGCACATACATGTACACACACATTTACACACTATATGTGCATATATAAACATATGTATACACGTATAAACACATACATACACATGTATATACATACACACATATATAACATGTAGTATATACGTGTGTGTGTGTATATATATATTTTTTCAATTTTCAAACCGTGTTTAATTTTGATGGAAATCCTTGCCAGTGAATGTCTTAAAGAAAATGTCCTCCGTTAGGAGTTTAACTGACTGTTGGTCGCCCTCCTCCCCTACGCATATAGAGAGCTCCAGCCAGTGAAACAGAAAAATCTACAATTAAAAAAAAATAAAGACCATCAGAGTCATGTGCCACGGGCAGATATTACACTATAACACATTGCCATTTTAATAGGATTTCCTGGAGGGCGAGTCGTAACAAATAATCCTGTCTTACAGATGAGCATGTTAAGATGCCACAGGTGAACTGACTCATTTGAAAAAATTCAATGGATCTCAAAATCTGGACAGCCTTACCTCTTCCTTGGAGCAAAAGTTCATTTCAGTTTCAGGAGGCAGGTCGACTTTCAGGGTACCACAGGAAGGAAAACATAACGTCTCAGAAACTGCACTCATTCCTGGTCTCCTGTATCAGCTTTGCTCCTGGTGGGCACACGCTGCAATGAAGCCAGCGTGGGGGTAAGATCGTAGAAGCAGATACAGGGGAAGCTGCTTGCTCCCCTGCCCATGACCATGACCACAAAGCAGGCAGGGGTCTGCACCCCAGCCCCAGCCCCACTTCCACCTTTACCCAGCCTGGCCAAGTCTGACAACAAAGCGCCCCGTCTGGTTCTCCCTTAGCTGATATGAACGATCCGCAGGGCACTTAACCACACGCCAGGTTCTGTATGAAGTCTGTCATTAATTTGTTCATTCATTCATGCAACAAATACTTATTGAGCTCCTACCAGTCATCAGGCACTGTTCCGGGAACTTGTCGTGCATGATTTCCTGGAATTCTCATTTTTGAAATACCCTAAGGTAGGGACTATGGCTCCATCTCACAGGTAAGGAGACAGACGCTTAGCGCAGGCGGGGACTTGCATAAGGCAGCACTAGAAAAGAGCAGGAGCCACACTCAGGTCCACCGCGCCCTGAGAGCCCAGGCAGACTGATGCCCTTGCGGTCTCGCCCATCCCTCTGCCTCCTCCATCCATGCGGCCACCTCACACAAAAGCAGCGGTTCCTCAGCTGAGTTGCTCAGCGGAGAAAGCAGCCTGGGTAGCCCCCACCTTGGTCAGAGGACAGCCCGGGCTCCTGCATTTTGAGGGAAGAGAAAACCTAGTCAGAATTGTCTGATGACGAAGCACTACCATCCTAGGGAGACAGACGATGGCAGAGACCAGGAGACAGGGAGGGCAGTGAGGAAAGTGAAGGAGGGAGAAAAGGGCAGGAGAGATTCTGGGTGAAGAGGAGGACAGAGAGCGGGGGAGAGGAGAGAGAAACGGGGTCGAGGGGAGAGGAAACAGAAATAGGGTGACAGAGGGGAATGGAGAGACAGTCTCTTAGAAAATCAGAGGGGAGGGGAGAAGAGAAAAGAAAAAGAAAAAACACAGGAGGAGGCTGACAGCAAGACAGCAGGGAGAGAAAACATCAACGACTTCCCCTCCACCCATACACAGACACACGGACACACCCACACAGACACAGACACACACACAGACACACCCACACAGACACCCACACAGACACACACACACACTCCTGTGTTCCTCTGAAAAGATCCTGGGGGCAACATTCCCCGAAGCACCACCCCGAGCTGAGCCGGAGTGAAGGAGCTGAGTATCAGACAGCCGCTCTGTAAAGGAGCTAGTTCCCAAGGTAAAATTGATTTTATGTGTTTGTTTATTCTGACCTTGAATTTTCCCTGTCGCAACACCCGAGAAGCAGCATTGGAGATACAAGGAGATATGAGTGTGTTGGTGCTGCGGCTGGATCCTGGCAGCTCTGTGTGCGAGATGCCACCGGCCCTGAGCCCACCGGTGGATCTGTGTGCCTTCTCCACCGAGGCACCCCTGGCTACGATGGACCTGGGGCCCTCAAAGTCACAAGGCACGTTCTAAGTCAGAAGCTATGATCCAAGGAGAAGGGGATGGATAAGCATCAGAAAAGATAGACGAGAAATGGGCAAACCAACAAGGTTGAGAGGCTGACCCTACTGGGAGCAACGGCCCGAGGGGACTGGCCAACACTGACAGCAGCAGCAGCAGCAGCAGCAGCTCCCGATTTTGACGTCTTGCTCAAGGCTGGCGTGCTGCACTGAGAATCTTGACTCCTTTAATCCTTACCTCGAACCCATGAGCTGTTATCCCCATTCTCCGCGTGACCAAATTGAGGCTCAGAGAGCTTTCCCGAGGTCACATGGCTAGGAAATGATGCAGTGGGACTTGACCCCGGATCTTCCTGACTCGCACGCCCATCCTGGCAACAGCTTGCCCTTGGATGCCTCGGTTTCCCCGCTACTCAGTCTGGGTCTGCGAGGCTGCTTCCAGGCAGCAGAACTCGGCTCAGACGTAAGGCTGCCTGTGTAGGGGTAGCGAGGCCAGGCCTAAGCGGATCTGCTGAGCCAGAGGGCACAGGGAGTGTGGCACAGGGTAGTTCATTCATCCGCAGGAGGACTCCAGACGGCGTTCTGGGGCTAGGCTTGGGAGCAGGGCTAAAGCTTTAAGTGGGGGAGGAGGGGTGGGGCTCCTTCTAGGCAGGTGTCAGGACAGCAGACAAGGCAGAGCCAAGAGGGACAAAGAGACTCGAGCCCAGAGGTAGACAGAGGTGCTGATCCTGGGCACACAGAGACCGGGCTCCCATGGAAGCAGCTCTGTGGTAACAAGACTCCATCTAGTGGCCTGTCCCCAGATGGGACCCCTTGCTCGGGCAGCCTGGCTCAGGAACTGGGCAGGGCTGAGCCTGCAGGAGAAGGTGTTGAGGACTGCAGCTGGCCGGGGCCGAAGAACCTAATGAGGTAAGAGATGAGAGCCAGGCAGCCCAGAAGGGAAATTACTCCTTTTTGCCCAACATCCAAACCTCTAGGGCCATCACTCCCTTGCAGAGTAACAATTATATTTAAGAGGCCATTATAATCTAACCCACTAAATAACATATGAGGTGGACTTGATAAGAACGGAGGAGACACCGGGAAAGGGAGATGCGCTAAGTCTTCCCAGAGCTGGACCCCAGCAGATGAGTGGGACCCTTCAGAGTAGCCGGGAGAGAAGGACCCAGGGCAGAGGAGGCGGCTTGCACGCACAGGGGGACTTGAAGGGCTGTTAGATGTCCTGGACATTGAGTGTAGATGCATCTCAGCGTGAAGGTACAGGGAGAGGATGAGGTGAGGGCGGATAAAACTGGAAATGAATGTTGGGCATAGATTCTGCAGGTCTGCTTATTCCATGCACGGGGTCTTCAGGGCTGGTTTCAAACACTAAGCGCGCACGCGCGCGCACACACACACACACACACACACACACACAGAAGCACTTGGCGTGTGCCATGCAAAAGTCTAGGTAGTACTTTCCCTCTCCTTTGACCAGGGTCATTGCCATAAAATTCATCCCAGGAGCTAGCAATGAAATTTAAAGAACAGAGATTTATCGGGAAGAGGGTGGGAAGGGACAAATTGGGAGTTCAAGATTTGCAGATACTAACTAATATATATAAAACAGATAAGCAGCAAGTTCATATTGTATAGCACAGGGAACTATATTCAATACCTTGCAGCAACTTATGGTGAAAAAAGAATATGAAAACGAATATATGTATGCTCATGTGTGACTGAAGCATTATGCTGTGCACCAGAAATTGACACAACACTGTAAACTGACTATACTTCAATAAAAACATACATTAAAAAATTAAATAAATGAAAGTTAAAAAAAAAAGAACAGAGATTTACCATTCCCCTAATTTGCCTCTTTGTTTCACAATCTCAAGTTCCCACCCCTGTGTCTATTTGTGATTTGGGTCCCCCCACACCTCTCTAATATCCTTTAGAACACTCCATGTTTATCCGATGTCTAGGTCCAAATGGAGGCAGGATTTAGGAGCAATACATTAGAAACAGGGCCTCGAATCTTGGAGCTTAGAGGTGATTTTTAAAGGATTTTGGAAATCCCCACTGCCATCACCACCAGTGAATCCGTGGACCTCAGTCGCAGAGGTACTGAAGACAAAGGGCATCTCCTTTCACATCAGGGCACAGCCAAGATCCTACCCAGCATTAAGTAGCTCAAAAGATGATGTGAGGAGGCCTTTAAAAGATCTCAGGGCATTCTCTGAATACACAAGGACAAGAAGCCGATGGTAGGGGAATTCTTAATCTTGCTGTTGGAGACTTTTTTTTTTTTTATTGATGATTTCAAGATCATTTGCGATTGTGTGGGAGGAACCAGGAAGGTGTTAAGAGACACGTCCTGCCTCCTTGTCTCTTGGGGCACGTGGATTTGAGGCACTCAATCTAACCTGCAGGAACGTACAAACCAGATGGAGATAAATCTCAGGCCTGGATGGCATCCACCCAAGGGTTTTCAAAGAACTCAAGGGTGAAGTTGGGGAAGTGTTGGCCAAAATATGGAACTGAGCTTTACAAATGGCTGCTCTGCTGAGAAATGGAGCAGATCCAGCCTGCACCCTGCCCACAAGGCAGTACCTGAGAGTCCCAGGTCAGTGAAGGGAGCCTCACCCCGAACCAGGTCACCTGGGCACTCTAGGATGGACGGAGAAATCGACAGAGGAACAGGTATGTCCATATCGACTAGAGTGCTACGAGCCTGTACCCTGCTTGTTTCTCAGGGGCAGTCCTGCTTGATTCATTCACTTGAGTGAAGTGGGTTTTCCAAAGGAGTGTTGGTAAGGGTCTACCACCCAAGACTCTTGAATCAAGAGAAACTTGTTTGGGGATGGAGGGGAAATTTTTAATAAGGCTTTGGGACTGGCTTATGGAAAAAAGAAGAATTCCTATGCTTTTCTCTCTATCAATGGGAAATCTGTTTCTAAATTAATTGCAAACAGTGGGGTTGGAGTCCCTGTCATCCATTACTGGACTCTGTGATAGTCCAGCCTTCACCTCCTTTGGGTCACCCTCCCAGAGCCTGGGACACCTCGCTGTCCCAGATCTGGATATTTTAGCATGATTCTTCCACCAATGGACTGTCCGAAACACCTCAAATGTGAATCCCTGCTGCATTGGTCTTCATTTCAAGACCTTTCTAGAATCTATCTGTTTGCCCCCAATATTTTTCCTATCGAAATTCATCTCTCTTTTATCTCATTTCCCTAATCAGAATCTCTCAGTCAACAATCTAGTCATCCTCATCCTGAAATATGTATGCTGGTCTGGGTACACACTTTAACATAGGGCATCAACAAAACTGAGTCTTCTAGAAAGGTACAACCAAAGTAAAGAAGAGTTGTAGACCATGGAAAGTTGAGAGAAACAGAGATGTTTGGGCATAGACAAAAGAAAATGATTTCTATTTGCAGAAGAGATAATTTGGAAGTGGTCCACACAGGAGGACCTCAAGTTCACTTAGCCATCAATTCTTTATTTCAACAAAGTTTAATCAAACACCCACTATGTGCCAACACCCTTCCAGGTACTAGGGAGAAATCAGCGAATAAGACAGAAAGGACCCTGATCTCATGGAGTTTATATACTAGTGAAGCCAAAACAATCAAATAGATGAATGAAGACCATACGTGTATACAGTCATGAAATTAATAAAACAATGTGACCAAAAGTGGTAGGGCAGAAGCTATTTTAGGTTGAGTGGTTAAAGAAGGCTTCTGCAAGGAGATAGCTCTTTATGAAGAACCAAACTCCTCAATGAATTAAATGTAGCCTCAGGTGGATTCCTGAGCCTTAACAATGCAGAGTCTTCCAAAGTAGGCATTTGGCCAAAGAGATGTCCTGAATTTCAGTGCTTCAGTGAAACCCACACGAATATTAGCATGTCTAAGACATGCCCTGAGGAAAGTTCCCATTTGATCCAACTATAAAACCATGGCCATTGAAAAGCTAGAGAGATGTGGTCATAGCGTCTTTTAGGAAAAGATCCCACCTCAACTTTGGACCCAAGGATACGATTGTGTAACAGTCCTTATGGGAAATGAAAGGTAGTAACTAACCATTATTGTTATTACCTATTGTTCCTAAGTAAGCTATACTCTGTTTCCCTTCCAAAATGTAAGGAGCAAATTAATGAAGGGAAGAAAACCCAATCATCCCTCCATTTCTTGTTAAAAGTTATTTTTTGTTTAAACCAAACCTGCTAGACTGTTTCACAGAATAGTTACAAGCATACCCTAGGTTGTTCTAAAACATAAAGGAAGATGTGATTAGATGCCAGCATGGTCCCGCCATTTCTGCCCTAAGGGAAGTAAAGAAAGGGATCAGAACACGTCTGCTCCCTCTTTTGGTGTGGCCACTGGTCACGGTCAGTCAGACAGGCTCAGCCAGGGGGTCTTGGGTTACTCTACTGAAATTTGCTCCATTGACCAAATAAACAGTGGAATCTAGGACCGGTCAGACAGTTGAAGAACCCACTTTCAAGCAAGAACTGTACAGAGATAACTTGACACTGCATTTGAAAGACAACAGAGGTAGAATTAAACTCTTTGACTAGTCTTTGTCTCCTAATATCCCGCCATTTCACCTACTATAACCTCGAAGTGTCTAACCGTGGTTTGTTTTAGAAGACGTTGCAACCCCAACCTTGAGAGACTCCAAGGTAAGACCAGAGACAGGCTTCAGTGATGATTTTTATCAACAATCAATTCAGAGTGAGAAGAATTTTTTAAAAAATTCCCCCATTGTTCTCAACACCTCATCAGGCAAAAACTTACAAATGGAATGTAATTAAAATCACATCTTCTTTGACCCAATTCAAAGAACTCTTCTTCAAGGCATGCTGGAATTGTGACACATTAAGCAAGACTCTCTGGGTGCCAGGAGCTGCTATTGGAAATATAGAATAAACTTGAGGGTATCAGGCGACTGCAGGAACCCCCAAACATTAATTTTAGTCACAGTTGGCTGCACCGCATCAACCTATAAACACCTCTCCACTTTCAATTAACATTGCTCTGTCTCCTGTCTCGCTGAATATTATATTTAACTAATTTAAGAGGATTGGTAAAGAGAGTTTTCACACTTCACAGGAAAACATAATGAAATAATTATACCTCTACCTTCCAAAGTCATGAGAATATTACATAAGCAGCCTTCAAGGCTTTTCAACTAAAGTCTCTTTCCTGTGTCTTCTGTCTGAAGGTGCGTGCCTGATCATTCACTTAGATGCATTGTGTTTCTACATCCTTGTGCTTATACTTACATTGCAGAATGCTTGATTACTTTTGGAGATTCCAGTACTGGTATATTTTGGCCACTGAGTATATTGGCTGAGTTATACACCTCAGGTGGGATTAGGCACATGACAGACTGGGACACCACCAGGAACATGTGTTGATGGAGAGGAATGGAATTGAGATTGGGGCTGGGAAAAGTAATCCATAAAGTTGTTCTTAATATAGGTGTGGCCTGTGGAACAAAGTTTAATGCTAGCATCCTAGTCTGTGTATCAGTCAGCTAGTGACACAATAATGCTATGTAACAAACTATCTCAAAACACAGTGTCTTACAACCACAAGCATTTTTTCACATGCAGATGGATTCTGAAGAACAGTGGTATCTCAAATGACTATCAGGCTGCAGGTTGGCTGGCCTTGCTTCCAAGCTGTACGTTGGGGGCAAGTCTGCTCTATGTTCTTGGGCCCAGGTTAAAAGGGCAGTAACTACTCAGTGCATGTTCTTCTCATGGTTATCATAGGAGCTCCAGAGGGAAGCCAGACCATGCAAGTACACTTAAGACCCCTGCTTAGGTGATGCCAGCCAATATCCCTTTGGCTAAAGAAGTCACATGGCCAACCCCCAAATCCAGGGACTGGGAAGTATATATCTCCTTAGGGGCAGGGGGTAAGGTAATAAATATTTGCTGAACTATAATCTGATCCTTCACAGCCACCAAGGGCCAATCCAGAGGGCAGAGTGGGCAGTAGGTAAAGAGATAAAGACTGCTCAAAATCAGGGTAGGCACTAAGGAGAAAGGCCAGTGAAATAGAGGGCTATGGTCCCAACCAATCCAGTGAAGTTTCAGTATAACTTGGGAGCTGGAGAGTTAGGAAAACAGGAAGGAGCCCAGACTTTGAGGTGGAACATAATGAACAGACTGTCAAGTACACATCAGTAAGACTAATGTACAGCCCAAGCTGGGTTGAGCTGAGCTGCCAACATGTCTCCCACCCAGGCAGCACTCCCTAGCATCCAGGCTGGGGGAGCCTGCAGGGGAGCCTGCAGGGGAGGTCTTGCTGGCACCATCTTAGTCGAGCTGGAGAAGATGGGAGAGAAAACACACCCTGGACCCCCTCAGAGAGCCTACATGGGATGAAGCAAGATGTTATGATAGGATATTCCCCCCTAGGTTTCTAGCACCATTTATTAAAAATAAAAATTGTACGTATTTAAGATGTACCACGTGATGATTTGATATACATAGTGAAGTGATTAGTACAGTCAGGGTAATTCACGTACCTGGAATCAGTGTTCAGAACAAAGGGATCACAGAAAACCAAAAGGGAAACATGAACAGCAGAGAAGGGACTGCAGCCCCTACAGACCTTTGTACAAAGCGTGAAAAGTGCCTAGTTCACTGCTGGTGGGAATGTAGTTTGGTGCAGCCATTATGGAAAACAGTATGGAGATTCCCCAAAAAATTAAAAATAGAGTTAACCATACGATCCAGCAATCCCACTCCTGGGTATATATCCAGAGGGAACTCTAATTTGAAAAGACACAGGCACCCCAGTGTTCACAGCAGTGCTATTTACAATAGCCAAGACATGGAAGCAACCTAAATGTCCACCAACAGATGACTGGATAAAGAAGTTGTGGTTTTATACAATGGAATACTACTCAGCCATAAAAAGGAATAAAATAATGCCATTTGCAGCAACATGGATGGACCTAGAGATCATCATTCTAAGTGAAGTAAGCCAGAAAGAGAAAGAAAATACCACATGATGGTACTCATATGTGGAGTCTAAAAAAAAAAGGACACTATGAACTTATCTACAAAACAGAAACAGACTCACAGACATAGTAAACAGTCTTATGGTTACCAGGTAAAGGGGGTGGAAAGGGATAAATTTGGGAGTTTGAGACTTACAAATGTTAGCCGCTATATATAAAAACAGATTTTTAAAAGTTTCTTCTGTATAGCACAGGGAACTATGTTCAATACCTTATAATAAACTTTAATGAAAAAATACGGAAGCAAATATATGTACGCATGTGCATGACTGGGGCGCTGTGCTGTATACCAGAAATGGACACAATGTCATTGAATGTACTTCAATTAAAAAAAAAAAAAGGTAACCCAACCTGCATGACCATTGCTGAGGGGCTGTTGAAGGCATGTGCAGGAGGCATGATGGCTTCACCCAGCAATGAGCTCAGCTCTACCAAGCAAGGAAGTGACTCTCCCTCACCCTCTCTCCCTCCGTGTCGCACCCTGCACCAAAGACAGAACAGCTAGTGGGCGATCACCCTAACTGGCCAGTCAGCACCCACGGTTAGAGCGTTACAAAGCTGTGAAAACAACAGGCGCTCACACTCACTATGTGCCAGACGTTGTCCTAAGTTTGCATGCATTCATTCACCTTGCCCTACAGCAGGCCTGGGAAATTCAAGGAAGACAAAGCTCAAGGGAGTTAATCACTTGCCCAGGGTTTCACCGCGAGGGAGCAGAGCTGGGGTTAGAATCCAGGTAGTCTAGGCAGAGGTCCTGCTTCTCATCACCATCCCGTCCTGCCCCAGGAAGAAGGGTTGGGTGCCAATCGGGAACAGGCAACTCAGAATTTGCAAGAAACTGGAGTAAATAATTGCAACTGAGGGGGAAGCAAGAATGATTGTGGACCACGCACACTTCACAACATACAGGTTCACATAAACATGTGTGCGGCAAAGCTAAGGATAGAGTAAGTTGCATTCTTTCCTTTCCAAGGGCTATGTTCAGTCTCACCATTTTAAAGAAACTTTTTCATGAAGTCCTTATTAAAGGATCTTCTGGTAAAGATGAAAAAAATAAAACTATCGCAGAATATTGCTCGCTTAATATGAATGAAATCAGCAAACAATAGTAAGAGTAATCAAAAAGATGATCAGTAATAATTATGACCATAACAAGAATGAATTAAAAAAACAACTTCATGCCACGATCTTCAAAATGCTTCATCAAGAAAACAGAAGTTTTGGAGCAGTAAGACTCCTAACCTCCAGCCACGCCCCAGCGGTGGTCCTGGCGAGTCAACTGAAGCCTGTGTATCCTCCGTAATCAGTCAGGAGATGAGCGGATGTGTTAGAGCAGGCAGATAGCTAGATATGAGCAGAGACAGGGGGACACAGACCAAATGGCAAGAATTGGGCAGAAAGAAGGGGCACAGGCCAAATGCAGGAAACCACACATCATGTGAGCAGAAGGGATCCTTGGGCAGAGAAAGAAAAGCAGGAACCTTGGGGATGATAAGGGATCATGCCTTTTGGGATGACAAGTGGCCTGGAGAAGAACAAAGAAAGGTGAGAAAAGGCAGGAATTTCCAGTGTCTGAGTGTAACCTTTTGCTCATTATACCCTCATTTCAATAAAATTAGCCTTGCAAATTAGAAGTACCCAACATGCACCGACGCCATGACACTTCCAATCCAGACTAAATAAGGACAAAAATCCCCCCTCCCTTTGGGAAGGTGGAGTTGGGATGATAATCAGGGAATACGACCCCAAACCCTTCCCTCCCCAGTGAATATTCCTCCCATTCATTTTTACACCCTGTGTAACTAACTTGCCAAAGAAACTCAGGGCAGCCGCTCACCTGAGCCTGCCCGCTCTCCCCTGAGAGTGCACTATCCATCCTTTAATAAATCCTCATTTTACCTTTTTTAACCTCTAAGTCTTGTCTCTGAATTCTTTCTGGGACGGGACAAGAACCTGGAACACCGGTTGCATCTATCGGCAACAGATGGAGGTGGGGCGCTCATTTCCTCCTCTGACTGGGAGGCTGGGCACGTGGGCTGCCGCGTGGAATGGAAGAGTGAACCAGTGCTGACACCTCTGACGGGGACAGAGCCTCATGTCACCACTTTGACCTGGGAGCAGCCTGAAGGCAGAAGGAATCCATCCCACGTAGTGAGTGGACCCTGACGCAGAGCAATTCAACAGTCTCGGGGAAGAAAACAGAGTCTGGTTGTTCTGGAACTGCGCTCACCCCACCTGCCAGCTCACCTGGCCTCGGGCTGCAGAGAAGTAGCTGGAACACAAAATTCCATCCCTCAGACTGTGGCTTGGGGGGCAAACAATCCGGTCTGGAAACGGAATAAGGGAAAACTGAGCCATACTCTATCAGAACAAGTAGGAATAAGAACAAAACAGAAAGAAAACGTACAGCAACAATGCAAACCTGCTGTGAGGGTCAAAGAGAAAAAGGAAGAAACATGGAATGGAAAACAGAAATGAGGGACACTCTGGAAGAAAACACCCGAAGGAGCCGGAGGAAATACTGCACAGATGCTTCATGGCCAAGAATGTAGTTAGAACATGATGTCAGCAAAGTGGGAATCCGAAGACAAAATGGTTTTCTCAAAGAATGAGGCACATGGGAAGATTGCAGCGCAAAGAAGGCAAACTGAGAACAAATAGTATTCATGCAGAATTAGTCATTGAGAGCCACCCAAGGATAAAGTAGATGGGGCTGAAAACTGATGTACTAACCTGGAAGAAAGTCTTGACATAATTAAGAGTCAAAAATAGATAAATAAGACCACAAGATTAAAGCACGTAGACAGGCAGCAGGCAAGTCAGGAGGGCAAAGTCATTCAATATTAAGATCATCGATGTCCCCGCAGTACAGAAATCAACAAACACTGAAAGAAAAAACACAGACATATTAGAGGAAAAAATTTCCAGAATTCAGAAGGAAAAACTGAATCTACAGAAAGTGCTTATCCTCTTCTGGGAAGAGTTGGTACAGAGAAAACAACCCCAGGGCATCTTTGCATCTTACTCAACTTCAGTAATATGGGCAGATAACGAGCAAGCCCTGTACAAGAGGAAAAATCAAGGTGACTTCAGACTTTTTCACTTTTCCAAACATCAGGAAGAAAATGGAGCAATGCTCATATAGGTTCAAAGAGAAGGAACTATAGCTCCAGAATGTTCCTTTGTGTACTCAGCATAAAGGCAACAGGACCACCATTCTGTACGAATGTTTAGTTCCCCTTTAGGGTGAAATAAATCAGAAATCATAACACTCCTGAGCTCATCTCGAATAATGATGGGATAATAAAAATCTTGCCAGTGAAGGCAAAACAGAGAACGCAGGAATGAGGAACTCTGGTAAGCAAACTTGTGGGCACGGAGTCCACTTAATTTTAGAGTCTAGACTCAGTAGCCTGGGTGTGAGTGTTCCAGAACGGAGGATATATTAATACATGGTGGTGAAGTTAAAGTAGAGACATAATTAACAAAAATCAACAAGGTTGGGGACCTTGGGTAGGATATACCACTGCTTCTGTTTCTTTGTCCTTCTTATCAAGAGTCACTCCATACTGTCCAAAATTAAAACACGAAGTTAAAAAAAAATATTGACTTCTGCCTCCGTCAATGCTTTTTTCTTAACCTTAGGGGGCTCTTATGAGGACAAATATTTATGGTGAAGAATTAAACTCTAGCAAATACTTCAGTTTAAAATTGCTTTTTCTTCCATTTCATTCAGGATAGTTTAATTTAAAAACTGTTATTTAAATAGCAAATACATTATAATTCTATTTATGACAGTATCTCTGTCTGTCTATCTTTCTGGGTACAGGCTAGAGAGCTGTCTGGAATGCTATGCACTTTCTGTTGACAATGGTTATTTTTAGGCATTAAGATTTGGGGTGATTTATTTTACTTCCTTCTTCCTACTTCAGCACTGTTTGAATTACTTATAATGAGCTGGTACAGTTTTTAAAATGCAGTCATTCTTTTAAAAATGAAGAACTCACACCAGCATTGTTATATAAAGATACTTTTCCCGGGGTAAACAGAGAGGAACACCAGGTAAGCAGAATCCTTTACTAACGCCAACATCCCAAGACTTCTTTCTGTCCAGATGTGCTCTGCATTCTAGGATGGCTGGGCACAGAACCCTCTCAGGGTCATAAAAAGGAGAAGTCCTTCATAAGAAAATGGGAAGTGAATTAAAAACAGTAAGTAGCTACAATGCATTGACTATTGTTATGAACCAGACATCGTTCTAAAGACTGTACATTGACATTCTAATTTAATTATGACCATAATCCTAATCCTGATTAAGTTATGACCATACATTGATATTCTAATTTAAGTATGATCATCATCTTGTTAAGCAGGCACTGTTTCATAACTCTCAATAGTCTGCACAAGGAGCCTGTGGTTTGGAGAGGGTAAGTGACCTGCCCAGGGCCACCTCAGAGGTGATTCCAAACCTGAGGTCTTAACCACTGTGCATCCGGATTTCTAAAAGGTGACCAGGGCTCTAGAAGTCCGTGGGTGTGACCCGCCTGTGATTCCTGAAGGCTGTTAGTCCCACACAAACGGTCAGGTGGCATACCTAACACTGGAGCGAGGTTGCGTCTGCTCACAGAAGTATTTCTCAGTAGGATGATTTCCAGATGTTACTATCAAAGCCTGGCTCCCCCACCCCACTCTCCTCTCCCTTTAGAATGCATGATGGTCATGGACAAGCACAAGGATAAATAGTGGCTGACAGTCAATCTCAGTGCTGGGGACACAATCGAGAGTGGTGGGGACTGAGGCAAATCTGGAGAATCAAGTGCCATCTAAAGAGTAAAGCTACCACTCGGCTCCAGCTGGTTGAGGTCAGATGGGAACTACATGTCTAAAATTGCCAGATTTTCCAATTTTTCAGGAGAAGCCAGAAATCCAAATTTTCACATAAAAATCCCAATTTTTAAAAACAGGCAACTAATTTAAAATAATTTGGAAAACTACATGGGCCACACAAACTCATATTTCTAACATCCACTAGTTTGAGATCTCTGTCACAAGGCAGTTAACAAAATGAAAAGGCAGCCTACAGTCTGGGAGAAAATATTTGCAAACCACATATCAGATAAGAAGTTAATATCCAAAATATACAAGGAATTCACATAACTCAATAGCAAATAAACAAACAACCAGATTAAAAGTGGGTAATAGAACATTTTCCAAAGAAGACTTACAAGTGGCCAACAGATACATGAAAAGGTGCTCAACATGGAAATGCAAATCAAAACCACAGCGAGGTGTCACCTCACACACCTGTTAGGAGGGCTGTCATCAAGAAGACAAGTGACAAGTGTTGACAAGGATGTGGCAATAAGGGAAAATGTGTGCATTGTTGGTGGGAATGTAAATTTGTATAACCATCATGGAAAACAGCAAGGAAGTCTCTCAAAAAAAAATAAAAAATATACCCACCATATAATCTGGCGATCTCTCTTCTGGGTTTATACCCAGAAGAAATAAAATCAGTATCTCAAAGCAGTACCTGTATTCTCACATTTATTGCACTGCTCTTCACAGTAACTGAGATATGGAAACAACCTACGTATCCATCAGCAAACGAATGGATAAAGAATACACACAATAGAATATCATTCAGCTTTGAAAAAGAAGAAAGTCTTGCCATTTGCAACCACAGGTATAAACCTGGAGGAGATTATGCTAAATAAAATCAGACACAGAAAGAAAAAAAAAATTCCTGCATGATCTCACTTACAGGTGGAATCTAAGAAAGTTGAATACGTGGAAGCAGAAAGCAGAATAGTAATTTTTGCGGGAGGGAGAAGAAAGGGGGAGATGCTGGTCCAAGGATACAGAGTTGCAGTTATGAGGGATGAGTAAGTCTAGGGTCTCCTGGTGCTTTAGATCAACGTGAGAGTGTCTGGAACATGGGAGAGGAGCTTGACTCAGGAAAAGCATTGAAATTCATTAAAGGGAGAGGCTTTCCATTACAGTCCTAGGAAGGGAGCAAAGTGTCCTTCAGTACGGAAAACAGCTGGCCCTGGCCACACAGAGATGGGGAGGGGAGAGGCTCAGACAGAGACCCAGCAGAAGCCAGATAGACTTGAGCCTAGCAAAGCTCTCGGCCACTGTGGTTGGAATTCTGAGGATCATGAGAAAACACGAACATTTTATGCACTCCTGCGTTTTCCTTGTTTATTTCCCCAGCCCCTCGCACATTTTCAGTGATGCGCTTTGTGGAAATGTCAGCCTGTCTCAGCTCTGCTCAAGGCAACAGTGAACAGAGCTGCTCCTCCTGACTCGGGCCAAGTGTTCAAGGGGGAGCAGTGCCCCCTAGGGGGCAGCAAGGTGGGGTATGCAGGAGGGAGTGCTGAGCTGGGGGGGGGCTCTCCTTCCTTCAGTGGGCATTTACTGGGCACCTGATGTACGAGTCCAGGTAAGGAGTAGGTAAACAGGAGGGTGGAAACACAAGCAAGACCAGATCACGAAGGACTTAGGACTTTGGGATTTAGAAGAGTTGGTCTGCAGCCTTTCTACTTCCTCTGGAACTTCCCGTTGACTCAAGTCATCAAAATGAAAGAATGTCAAAGTCCAAAAAACACACCTGGAAACAGAGGAATACAAATCTTAATATTTTATTTTCTAATAGAGAAATTCTTTAGAGATGTCACCAGAAGAGGTGGGCAGGACTCATTCATCTGGCTGCTTTTCCCTGCGAACGGTATCATTAAGGCATCCAAATTAACTGGGTGTAATCATGAATTAAATCAAGCTCATTTATAAGGGAAACATGGAGGCATCCTTCATCTTAATATCCGGACACGATTCTCCTGACTTGAAGGTACAATTCGGAGGAATATGGGGAGGAAAAAAAAATACCTCTGTAGCTTAACCCTGAGTGGAATTGGTAATAGAACACACCATTTCCCTCGTGAGCTCCCTGCCTTTCCAGTCCTCCTCAGCCGAGCTCATTATTTTATTTCACTACTTGATAGGTTGAGAAATTGCCGGCAAACTGGTTAATTAGGACTAACGGTGCTTAGTAACTGGGGAGACAATTGCAGTTCGTGAAATTAATGCTGAAATGGTGGGAGCTCATGATTCATCTATTAACGTGGGTCTAGAAATGAGATTCCTCTACCTGTTGTGTCTGTCCTGGTGACCAGGGTAACTGAGCATTTCTCTGGCCGAGTTTGGGGCTGGTGTGGTGGTAAGAAACAGAAATGCAACTGGAGGAAAAAGGAAGGTTCATGGTAAGAACACAAAGGTGACTAATTCTACACGGGACTTCTGGGGACGAATACGAAACTAAGAAAGTGAGGAATCAAGGGCATCTCTGTCTTATTCCTTGCCTTGGTCCTTCTCTGACCCTCTCAATAGGACCAAGTAGGTTCTCCTGTCTCTCTTTCTCTGGGTACTGGCTCCATTCCTCTCTCTGCATACACCCATCTTCCGCTGAGTCATGGTGTGGTAAACTACTCAACATCCAGTCATTCTTCTTCCAGATGTTTGGGGAGAACATACGATTTGGTTAAGGTCCCACTGACCAACACTAGGGATGCAACTTGTTGACGGGCCTTAGAGAATCATCTCAACAGGTTCCCTTGGGTTTTAGAAGTTATTCTGGGTATGGTCTCATGATCCAACCAGGGTCAATAAAATGCAGTGAGGCTTTGCTGGAACATCTTGGAAAGACACTCTCCATCTTTACCACGAGGTTTCAAGATGCGGGATGTAGGTTTTGGAGTTGCTGGAGTCATCGTGCAATGAGCAAGATAAATCCTACCTTAGAGTAAAGCCAGCATGCGGAGGAGGGCAGAGCTCCACAATGAGGAGAGAAATAGACTGTATGACATCATTTGAGCCCCTGCATCAAGCAGCACCTGATGCCCACATTATCCTGGATTTTACAGTTGCCTGAACCAGTCAATCCCCTTTTTGTATGTAAGCTAATGTGCTTTTAATTTTCTGTCACTTGTGATAGAAGGAATGGCTTTTTAAATCTCCTTTAACTTTGAACTGCAAAGTTCTGACCCTGAGTCCGGGTGGCCTTCCAGTCCAAACACTCACCAGCATCTGACTACAGTTTCTGTGTGTCTTACATCATATTCTCAAAAAAAGACTCTGATTCAATCATCCCAGGCAAGGAGCGCATTTCCTGATCCACCCTGATCTAATCAGCCATTAACAGGAGGGGGAGGTCCCATAGTAGAAACACGGACACTCCTCAGCTGGGGCGGTTGGGGCAGAACAATATCAAAGAAGAGTCTAAATCATGACTACTGCACATTTCCTGGGTTCACTAAGCCTACGGAAAAGGCAAATAGCAACCCCTCCGAATTCACAAGCATCTACCCTTCCGCTTTGGCTGTGGGAGTCTCGCATTGACCTTCAGGCTCCAATGCCAACACTGACTGCCCGGAGGGCCTGGAGTGAGCCCCCAGGGAGCTCCCACTATGCTAAAGGAAGGAATCTGGTTCGTTAACATGTGTCCTTAGCAAATGTTTGCTGGATCCTGGCCTCTAGCATAGGCAATAAAAATAAAAACCAGAAGGCTTGAGAGTCTGTGCCTGCCTTTAGCAGGAACTGGGTATCCTGGGGCAAGTCTGAGACTCAGCCTCTTCATCCTGAAAAGACGAGGTGACAATCCTTCCTTTGTTACCTCACAATGAGGCTGGTCTCCTGGAGCACCCTGCTGCCTGCTGCCCCCTTTGCTGTCAGACGATGTGTTCTAAGCACTGTGCCCACAAGACCATCAGCAGAAGCAGGCTGCTTCTGCGCACATGTGAACTGCAGTGGGTTTGCGGACCCTGCCCAGAGCAGATGCTCTCCGTGTGGAGAGAATGTGTGGAGACTCCTCTTCTCTGCCTGCCTTGCCCCTGCATCACGCACCGCAGGACTTGCTCTGGTGCAAAAAGAGTGAAAACCAAGAGGACCTGGAGGTCAGTGGACAATGGCCTAGTCTCCTCCAGCCACAGTGGGATGGTACCCAGGTGGTTCCTCGAGGGACCTCGGCAGGATGGAGCCCCAGGGGCCCACAGCAGTGACCTGCTCATGAGTGCACCCCTCGCTGGCTTTTCTCCCTTTCCTGCCTTACTTTCTCCACTCCCTCGCTTGTGCTTCTTGGGACCACCTCCCAAATAAACCACCAGCATCCAAATCCTTGTCTCAGAGTGTGTGTTGAAGGAGCAGAAACCAAACCACCACTCTAGACCCAGCTTCTTCTCACAAGAATCTTGCCTAGGTCCCAGACCCATTTCTTGGAGTTAAACGCCTTCCTGGAATGAAACACATGTTATCAGACTCTTGGGTCTCCTTCCAGAGATATTTTATGCATCCACAAGCCGATGCGTACATGAGAGTCACACACAGCCAAACTTCCTTCTTTTATACCAAGTCTTTGGAGGCCCGCTGACATCCTTCAACATGTCTCCTTCATTCCCACGCTCCAAATTCCTATGGGTTCACACACCTTCCTCCAGTGACAGAGGGCTATGAATGGGGAAATACCAAGGGAACTCAACCCACACCAGGCAAGGGGAAGGCTTCCTAGAGGAAGTGCCATTGAAGCTGAAACCTGAGAGTTGAGAAGCCAGCCAATCCACGCAAAGGCCTGAAAAAGAGGGGTTGGCTTGCTGGAGGAACTGTCAGCGATCTGCAAGAATGCAACCCTGGGGGTGAGGGCAGAGTGGTGACATCTGAGGCTAAGAGATGCCCAGAGCCTTCGAATGCTTTCCCACCCTGGCCTGTTCCCCTCCAACCACATCTCTTACTCTTAAGATGTATCTTTAACATTGCACTTTCTCCCAGATGGGATTTGTGCTTTAAGCTTTCTGGGCCTGTTTACATGTTGATCCCCAAACCAGGAATGCATTTAACTCCAAGGAAGGACTCTGGGCTTTACGCATGATGCCTGGGAAAGAAGCCTGGCCAAGGACAGTGGTTCAGTTTGTGTTCCTCCAACACAGACCCTGAGACCAGACTTTCCAGCTTGATCGTGTTGCCATTTCAAGATTGTACGGTGGAATCACCCAGTGTGTGACCTTTTGAGATTGGCTTCTTTCACTCAGCATAATTCCCTTGAGATCCATCTAAGTTGTTGAGGGTATCAACAGTCCATTCCTTTTTATGGCTGCATAGTACTCCACCATGTGGATGAATAACAGTTTATTTAGTCATTCGTGTATTGAGAAACATTTTATTTGTTTCCAGGGTTCAGCTACTAAAAATATAGCTATTACAAATTCTGCTATGAAGAGTTGTGTACAGGTTTTGTGAAAACATAAGTTTTTATTTCTCTGGGATAAATACCTAAGAGTGTAATTGCTGGTCATACAGTAAGTGTAAATTTAGTGGGATTTTTTTTAAGAAGCTACCAAACTGTTTTCCACAGTGGTTGGATAAGTTTAAGTTCCTACCAGCAGTGCTGTGAGTAATTCAAGTAATCAACATCCTCCTAGGATTTGCTTTTTGTCATCATTTTCTATTTTAGCTAATTTGATAGGTGTGTAGTGTCAGGTCGTTCTCTTCTTAATTTGGATTTCCTTAAAGCCCAGCAACGCTGAATATCTTTTCACACGCTCATTTACCATCTTGCATACGCT
Organism: Camelus ferus; assembly: GCF_009834535.1. NCBI lineage: Eukaryota > Metazoa > Chordata > Mammalia > Artiodactyla > Camelidae > Camelus > Camelus ferus. The sequence goes on along the minus strand of NC_045713.1, from coordinate 20,510,378 downwards.
CTTCAGTAAAATCTCTCTTCACATCTTTTGCCCATTTTCAAATTACATTGTCATTTTTACTGTTGAGTTTTAATCGTTTTTAATATGTTCTTGATAGTAGCCCTTTGTCACATATATAGGTAACAAATATTTTCTCCCCCCAATTCTTTTTTCCTGAGAATTTTTATAATAAATGGGTGTTGGATTTTGTCATGTGATTTTTCTGCATCTAGTTGATATGATTCTGTGACTTTTCTTCTTTAACTTATTAATATGATGAATTGTATTGATTTTCAAAATTCAAACCAGACTTCTATCCCTGGACTAAATTAAATTATTAATAAAAAGTAACAAAATAATTATATATATTATTGATTTCTATTTATTAATATTTTATTAAGAATTTTTTCATCTGCCATCATGAAGGAAATTCATCTATAGGTTTTTATCTTTCTTTCTGTCTTTTTTTTTTTTTTTTTTTTGCTGTCTTTAGTTTTAGTAGCAGAGTGATGTTGGCTTCGTAAAATGAATTGCAAAATATTCTCTCTTCTATTTTCTGGAAGGTATTTGTGTAGAATTGCTATTAATTCTTTATACATTTGGTAGAATTCTCCAGTGAAGCCCTCAGGGCCTGGAGATTACTTCTTTGGGAGGTTTTAATTTATGAATTTAGTTTCCTTCATAGTATTAGGACTATTCAAATTATCTACTTCACATCTGGTGGCAATTTGGTTTTTTTGAGGAGTTGGTCCATTTCATCTAATTTGTCAAATTCATGTGTGTACAGTTGTTTGTGGTATTCTCTTAGTATTCTTTTGATGACTGCAGCATCCTAGTGAGCTCCCTTGTTTTGTTTCTGGTAATTTGTAATTTGTGTCTTCCCTCTTTTTCCCTTCGGCAGTTTTGCCAAAGGTTTGTCCATTATATGAGTTTTCCAAAGAGCCACCTCTTTGTTTCTGTAGATTTTCTCTACAGTTTTTCTGTTTTTAATTCCATTTCTCCTCTTTTCTTTATCATTTCCTTCCTCCTACTTGCTTTGGTTTATTTCTTCTTGTTCTAGTTTCTTGAGGTGAAATCTTAAGTTTTTAAACTGAGGCTACTCTTTTCTAATATATGAATTAGATGCCATCAATTTCTGTTTTAGCAAAAGAATGTATATTGAAAAAAACAAACAAACAGACTCACAGATACAGAGAACAAACTCGTGGTTACCAGTGGGGAGAGAGGTAGGGAGAGAGACAAGACAGGGGGAGGGGATTAAGAGAGATAAACCAGTAGGTATAAAATAATAAGATGCAAGGACATATTGTACAGCACAAGGAGTACAGCCAGTACTTTACAATAACTTTAAATGGAGTATATAAAGCTAGAAGAATTTCAAATCTCTATGTTGTACACCTGAAACTAACATAATATTGTAAATCAAATATTCTTCGATAAGAAAAAATTTCTGCTTTAGTTGCGTCCTTCACATTTTGATATGTTGTATTTTCATTTTCTTTTCAATTAAATGTGTTTTTAAATTTTTCTTGAGACTTCCTTTTTGACCCACGGATCATGTAAAAGCGTGGTATTCAGTTTCTGAGTGTATGGAAATTTTCCTGTTATCTTTCTGTTGTTAACTTCCGGTTGTAGTCCATCAGGGTCAGACTACACACTGCATGAGTTCAATTCTTTTCAATTTGTTGAAGTTTATTTTATAGCCCAGGAAATACAGTCCTCTTAGTACATCCATGGGCCCTTGAAAAGAATGTATATTCTGCTTTTGTTGAATAGACTGTTGCATACATGTCAAAGAGGTCCTGTTGGTTGATGGTGGTAGCTAGTTCTTCTAAATCCTTACCAATTTTCTAATTATTTTATCAATTGTGGTGAGAAGGGTGTTGATGTCTCCCACATTAATTGTGGATTTGTCTATTTCTCTTTTCATTTCTATCAGTTTTTGTATCGCATATTGTATGGCTCTTTTGTGCATACACTTTCAAGATTGGTATCTCTTTTTGGTGGATTGACCCTTTTACCATTATGTTATGGCCCTCTTTCTCCCTGCTGTTCTGAATATTTTTATCCAATATTAATATAACCACTGCTACTTTCCTTTAATTTGTTTTCATGGCATATCCTTTTCTATCTGTTTACTTTTAATCTACGTATGCATTGAAATAGTTTCTTAGAGATGGTATATAATTGGACCACATTTTTTTAGTCCACTGCACCAATCTGTCTTTTAATTAGTATCTTTAGATCATTTTCCTTTACTGTAGTTACATATATTGGGGCTTAAGTCTGTCATTTAAAGTTGTGTTTCCTGTTTGTTCTCTCCGCTTTTAGTTTCTCTGTTTTGTCTCTTCCGCCTCCTTTTGGACTACTCAAACATTTTTTATAATTCCATTTTGATTTATCTAGTACTTTTTAAACATTTTTTATTGACTTATAGTCATTTTACAATCTAGTATCTCTGAGTGGTTACTCTAGATATTACATTGCACGTACATAATTTATCGGAGTCTGCTTGTAGCAACATTTTACCAGTTCAGCTGAGGTCTAGGAACCTCACTTCCTTTTTGTCCCTTTACCCCTAGTCATTTATAATATAATTGTCTTAGATATTACCTCCACATACTTTGAAGTACCTATTAAACAGTCTGATGATTTTTGTTTCACCTAGCCCACGTATTTTTGAAAACTCAAGTGAAGAATAAAATCCGTCGTACTTAAACATACTTTTGCTCTGTCCCTTTTTCTTTTTCTCCTTTCTGATGTTCCAAGGCTCCATTATTATTTTCTTTCCGCATAAATAACTTCCTTTAGCCATTCTTTCAGGGAATGTCTATGCCAAATTCTCTTAGTTTCCCTTCATCTGAATATATCTTGCTTTCCCCTTCATTCCTGATGGATATTTTTCTGGATGCAGAATTTGGGGTTCATAATTCTTTCCTTGCAACACTTGAGCAATGCTGGGCCACTTCATTCCAGTCTTCACGGTTTCTGACTCTAAAAATCTGCTGTTGTTCTAATTGCTTTCCCCTAACATGTAATTTCTCTCCGGTTGCTTTCAAGATTTTTTTGTCTTGTTCACTCAGCTTCTTCAGTCTGTCAGTTTATGACTTGTGTTGAATTTGGGGAATTTCCAGCCATCATTTCTTTGAATAGTTTTTCACCCCCACCCTTTTTCTTCTCCTCTAGGACGATGATGGCCTAAATGTTAGGTCTTTTGTTATATTCCACGTGTCTCTGAGGGTTCTGTTCACTCTCTTCTATTTTCTCCCTGGGGTTCAGATTGGGTCATTTCTATTTTAAGCTCACTGGTCCTTTCCTCTTTCCTCTCCATTCTGCTGCAAGCCCACCTATTGAATTTCTATTTCACCTTTGTATTTTTTTAGTTCTAAAACTTCCATTTGGTTCTTCTTTCTATATCTTACATTCTTTACTGAGCGTTTCTATTTCTTTTCTGAGACTTCCTATATTTTCATTTGTTTCAACTGTGTTCATAGTTCCTCACTGAAGCATTTTTAAGACAGCCACTTTAAAATACCTGTCAGATAATTCTAACATCTCTTGCCATCTTAGTGCTGGATTCTGTTGGTTGCCTACCCCCCCCCCTTTTTTTTCATTCAAGTTGAGATATTCCTGGTTGTTTGTATGACAAGTGATCATTGATTGATACCTGGCCATTTATAAATATTATAAGACTCTGGATCTTATTTAATTTTGTGTTTTAGCAGGTCTCCCCTGACGCTGCTCCTCTGACACTGAATTGGAGGACGCTGTCTCATTACTGCCACGTGGAGGTGGAATTCCAGGTTCTCCACTCGGCCTCCACTGACACCCAACGGGGAATGGGGCTCCGTATTACGACTGGGCAGGAATGGGAGCCCCAGCTCCCTGCTAGGTGTCTGTTGATTACCATGCTACCTGGGAGAGGGCAGTGAGTCTGGTCACTGCTCCCCACGTGGCCTCCACTGGTAGCATAGAAGGTGGCCTCACTGATGATGAGCAGTGGCGAGAGTCCTGCCTCTCCATCAGACCTCATCTGGACCATCCCAGTGAGGACGGGAGTGAGTCCCTCATACCGCTACGTGGAGATGGGAGTCCACGCTCCCTACCTGGTCTCCATCAACAGCACCCAAGCAGAGGATCTGGGACACCTCATCGCAGCCACTCAGTCCTTGCTGACAGAAATGGCAACTTGGCTTCTCTGAATGGCTGGCTTTTCCAGGAGATGGTCTGAGGTAGATGAGGCTGAAAGGAAATCTAGAGAACCCACCACTGTGTTGTTCCTCAGGTTTTGAGGTTCCAAGACTGCCTTCTCTCCATCTTTCAGAGTCTTCTTATGTTTGTTTTATATATAACGTCCAGGGGCTTTTAGCTGTACTTAATAGGATAAACAGGTAAAAGTATGTCTGTCCACTCCATGATACCAGAAGTGGACATTCCCTGATTAAATTATTTTTAATATTTGTTGATAGATAGTATATGCACATGGTTCAAAATTCAAAAGGTACAAAGAGAACCTAACGCTGGTCTATCGGATTCTTGATGCTCGTGTCCTCAGCAACCTCCCACTTTCCGGGAACTGCCTCCCCAGCTCCCCCTTCTAGTCCAGAGTCTGGGGAGGGGGTGCTTCTCACACTTTCACACCTTCAGTTAATCACAAGGGTTTGCTGCAGTGGACATTAGTCATCAACGCTGACTTCCACGCCATCTGAGAAACCTAGCGGCAGCCTGGCTAGCACGCGTGGCCACTAACAACACAGGTTAGTTCCAGGGCTGTTTCTCCCCACTGGACCTTGCGCTCCGGGAGATCAGAGCTGGCTTCTGTTTTTCTTGACAGATATATCCTCAGCCCCTAAGAAGTGCCTGGCACCAGAATGTACCACGGTTATGTAAGATGCTAACATCAGGGGAGGCCGGGTGAAGGAGACATGGGAACTGCAATTTTCTGTTTTGTCTTTGCAACTCTTCTATAAATCTAAAATTACGTCGAGTTAAAAAAAAATAGCAATAATGCTGGCAGGCGAAATAAATAAAAGTGGGTTCCCACAAATGTGAACCTGGCTTGCTTGTTCCTTTTCCTGTGGCTGTCATTCCTAAGCCTCATCTCCAGAGCCCTGGGCCATCCTTTGAGCCTCTGGAGTAATATATACCTGCCAACACCTGAGAGTAGGTAATGCCTAGTGCCCGGCGCTGGGAGAACTCCCTGACATCACCCAGCCGCCCCTGTCCGGTGCATCGGCCTCAGCAAAGGAAGCAATTGAAGGATTTGATTATACCAGCACTTTGCGGAGCTCACTCAACCCATCAAAATAATTGTTTGACTTAATGTGAAATCTGAGATCCGCAGCTGCGTGTCTGTCCTCCCCAGGAACTCAGAGCTGGCTGCTGCCGGCGCTGGTCTCAGCGCCTCCAATTCACAGCAGTTTGGAAGTCTCCCTAATTAGTTCCAGCACCATTCAGGGTGTCATTTTATTTTCTTTTATTTTTATTTTTATTTTTAATGAGCCAAATAACATATTGCTGCTTAAGTTTCTGGGAGACGAGGAGCTATAAATAAAATTATAATTCACTTGAAGTCTATCACACAGATAGACCAAGTTCAGAAGGAAGTTTTAATTTGACTAATGAGATGAAACTTTGCAGAGTGTGGGCTGTGGGTATGAATATCACTCTGTCACCCAGAGCGGGGCATTTCCCCAAAAGACCAGGGAGACAGTGCAGCCTGGAGGCAGCGAACAAAACTTGATCTGCTCAACAGAGGGTGTCAGTGGGGTCCAGGAACCCCAACTCCAATCCAGATCTCTGACCTGAGTCTTCTTGGCCCAGAGGCCCTGCCTCTCCTTTCTTCCTCAGGTCTCAGTTTCCCTTTATAGCCAAGGAGGAGGAGGAAGCTCATGTTTCCATCAGTTTTTATGACCATGAGAACATCTTATATATGTGAAAATAGCTCATCCCGGGGAGCCGGTGCTGTGATGTAGTGGTTAAGGGCTTGTGCTCAGAAGCCTTTCTGCTTGAGTTCAAATCCGGCTTCCTTGATTCACTGGCTGTGTCTATTCAGGCAAATTACTTAATCTCTCTGTGCCCCCACTTTCTTTGCCTGTTAAACACTCATCAGGCTTCTTAAAAAATTAATTGATATATAACTGAAAAATTGTGCTGAACACTGGAATTTGACACAACATTGTAAAATGATTATAAATCAATAAAAAATGTTAAAAAAAATTAATTGATATATATCCAAATTGCTTCAAATGTATAGAGAGGACATAGCAAATTCTCTAGAAGTCTTATCTAGTAGATGTATTCTCAGAGAACCCTGAGATATTCCAATGCCTTTGTGGTCCAGATATCACAGTGGTCTGTGGCCCTCCAAAGAGCCACGGTATGTAAACAGGTCGACAGTATGTCTGTGACATTGAAATACAACGAGGGAAGGGAGGCGTTAGGGAACAAGGCTGAGAAACACTCCGAGGCGGATCTACAGTAATAACTTGTGTGCAACATTTAGCAGGCACGTCCCTTGTCTGATCACATCTGTTGTGGCCTAAGGTTTGGGACCAGCTTGGCCATTATTTAAATCTGGCCCTCCTACTGATAAACTGTGTGATCTTAGCAAGTTACATCCCTTCTCTGTGCTTGGGTTTTCTTATCTATAAAATGGAGCTACTGAAGTTGTGGGAAGGATGAAATGAAACGAACGCATGGCGAGGGCTTAGTGCAACGCCTCCCATACAACAGACGCTCGATATATGGCAGCTATTATGCGGATGAGTTTCCTCATTATTTTACTGAGCATGTAAAGAGCCCAGCACACAACGGCCACATGATCCACGATAGCTCGGCAGTGCCTTGGCACCATCTCAGGGCTGACGCTTCCTCGCTCCCTCTAATGATACCAGAGACATGTTGCTGTTTGCTATGCAAATATTTCGCTGTTCATCTGTAATCATAACATCACGCCATCAAGGGGACTGTGACAAAGAGGAACACACTGATGTGGGATATTTGCAATGGCTCGTCAGTTCCTGGCGGACCTGCACGGAGGCGGCCGACCAGCCTCTGGCTTCCCTGGGCACGTTTCCGGAGAGGATGCCTTATCAGTGCCGCTGGGCACAGAGCGCCTCCTCTCACACAGTCAATCTCTGATCAGCCGAGGTGCCCTAAAGAAAGGACCACTCTTAAATAATCCATATGGAATTAAAATGATGGAAATGTGCACCTGGCCACTCGGGGGTTCCCACCAGAGCAGAAGGAATTCTGGACTTGTGCTCAGGGAAGAGAACTGGAGAATGGAAGCCACTCCGGGCACTCCTGTGCACCCAGGGGCCAAGGCTTGTGTCGTGACCCACACAGCCCATAGGGCCATCTTGGCTGCCTACAAAGCCCCCAGTGTTCACGGTAGGGGGTGTATCTTTTTCCTGCTCTAAGTGCCCTCCCTAGGTCTTACCTAAATTCTTCCTGTTGTAGATGGAATCCATCTCTCACTGGGTCTTGGAGACTCCTAAGTATGGCTTCCACTTGGGTATGGAGAATGGAAGTGGGGGGCATTGCAGGCCAGCAAGCACCCCAGCTCAGCCCCTCCAGCGTGCTGACTCAGCCTGTCGAGCACAGGTATGGAGGGGTACCTCCCAGCTGGCTGTCCAGGAGTCTCCTTGGGGATGACAAGTGTCTTGAGGCATGGGGGTCTTCGATGGACAGAATCCAGCCTTTTGCCCCAGCTTGGAGACGGTCTCTCTTGGGCAGTCAGCTGGTATGTGGAGAATAGAGATTATCCTGTGCGTATGTATACAGAAGCCTCACCAGCCCAGCACCCCAAGGTCCCACGGGCTGTGTGGCTGACAGGTCAGCATCATTTACTCACAGGGAACTTCTGCTGTGCCAGGTAGATGCCTGGGGTACCAGAGATAAAACAAAGGACAAACAAACAAAAACAAAACCAACAACAACAGCAAAGTCACTGCCTTCATGGGGCTTACCTTCTAATCAGGATGGGTAACACAGATGTAAGTAGGGGTGATATGGGAAAATAATAGAATAAATAGTAAATAATAGATATAAATGATGGATTAGATTATTACATCCATATTATAATAGATTAGATTATTGTATCTATACTAAACATAGATATAAATAATATTAGGGTAGGCTGTCTGATGAGGAGATGTTTGAACAGAAGCCTGAACAAGTAGAGGGGGTGGTGGGCGCAAGAAGCCACGTACATCTCGCAGAGAGGAAAGCCTGGGAGATTGAATGTGGTTGGTGGGTTCATGACTGGCGGGGCCGGAGCAGAGAGAGCAGGCAGGAAGTGACAGGAGGGAGGGCAGAGGGGGCAGGAGCCAATCACGGAGGAGCCTGTGGTTCATGGGAAGGTGACTGGATCTCATTCTAAGTGAAATCAGAAGCTACTGGAGCCTTAACAGCAGGTGATTATTTTTACGGGGTGACTCTGATTGCTGGGTAGGCGATTTTAAACTGGCGCCCAAGGGTCGTGCTGAAGTGCTGGCTGGTGTTCCCCAGTTCCAGAAGGCTGTGATGGGCCTTACGGAGAAAATAATGCATCAGATAAGCTTCGCTCAGGCACGAGTCACAGCGCTGCTGGCTGTGAGTTCAATGTTAATGAATCAACAACGTATATTAAATGAGCTGTGTTGAAATAGAAACACACACTAAACAAAGCTATGTATTGACTGATGGATGAAAACGTCACGACCATAAGCTCACGGGAACCTAGCCCCATATTTCACCTACGAGTGGTGCATTATTCAGGAATCATGAATTCAGTGTTCGTGGCGACTTTATAGAACATAACTCCCATGAATAAAAAGAATCAATTGTAAATGGATTCAGGATATATTGTGGAGGCAGAGGGGGAGAGAGGACCATCACCTGACTCCATCCTTCCACGGGTGTTCCTTCCTCAGCAAACCCAGGAGGCGGGGATTATTTTACAGATGAGCAAACTGAGGCCAACTTCACGCTGCCAGTGAAGGCAGAATCGAGGAACAAGCCAAGCTCTAAATCCAGTCCTCTCTTTCTCGGTGTATTCATTTTCTTGGGCTGCCATGACAAAATATCACGCAGTGGGTGGCTTAAACAACAGAAATCAATTTTCCCACAGTTCTGGAGGCTAGAAGTCCAAGATCAAGGTGTCGGCAGATTTGGTTTCTCCTGAGGTCTCTCTCCTTGGCTTACAGACGGCCGCCTTCTGGCTGTGCACTCACGTGCTCTTCCTCTGGGTGTGCCCCTCCCAGGTTGGATGAGGGTCCACCTTAAGGGCTTCCCTTGGATTGAATCACCTCTTTAAAGCCTCTGTCTCCAAGGAGCCACATTCTGAGGTCCTGGGGGTTGGGACCTCAACAGATGGATTTCAGGGAGACACAATTCAGCCCAGAACACTTAGCAACAGCTGTACTTCCTCTCACGCTCTCTCTCTCTGTCCATCAATCGTAAAATAAGGGCTTGCTAAAAACAGGCTCACAGACATAGAAAACAAACCATGGTTACCAAAGGGGAAAGGGCGGGGAGGGATTAATTAGGGGTTGGGGATTAAGAGACACGCATTACTATATATAAAACAGGTAAACAACGAGGACCTACTGTATAGCACAAGGAACTATATTCAGTTTCTTGTAATAACATATGATGGAAAGGAATCTGAAAAATATATGTATATGTATAACTGAATCACTTTGCTGTACACCTGAAACTAACATTGTAAATCAACTACACTACAATAAAAAAAAATTTTTTTTAAAGGCAGGCCTTGTAGAGCCCTGGGGGAGGCATTGTCCATTTCTCTCTGATGCTGTTAATTGTTCTTGTCTGTCCTGTCACTGAGGCCAGAACTGCAGCCTGGAGCATCCAAGGAGGAAGGAACAGGCAGAAACAAGAAAGCCGTGAAGTCATCTTGGGTTCTTTGACCACAGAATTGTCTCCGCCTTCCCTTGCCACACGATTCTTTCTGCCATTTAATAAACTAACTCCAAAATGATGAGAGAAAGGAAACCACTGTCTCAAGTCCTGGAAGCTCCCTGAGGGATTATGGGATTTTACATCATTAAACAGGAGCCATGTAATCTTCTACCTGCTCGCCTCCATTGCATATTGTATGTTGCCCCCTCACTACTTCTCAGCTCCTCTTTCAAGTTGCAAACACAATTCACTGGGACAAAAATGCCTCTCCTTCATTCTCTGCTTGGCTCCTCCAGCTTCTGCGGCCCACATCTTCTCAGCCTGCCTAGCGTCCAGCTGGGGTGCACAGGGCCCCTCCACTGTGCCCAGGTGGAAGCCTGCCTTGGCGAAATAGCTCACTTTCCCAAGCCTCTGTTGGTTCACCTCCAAAATGGGTTTGAATTATTTTCTTGACTGGTTCGCACGGAGGTCTAAGAGCCCTGCGACTGCCCGGGGCCTGTCATGTGCTTCACAAACCAGAAGCGCTGTGCAAATATTATTATTGTCAACATGCTTTGGAAAGAACTGGCTCCCCAGGCACGAGGAGCGGCGGCGACGGGGGGACTCTGATGATGCTGGGGGCACAAGGCTTCTCTGCTTTGGCCTGGGTATCGCGGGGGCTGCCAGGGCATTTGTGACCCGGCAGCCATCCTGGGGCAGATGGTGCGGAAGGACAGCATTACAGACACTCTCATCCAGTGTCCTACAGGTTTATGCCTTTGGGGCCCCGGTAGGAAGAAGAAATAGAGGAAGCAGGCCAGATGTTTCTCAGAAAATATGGAGTCGAGGGAGTGTGGGAATTAGAGATTTTTCTTTCAAATTCCTTGTCTTAGAAACACTGAGCGTGCTAAGTAATGCGCCTGACAGGCAGAATCCGACCCAGGGGAGTTCAGTTAAAACTCTGAAGTTGGCTTCTGTACACGATGCACGTGCTCTTTTCACATCCCCTGGGCCCACCCAGAGGTCGTCTGCAGACCGTGTCTCTCCGCCTGAGGACAGTTGGCCGTCAGGTCAGGACGCTCAGTGACACCTGGGGCAGGCTGGGTGTCGATGCTCCTGGAGCCACCCCCTACCAGAGGAACAGAGGCGAGTGAAACCCTCCAGCTTGCTTGGCCGGCAAAGGGACAGTTCTAACGTTCTGTCAGAGGGTCTCCTGCAGGACTGAGCCCCGCTGGCCCACTGCAGGAATAAGCCAGCTCGCTGATGCACCGTTCCTTGGTGTCCCGTCCTTTCCCATTTCCCTTCCCTATTCCCACCATGGTTCCTGGCTTCGTGAGATAATGAACAAGGTGCATCCAAACGCTTGCCTCAGATCTGCTTCTACGGGAACCCAAACTACGACAGTGCCTATGCAGTGTTCTGCAAGTAGTCTCTTTGATACCCATGACACCTGCATAACTTTCGCCATGGGGAGTTCACTACCTCCTGAGTTAGTTCATTCCATTCTTAGAGGACTCGGATCATTACAAATTAAAATTTAAATGATCCTCCTTACAGCAAGCAGCCATCTATCTTCTCTCTCCAGGGCCATCCCTCTGTTCTCCTATGATGTCACTTGAAATCCCTTCACAATCTTGGCGGTTCTTGCTGGTCAATAGCTGTTTTTCAGCCCAACACTCAGAGCCACATACAAGAATGCAAGTGTGGTCTGGCCAGCCAAGAGCACAGTAGCTCTGGTAGCGTGGTCCCCTGGGCACCAGACCACCGGTTCTGCTGCACCCCTGGCTCACTCTGAGAATGTGGATGATCTTAGCTGGAGTCCGTCATAGGCTGTCACAGCCAGCCCAGCAAATATGGTATTCCCAGTAGAGGGAAAGGAAGCAAGAAGCAGTCTGGACATACGAAGTGGCCTTAGGGACGGCCAGTAAGCCAAGGTGAGGCATATTCATGAGACTCTCAATTGTATTAGAAGCCCAATTCAAGGAGGCTTGAGGAACAGAAAGGGCACATTGGCTCAGGTCTCTGAGAAGCCCCTGGTAGATCCATTTGCGGGTCCCCAAATATGCCAGAGGGAAGACATCTGTCCTGTCACCCTATCTGGTTCCCTTGTGTGGGTTGTATGCCAGGCAGGCTTTCGTCTCCTGGGTGCTTACATGGTTTCCAGAAGCTTCAGGCTTACATCCTCCCAGTTCAGCAATGTCAGGGCGAAGAGGAGGCCTCTTTCCCAAAAGAACCAACAAATGTTGCTTTCATTCTTTTTTTTCCTTTTTTACTGAAGTATAGTTGATGTACAAATATTATGTAAGCTACAGGTGTACAACATAGTGATTCACAATTTTTAAAAAATTTTCTCTTATTTTTATTTTTAAATTTTTTGGGGGAGGTAATTAGGTTTATTTATTTATTTATTAATGGAGGTACTGGGGATTGAGTTCAGGACCTTGTGCATGCTAAGTATGCACTCTACCACTGAGCTATACCCTCCCCCTCAATGATTCATAATTGTTAAAGCTTATAGTCCATGAATGGTTACTACAAAATATTGGCTATATTCCCTGTGTTTCACAATATGTCCTTGTAGCTTATTTATTTTATACATAATAGTTTGTACCTTTTGACTCCTACCCCTACCTTGCCCCTCCTAATAGCCAAGACATGGAGGCAGCCTAAATGTCCATTGACAGATGACTGGATAAAGAAGTTGTGGTATACATATACAATGGAATACTACTCAGCCATAAAAAAGAATAAAATAATGCCATTTGCAGCAACATGGGTGGACCTAGAAATTGACATTATAAGTGAATAAGCCAGAAAGAGAAAAAAAAATATCATATGATATCACTTATATGTGGAATCTAAAAATAAAAAGGACACAAATGAACTTTCATTTTTGTTTGATGAGCTTGGGTCACCTGCACAGCCTGGAGCTGGGAGTTGGGGTCAGCCTCATACAACTCCCTATGGACTAAGAATGAGGGAAGGGTGGTTTCTCCAAAGGAAAGAGGGAATTCTATTACGAAGAGAAGAGAAAAAACCCAAGACACCTACTCTAGGCAGCCTAGGATTCCTGTAAGACTCCAGACCATCATGAGTATCCAAGAGGTCTGAGTTCCAAAGGTGGATCTGAGCAGCAGGGTTTCCAGGGTGGCTGTCTGAGACAGTGGGGTCATCCATGGTAGCAGCGTCCAGACCCCTTGGTAAGTGTTAGCAGGACAGGGCATGTGGAGGCATATTGGTCAACTTTGATTGAGCCTTTACTGTGGAGAGGCACCGGGCTTTTATATGGATGATCCCAGTCACCTTCAGGGTGCTCCCATGACTGTCATTAGCCCATTTTACATATGGGAAAACTAAGGTACCAAAAGGTTAATGAACTTGTGTCCAAAGTCACACAACTAGTGACAGAACCAGAACTGGAGGGCAGAGTGTCATTCAGAGCTGCAGTTCTCAACTTTGTCTATGCATAAAAATGACCTGGAGAAATTCTTAAAAACCCCTGTGCCAGGCTGCACCCTAGATCACAATCTGTGGGATTGGGACGCAAGCATCGCTATTTCTAAATGCCCCCCATTACTACCACCCAGGCCAGTGATCCCACTGTGCACAACTGAGAACAGCTGGTCTACCTCTCCCCACTCCTCAAGAGAGAGCTTCTCACTGGGCAGAGCTGGACAGGCTGGGCCTCGACCGAGAGCTGGGGGTAATGAGCCATCTCCTTCGTGTAAATTACCTTCACTTCTCTCTGCGAAGCCAGCCAAATCTCTTCTCCCAGACAAAACTTTTGAATCTACTCTCCAGCAGATTTTAATAGTCCTCTTGTTAAGCTGCTCTGGTATCTCAGTGGGAGAGCTCCAAGGCTGGGGGCCCTCTGCATGTTGGATCTAAGTCACATTTTTCTGAGAGTCCCTGATCCCAGAACCAAGGACAAAAGTTGGAAGCTTTATAAGACACAAAGTTGATCTCATACTCACCCATTTCACAGATGAGGACATGGAGACTTCACCTCTCCTCTCACATTTTCTTGCTGAACAACTAATCCACTGGCAAGCTGTCGAAATGACTGAAAGGCCAAAGAAGAGGGTGTAAGGAAAAAGGCCACTGTTACGGGCTGAATATTTATGCCTCCCCCCAAAAGCTCTATTTTGAAACCCTACCCCTCAATGTGGGAGGTGGGGCCTTTGGAAAGAAATTAAGATTAGATGAGGTCATGAGGGTGGAGCCACCATGAATGGGATTAGTGCCCTTATATGAGTCACCAGAGAGTTTGCATCTTCCCTCTGCTCTCTACCATCTGAGGACACAACGAGGGGTCAGCAGTCTGCCACCTGGAAGAGGGTCCTCACCGGAACCCAAACATGATGGCACCGTGATCTTGACTTCTAGACTACAGAACTTTGAGAAATGAATTTCAATTTTTTCCTAAGCCACGCAGTCTATGGTATTTTGTTACAGCAGCCTGACCCGAGAAGACAACTACTAATCCACAATTCCATCCAGACTCACTTCTCCAACATCCCCCAGATAGTCCAAACTTTCTAAACCATCCAATTATTCTGAAAAGCATTTATGGAGCACTTAGTGTCTCGTGAGGCTGTAAGAATGTAAGGAATTTGAGATACGAGCCCTACCCTGGAACCCCTTCAGAGTGTGGGACTGGCTCTGTTGGTTGCCCTCCCCAGGGCCACTCCTCCGCCCTCTTTGAAGCTGCCTGAACCTGCTGCTTTCAACAGCAGCAACTGAAAACACAGGTGTGTCGTTTCCCAGCCTCTCTTGCTGCTAGGATTGGGAGCATTCTGGCCAATGGAAAAATCAGCTACGGGACCTCAGGAAATACTGTCTTCCTGATTAAAAAAGAGAAATGTCTGGGAGAGCTTTATTCACCAGCCTGCCCTTGCCCCTTCTGGCTTTAGAATGAGTTTGCCTGAAGACCTGGAGGCCTGGAGGCTATGAGAGGAGACCTGTCACCACACTGATGATGGTGGAGCTGAGATATGGGAAGAGCTTGGGTCTGTAATTCACTGTTGAGCTACTGACCCACTCCTGGAGTGAGTGACTTCTCCTCTTCTGGCTGTGATAGAAAATCAGATCCTCTGTTGTGTAGACCGCTTTCCATTGGGTGTTCTGTCCCTTGTGGATCAAAGCATTTCCTGAAACAGAATGCTATCAAATAGACGTAGGTCTCTTCCTTTTTTTGGTAATAAAATTCTTGGCTGGTTAAATACTCTCTCTGAGACTCAGCTGCACAAAATATAAAACAGGAAAAATGATGACTACTTGGCTAGCTTGTTGTAGGGATTAATTGAGACAACAAAGGTACGTGTACAGGAGACACGGTTGGTGTTTTCCAGATGATCATGACTCTTCCTTTTTCCCGCCAAATACAATACAGCAGACGTTATAAGCACAGGCTCTGGAATCACCCAGACATTGGCTTGAATCCAGGCTCTGACACTTAATCTGAGACCTTGAGCAGGTCATCTTACTGGAAGCTCATCGTCCTGATATGTAGAATGGGCGTGATGTTAGTATCTGCCTCCCCAGGCCGTTGTAAAGATTAGGGAGGAAATAACTTGCAAAAATCTTGACACCGAGGCAATACATAGCAAACATTCAGTGTATGCTAACTATTGCTTATATGTCGAATAAATTGTCAGAGGAGAAAATGATAAAGCCAGTGAGAAATGGCACTGTAGTTTTACCATCCACAGCCTCACTTCCTCCTTTCCAGCAGAAGCCTGCTTTTGTTTCAGCTACTATTCAGGTATACCCCATCCCCAGCTGAGCTCAGCTCGGATGCCATGAGTGAACCTGTCTGCATTAAGGTGAGCCCATCCCTTTGCCAGTGACAGCAATGCTGGGGACATGGGCATGTGACCTGCCTCTCACCAATGTGGGAAGCTGCTGGGCAGCTCTCAGCGAAGTTTTCTCTCATCCCCACTGGAAGGGATGCCCTCTCTTCTTGGTCTGGATGTTTTCATGTCTGGATGTGATAATGTAAACAGCTTCAGGCAGCTTCCTATGGACTAAGGGGGAAGGCAGCCTCAAGGATGGTACAGAGATGAGCAGAGCAAACCTGGGTCTTTGAAGATGGAGTTGAGCTAATAGTCACCTGTCCTAAAACCCTCCCTGCCCAGAAGTCTATACATCTGGGGGCAGTACTTGGAGTTGTTCACCCCAGTTGGAGCTGAATTTTCTGTTGTCTATGAACAAAAGCATCCTAATGGACATGTTGCTCCCTCAGTAGCCAAGCTCTGGGCTTGACTCAAACATGGGGTCACAACATCATAGAATGATAGATGTCAGCGAGCTCATTCTGTCTCCAATACAGAAATGAGAGGATGAAGGCTTCCCAGAGATGGGTAGCAACTTGCCCCAGGGCACGCCAAGGGGGCAAAGCCAAAATGCACGCCCGCGTTTCTGACGCTCATACCTTACTCTCCTCGTACCCACATGTGGGAAGAGGAAAAGCTGATGTGATCTGAGTAGAAGAAAAAAGGAATGAAAACCAAGAAGTGGAACTTCTTGCAGGTCCTTCAAGAGATCTGGCGGTTGTCCAGGAGCCCCTGAGGCCTCACCCAGCCTCTAGCTCACCAAGGCTCAGATCTTCTTAGTGTTCCCTGCACTGTGATGCATATGGTTTTAAATGCCAGAGCAGGGGCCTGATACATTCTCTTCCGGGACTGCTGGCTCTTGGGACAAGTTGCAGATCAGGGTGACGACAGGGCCCGGGTGAACTGCTGCACTGCGGTCAGAGGGACCCTTTCACTTCACTGCATGTTCACAGCGCTGAGCATCAGGGCAGTAACTCTCAGACACACAGAGAGAACTGGCATCGAAACACTGGTGGGGGCCTCGGCTTCAGACAGACCTAGAGGCATCAGTGCCCCTGATAGCAGCTGCCTTGTCTTCTCCCTGCCAGGTCAGGGCTGAGGGCTCACTCTGCATAAACATGCTGGGGCCGGCCTTGAATCCAAGCGCACTGATTCCCACAAGAGCAAACGGCCCTGGAACAGCAGGCAGCGTCTCCAAGTGCCCACCTCTATAGGGGTCTCCTCCTCTTCCGAGCACCTGGGAGGATCATGCTTCTCCACACAAACACCCCGCTTCAAGGTGGGGTTATGCGATTAGCTCTGGCCAATTGGCTGTAAGCAGCATGGATGCATATATCTTCTGGATCAAAGCAGTTAATTGCGCGTGTGAAATCTTCCAATTCTCTTCCCTGCCTTGGCAGTCATGGAAAAGGGTGTGTGATGGAAGTGTGTAAGATGGAAGCCACCTGGAGCTCTAAATTACGACGTGAAGACAGCTGCCCAGGAGAGAACGCGGTTTCAATCTACAGTAAGGAGCAGATGTTTGTTGTGTAAAGTCACTAAGATTTCGGTGCTGTTTGTCATTGCAGCGTAACCTTGCCTAACTGGCCCTGGAATCTAGTAAGTATCAGTAACAGCCATCACCATTTATTAGCGCTTACCAGGTTTCAGGGAGGGTGCTAGGACCTCTGTGGACCTCACCTCATTTAAATCCCACACTAACCCTGTGAAAAGAAGGTTTGGGATTTTCCCAGAGTCAAACACCTAAGACATGATGATGCAGTGAATTCTCATATCTACACTGATCTTACTCCAAAGACTCACATGCTTTTACTGTTAAACATGGCGGGGGCGGTGGGGAGAAGGAAATACTGAGAGAAAAGCTTTTATAATGTATTGAAAAAATCAGATAGAAAATTCTGTATATAAGATGACTTCAATTATTTTTACATACACACACGAGAAAGTGAGAAAGAAACAGAGAGAGAGGGAGAGAATGGAAGTGAACCACAATATATACAGTTGAAATCTTTAATGGGTGGTTTTATGGAAGGTTTCTATTTTATTTTTATACGCTTCTATAATCTTTTAGGTCTTCTACAATGAGTAAATATTATTTTATAGTCAGAAAAAAATGCATTTTAAACGTAGGATAGTAGCCAAAATAGAATGTGAATTTCTGAGATCCAAAACCGCCACGACTCAAGAAGACTCAAGGAGTGATGGAGAACAAATGCTTATTAAGCCCCTACTATGTGCCTAACATTTTTTGTAAGTTAGAACATTTAATCCTCTCCATGATCCTGAGAAATAAGGATTAATTTTTCCAATTTGCAGATAGAAAGCAGGGATTCAGAGAGGTCAAGTAACCAGCCTAAGGTCACACAGATATGACATGACCGACAGGCTTTTGGACCCCAAACTCACATTCTCTTCACTACACGGTGCTTACTATAATTAGCCCCCATGGGCAGTAGTTCATAGTTTGGTTTTGAATCTTATATTCCTCCATTTGTATGAGTGCAGGGATGCCTGGGTTTTATCCCAAATCAGAGCCACAGGGCCCCTCGAGGTTTCCCAGAAGAAACAACAGCAAATGAGAATCAAGCTATTAATCATTGCTTATGCACATTTGTCGTCTTAGGAATTTATGGAAATTTATGCTTTAGGGAAAAGCATAACCCTTGGGGCTGTTGTTCATAGCCTTGTTTCGAGACCTGGGGAGATATTTCCTCCCTCTGTGTCCCAGTTTTACCTCGAGCCAGCCATCCGAGGCCAAGCCAACGTGAGAAGAGGAGCCAAGGGAAAGTCGGATGGCTGTCTACCCTAAATATCCAAAGTGCTATGCAGAACACTGTCTGCAAACTTTTTATCCTGAAGACTCTCAAACACAAAAGTAGAGAGTGTAACAAACTCCCAGGGATCCATCACCCAGCTTCAACAACTACCAACATTCTGCCATGTTTGTTTCATCTCTACCTTATATTTTGTTTCATCTATATCTGATTTATTTTAAAGCAAATCCCAGACATCACGCCATTTGCACCTCAATACTTTGGTAACATCTGGTTAAAAATGGACATTTTTATACATAACCACAATGTTACTATCACACCTCACAGAATCATAATCTTATCTAATACCCACTCCCTATTCAAATTTCCCAATTGCCTAAAAAATTAATTTTAAGTTCATTTTCCCAAATCCAGACTCACATAGGCTTCATTCACCGTATTTGATTGTTAAGTCTCTCAAGCTTCCTCCAGTAGGCTGACGACATAACGGGTCACTGAAGCATAAACACTTCCGAGAGTGAAAGAAGGTACTGTTAATAATATATCAAGACAAAAAGTATAAACTAAGATTGTCCAGGGAAAACTATAGAGTGGCCACACCTGTAAGCACCTCCTTTTCATTTCCATGACTTAGTACCCGTCTGTGTCAGCGGTCCTACGGAATGATGCTCTGTCCAGTTTGGGTTAATCGCTTCCTCGTGGGGCTGTTCCACAGGATCCTAGTCTAGCCTGCGCTCTTCTTCTCAATAAGAGATCTACCACTCAAAGGTCTGATTAGACTCAAGTGCTGCATGACTTTTAAATGTGCAGTTACCCTCCTGTATTTCTTTCCTGTTGCTACTGCCATAAATTACTATGAATTTAGTGGCTTAAAATAGTGCATTTAAAAAAATCTTATTTGGAGAGCGGAAGCTGCAAATGGATGTCACTCCGCTGGAATAAAGACGCCATCGGGCTCCATTCTTCCTGGAGTCTTGGAGGTAGGGGTGAATAATCTGTTTTCTTGCCTTTTCCAACTTCCAGAGTCTGCCCACATCCCTTGGTTCATGATCCTCTTCCTCCGTCTTCAAAATCAACATTGGCAGGTACGTCTCTCTGGTCCTCGCTCTCTGCCCTCCGTGGCCCCATTTAAGGATTCTTGAGAGTACATTGGGGTCCCCCCAAATAAGTCAGGATCATCTCCTTATTTTAAGGTCATCTGATTAGCCACCTTAGTTCCACCTGCAGCGTTCATTCCCTCTTGCCATGTAACCTAACACAGTCATGGTTTCTGGGCTTTAGGACACGGCCAGTATTCTGCCTGCCATCCACACCCAGTGATCACTGTAGTTGAGTCACAGGGTGAAATCAGTTGAGCCTTCCCTCCTCTTTGGGAAAAGTGACAAGCAGGTAGTGATTACATTGGCTACAGTAAACAGCCATGGACCCTCAACAGCATCCTCACACCTCCTTTCCACCTTCTCTTTCTCTGGCCATGTGAGAACCTCCAACTTGCCCTTGGGGACACACTTTGGGCTCACACTGAATGGCGACAGGTCTTTGGAAATGTCATTTAACTTCTCTGGTCATCAGGGTTCTCATCAGAGACGAGAAGAGAGTGGTACCCAGTTCCAGACAAGGCGGCTGGCGCACAGCCCCGTTTAGAAGGGGCTCTGGCAGGCGGAGCGCTCTCCGCACTAACGCAGTGGCGCTTCCCTGCCCCCCGCCCCTGCCGCTGGCCTGGCTTCACCTGCAGCAGCTGCTGACCTCGCTCCACTTGGAGCCTGAGCTTGTCGTCACCCCTGGGTCTGTCTCCGTGCAGCCTCCTGCAGCTGCCAACGCGGAGCTTGCTAGTCTCATCCTTCTCATCTCAGTGCAAAAAGGGATTCTGGCTGCGGCGGGAGAGGATCCTTCCACCATGTGTGATTCCTGAACTCGGCTTCTTAGAAAGAAGAGGGGTTTCTCTCTCTGAGCCACTGGATCCAGAGAGCGGAATTGAGCGTGTGAACGAGTACTGAAGTCCCCATCAGATGACCGGAGCATGAGCCCAGGAGCCGGGGCTGGGGGAGCGGCCGGGAGAGGCTGCCGGGGAGGGCGCCTCAGGGCGCGTCTCGGAAGCCCAGCCGTCACCCTCTCCCGGCCCCACAGTCTGGCGAACTTCCAGCCCTTGAACCAGCAGGAGGGGGTAAGAATCCTGCTATTTCAGCTACAACAAACAGCACGGAGCAGGAACAACGAGGAGCAGAACACCACTGCCTCCCATATTCCAAGACAGAAGGGGAGTTGAATAGAGAGGCCTGAAGGTGACAAGAAAACATTAGAGGTGCCTCCAAGCGTCGACAGCTAAAGCCACAGAAATGCCGGTATAGACACAGACACATGAACACATATTTCTGTTTATATGTGTTTATATATAATTGTTTAATTTAGAACTACGAGATACCTCCAGGGTTAGATGAAGAAGCCACTTCTAACTAGTATTTTGCAACCTTCTCAACACATGTTAAGCACGATGCTAGGCATTTTTCTGCCATCGGCACATGGAAAGCCCCAGCAGGGCTGCAAGCAGGCATTCACATACCCATTTCACAGATGGAGAAACTGGCAGAGAAGTTAAGGAGGTTGACCAAGGACACATAGGTGGTACCCTGACTTTCATGGAGTTTAGGACAAAATTAATATCTTCCTGACAAAAAAGTCAGCATGTTGGTACCACAGAGTAGCTGAATAGTCAAAAGAAGCTGTTTGATATTTGCATATCTTTAAATCTTGTTCTAAATGGTATCATTTCCTTTAAATAGACTACGCGACTATGAATAATCAGCAATTAATAATTATTATGCCTCATTAATTTAATAAAGGATTATGTCTTTATAGAAAACGCAGAGATAATTGGAAAAGAAAGTTAACCCATGCTATGTTGGCTTCCAAGGAGAAGATCTGCCTATTTGGAGGAGATGCCCAGAGTCCAGAAAACTCTCTCACCTGGGGCCAGGTTACCCAGGCTGCTCTCCTGTGACGAAACGGGAGGTGGAGAGCCAGCCTTATGACCCCAAACCTATAAACAGCCCTGCCACTAATGAAACAGAAACCTCAGGAAACGAAACAAAACAAGCAGTGCAGTTAGCAGCTCACCAGGGCTGCGAGGCCTGCGACCGTGAATGTGGGGGACATGGGCAGCGTGGCGATCTCAGACAGCTGCAATTTGCAGAACTGCCACTTTGGAAAGATAAATATAGGTCGGGTGGCCCTTTTGGCCAGGGAGAAGGAGGATGGGGATGGAATGTCACCAGAGCGCTAATCCAGGGTCACAAGTTCAGGGCTGGCAGATCCACCCACCGCTTTCTATCTGGCAGCCCCTGGTCTCGTCCTCCAGTCAGGGCGACTGCAGCAGCTTTCTAAGTGATCTCCCTGCCCCCGGTCTTGGTCCCCTGCAATCCTAAAGGCAGCCAGAGTGAATCTGTCAAAAGAAAAATCTGATCCTATTGCTCCCCTGCGTTGAGCTCTGGTGTTGGCTTCCCACTGCCCTTGGGATGGAGCCCAGAGGGAGGGGGCCCTGCTTGACACCCGAGGATCTTCTTGCCCATCCTTCTTTCTCCTCCTGGCTGAAGGCTGGATGCAAAGCCCCGTGTTCTTCCAGATTCATGCACATGCTCCTTCTCTTCTGAGAGTGCCCTTCTGCCTCCCCTTCCCTCATTGGGGTCACCCTCACCTGGTCACCATGTCTCCACCTGGTGTCCCTTCAAGGCTAGGCAAACCCTGTAGGCTCCTAGAAAGCCCGGGTTCTCCTCGAGGGCGTCTGCAACAGTACTGGCTCATAAAGTGACACTCATGAGGGTGAGAGCTGAAGGCTCAGGTGCAGAGGGTGGCAGAGCCAAAATCAAACCTGTGTCTGTCTGACCCCAAAGCCTGTGCTGTTAATTACACTGCCCTAAGCTTTGCCTGTGGTCCCCTCTTTGATCATCGTTTC
This sequence comes from Camelus ferus, assembly GCF_009834535.1. Lineage (NCBI taxonomy): Eukaryota > Metazoa > Chordata > Mammalia > Artiodactyla > Camelidae > Camelus > Camelus ferus. The sequence goes on along the minus strand of NC_045713.1, from coordinate 20,487,954 downwards.
AGCAAGATTCTCTCTCTCTCTCCCCCTCTCTCGGCCACACCTCCTCCTTTCCCTTTGTGGGATAACTCCCATCTGTGCTTCCAGCCTCTGCAGAGACATCCCCTCTCTGGGAAGCTTTCCCTGACTTCCTCAGGCTGAGCCACACGCTCCACTTCTGTGCCTGTCCCAGTCCTGGCCACATCAGTCAGGACACGCTGGGCGATGCTGCAGAAACAAACAACCTCAAGACCTCAGAGGCCTCAGCGGTGATGTTTTCGTTCTCCCTCACACTGCACGGCCATCTAGGGCTGCCAGCCTCGCTCCAGGCCCCACGTGGACCAAGCAGCCTCTAGCTAGAACACTTCTGGTTGTCACGGCAGAGAGTAACCAGGGTCTCTGTGGAGGGGATCAGCGTGGAAAAGCTCTTAAGGCAGAACTTATCCTATTAGCACACATTTTATTGTCCAAAGCAAGCCACATGGCCAAACTGGACCCGGAGCGGGCGGGAGGCAGAGCCCTCCTGTGCAACCCTCCGCTTCACATAGGGTCCACCGTCAGCGCTCCAGACATGTTACAACGTGGTGAACCGCTGACTTCTCTGCGTCCTCTGCTGTGAGCTTCTCCAGGCTTTGGGCTTTATCTGCAGGATCTTGCCTTGCACAGTTCCTACACCAAACAGGGCCCCACCATCTGCATGCTGAAGAGACAAATAAAAGAAATGCCTGAATGCCGTCCAGACCGGAGCCCTTTCTCCATCCTGACTCCTCTTAGCTCCTCCCACTGCACAGAGACAGCTCATGTGCATGACTGCTCCAGCCACACGGGTCTTTTTCTCTTCCACAAACATGCCAGGCTCATTCTCCAGGGCAGGGCCTTCACAGCTGCTGCTCCTGTTCCCTGGGACCCTCCCCCTGGAACCTGTGTACACTGGGGACACCTCCCTTGACCGCCACCTTTAAAAGCGCTCTCCAGCCACAGCCCTGTCTATCCTCATGACCGTTCTCATTCTCTCCACAGATATTAGGCTGTATTAAATTACATCGTTGATTTGTTTCCTTAGTGTTTGTCTTCCTGACCAAAATGTGGCTCCTTGAGGCTGGAGTGATGTTTGGAATTGGTCAATACCCCATATATATATGTGTGTGTGTGTGTTGAATTCATGAATATGTGAATGAATAAATAAATATGTAAGTACACAATTTATTGTCACACTACCCAAAATTACTCTCTGCTTACTACATAAAGTGGTGTCTAGAGAAAAATAATGCATGAGCTCAGACTTCCCTGGATTTTTTTTTTAAAGATCCTCAACCCATCAAAATCAGCCCCGATGCCCTTCTATAATGTATGACGACAAGCAAAATGATGGCGAATTAAATGTTTAATTAATGTTTATGATTGCCACCATATTAGCTTGCAGTCAAATTTATGATCCAATAGATCTGCCGTCTTTACAAGTGACAGGTTGACGATTTGGCACCGGGGGCTTTGGCGTCCGTTGGAGTCCCGTGCGTTTCTGCCCTTTTCTAGCTCCTCTGTGAGGGAGCAGCCCCGCGTGCTGAGAGAGCCAAGAGACCACTCACCCATTCGTCCCCTGAAGCCTGATTGAACCCACCTCCCAGCAAACAATGCCAGGTCTGCAATGAGCAGACCGGGAGTGAGTGAATTCGCGCATGCGTTTATTCATTTAACGGACTTTTTATTTTTGTCTCCAGCAAGTACGACGTGTTGCGTTAGGTGGTGAATAAAACAGAACTGGAAATAAAAAGTGCGGGTCTGGTTCCAACTCTGGACTCTCACAAAGTTCACGCAGTGAGTAAGCAACAGTGGCAGATAGGACCCCTGCTAACCTAAGCACACCTGTGTGGCTCTTTCTTACAGACAGGCTCTCCTTGCCTTCATCCCCACTCATTCTTCTCATTCCTCACCCCTGAATTTAATCCATCAGTGAGAACTGACGGAGCTGCCTCTGAAATACACCCGGAACCCATCTACTCATCTCCTGCTCCACCGCCCCGCCTCTCGTCTCTCACCTGAGTGCTCACAGCTCCCTCCTGCTCTCCCACTGCTCTTAGACTACGATCAAGTCTCTCATCATAGCCCACAGATCCTTGCCTGGCTCTCCAACCTCATCCTCATCTCTCCACAGTCCTGCGTTAGGCACCCTTTTCCTCCCCACTAGGAAAGCTGCTTTCATTTCACTCATTAAAAGGCAGATGTAAGAACACCTCAAGCTACAGACAACACAAAATCTCGATCAAGGAAAATTAGCTATTTCCCATAGCTGAGTCGGGTCATAGGGCCATGCCAGAACCAACAAAAACCCAGGTTGCCTCTGCATTCTGATTATCCAGTCTCAAATATGGCTTTCCACAGACTAGCTCCCTCAGAGCATAAGATGGCTGCCACAGTTCCAAGCATTCCACTTTCCCCCATGTGTCTCTTTCTGTCTGAGCGGAGAACCGTCCCAGAAACCCCTCTATACTTCCTTCACATCTCATTGGGCAGAACTGGGTCACATGTCTATTCCTAAACCGATCCCCAGCAATGGGTAGGACAACCTTGATGACCTTGGACTTTTTAGAATTTAACCCCAATTGATGATGGGGAGAGGCTGAAATCCATACAAAACTGGGGTTCTGCCAAAATGGAAGAAGGAGAACAGTTCTGTGGGGAGATAACCAACCTGCCTGCCCCAACCAGGAGCTGGGCTGTGGCACATGCTGGGTTTCAACCCCAGTTCTGCCATGTAGTTGCCAGGAGATACGTGGTAAGTCCTTTTGCTTCTCAATGTCTCAGTTTCTTCACCTATAAAGTGAGGTTGGCTGTAGGATTTACCTGAAGGTTTTTGTTAAGATTAATGAGTTAACACACATAAAATAACTTAGAGTTGTGTCTGGCAGGTAGTAAGGGGTAGCTGATATTATTCTGTATGAAAACTCGGTTTAAGGGGAAAGACTTGTTCTTAGTTTCATCACTAGAAACAAGAAAAGAGGTTTTAAGTACTTTTCACTGGGGACGTATGTCTTCACAACAGTTTCATGATGTGGGTGATAGTATCTGCTGACTTCTAGTCTTGGGCTTGTTCTTCTGAATAATGCTTCCAAGTCAAGAGAAGCATTTTATTCACCTAGAGGGCTGGTGTCTTACTTTGGCTGCTATAACAAAAACACCATAGACTGGGTGGCTTACACAACAAATATTTATTTCTCACTTCTGGAGGCTGGCAAGTCCAAGATCAAGGTGCTAGTAGATGCAGTTTCCAGTGAGGGCTTGCTTTCTGGTTCATGGATGGCTATCCCCTCACTGTGTCCTTTCATGGTGGAAGAGGTAAGAAAGCTCTTTGGGATCACCTTGGATAAGGGCATTAATCTCATTCATGAGGGCTCCACCCTTATGACATAATCACCTCCCAAAATCCCAGTTCCAAATATCATCACACTGGGGTTTAGGTTCAACACAGAAATTTTGGAGGAACACAAGTGTTCAGTCTATAGCATTCTAGCCCTGGGGCCCCAAAATTCATGTTCTTCTCACTTACAAAATAAATACATTCATTCTATCTGAATAACCCCCAAATCTTAACTCATTCCAATGTCAACTTTAAAGTCTAAGTCCAAAGTCTCATTTACATATCATCTAGAAGTATATTATAGATTATGTAGCACTATTAAAATGCCTGATACATAATAGATATTCAATAAACATTTACTGGATTAAATCATATAAATAAATAAATATATCTAAATCATGGGTGAGACAACAGGAATGATTCACCCTGAGGCAAATTCCTCTCCAGCTGTGAACCTGTGAAACTCAACAAGTTATGTGCTTCCAAAATATTAAGATGGGACAAGCATGGGATGGGCATCCCCATTCCAAAGGAGAGGAAAAAAGGAAGAAAAAAAAAAAAAAGTGACAGATTCCTGGTAAGTCCAAAACCTAATGGAGCAAATTCCACTAGATCTTTAAGGCTCAAGAATAACCCTCTTTGGCCCACTGCTCCAGCTTCCAGGACCACCAGGGTGGCACTGTTACCCCCAAGGTCCCAGAGGCTCTCTGCCTGGGTACCACTCCTAAGATGGTTCTCTGTGGTGGCCCTCTCCCCATGGTGGCTCCAGGCAACTTCAGTCTTTGAAACCTGGATGGATGTAACCATGTCCCAGGTCTATGCACTCTGCTTGCAGGCAAAGATGGTGCCTCACAGACACTGCCAACATTTGCTGCCTGAACTCTCTGAAGGGTTAACCATCCCAGACCAAGCCACACGTGGGAAGGCCAAGAAATGTGTCACCGGCGTGCAGGGAGCAGAGCCCACAACGTGACGCTGTGCCAGGCAGTGCGCACTGAGGTCCTGCAGGTGCCAGCCCCTCCTTTGGAACTGCTCTGTCCTCACTGAGCCCTTGCCCTTTGGCCCTGTGTTTGGAGTAGCATCCCCTTTGATCTTGAATGGCTTTCGGGGTCATCTTTCCACTGTCTTGGCGAATAGCTCCTGGCTTCTGTTGAGATGGCTGAACCCTACTAATCACCCTATCAAACAGTCCTTGGCTACACCCTTACCATTCTTTCCACCAAGTCTTCTCAATTTTTACAGCACAGATAGGCTGAGAATTTTCCCAATATTTAAGGTCTGCTTTCTTGCTTCTTTTTTTTTTCCCTAAAAATAATTCCATCTTTAAATCATTTCTCTCTTCTCACATTTTACTACAGGCAGTCAAGAGGAGCCAAGCCACGCCTTCAATACTTTGCTTAGAAATTTCTCCAGCTAAATATCTAATTTCATCTCTTGCCAGTTCTACCTTCCATAAAACACTAGAACAATTCAGCTATGTTCTTTGCTACTTTATAATAAGGATAACCTTTCCTCCAGTTTCCAATAACATGTTCCTTATTTCCATCTGAGACCTCATCAAAATGGCCTTTACCTCCATATTTCTACCAATATGTTTTTTCAGGATTACTTAGCTATTCTTTACAGCTCTCCTTTTTGCTTTCTGAGTTCTCATCAGAATTGCTCTTTATGGTCCATTCACGGCAATGTAGGCTTTTTCTAGGACGTAACTCAAAACCCTTCCAGCCTCTACCCACCGCAAAGTTCCAAAGGCGCTTCCACATTTTTTGATATTTGTTGCAGCAACTGCCTACTCCCAGTACCAATTTCTGTCTTAGTCTGTTCGGGCTGCTATAACAGAAATATCATAAATTGGGTGGCTTCAGCAACAAACAATTATTTCCCATAGTTCTGGAAAGCTGCAAAGTCCAAGATCAAGACACTGGTAGATTCAATGTCTTATGAGAGCCTTCTGCCTGGTTTATAAAAAAAATCGCTTCTTACTGTGAGCGCACAGAATGGGTGAGGGAGCTCTGTGGGGTTGCTTTTCTAAAGACATTAATCCTATTCATGAGGGTCCCCCACTTATGGCGTAATCAACTCCCAAAGGCCCCACCTCCAAATACCATCACACTGAGGACCAGGATTCAACACATGAATTTTGGAGAGACACAAGCATTCAGTCCTTAGCAGCTGGGAAGGGAGCGACATCCTTGACTTGACCTGGCCAGCCCATAGGAGCCACAGACCATCCATTAGCTGTGGGTCTTCTAAGGTCAGAGAAGTAGAGAAACTCTCCCAAGGGGGCAAAGAGCAGGAAACTCTGGGCAGGTGGGAGATGCTCGGGGAGAACAGACTGGCCAGAGGACACTCCACAGACTAGGGAGGGAGGAACCCGTGAAGTTCCGAGCTTTGACTTCTGGGCAGAGGTTTGTAAAGAGTAAAACCAGCTATCACGTACCAAGACACTTTCTCATTGCCAGACACTCAAGTAAGTAACTCCCTATATTAACTCATCCAATTATCCCAACAGCTCTGGCCACAACCCCACAGAGAAGGAGAGGGGTGAGAGACAACACCAAGACACTGGACTCAAGTTCCAATCCAGAGCCACCTGATTCCAACATGCCTGCCTCCAGAACAATCCAAAGGACTGGGAGAGCTGCCAGGCCTCACCTTCTCTGTCTCCATCACGAGCTTCCTGGCTGCCAGGTAAACACATCAGACCCCTAGCCTGAGTCACTTCAGGAGCTCTTGAATTAACTTTAAATCAGAAGCCCACAGTGGGACTTTCAGAATGATGGAGTAGGGAACTCAGTGGGCTCACTTCCCAGTTAAACAATTGCAAGGGTAAAAAAAATTTTTTTCAAGTCATCCAAACTGTCCAGAAATTATCCTAAGGGCATGCAGCAAATGGAGAAATATTCACTCAAGAAAATCCACTAAATCGGCATAAGAGTCTGTAGCGTTTAAGCCATGATCCACTCCATTACCCTCTACCACCACCTACCACCACATCACGGAGCTGCACAGCCAGGAAGACAGGGGCTCCCTCTCCCTCCAGCTGCCAGTTTGGGGAAGGTTGCTGACATTTCTCATCTCCCTGAGTCCCATATTGCTGGCATAGCTGAGAGGATCGAGTGTCTCATTCCCCACCCAGTCCCCCCTCACATGGGGGAAGCTCTACGGCAGGCGCAGCAGGCAGAGAGTACTGGATTTTAACATCCCCTGCCCCAGCTCCCTCTGAGGGACCACACCAGGAGGGACAAGCCAAAAAGACCAGGCACTGCCACCCCTCTCCAGCTCCCACTCATAGAGTGTGGGTGTCCCTCCTCTTCGAGAACAGCAGTTGGAGGACATCCAGCTCAGTGCACTGGGTTCATACTGGGGAGGGATATAGGCCATAAGGACAAAGAGATTTCACTGCTTTGCCTGATAGGATGTTCTTTAGTTAGAATAAAAGATAGAGAACTCCACGCCTAAAGGCATTATCAAAAACCCTGGAGATTTTCATATGATCATCTCAATAGATGCAGAAAAAGCATTTGACAAAATATAACATCCTTTCACGATTAAAACCCCAACAAATTGGGCATAGAAGAAACATACCTCAACATAACAAAGGCCATATACAGCAAACCCACAGCCAACATTGTGCTCAACAGTGAAACAGTGAATGCTTTTCCTCTAAGATCAAAAGAAGACAAGGTACTGACTCTTATCACTCGTATTAAATATAGTTCTGAAAGTCTAATTAAAGCAGTTAGGCAAGACAAAGATATAAAAGGTGCCCAAACCGAAAAGAAAAATGTAAAATTGCCATAATTTGCAGAAGTATGATCTTTATATTCAGAAAATCCTAAAGACTCAAATTAAAAACTTGCAACTAATCAATGGATTTTAAAAAGTTGCAGGATATAAAGTCAACATACAGAAACCTGGGGTGTTTCTATACCTTAACAATGAAACATCTGAAAAGAAATAAAGAAAACTATCTCATTCATAATAGCATCAAAAATAAAACAAAACAAAAATACTCAGGCGTACATTTAACCAAGGAAGTGAAAATTTCTGTACAATGAAAACTATAAGAAATTTATGAAAGTAATTGAATGAAACAAATTTCTTTCATAAGTGGAAAGATATCCCATGTTTGTGAACCAGAAGAATTAGTATTGTTAAAATAGTCATAGTACCTGAAACAAGCCACAAATTTGATGCACTTTCTATCAAAATTCCAATGGCATTTTTCACAAAAACAGAACAATCCTAACATGTGTACGGAATCACAAAAGACCCCAAATAGTCAAAGCAACCTTGAGAAATAAGAACAAAGCTGGAGGTATCATGCTACATGCCCTGATTTCAAACTATACTACAAAGCCACAGTAATTAAAACAGTACAGTACTGACTTAAAAATAGACATAGGTCAATGGACCAGAATAGAGAGTTCAGAAAAAAAAAAAGCATAACATATAGGTTGACTAACATATGATAAAGAAGCCAAGAACATTAAATGGGGAAAGGACAGTCTCTTCAAAAATGGTGTTGGGAAAATTGGATAGCCACATGCAGAAAAACAAAACTGGACCCATATCTTACTTCACTTACAAAAATAAAGCTAAATGGATTAAAGACTTAAACATAAGACCTGATTCATAAAACTCCTCCAAGAAAACAAAGGGGAGAAGCTTTTTGACATCAGTTTAAGTAATGGTTTTTTGGATATAACACCAAGAGCACAGCAAACAAAAACAAAAATCAACAAGTGGGACTGTATCAAATTAAAATCTTCTGCCCAGCAAATAAAACCATCGACAAAATAAAAAGGCAACCTACAGAACAGTAGAAAACAATTGCAAACCACATATTGTATAAGGGGTTAACAACCAAAATATGTAAGAACTCATGCAACTCAATAACAGCAACAGAACAATTCAATAATTTAAAAAATGAGCAGAGGAACTAAACAGACACTTTCCCAAAGAAGACACGCAAGTGGTCAGCAGGCACATGAAAAGATGCTCAGCATCACTAACATCAGGGAAATGCAAATCGAAATCACAGTGAGCTGTCACCTCACACTTGTTACAATGGCTTTCATCAAGAAGACAAATGAAAACAAGTGTTGGCAAGGATGTGGAGATAAGGGAAACCTTCCCTGTGCACTGTTGGTGGGAATGTAAATTGGTACAGTCATTATGGAAAACTGTATGGAGGTTACTTAAGGAATTAAAAATATAATTTCCATATGATCCAGGATTTCCACTTCTGGGTATTTATCCAAAGGCAATGAAATGAAATCAGTATCTGGAGAGATATCTGTACCCCCGTGTTCATCAGCATTCACGATAGCCAAGATAGGAAAACAACCTAAGTGTCCATCAGTGGAAGAATAGATTAAGAAAATGGGACATATGTTATACTCTATATTATTGACATATGACTTGTATAGATCAGGGACGTAATGGGATATGAGCAAGCCTTTAAGAAGAAGGAAAAGAAGGATATCCTGCCATTGTAACAGCCAGAGTGAGACTGGAGGACAATCTGCTAAATGAAACAAGCCAGACCCAGAAAATCAAATGCTGCCTGATCTCACTTGTATGTGGAACCTAAAAGAGTCAAACTCAGAAAAGCAGAATATAAAATGGTGGCTGCAGGATGCGGGAGGCGGCAGAAATGGAGGAGAAACGTCGGTCGAAGTTTACAAAGGTTCACTTTGTAGGATGATTAAGTTCTAGAGATCTAATGAATACATGGTGCCTATACTTAACAATATTGTATTGCATGTTTGAAATTTGCTAGGAAAGCTACCTTAAGTATTCTCAGCACACACAAAAAATCCCATGTGAGTGACAGATATGTTAATTACCTTAACTGTGGTAACCATTTCACAATGTATACATATATCAAAACATCATGTTGTACATCTTCAGTGTATATAAGTTTTATTTGTTAGTTATACTTCAATAAAGCTGAAAAAATAAATTAATTGATTTTTTTTAAAAACAAGTGACATAAAAGAAAAGCTGAAGCTGTGAAACTCTTAGAAGAAAATACAGAAGTAAATCTTCATGACTTTTTTTAGGCAATGTTTTCCTAGATACGACAACAAAATCACAAGTGATAAAAAAAATTAAATTAGCCTCCATGAAAACTAAAACTTCTGTGCTGCAAATGATACCATCAAGAAGGTGAAAAGATAACCCAGAAAATATCTGAAATGCATACAGCTGACAAGGAACTTCTATCCAGAATACATATTCTTATGACTTAATTAGTAAAAAGACCAATGACCCAATTAAAAGATTTGAATAGACAAAGAATATATACAAACGGCCAATAAAGCATGTCATTACTCATTGGAAAAATGCAATTCAAACCCACAATGAGATATCACTTTACATACAGTAGGATGACTATAGTTAAAAAAAAAGAAAAGATGGACAATAACAAGTGTTAGCAAGGATGCAGAGGTACTGGAAACCGCAGCCACAGCTGGTGGAAAATGTAAGATGGTGTGGTGCTTTGGAACAGTCTGGCAGTCCCTCAGAGAGTGAACCACAGAGGTACATATGATTTAGTAATTCCATCCCTAGCTATATACCTAAGAGAAATAAAACAAAAAGACATGTACATTAATGTCCAAAGGAGCATTATTCATAATAGTCAAAAGAGAGAAACAACCAAATGTTCATCAACTGATTAATGGGTAAATAAAACGTGGTATTTTCATACAATGGGAAAGTATTTGGCAATAAGAAGAAATGAAGTTCTAATACGTGCTACAACATGGATGACCCCTGCAAACATGATAAGTGAAAGAAGCTGATCATAAAAGACGAATTTTGTATGATTTCATTTACAAAATGAAATTTCGTAAATTTCATTTATGAAATTTCCACAAGAGGCAAATCTGTAGACACAGAAACTAGATTAACAGTTGCTTAAAGGCTGGATGGCCGGCAAGGTAGGAGTGGAATGGGTATTGACTGCTAATGGGTGTGGGGTATTTTTAGAGGGGATGAAAATGTTCTAAATGTCTATTATTACGATAGTTGCAAAACCCTGTGAATATACTAAAAAACATTAAATCATTCCCTTTAACTGGGTGAATTACATGATATGTAAATTGCATCTTAATAAAATGCTTTAAAAAAAATTAGGAGCCACAAATGTATTGTTGGGAAGACGCATGGCTTGTGTCTGAAATGCCTCGTGCCACGCACAGCGTAGCGCACACCCTTAACACAGAATCAGTACTGTGCTTATGAACACACTCAAAAGTACTGTTGTGAGGATTGAAGGAAGTAGTGTCACTCAGGTGCTAAGGATTTGTTTTTTCAGCCCCTGAAAAACAATATGATGATGCCTGGGGGAGAGGGCTGGCCACCTGCGTCTGCCTGTGCAGTGGCTCCTGGGGACTTTGCCTCCAGTGACACCCCAACCTCCTTGACCTCCTCCTTGGGGAAGCTTTAAGTCAATTCAGGGGCGAGGAGAATGACGAGGGACTCTGCTTGCATCTTCATCTTAGAGGGGCTCCCGTGAGTGGGTGATATCTCAGCTGAGACCTGAGTGATGATCATGAGTTGGCCAGACAAAGGGCTGGTGGGAGGTGGGACACAGAGGCCCATTTAAGGAAGTGGGGAAAGTTCAGCTCAGCTGAAAGGCAGGCGCATGGAGGGCGGCTGTGGTCCGTGTCTAGCGGTAGCTTCCTTTCCAGGATTCTAAGAATGCAAAAATCTAAGACCCCATAATTCTCAGCATCTATGATTCAACAGCTCTCCATTATCAGTATTCTCTGAATTGAGTTTCCAAGAGTCCATGAACACACTTTTCCAAAGCTCTGGCTGGCAGGCACAGTGTGTCTACGTCTTGCTTCTCCTGCAGCCTAGCCCTGCCCTGGATTATTACTCTGCTGGTAGAGACAAGGCTAAAGAGAAGTATTTGGAAGAAAATGCTCATTTGCATTTGATCTGAGATCTGCCTCCCAATTAGACCCTGTGTTCTGTTCTGCTCTGAGAAAAGAGACAAAAGAAAATGCAGACAAGGGGCCCTGCTTAAATTAATGAGTAATCTCGGTGGGCAGAGTTAATGCCAAGTCCCGTTCGGCTGCCAGGCCATCACCAGCATGGGGTGAACACACAGATTAATTTACGTGGAATAAAAACACATTTTTACACGGTGTCCTGACACCAAGACAGGCGTTTCCTCCCCACAAAACAAGCCCAATTATCATGGTATGCTCTGTGGCCTTTTCTGCTCTGTTGAAAGAGTTGCAAGTTCTCTTAACACTTTATAGACCGAAAAGAGCAAAAAGAAGGATGATGCAAATGGAGAATTATGGGAGAGAAGACAGGTGAGTCTGGAGTTGTGTCCACCCAGCTTGACGCCAAGAGCTGGGGCATCACAGTCTGAGTTGTTTTATTTTCTGAATGATTAACTTAATTTAATCAATTTATTTTTATTAAAGTATAGACATTTTACAATATTCTATTCATTTCAGGTATAGAACCTAGTGATTCAGTATTTTTACAGATTATACTCCTTTAAACGTTATTACAAGATAATGGTTATTATTCCGGGTGCTATACAATATATCTTTGCATCTTATCTATTTTATGCGTAGTAGTTTGTATCTCTTAATCCCATCCCCCTAACTTGTCTTTCCCCCCTCCCTCTGGGAACCACTAGTTTGTTTTCTATGTCTGTGAGTCTTTTTCTACTTTGCATATACATTCATTTGTATTATTTTTTAGATTCCACATATAAGTGGTATCATACAGTATTTGTATTTTTCAGTCTGCCTTACCAAATACATATATCAGGAAAAAAACCAAACATGCTAATTTGAAAAGATACATACACCCCAATGGTCATAGCAGAATGATTTACAGTAGCCAAATATGGAAGCAACCCAAGTGCCCACCAACAGATGAGTGGATAAAGAAGATGTGAGAGAGAGAGATATATATGTGTGTGTATATATATATATATATACACACACAGACACACACACATGCATACACACGCAATGGAACACTGCTCAGCCATAAAAAGAACGAAATTCTGTCATTTGCAGCAACATGGATAGACATAGAGAATATTATGCAAAGTGATGTAAGTCAGACTGGAACCAGAGTGTCTGACCCAGAAACTGCTCACATACTCAGTGCTTCAGGGGCCCCACCAGTAAAATGGTGGCAAACAGTCTACCTCGAGGACCATTGTTCCAGGTGGATGAGTTCATGCAGGTGACATGCTTAGGCTGGTGGCTGACACACACTGTTAGCTATTTTTATTAAACAGAGGCCAGAAAACATTGGACTACAGATGACATATGGAGTGTGGTGGAATTATCCAATGAATGACGCTTACCGACGTAAAGGTCTTAAGCAGGCAATGAGTTAACCAGTTAAGACTGGCCTTGCTGAGGTGCGGGGCAACCGTCAGGGACAAGAGTGAAAGAGTGTGGTGTGATGAGGAAATGGCAGGTCATTTACTACAAAAAAGCATAAGGTCCAGGAGGCCTGGGGCACGGCAAAGAACAGCCAGTGAAAGTGGAAATGTGGATTATGCATTGTCTTTGTCCGTTCTGGTCACTGTGACAAAGTACCATAGACTGGGCAGCTCATAAAAAAACAAAATTTACTTCTCACAGTTCTGGAGGCTGGAGTCCAAGATCAGGGGGTTAGCGTGGCCAGGTTCTGGAGAGGAACCTCTCCCTGGTTGCAGACTGTCACGTTGTCATTGTGTCCTCACATGTTGGAGTGAGAGCAAGAAAGCTCCCTAAAGTCCCTTTTATTTATTTTTGGGGGGGAGGTGGAGGATGTAATTAGGTTTACCTATTTATTTTTTTAATGGAGGTACCAGGGATTGATCCCAGGACCTCATGCATGCTAAGCACAGCTCTCTACCACTGAGCTATACCCTCCTCCCACCAGTCCCTTTTATAAAGGCACTAATCTCATTCCTGGGGGCTCCACCCTCATGACCTAATCACCTCCCAAAGGCCCCACCCCCTAGGACCATTACCCTGGGGAATAGATTTCAACATAAAATTTTTGAGGGGACACAAATATCCAGTCCATTGCAAGGGAAATCACCAAGGATTTTTTTGAACAAAGTAAGTCATTAATAATGCTTTTTTCCCCAAGTGTCAGAAACACAACTCAAATTGGCTTAAGCAAAATATATAAGCTCATGAGATTGGGTCTTCCTGTGGTAAAGCTAGCTCTAGACTAAATTAGACAGGATTTGCTTGGGAGTAGCTAAACTAGCTAGACTCCTGCTCAAGTGATTTCTTCAGGACATCGTTCCCTCTATCCCTTGAGTCTGCTTTTCTCCAAGTTGGTTTCACTTAGCACCAGGTGCTCCCCACCTGGTGACAAAGATGGCCACCAACAGTCGGAGTCTCACAGCCTATCAGGAAAGCCATGCTGAGGGGAGGGAGCATGTCAGGGTTCAGTCTCATTGGCCTGCTTTGAGTCAAGTGGGCACCCCCAAACCAATCACTGAGGCTGGCATGGGATGATCTGATCTCTGATTGGTCAGACCTGATCACGGGCCTATTACTGGTGGGGAGGGGCGGGGGAGTGATGAAATTATGGCCAGAGAGCAGGAAGGGGATAGTTCTCCACAAGACAACCAGGTGTGTGCTTGTACGTGTGCCTGCGGTTTACGGTTTTATATTGGGTTTTTTGTTGTGGTGGTGGTGGTTGTGGTTGTGCTGTCTTATCAGAAGAAGGAGGATGGATCCCAGACAGGCAAAAATAACCCATGTCCATAGTATCATCATGGATGTGTTTATTTTGTTTATTTGAGCCTTTGAAAGTGCTGTGGATTCGTGTGAACAAAGACTGGAGCAGGGATGTCAGACATGCAATGCCCTGGTTACCGCCACATCTTCCTACACTCATGGCTGACATGACTAATCCACTGCTAGCCCACTCAACCCTCTTCTCTATTGATCCTACTTGGGTTGTCATCCGTCAATCTGAACGAGAGCTATTTGTCACCCCTGAGTGGGGGGACAGGGAGGCTAACTGTATTCCTCTCCGTTGGATGCCATACCTCTGATCTTTTTCAAGTAGAAGGAGACAGATGAAGGAAAGGTGGGGCTAGAGGATCTCTTGTATCTCCAAGGGAAGAAACGTGTCCAAAGCTACAGAGGTGGACTTTGCACTGAGATGTCTTGAACACCAGCCGGGAGTGTGTTCTCCCAGCACGAAGAGCCCAGGAATTAGATTGCTGTGTCTAAATCCTGTCTTCACTGCCCACTAAGTCTGTGATCTTGGGTAAATCTCTTCACCTCTGTCAGCTATTTTCTTCATCTGTGAAGTGTAAATAACAACTCCTCCCAGGTCACTGTGAGGACTGAAGGGGACAATTCAGGCAAAACACTCAGCCCAACACATACGTACGCATTCAAAGAATGGAAGTTACCTTTGTAATCATAGTTAATATACCTTCCTGCTGTTTTCCAGCTTCCAGGCACTTTTTTTTTAATTCAGTTGAGGAAGTGAGAAAATTAAGATAACCAAGTGGTTTAGTGACAATGTTATGTAAAACTGTCTCCCTGTGGATCCTCCAAGCTGTCTAGAGAACAGCATTTGAATTTCCAAAAGTAACTCAGTAAACTCTCTTATCTTTGTGGAATGTGGAGGCTGGTTAATCAAATATAGAGAAATCAGAGTTAATCAAACAAGGAGTTACTGTGTTGACTGAGTTGGAATTAGCCTTACTCAGAGAATTAGGATGCAGCAGAAACACAGCCAAGGATGCCTCCAGGGATCCCCACTGCCCCCAAAATCAAACACCTTAGAACCGGGCTCTGGATGATGTTTTGGCCACTGGAGTCCCATGTGGTCTCCACTCCTGCCCCTCATCCCTGAGCCTCAGGCACACCTGGCACTCCATGGCTTTGCTGGTGTCATGCCTCCTCTCTTGGAAGACCTCCACCCCACACTTTGCCTTTCTGCATGGCTGTGTCTCCATCTAGAAATGGGCAGAATAATCCATCAACAGATGACTGGATAAAGAAGCTGTGTTATATTTATACAATGGAATACTACTCAGACATTAAAAATAATAAAATAATGCCATCTGCAGCAACATGGATGGACTTGGCGAATGCCATTCTAAGTGAAGTAAGCCAAAAGAGAAAGAAAAATACCATATGGTATCACTTATATGTGGAATCTAAAAAAAGAAAAACTTATTTACAAAACAGAAACAGACTCACAGACATGGAAAACAAACTTATGGCTAGCAGAGGGGGAAGGGGGTGGGAAGGGATAAATTGGGAGTTCGAGATGTGCAGATAATAACTAATATATAAAAATAGATAAACAACAAGTTTATACTGTATAGCACAGAGAAGTATATTCAATCTCCTGTAGTAACTTATGGTGAAAAAGAATATGAAAACGAATATATGTATGTTCCTATAGGTATGCTCCTGAAGCACTGTGTTGTACATCAGAAACTGACACAACATTGTAAACTGACTATACTTCAATAAAAATATACATTTAAAATAAAAGAAATGGGCAGAATAAATTCCCGTATTAATCACGGGAATGTTGGGAGTACAATGATGAGCCATGTGTGTAAATGTGCCAGAAAGATGTCTGCTGGGCTGCAGGTGCTCATAAAGCATCAGCTGAGCATGGATGTAGGTACCTAGAAACCCTGTGACCTGACAGTGCTGACATAACGATATCAATGGACCTCAGGTTGGTCCCTGGTCCAACCACAGAAATTCTGTTATAGTTAAAGATCCTTTTCTGGAATTTCCTGCTGACAATTCTTGATTACTTAGGATACACAAAAATCAAGCCTGATCATAGTAATCTTAGGAGCTTCTATTATTTGAAGAAACTCTACTGTCTCCCAACAGCTGGTCAAGGAAGACATCTGGATACAGGACTATCTGAAAACAGTAGCTACAACTATAGCCATTGAAAACTTCTTATGTACCAGGCACCGTTCCAAGTAGTTTTCAGGTATTGACTCATTTAATTCTCCCAATCTATTTTACAGATGAGGAAACAGGGGCACAGAGAGGTTAAGCAATTTTCTCAAGGCCACACAGCTAGTAAGTGGCAGAGCTCAGGATCTTAACCGCTATGAAACAGACGATTGAAACTCACTCTTGCCAGTGTTCAGCAGAAGTGGAACCTGTGATGCTCTTCTTTTCCCTGAGTCAAATAATCTCTCTCTATGAGTCAATTCTCAGTTTCTTTTGACCATATATATTACATGACCCATTGGGCATATAATACCAATAAATGCTCTACAAATCAGGACCTACCCTTGTTACATACAATGTGCTTTGATATTTTCCATAATACTCTATTTTACATTTTATATAAATATTCTATTATATTTTAATATATTTTCTTTATATTCTCTTTATATATATCCTATTATATTCATAATACTCTATTTTCACTTTTTGATTGCTGGTTGCTATCTGTTAAATTGACTTCAAGATGCACCAATCGATTATGAGTCACAGCTTGAAAAACCCCACTCTGGACTAAGTTATAAAAGGTCATGGGCCTGCTCACCACTAGAAAACTGGTACCTAGACCCCCTCTTGGCCATAGAAGGTCTCCATCACTGTGTACCCAACTGGATGTTTAAACATGAGTAAGGCTCAGAGCAGAGCTTGAGTCTAGCCCACAGAATGATTTTATTTTGCCGGCAGAAAGTTTACTTTTTTTTTTTTTGGAAACGTTGCTAACATTTCAAAATCAGGAGATTCCCAGAAGCATCCAGATCCTTCAGATCTGGCAACTCTTGAGTTACAATCCAGTGGAGACGCGTTCTGGCTGCCGGCTGAGATGGAGCCGTGTCCCCTCCGATGCTCAGGCCCCAGCCACCTCACTCCCGCTCATGTCACTCGTTTGCTCCCTATCTTGGCCCTGTACATTTGGATTTAAGCCTAGTTCAGCACCTTAACACTGAAAAATAAAAAGGCAAATTCTACACGTAAACAGTGACCTTCAGAACTCCTTGTCATCCTGTTCCCTGCTCAGATTTTCACAGTGACCTTAAAGCCTAAAGGCATGGATGCCAAGGAACATTTGAATTTGGGCTTCCTTTTGTTGCTTCTATTTATCTAGTTGGTTTAGGACATCCCTGCTAATGCCCCATATCCTTCTTGCCTAAAGCCTTTTATGTCCCTTCTAAGAAACCACATTCCCTCTGGGCACTTTTTAGAAGCTGAGTACCAGCCGGACACATGGAGACATTGTCTGCTGTGCCTTCCTAAAGATCGAGGCTCTAGCAAGGATGAGCTGTTGATGAGCACTGGCTCGGGAGCCAGACTGCCAGTGGCTAGCTGAGCAACATTGGAGCACGTCTTTTCACTTCTCGGGGTCTCGGTGGCTTCAGCTGTAGAATAGGAATAAGAGCAGCATAGATCATGTATGGTTTGGGCAAGATTAAAAGAAGATAAGCCACTCGAAGTGCCTCCCCACTGTACCCGATAAATATTAGTAGTTATTACACGCTGAAAATACTGGGGTATTTTGTCAGCCTGGCTGTGCATGACTACTGTGGGGTGCGGTTCCCCGGGCACGTGAAGGTCTGTCAGTGACTGTCACCAGCTCAGGGTGAGGCTGGAGGGGAAAAACTTGATTGTGCTTCAAGCCCGCCCTTTCTGTTCATCATTCCCCAGGGCTCTCTGGTAACCATGGCAACCCAGCTTACAGGTTGCCAAGTTCAAAACAATATATTTCCAAGCAAGAAGTTTTGCTGACATCACCCATCCTGATGAGAAGGCAATGAAGGCTCGTGGGAGGGTCCATGCTGCCGTCTGTAGCAGCCTGAAGACACGGAGAGCCTTCGTGCTGTCTCTTTTCACGTGTCTACCTAAGTAATGATGTCCAGGCCAAAAGAGAGCCGTTATTGCTAACTGACCAGCATGGTAACCTTGATCACTGCTTACTAAGTGAACTGAGCCTGAGCTTTGGGGCCTTATGAACTGAGATCCACTCTTGACTCAGCTACTTACTGTGTGACCCTGAGCAGGTAACTTAACCTCTCTGTGCTTCAGCTTCCTCATCAGTAAAATGAGAATAGCTCAGTGCTCCTCAAATGGGTCTTATGAAGATTACACAAGCTAGTGTATGTGAACGCTCAGAGCACAGTGCCTGGCGCACAGTAGGCCTGCAGTAACTGTACATTGTGACTTCTCTCATCTGCTTTGCACCCCCGATTCTATGCCCCTGCCTCCTCTGACTTTTCTGCCAAGAACATCCTTCATGTCAAGCCTCCAATCTTTACCTATTGAAAACACATACAATTTTTTCCTAAGGAAACCAGTGCACGAAGATTCGCTTACAAAGACCTTAATCACAACAACGTGTGTAATGACAAAAAAAAAAAAAAAAAAGCAAGCAATGTAAATATCCAACAATGAAGGACTGATTAAAGAAAAGAAGGTATATTCATACAATAGAATATGATTCACCTGTTTAAAATGGTAATGCACAGCTGCATGTTCTAATATAGAATTGATTGCTAGATTATAAAAGAAAAAGCAGATCATAAAAGAACATCCGTAGAATGGCCGTATTTTATAGGTGGGTATGTAAGTAGGTAGGCAGATAGATACATAGATGTCAAAATATTAATAGTTGGTGGGTAATTTTCTTTTGTTCAGTTTGCTTTTCTGTCTTCTACATTTTTTAACCGCAAATACGTATGCCTTGTACAATGAATTCTCTCTAGTACAACCCTGAAATTAACCCTATAAATTAATATTAATATCCATTTTCCCAGGGACAGGTCAATTTCCCCTTCCGCCACAGCTTTCCTGTATATCTCTGACTCACAGTGAACTTCCTTTTTCCCTCTCCAGAGTCCGCGCAGTCCTCTGTGCACCTCTGAAGACATTTATTGCATCTTACTTTGCCTTGTGCCCACTCCCTGCTCCAGCACATGGTCCTAGGGGGCAAAGGTGGGCTCGCTTAGTCCCTGCAGGTACCAGTCAGTGAATGCACGGATGAATGAGTGAATGAGTGAATAAATCAGCGAATGAATCCTTCACTCTTCAAAATCCTGGTATGATGTGCTTGCCTTTCTGAGGCCTCTCTGGACTCCTTCCCCCTTCTCTCAACCCTTTGGGTGCTGTCCCCTCTAGAACTGGCCAGTTCTAGAGTCTGAGCCAGTGCTCTCATCCCTGCTCTAGTTCTCTCCTGTTGGTTGTTGGAGGCAGAAGCAGGGGAGCCTGGGTGGGAGTGCATGGACCACAGTCCTGGCGCCAAGAGTGTAAGCGGGAAACCAGCAAAACATAGCCCAGGCAGTGGGCAAAGGCTTTCCTGGATGGGGGAATACGATCGTCATGCTTTGGTAGGAAGTTTAGTCTGAGTCTTGGAAGCAGAGCAGGGCAAAAGAAGGTGGTGTGGATCCAGGACCTGTCAGTCTTTCTAGTCACATTCTCCAGAAGGGCTAAATTTTTTATCATTTCTTTAAATGCAATATGGTGGCATGTTTGGTGTTACCAAAATTCCACGTTGTCCCTGTATTTCCCAGTTTCATGTGTAGTTAGGTTAGGGCCATTCGGCCAATGGACTGTGAGGAAAAATGAGATCTACTTCTTCTGGACCACGGCCATTAAGAGCCAGTGTGGCACTTCCTCCCTCCATCTTTCTCCTCCTCCAGCAACTTGAAGGCTGTAAGTTCCGGGTGATGTAGAACATGATATAAAAAGGCTGCCTGACACAACTGAACTTTGCCTGACCCATTCAGTGACCTTTATTGTGTTAAGCCAACTGACACGTTAGGGTCGATTTGTTGCTTCAGCAAAGCCTAACTCATCCTGACTAATCCGGCTCTCACACTTCACCCAACCCGTGTTCTCATTCAATAACCTTCACAAGAAGGCAACCTCGCCTTTTACAAAATTAATTTCTTTTTTGATTCCACTTATACAGTGATAGTGAGGATTCACACCATTGCTGGATAGAATAAATAAATATTTGTGTATAAAAGTGGAAAAAAGAATTAAAAGTCTTTTCCTCTCCTGGCCAACCCTGCAGCTGCCTCTAAAAGGCAGGAAAGTCTGGCTCCTAATTAGGCATTTTTCCCTGTCCTTGAGCCTCGCAAAAGGGGACCCCTCCAAACTGAATCCATCACCTTCCAATGATTTCCTCTCTTGCAGGGACAACAGTATCAATTAGGTCCCAGGATGGATGTGGGTAAACCTCTGCTCCAGCAGGCCTTGCTTCTCAACCTGTCTTGCTTCTAATTGTCCATTTATTTCTCTCACAAACAATGTCGATAGCCCAGATGCAGCTTTTGCAGAGCAATGTCTGCTCCCGGGGGAAGTGGGCCGAGGGAAGCAGCTGAGTGTGGCTTGAAGGTTTCCATGGTAATTATGCACCAACCACCAGAAGGCTCTGCCTGGTGAAATCCCTCGTTAGCCCCCCACCTGCTAATTAGAGGAGGCCTTTAGCACTCGCTCGTCTTCTGGACCGTTTCTTCCTGGTGGGTTAGGAATGGATGCTCAAGGCTTTAGGCAGGCAAGGCCCAGTCTCTTTAGTCCCAAGCCCCAGGGAAAGTCACGGGCATGAAGGGGGAGTGATTTATGTTTCAGTGGCCTGTGGAGCAGCAGCATTTGACAGCCTTTTCTTGGCATCTAGCAAACACCAAGGTGAGTTCATTGCAACCAGTTGGGACAGAGGTGTGGAGACCATTAAGGGAGGGGGGGATCCAAGCTTTCCTTTCCAAGGAAGACCCGGACAGGGCACAGAGGACAAAGCCCACTTTGGGGAAGAGTGTGGTGGGACTGGATTCGGTGAAACTTGCTGGGGCCAGGGAAATGCCCCATGGGCTCTGCGCTCAGAAGGATCTCACACTTGGTTCAGTTCTGGGCTGCCCCTGTCTTAAAATATTCAACAATTTTTAAACAAGAAGCCCTGCATTCTCAGTTTTCACTGAGCCCCACAATATTACATAGCTGGTCCCAGGTACTCCAGCACACAGGTTTTCTAAACAGGTCAACTGAGGCAGCGGGCTGTGGATATGGAAAATCTTCTATGTACCCAGGTACCCAGGACTCCCCGGGGCCACCAGACACTGGATCCACGACCCTGTGATAAATGTCAGCTGAGGGTAGGGACTAAGCTCCAGCTTTACCAGTCACTCCCTGTGTGTTCTTGGGTAAATGACCCAACCCCTGTGCACCCAAGGGTTCTTCTCTATGGCCTGAAGATGCTGGTTGGCAGCTATTTCATAGGGTGATGATAAAGACTGACACATCATTGCTGTTTAATGAATGTTCTCCAATGCCCTTAATACTATCGCTGATACTTTTATGATTATTACTATGTGTTCATCCTCCTGTTGTTACATACTCCCTGCTAAGTCTCCAGAGGACCCCCTGAGATGCCCACGCTGTCTGAGATCTGGTCTCACACAATGGGTGTCCCACAGAAGTCCAGGGGAAACCAAAGAACTAGCCCTTTCCTTGTTAATTCTTCTCTCTTCCAACACCTTTTCTCTTGTGCAAATTTCCCCCACCCCGGTGTCTAAGCTCCACCTTTAAACATTCAGAATCTATTTTCACCCTGTAATTGTACTAAGGAACCCGCCCTAGAGGAGAGTGACTTGCCCAAGTGCATCCAGTGAGTCAGCAACAGAACCACAATCCCGTGTTGGTTTTCCGACGTCCTCCACCCCTCTCCAAGATTTTGTATTGGATAGGGTGACACGGCTTCATTTCTGCCAGCGCTCAGAAAAGTACTTCACCAAGCTTTAAATGTACAGGATCTGCTCTTTCCTTATAAATTCACTCGAATCCCCCAGGATATAGCTATCTCCAGGAAAATCAAGCACCTCTTGATTGGAGGCTGGTCAGAGCGAGAGCCTGGGCTCAGTGCATCAGTGGGCAGAAGGACCTGCTTATCTTAAGCAGCAGCAAGTTGGGTGAGAGTCTAATTGGCAAACAAAAGGGGAAGAAGAGGTTATTCAAGCATGACTTGAACTTGGCTGGTCCTGCCGGGGAAAGGCAGCCCCACCTGGAGGCTGGAGAAAGGAGAGACAAGGGAGAAATATGCTGCTTTCGCTCCTGAGAAAGGACACCTGGTGTGTCCAGTTCTCGCACAGGCTCTGGCATCAGATGGAACTGGGTGTGAATCCCTCCTCTACTGTTTACTAGCTGTGTGACTTTGAGCTGGTTACCCTCCCTCTCTGAACATGTTTTCTTCTCTGTAAAACGGGGCTATTAATGGGTGCCTCTCAGGGTGGCTGAAGTGTTTGAGTGAAATAATCCATGTAAAGCAGTTGGCACCAGAACCCAGTGAATTCCATCAACCTCATCCTCATCCTCATCACTGTCTTCCTCATCATTAGTGTTGGCAAAGAGCAGTGAGAGCCTTTGGATCGGTCCTCGGTCCTTCCTAGTGATTAAGGGCACTGAAGGGCAACAACAACACTCATCATAGCAAAAATAATAATAATAAAAGAGGGAATGTAGGCAGCCTCGCTCTGGTCCAGAGAGCGTATTTGCCACAGCCATGAGCATCTTCTCATTTCATCTTCATGACCTGTGAGGCAAGTGGTACATGCACCCCCATTTTATTGATGGAGCAGCCGAGCTTCCCCCGGATGAAATGACTTTGCCCAGGGTCGCCAGCTGTGTATCTGACCAGGGGGTTCATGCTGGGCCCACTCCAGGCTTGGCGGCAGTGAAGGCAGCCAGGAAAGGCCTGACACTGAGTCGGCGGTCCCTGGAAACCCGGGTTCCCTCGGATGGGGACGAAGAGGACACAGCAAGGGAAAGTGAGTGAACAGTGGCAGGAAAATGAATCGGGGAGTGGGGAGGAGCCGCCTGCCATTAATCATCGTGAAGAATAGGTCCCGGAGAGCTGCCTTTGGCTCCACGGTGATTAATGACCTTTTTAATTTTCCTGCGCATCATCCCAATTATGCAGGGGCACTGAGGGAAGCCCCACCTTCCCTGGGGAAGCAAGGAGGTCTGTGCAATGCCCTGGAGTGAGGCAGGGAGGAGGGCTCTGGGGAGACCCTGAGCTGTTTTCCAAAGACCTTGGGCCCAGGGGACAGGACTTGGAGGAGTGGCAGATCTGATCCCAGAACTTGGCAGGACGCAGGGCCAGAGAAAGCCAGCATCCATCCCTGGAGAGGCTGGTGATGGACACCTCTCTCTGCCCTCAAACTCAGTGGCAAAGAAACAGAATCATTTTCTTACCAACTCAGCTAATTTTCTGTTTTGAGTTTCTACTCTTCCCACGTGGCAGAATCTTAATCTTGTTCCCGAGTTGTGTCTAAGTTCTGGATATCAAGACATGGGCTGAGAGTCAGGGTGCTGGCTACTTGAGATTCTCCACGAGGTGGGCAAGGATCTTCTGGTTCACCCGTCATCCTCCTTGACTATTCACTGTCAGTCCACGGAGGCTGCTGCTGAGAAACTTCACATGTTTGTTCACACCCAGTGGCTCTCCCTCTGTTATTCCTGTGCACCGAGGAGCAATGGGATCTTGAAAAGGCTGCTTCTGGTCCCAACTACCAGGACAGGCCCCCAGACCTTTCTGAGGTCTCTGGTCCTCCAAACTGATGCTCTGGTGAGCTGTGCCTCCCGCTCTGAGCTATGTCATCCTGTCCCTCACCACTCCTCTCCTCTGCTTATCCCAGCCCAGGGCAGGGCACAGGGCATCGGCCTGGCTCCTAGCTCCTGTCAATGCAGCCAGTCTTCTAAATCCCCGCTCCCGAGAAATTTCAGGCTTTTTGAGCACAAAAGGCAGAACCAGCAGGTTACTTCTGTTGCCAATCTGAGGCTTAGGGGTAACACTAAGCCTCTCTCTCTCCCTTTCGTTTGAGAAGTTGGGTGCAGGACAGAGGAGAGATCAGGGGAGAACCGATGGCTAATATCTCATAAATATTATCCCGCCCCACTTACAATACTGTGGAGACACTCAGAAGAAGGAATGAACACGTCCCATAGGAAAATCAATAAAATCGTTCACAAGGAGAGCCATGTTTCTTCATTATGAAGAGCATGGGCTTCAGAGTCTGGCAGATCTTGGTTTGGTCTGGAGCACCTATTTTCTACCGGGTGACCTTGAGCGAGTGGCTGCATCTCCCCTGGCCTCAATGGCCTCATCTGTATGTTGGGGGGAAGCAAATCAGCTAGACGGTGTGCGTGGAAGGGCTTGGCCAAGTCCTCTGTCTGCACCCATGGAAAGAAGGACGGAGACAGTTAGCTGGAGACGGAAGGAGAGAGACTAGGTGAGCAGGGAGAGAAGGTAACTAAAATTCAGGAAAGAATGCAGAGGAGAGGGGATGGGGCTCCCCTGGAGGCCGGAAAGAGAACTCACAGAGATGGAAGGGAGTTGCCAGATCTGGCATAAGTCAGGGAAGAGTGGCAGCTGGATTTGAGTCGTTGCCCCAGGACCTGTGGGCACAGTGGGGTGAGGAAGGGAGCCGGCATCACCAGGGAGGTGCGATGGCTGAGAAACCTCTGAGGGAAATGGCTGGTGACTTTTCTTGCTCTAACACACGCAGTCACAAATACTCATGTGAAGATAACCTCTCAATGCGTCACAAACCCACCTCTCTTTCTGGAAGTTTCTCTGTACCAGGGGAGATGAGCCTGGGTGGGCTGAGCTGAGCCTAAAGACAGGAAAGCAGCACTTCCCTTCGCAAACTTCGAAGTGCACACGCATTACTGTCACAGCACAGTTTTGGAGTCGGCAGTTCTGGGGTGGGACAGAAGACTCTGCCTATCAAACAAGCCCCACAGGATGATAATGTAAAAACCTAGTTTTTAAAATATATCAATTCCTGGGACAAGCCCCAGACCAATGAGATCACAATCTCTTGGAAACGGGGAACCAGGCATCAGTAAATTCTAAACCCTCACAGAAGGTGTGGTATATTTATACAATGGAATATTACTCAGCGATAAAAAAGGATAAAATAATGCCATTTGCAGCAACATGGATGGACCAGAGATTGTCATTCTAATTATGAAGTAAGCCAGAAAGAGAAAGAAAAATACCATATGATGTCACTTATATGTGGAATCTAAAAAAAAAAAAATTAAAAAAGAAGACACTAATTAACTTATCTACAAAACATAAATGACTCACAGAGATAGTAAACAATCTTATGGTTACCAGGGGGAAAAGAGGTGGGAAGGGATAAATTAGGAATTCAAGATTTGCAAATATTAACTACTATATATAAAACAGATAAACAAGTTTCTTCTATATAGCACAGGGAGCTATATTCAATATCTTGTAGTAACCTATAATGAAAAAGAATATGGAAAGGAATATATGTATGTATATGTATGACTGAAGCATTATGCTGCACACCAGAAACTGACACATTGTAACGGACTATGCTTCAATTAAAAAAAATTCTGAATCCTCCCCCAAGAGATTCCAAGGGGCAGCCCAGGTTGAGAACTAAAGCTCATAAGTTCAGGAGCTTTCTGTCCTCGATACCTTGCCTCCTCTGTCTCTGTCCCCAGTCCTTTGTCTGCTGGCTTCTTCTCATGGGTCAGATTTCGACTCAAACAACTCCTCTTCAATGAAGCCTTCCACAGACACCTTATCTAAAGCTATCATTTGCCTTTTTTTTCCCCTAAAACTTATCACAATCTGTAATTCTCTTCACTACTCATATGTTTGTTTATTCTTTGTTCCCTTCACCAAAATGTTAGTCTTATGATGCCAAGAACCATGTCTGGTTGTATTGCCACCATACCCAGCGCTTAATACAGTGTTTGACCTGTAGTCAGGGCTGAGCACATAGTTGATGAATGAATGAAAAGTCAAGTAGACTTTCTAGCGTAAGGTGCCCAGAAGTTGTGACTTAGTTTCACACCTGTTCCCCAGAGTCACACTAAGTGAGGAAGGTCTGAGTCTTCAGACAGACATTTCCCCTAAGGCTGTATCCCTATCCTTACTTCCCACTGTCTCTCCTTAATCCGTAGTGCCCTCTGTCTGGGTTCTCCTAAGTCTTCCAACTCGGTACCCACACCCTGCTCTCTTTGGAAGCCACACTCCTCCAAAAAGGAGGACAAAGTTTGTTCTTTTAGTGTTTCCACCTTCCTGTATCTTGCACACTTTGGAACCCTGTCATGCATTAAGGTCAACTCAAGGCTTCCATTTGCCGAATTTGGTAGTTCCAAAGAAAGAGAGAGAGTGCTGGAGCCAATGAGAAGAGGTTATGGATACTTCAGCTCTAATCCAGTCTCCTCCCAGCGGTGGATTTTCTCCCTTGGGAAGCTCACATCCTCATCAAAACCAATATTCATTTCTCCCAGAGCAATGCAGTAATAGTTTTACATAAGGAAATCACCTCTCTCCTGTTAGCATAACATGAACAAGTAACAATTGTCTTTTCTTTTCCTTCTCTAAGCTATAACCCCAGCATCACTGTCCTAAGGACCACTCACCCGTGGGACATCACTGCTCTTTCTTACCCTTCCAGGCAGAGAGGTGTGACACCCTGTATCTCTCACCTGCAGCTTCTCTGTTTACCCTATCAACCCCGCATAGCTTTCCTTCGTGAATTTCCCTGTTCCCTCCTTTCCCAACATGAGAAAAATCATATGCTTTAGTGAGATCTGTTCTCAGCAGAAACGACTGGCTCCTGCAAGAAGAAAATCACCTTCAGAGTATGAGCTGATAGCCATGAAGCCCCTAGCAGAGTATCTGGTCCACCACAGGTGCTCAGTTTAAAAAAAAAAAAAAGTGGTGGCTATTTTTACTGCTGCTGCCACTTCGGCTACCACGATGGCTGGTGTCCCTGGCACCTAGAAAAAGGCTTTGTGCACATCAGTCATTTGATGAATGCTTGTTGGATACGTAAGTCAATTGAAGGATAAAGCGAGGGTTTCTCTTAAAATTGTTTTCCAGCTCCCTCACATTTCACAGATAAGAACCACGGCTCTGGTACTAGGGCATCTCCCTAAACTGTGCCCCCGAGCTCTGAGCCCTGGCACTCGGCTGGTCATTTCTCTGCAGCATGTCTGCTCAGCCATTTGAGCTCAGGGAGGCAAACATTCAGTCCTATTGCCTAGGATATTTTCACAAGCACACGGCCATTAAAAGAGGGCTCCGACATTTATTTGCGGAAATCATATTGCTGGTATGGATAACTAAATGCTGACTCAGGACTCGCTATAGCCCAAAAGGTCGATCCTTCTCAAGATGGCATTTTTTGAGAATAAAGATAAGGCCCACCGGCATTCAGAGTTCCACGTGCATGGGCTCAGGATGGAGGAGAGTCATTCGGTCGTAGCCTGAGTGGAAAAGCAATGGTGTTTACACTGGAATAAGCTCATGGACCAAGATACTCTTTTCTGATTGAACAAATAAGATAAAATACATTTTTAGCAAATGCAGAGAGTTGGCCCAACTCACCCTTTAAAAAAGAGTTTCCATCTCCTTGGTTTTATTCTGACTTGGAAAGGAAAGTGATGTCAAATCGAGAGGGAAAATAGGTGATTGGTTTCATTAACTGAGGGGTTATCAAGCAGCAGGTATTGGGCCAAAAACATCACGTTGATTATCTCAGTGGTACTGACTTCTTTAGTGTGTTCAGAGATGGTGAACTGGGCAAAGCCCCCCAGAGGGAACTGAAAGCCGGGTTTGAAGCTCAGGTCTGCCTGACACCAGGAAGCCATCCTCTAGCCAGCTTCACCCCAGTCCTTGGAGGGGATGAGCCTCTCTTTTACAGAGAAAAATTATGGACATAGGAAGGTATCAGCCAGCGAGCTCTGGTTTACTGCATCACATGGCCCATTTCATAAAATGAGTCTTAGCCAGGAATGGCAGCAGGAGGGAAAAAGAAAAGAGAAGAAAAGAAGGAAGGAAGGAAGGAAGGAAGGAGGAAAGGAGGAAAGAAAGAAAGAAGGAAGGAAGGAAGGAAAGAAGGAAGGAAGGAAAGAAGGAAGGAAGGAAGGAAAGAAAAAAGAAAGAAAGGAAGATAGAAAACAAACTGCAGTCCTACCAGGTTCTCCTTCAATGGCTCAAGAACTAGAAATGAGATCAAGAACCTTTTGACACCCCCACCCTGACTCATGTAGCTATTGTTGACCAAAACTAGAGAAAGCTCCTGCAGACGTAGAATAAAAACCAACATTAAGTTATGCAGAGATTTAAAAGCTCCTAAGGATCAATAAGAAAAAAAAATCTCATGTATCTACTAGGCATTTGTATTTCTCATTAATTCAACAAGATTTATTGTTTCCTATTCTGTGCCTACTCTAGGTATTCGGAACTTATCTGTAAATAAAACAGATTAAAACATTATATCCTTAGGAAGCTTACACTCCAGCATAGGGATATAGACAGTCAAAACATAAATAAATGCGATTATATACTATGATAGAAAGTGATACCGAATACATAAAAAGTAGGGAATAAAGGGTGTTAACAGGGGAGGGGGACAATATTTCAGCAAATAATTGAAGGTGGTGAGGGAACAAGCTGTGCAGATAGCTGGGGAAAGAGTGTTCCGGTTAGAAACAGCAACTGCAAAGGCCCTGAGGCAGAAACATGATGGGATAGAATGAAGAATATTGAGGATATTCTGTGTTGCTGTAAATGTAGAGTAAACGAAGTAAAAAAGGACAGAAGATGACATTCAATAGCTCAAGAGGACAAAATTATGCAGTCTTAGAAAGATGTTATGAGCATTTCCAGTTTTACTGAGTGAAACAGTGAGCAATTGGTGGGTTTTGAGTAGAGGAGTGATCATGATCTGATTTATGTCAACAACTCAGTAGT
This sequence comes from Camelus ferus, assembly GCF_009834535.1. Lineage (NCBI taxonomy): Eukaryota > Metazoa > Chordata > Mammalia > Artiodactyla > Camelidae > Camelus > Camelus ferus. The sequence goes on along the minus strand of NC_045713.1, from coordinate 20,458,862 downwards.
AGACGATACGGATGATCGGAGCATACCGGGGAGAGCTGCTGGGGCTTGGAGCACAGTGTCGTCAGCAGAGGTGGTAAGAAGTGGTCAGCTTCTGAACAGGTGTCGAAGGTAGAACCAATGGGATTCCCTGATGGTTTGTAAGTGGAGTGTGTGTGTGTGTGTGTGAGAGAGAGAGAGAGACAGAGAGAGAGAAATTTTCCCTCACTCTCAGGGCCTATTGTGTCTTTGAATATTACTTCATGATAGAATGAAGCCACCATGTTCAGCAAGATATGTAGACATTAATCATCTGAAATATGAATACATAACTGTAATTGTTTTCAGTAAGTTTTGCTCATAAGATATTTAATCCTGTTCTTTAAAACCTTTTGCAAAATTTAGTGATGGGAGTTTCTGAATATGAGTCCAGAACTACGTGTATAAAATTCATATATATATGATATTTAAGAATTCATCTATCTATCTATCTATCTATCTACCTACCTATCTACCTATCTCTATATATGAGAATTTCTCAAAATCTTGGTCTGAGATGCTGGAGAAAGGGATTGCCATTAACTGAGATGAAGATGATCACAGGTCGAGCATTTTTAGGGGGAAAGTCAAGAGGTCTGGTTTGGACATATTAAGCTTAAGATTCCTACTCAATGTCTAGGTGGACAGGTTGAGTGTGCATTTAGATACATGAATCTGAGTTCAGCAGACAAGTCTGAACACACCAGGAATCCAGGGAACTCTCTCCTTTTTTTCCTGTCCTGTGGCTTTAAATAACATTTATGTCCTGTTGAAGCCACAGTCTACAGCTCTAGATCAGAACGTGTGTCTGGCTCTAGATTTCATATATTCAATGATGAGATAACATCTATCTGGATACCAACTGTCATGGTCAAGGAGAACTCTTCATTTTTGCCTCAAATCTAACTATTTGTTCAGCCTCCCCAGCTCTTGAAATGATACCACCAACTCACTAGGGTTTCCAAACCTAAAACTTCAGAATCCTTTCCAACTCCCCTGTCTTCCTCTTCATACCCAGTCCATCACTGATTTCATCTCATGCTACCTCCAAGATACACACCAAAATTGCCCAACTTTCTCTATCTCTCCTGCACCCTCCTAGTCCAAACAGCTCTCTCTAACCTAGAATACCACAGTCATCTCCTGTCTTCTCTACTGTTTTTTTTTTTTTTTCTTCTGTTGCACCACCTACAACCTATCCTTCACACAACTACCACCACGCTCCTCTAGAACCACAAGTATGCACCCTGACACCTCGTGCAATAAAATCCTTCACTGGCTCCCACGGATTTAGAACACATGCAGTCTCCTTATCATGGTCTGAAAAACACTACCTGCACATGTCCTGCCTACCTCCCCAACCTAAATTCAATCCCCACTAGGTTCCAGACACAGAGGAGGTCTCCTGCTGCATCAGATCACTGAGCTCCATCCAGTCTTCAGAACTCATGTAGGCTGTTCCCCTCACCCAGGAATCTTCTACCCAAAGATCTCTGTTTGACTTTATTTCTTCTCATTATTCAGGCTTCAGCTGGACGTCCTCACTTCAGAATGTTTTCTCTATTTGATCCAGTGCTAACCTACCCCCTTCATAGTGATCTACTGCATCTTTTCCTTCATAGAATTTATCACTAACTCAAAATGAGCTTATTTAATTTTTAACCAGCTTGTATGTTATCAGTGCTCCCCACATGAGTATGAGTTCCATGAGAGCTGTCTTGTCCAGCACTGTATTCTCAGTTCCTAATTCAGCGCTTGGCACGCATGAGGCATGGCAGAAATGCCTAGTCGATGAGTGAACTTTTTTTTTCCAATTTTGATATTATTGGCACGTATTAAAGATCTACCCAGATCATGTAGTTGTTGGAGAGGCTCTTCTGGGAAGTGAGAGTTCACGTGATAGATTGTCTTCAAAACTATATTCATACCATCTCTTCAACTAAAGAAAACCTAGACGGTGCCTCTGTTAAGAACTACGTCACCCGGTGGTTGCTAACTATAACTCATGGGCCTGTGTCAGAAAGGGTCTATTAACAAAACATTTAAACTACACTTCTTATTTTGAGGCCATCATGGATACACGCAGTTGCAAGATATAACAGAGATCCTGTGTCCCTTCTACTGAGTTTCCATCAACATTAACACATTGCAAAACTGTCGCACAACACCACAACAGGGTACTGGCGTTGACACAGTCCAGGTTCCTAACATATGTTGAAATACAGAATAGTTCTTTATTCTTGCTTCCTATTGCAACACTTCCTGACTCTGAGCTCATATGTAATTGTGACCAACACATTAAGGCATTACACCTTTCAAGAATAATTGTGTGTTGAGAGGCTACTGAAAGCCAAAATACAATAAATTATATGAAAAGGTGCACAATCTCAATACTACCCAGAGAAATGCATACCAAAACAACAGTGAGATCCCACTTTTCATCAGTCAGGTTAATCAAAGTCAGAAAAGACTGATAATATCCAGGACTCGCTGGGGTTGGGGGGAAGCAGGCATTCCCATATTCCTGGTGGGAACCTTAATTGCTCTTTGGGAATTAATCTAACAATAGCTATCATTATAAAAATGCATATAGCCTTTGACGTAGCAATCTCAACTGAGGATAATCAACTTCACAGAAATAAAAGTAGCTACAAAAACAGAAGCATGTTTACGGCAGCACTGTTTACTGTCAAGCATGCACACACAAGTACGCTGGACACATCCTAAATGTCAACCAGTAGAAGAATGGTTGAATTCATGATGTAAAACCAAACTGTGAAATATTATGCAGTTATTTTAAAGGCTGTGCTGATCTAATCACATAGCTGCAGGAATTTCTGGTGTGATAAGTGAAAAAAAGGAAGCTGTAGGGTAGTGTACATAATATGATCCAAGTTTAGCAAAACAATTTCTACAAATGTGTTCATGTTTGTACATGTTTTATGGGCTTGATTCAAGCTGTGGTAAGACATAAAACAGCCAGTGTTGTTTTCTCAAGGGGTCGGAGGAAAAGTTGGAAAGAATGAGGGAAGAAATTATTGACTTCTTTTTTAAACCCTCTGAATCGTTTGTCTAGTTACAACAGATATGCAATCTTTGCTAAGATTTACAAGAAAATAAGCAGGAGAGAAGGAAAAGGACAAAAGATCAAAGATGGTCTTTAAGCCCAAAGAATGAATCATGATGGTGGAATCTGAGACAATGACCAGAGTCTCTGTGCCTGGGGAGAGGGGGAAGGAGAGGAGAGATGCCACCCTTCAGTCTGGGGTCTGGGAACCTGCCTTCACCTCCCCAAATCCTGCTTTGTGGGCCAAGGGAAAGTAGCAAGACCAAAAGCATGTCAATTGGAACTGAAATGAGAGGCAAGCAGCTCATTAAATGGGCTGAGGTAATTGATTTCCAAGGAAGCAGATGCCTTTCGTGTGGCGGCAATTGCACAGGTGTTCAGGCTGCCCAGGAAACCTGGGCACTGACTTTGCAAGGGGTGCTTTGATGCCTGGCTCCCCCTTAGACCAGGAAGGAGGCATCAGGCATCGGACTTGGCTTCATTTCCTCCACCGACCCCTGAGAAACCTATTCCTGCAAACCAGCAGGGACGCACTCTGCCAAACTGGGCCACCACCTCTGGGCCAGATTACTTTCTTGGGAATCTTAGGGCGGGACGTTCCAAGCAGCGCCTTGTGCAGGAACTGAAGAAAAAGGACTGAAAACATCACCTGGCCTTTGAGGTAACAAGACTCTAGGCCAAATGCAGCTCTAAAAGCCCCTGACTGTACAGGTACAAATGTGCAGAATAATCAGACCTCTTAAAAATAAAAAGCCACACTCAAGGATTTGAGAAGCTGAGTGCCCAGCCGGAAATGCCTGCCTACACAGACAATTAAATTGGATTTATTTCACACAGCAAGTCTGCCCCCAAGAACTGTGCTCCCACCCAGTTCTGCTAAATCAAGTGATATTCTCTGGGCAGAGGTGTTTTCTCACCACCCATATGGCTCCTAGAGCAAAGGAGGGAGCTGGTTAATCTCTATATGCCTCAGTTTCCCACATCATAATAGCCCCTGCCCCACGGGATTGCTGTTTAAGAGTGAAATGCATTAATAGTTGGACATCACTTAGAACCGGGTCCAGCACTCTGTAAACTCTTGCTGTCATTCGTAGTAGTAGTAAGATGTGATTGCTAATTTCCCTTACAGAGTGGCTTGTTCAAAGGGGGACTCACCAGTGGTCCCCGTGTCGATGGCTTCACACTAGCAGGATTTAATAGTCACTGTTCGTGGGGGCTATGCCAGGCACTCTGTGACATGTTGTACCTGTCTTCATCCTCATCCTTCATCCTGTGAGGTAAAAACTATGCTCGTCTTTCTATTTTCTTTTTCTGAGCATCAAAGAATCTCATTGAATTGGGTCTTACTACCCAAGGCTTCCCAGGAGCAAAGCTGAGCATCTCACCCCGACCTGGCCAACTCCCGATGCTCAGCCCCTCCTCACCATGCATGCACTGCAGGGGCAGGCCAGCACCAGCCCACATACAGAGGCTCTCACAGCTGGCTGGATTCACCACACTTCTGTATCCTACCCGCAACACATACTGAATCAGAATCTCAAGAGCGGGCCCAGAAATACGTATTTTTGACAACCTTCTTGAGAAACTCCTATGTAATCAGCCCAGTGCTTAAGTTTAAGAACTATCCTCAAACAGGGTTGCCTCTAAGGAATCAAATTCCCTTACCTAGACCCTTCCATCTGACTTCAGCTATCCTAAGCTGAGTCCACATCCCTACAACAAAAACTTTCTTGCAGCCTGCGTCTTACTTTAAACGTTTTGAGTCCCAAACTTTCCTGATGCCAGGAAAGCCTTTTCTCTCCTCCTGCTCTTCCCACAGAAGCCACAGACTGCCTCATCTATTAAATGACCTACCGTTATGAACAATGGAAAGATAAATCTGTTTCATTCAATGGAAACATTTACCCAATGAGTCTGAGTCATCAAAGCCTCAGAAATTTTGACACATTCATTAATTTTGTTCAACTTTGTTTGTTAATCATAAAAACCAGGGACTACACCAGCTCTGAAAGCTTTGCCTTTTACATGAAGATGTATTTGTTGGAAAGGAGTGCTGAAATGAGCGTTTCCTCCCACACAGGGATTCTTAAAGTCATTACACCAGGCAAAGTAAAAGAAGAGCTTGGGTGTGTATTATTCCATGAGAGCTGTATTTATTGAGCACCTGTCATGTGAAAGGCACTCCCCAGGGTCAAGCAAGAGACGCTGAAACAGATGTGAGTTCTGGTCTGAAGAAGCTTTCATCTGGGAGGAGAGATAAGCAGAATAAATATAACACAAGGTGGGATGTGGGACGTGTCCTGAGACAGTAAGATGAGCGCTGAGTATTTTCGCCCTTCTAGAGTCTGTTTCCCCTTCCTTGGGTAACAGTATCTGAGTTTTGCTTTGCAGAACTACCCATAATCCACCACGGCTTCATATGGCATGTGAATGATTGGCTCTGCAATCCAGCTTCAGGGCGGGAGCCCATCACAGCTTTAGCCAATCAGAGTATTCCATTCCTCTGGCTGCCGTGATTGGTTCAGGAACGTGCACATGACTCAGATGGGTCCAATGAGATTCAATCCTGGGATCCTGAAGTTGCTGAGCCGGGGAGCTATCCACCTGAAGCTGCCAGGTCCACCCAGAGAGATGAGCTTTCCCGAAAGTGAAGGCAACAAAATACAAAAGGCAGAGCCCAGATGACATTATTTGTGCTCCTGGATCCAGCTGTGCCTGAAGAACAACAGTGTTGTATGTGGGGAACCTTGAGCCTCAGTTACTTGGAGTTCAGTTTCTGTCCCTTATAGCTGAGGACCGAATACAGTGAGATATGGCTGCAGTGTTGCCAGGGTTCAAAGGTTGCATCCAGGTTGGGGCATCAGAGAAACCACTGTTTCCTGAGGCAGTGGCTCCAGAGCAGGAGCATGATGGGGCTGGAGTTGGGTCTGTGTAAATTAGGGACATCATTCTGTGCACACTTCATTGGATGTACCACAACAGCAAGCCCCCACTAGTAGCCCCACCCCAGACCATTTTAAACTCAATGAGGGCATATCTTCCAGAGAAGATTTTGGCATTGAGAATCCTATCTTTTCCTTTCTCTCCCTTTTCACCAGGCAACTATGTACACAGTAGGTGCTTAATGAGTGCTTCCTGAGTTATGTATCATGTTCTTGAGTAATAAGCTAAACTGAACCTCAGAAGACAAGTATCCAGTGGTTATCAAACCTAAGTTAGTTGATAACAAAAAGAAAATGAGAATCTCCAATTTGATCCAGAATCAGCTGTGTTTCTTAATTCTCTAAAGATGCTTGCTTTAAGGTCCCCCGAATGATGGTGCCAGAACTCTCCTAGACTGCAGTTCTGGTGAGCAGTCTTTTTTCACCCATAATCTCTCCTATACCTTTATTACTATGGTTCCTACCAATGGAAGGCATGTTCAAAGGCTCCCCAGTTCCATCTGGACTATGGAGCCACCCTGAACAGTGACTTTTGTTGTTGTTGTTCTGTGTATCTACATGTGTGTGTGTTTTCCAGTTCAATTTACTGCTGTCTCATCCAAGCATAAACTCACAAGAAAGAGTCGAGTGGAAGTTGGAGCACAATAAATGGAAATTGGGCAGCGAGGCTGATAAAAATCCAATCCTGGGATTACTGAGCAATAAAACATATATGTCAGTGGGGCTCATCAGAATGAGACCCTGGGCTTACCAAGCAATAAAACGCATGTGCCACCTTGATCAGCATGGGCTCCTGAGAGCTGGTTTGCTGGTAAGGCTTTGCAGACCTAGACGGGGAGGGGAAATGGGAAGAATAGGAGTTTGGGGTCTTATTCAAACTATATTTATCCTGGGAGGAGCAAATCTTTTCTCGCTAAGAAGGTTCCACTGAGTTATGCCCATTTGCACCTAGTATCGTCAGAATGGGCTCCTGGAATGCCTACCACTATCACCATCACCACCCTTCTACATAACTTGCTCTGATTTTTCTTGGTTTGGTATTCAAAATTATCTGGTTTAATTATTTGTTTGTTGGCTGTTCTAAGAGTGCAGAAAACGTGACTGTCTGTTTCATCTCCATAGCCCCAGCACCTAGAATGAGGTATGAGACCGGTCTATGACAGAGTAGATGCTCAATATATGTGTATCAAGTGATTGACTAAATGAATGAGTGACTTATATTATGAAGAGACAACGGAGCTTGGAGTTACATGTAAGCTAGGTCTTGATTATGACATTAATCCCCGTGAGACTTTGGGGGAAGTAAATTAATACATCTGCGACAATTTTATTACCCATAAAGTGAAAGGGTTAGATTCTTTGGATATCAGAGTGTCTTTCATTTTATAGCAGTTTACCTGTCTTAATCAACTGAAATCTCATGGAGAATTTGCATGTTTACGACACATAAAAAGGGGCTGCTCCACTTGAAGCCTGGAGTGAGAGGTTGGTTCTTAGCCACCACCATAAAATTACAGGGTTTCCAGAAAACAGTTTTCAAATCGCAGAACAGATGTGATTCATGAAATACTGGGGCATTCTACTTACTTCCTGATTTGACAACACTCAAAGTGATGTCAATGAACAGGGTCACATGGGATGCATGGAGCAGAAGCAAGTGAAAGACACAACCAGGGTTTGGTCCAGGGCTCCTCTGACCCAAAATCCCATGTGCTTTTCATCCATCAGTCCACCCACTCACCCATCCATGCATTTATTCGCCCATTCATCTCACTCCCATCTATCCATTCATCTATCCATTCATCCATCCATGTATCAATTAATTTATTGAGCAACTATTTATTGACTCCCAAGCATTGAGAATATAGTGCTGGATAAGCATGACAAAGTTCCCGCCTTCCCCAAGCTTCAGTTCTGGTGGTGAAGTCAAATTAAGAGAAGATGGGGGAAAAAAAGAGATGGGTGGTTCAATGGGTGGATGGATAGATAGATAGACAGGCAGATAGACAGACAGATAGACAGATATGATAGATAAGATAGATGGAGGATAGATACAGAAAGATAGGTAAGACTGGTCAATTGATCAATAGAGAGAGAAAATATCAACTGTTACAAAGTGTTATGAAAAAAATAAACCAGGATAAGGAGACTAGGGGGTAGCTCAGGTACTATATTACAACAAGCGGTCAGGGATGGCTTCTTGAAGATGATTTTTGAGCATAAATCTGAAAGAATCAAGAGTATATCTCATGAATATCTGTAATAAAAACATTCCAAGCAGAAGGGGGGAGGGTGGGGCTGAGGGGGAAGGGAGCTGAGCTCTGTGACACCCACCTGCCCCTTCAGAAAACAGGGCGTGGTAACTCCAATGCTGAGAACTCATCTGTGGAAGAACGTTTAAGAACTCCTATCTTGCAAGATTTTCATGAGGATTAAATGAAATGACTGCTTATGTGTGTGTAACGCATAAGAGGTGCTCAAAGGGCATTGCTGAATGAGGGGAAATGGGTTTGATTTGGGGTTTTCCAGACTCCTTAATCAACAAATAGCTGCTGGGCATCCTTTAGGTGGAGGCTCCCTGCTCAGCCTTCTGCATCATTATCTCATGTAGCCAACCTGATTACTCTAAGAGATAAGCCCTACTATTGTGAAGTCCATTTGGCAGATGGGGAAACTGAGGTGGGAAAAAGTTAAGTCCTCATCAGACCTCAGCAGTCTAATGCCAGAGACCCTGGGCTTAACCACTAGGCAGTCCTGTCCCTCTTCTCCAGTCGCTTGGCCCAGAGCTTTTGGCATGGAACCATTGGTCCCAAAGAACAACCTCTTCAAGAGGCACAAGCAGAGGGATGGAAGGTCAGGGGTCCCTCCCTTCCCCAGGAGGGTACCTCTCTCCTGATGTCATAGCAAAGGATTGCCCTTTCTCTCTGCTGCCTCCAAATGACCTCTTTTCAATATATTATGATTTTCAAGCATTAAGACCCTTCACATGTGAGATGCAAAGTGGAGAAGCCTAAAAAGATGTTTCTGCATCTAGCAGAGATTCTGCCACCTCAGTTATCCCTGTAGGTGCCCACACCTCCCTTCCTCGGGGCCCCGGAGCTTTCAGACCTCAGCTTCCATGCCATTTCTTCTGGAAGGCTTTCCCTGACCACCACCCCCATCACACACACACACACACACACACACACACACACACACACACACACACACACACACACTTCCCAACTAGAAGTGGAATAGGTACCCCTCCTCTATGCTCTCACAACCCCATATCCCTTCTTAGCCTCTATCACTTTGTACCGTATATATTTTTTTTATTGGCCTCGCTCACAGCCTGAAGTCACTGATGTTTATTAAATGCTTCAGGTCAGGCAGTACTGAACTGTTCCAGACTCAGCTCTACCATAATTAGCTGTGTAACCTGGAGCAAGTAATTTAGCTCTCTTCAGGTCTCACGTTTTTCTAACCTGCAAAGGAGGAATAAAAGTAGATACGTTGTTGAGTTATTGCAAGTATTAAGGGTTAATGTGCTTATGAAGCACTAAGCATAGTGTTTGGTACATCATAAGCACTAAGTAACAACTACTTCCATTATGATTACTATTTCCAAGTGCTCAGAGAGTCTGTCTAGCTTATCCACTACTGTATGTCCAACTCCTGGCATAGTGCTTCGTCCTACAGTAATTATTATTTATTGAGTTGCTGAATGAGTAAACGAAATGCAAAAAATGAAAGGCTGAAGAAGACAAGGAGAGGTAGCTCCGGGCTGTACTCTGAGCAGGGTGGTTTCCACACATCAATTCCTATCATTCTCACAGCAGCCCTGTCAGCTAGATCTCACTGATTTCTATTTCACAAAAGAGAGGTGAAGTGACTTGCTCAAATCGCTCAGCTAAATAACCGAGCTTGTTTTTAAATAATCGCAGGAAGTCGCTCAAAGTTCTTGGTAGCAAGTCCATCCCTGGCAAAACACTATGACTGGGTCATAGAACAACAGACTTAGAGGTCAGGTCAGCGGTCTAGAGGATGGAAACTGGGGGCCCAGGGGTTGAAATATGGCCAGTGGATAAGATCACTTGGTGTTTTTTCAGTGTTTCAAAAAATCTTATGATGACATCTAAAAATCTGAAGATCTCTCATAAACTCTAGATGACTAGATTCTCTTGAGAAACCAGAAGATCTCTGAACTCTGGGTCTGCATTCCTGCACAAAAACAATGAGCTGGAGGTGAGACAGGACTGATCACATCCTCTTGTGTGCTGCAGTCCCCTTCTCCGGCCAAGTCACACAACATACAGCCCCTACCGCCAGCCGGAGTCATTGCTCTGTGTTATCCCTTTGACCCTGTTGGCATCTAAGTTGGCCACCGTGATCTAATTCAACACTTTTCAATCTGGAACACTGAAGCCCTGAGAGGAGGCTTGCCTCAGGTCACAGATTTAAAGGTAGACTTTGAAATTTTAATTCTCTTTGTCCAATGTTCTTTCCATGACTGCATCATGAGCTGAGGCAGGAAGAGCTCCCAGTTCCCACAAATTATTATGATCGCTACAGAATCTATTTCCAAGAGGACTAGTTGGTATCTCCTCTTAAGGGTACAGGGGAAAAAGGATAAGAATCATGGCAACCACAGGAGGTAGCAGCTGAGAAGTAAGACCCTCAAAATCAGTATATGCTCATCACCACCTCCAACGGGCTCCCAATCATTCCGACTGCTGGTAGGATGCCTGGCTTGTGGTTGGGGCACCGCTGACCCTCTTGCTGGTATAGAGTTAGGCACTGTTAGCCAACAGCAGTTTAATTTCTCCCTAAAAGCCTCAAAGCACAGCTGCTTCTGTGAGATGCCCAACCACTGGGACCATCCGGCCTCTGTGATGACAGAGGATCAAGAAGCCAAGGACTCTGCCTTCACAGACTCCGTCCCACTGCTGACACGTTATGTTTGTGGAGTCTGCAATAGCCAGCACCTTGGTGTTCAGTGGCACTCAGAGTTCTAGAATCACAATTTTGGAAGCTCAGGATCCTAGCTGCCTGGAACAACAAGGCAGTTTAGAGTCTGGTCTGTTCTTCCTTCTAGTCTGTTCTCCCAACTACTGTCACCCTCCTGAGTCAGCAAATTCCAAATTATGATTGAGCTTCATGGACAAGGTCAGCCAACCCCATAAAGTAAGGGAGAGACGGTGAATGAGAAGGGAGCTCTCTGCGTTGCGTTACAAAGCCCTGGTTTCTTGTGTGGTCTCCAGCGTGGCCCTATGCAATGCAATCACCACCAGCGTTGCACCTGAAGTATCAGCTGGCAGGAAGGTTCATGTGTCGGCAGTCCCTGTGAGGGGTGTGTGTGTGCGTGTGTGTGACAGTTCCAAAGCACAGTGTGATTTCTCAGGCACAATCGATCCTTATACTGCTGCATAAACACCCTCATATTCAATAACGCTCCCATCTGTGAAAGGCCAATGTGATGGAAAGTGATTTGTTTATGCTACTGAGAGTAAGTAGAAAACATTACATGTTGTTATCGTAGAGAAAAGGAGACAACAAATAGGATCTGTGAATTGAAAGTCGGTGATTACATTGGCGATGCCCATAGTATAGTAAGTACAAACTCGGTTATCTCCAGAGACTCATTTGCCTGGTGTGGGGTTTGTACTTACACTGACATTGTGAGTAGAGTTATTTATGCTTCCAGGGCTATTTGCTCAGGAGGCATCTGGGTCTATGGATGAGGTCCAAGCGCTCCAGCCTGGTCCAGCCCCTGCTTTTTGTCTTCCCTCATCCAAAGTCTAGCTTCCAGCACCTCCCGGTAACTCACACTACGGTCACACCTGCCTCCTCACAGATCCCCAGATCCTCCTTTCTCACTCAACATCTCTGCTGTTTCCTCTGCCTGGAATGACCCCACTTAACCACCCCTGTTGAAAGTGGACTATACTTGAGTCCAGGTCAAATTGACCCATAACTCCATCCCCAAACCACCAGGCAGAGTTGACCACTTTCCCTCTTTCTTTCTGGAAGCATTTGGGTATCTCCTTCATAGTACTTACTCCATCTTATTGGAATCGTCTGTTTATGTGTGGGTCACCTGCTCTCAGCTGTAAGCATCTCCAGGCTAGGAATAGCTTTTGCATTTTTATATCCCCAGCATCAAAGATATGGAAGAAAAAAGGTGAGGGAGTGGGGCTATTGGCATAATAACAGTTATCAAGCATATCAGTGTGGAATGCGTTCAGCTCCAACTAAACGAAAACCTAACTCCATGTGACTTAAACAAGTAAGGGTTTCAGTTGCCTTAATACATAAGAAAGCCAGTGAGCCAGCCAGGCTGGTGCAGCCACTCAAGGACGTCGTCGAGGACCCAGTTCTTCTGGCTCCTGCCGTCCTTGGCATGGGGCTCTCGTGCCCACAAGCTGGCTGCCGTCCACAGTCTGTGATGCACAGTCACAAAGAGGAAAGGATGCATGATCAAGTCTGTTTCTTTCCTTCAAGAAAGCAAATGCTTTTTCAGAAGCCCAGCTCAGTACAACTCTCTTAAGTACCACTGACCAGCATTATTCATATGGCCATCCCTGAGTAAAGAGTGACCAGAAAGATCAAGATGTTTGCTTGCCAGCCTCTTTGGCTCAGAAGGGCACGTGAGAAGGGGTTTGGAATGGGAATAAGAGTGAGCCCACCTACGGTGTGTGCTGCACGAACTATCTCTAAGTTTGGGAGATACGAGTCCCTCCATACTTGGTATTTTCCCCTCAAAATTGAACTTGTGGTCAAGTCAAAATCCTTGGACATGGGGTTGGGTAAGTTCCTACAATGTGCCAACCTCCATGCTAAGCACTTGGGATGCAGCAATAAGTAAAACAGAGAAGGTCCCTGTCTTCATGAACCTTATGGTTCCAGTGCAAGGGATCAGCAAACTAGAGCCTGTGTCATTATCTGTTTTTATAAATAAAGTCTTATTGGGAAACAGCCACGCACATTTATTTACATATTGTCTATGGCTGCTTTTCCACTACAGCAGCTGAGGTGAGTAATTGTGATGACACTGTGTGGTCCACAAACTCAAATACATTTATCTGGCCCTTGATAGAAAAAGTGTCCTTACTCTGGTCTAGTGGAGGATACAAACAATAAATAAACACATGAATGACCCAAATCATTCCTGAGTGTGATAATTCTATAAAGGAGACATAAAATGATGTAACGGAGAGTAATGAGTGGAGGGACTGGCTGTCTTAGGATGTTCAGGGGAATGAATCTCAGAAAGCGATATTTTGTCTACAACAGGTAGTATAAAAAGATGGATACCCGAGGAGAAAGGTGTTCTGTGCAAAAAGAACAGTAAAGAAAAGACCAAAGATAACAAGTGTTGGCAAGGATGTAGCAAAAAGGGAACCCTCCTCCTACCCTGTTGGTGGGAATGTAAATTGGTGCAGCTAGCATGGAAAACAGTATGGAGTTCCTCAAAAAATTAAAAATAAAATTACAATATGATCCAGCAATCCCACTTCTGGGTATATAGCCAAAATAAATAAAATCAGTATCTCAAAGAGATCTCTGCACCCCCAAGTTCACTGTAGCATTATTTACAATAGCCAAGATATGGAAATGACCTAAGTGCCTATCAAAGGATGAGTGGATAAACAACTATATATATATATATATATAATTTAGTCTTAAAAAATAAGGAAATCCTGCATTTTCAACAACATGAATAAACCTGGAGGACATTATGCTAAGTTAAATAAGGCAGACACAGAAAGTCAATACCACATGATCTCACTTATACGTGGAGTCTAAAAAAGTTGAGCTCACAGAAGCAAAGATCACCAGAGGCTGGAGGTTGGGGGAAATAAGGAGATGTTGATTAAAGAGTGAAAACTTTCAGTTATCAGATAAGTAAGTTCTAGGGATTGAATGTACAGCATGGTGATTTTAGTTGATAATAATGTATTGTGTACTTGACGTTTGCTGAGAAAGAAGATCTTAAATGCTCCTACCACACACGCACACAAATGGTAACTATGAGAGGTGGTGGGTGTGCTAATTAGCTTGATTGTGGTAATTGTTTCAAAATGTACATGGGTATCAAATCATCACATGATACACCTAAAATATATACAGTTGTTACTTGTCAATTACATGTCCTTAAGCTGGAAAAAATAAATAAAATATGTTAAATTTTTAAAAATTCAACCCGACAGGAACCTGTCACGTGTTGTCTGAGGACCTGTGTGGAGTTGGGGTGGCTGGCTACATCGAGGGCGTGAGATGGGGTCTGAGATGCAGGTAGGTTCTCAAACAGGCAGGGCTTTGTAGGAAGGGGACTGGGGTTTATCCTTACTGCACTGAGAAATCCCTAACGTCGAGAATTGAACTGACCACGCTAGCTTCAGTGCACAGGTGCAAAACTGCACATCATGCAATCAAGGACTGGCAGGACCCGGTTATCTGCCAAAACTATTACCTCTTTTGTTGGAATGGGGGTGACACAGGTTAGAAAATGCAGTAAGACAGTATTTCCAGATGCCGACTGTTAGGTGTGGCCAGGTGGCTGAGTTTTAATCAATGAAACGTCAACATAAATAATGTCGCCCCAGCCAGGCCTGACTCATAAAACCCTCCCATGCCTTGTCCTCCAAGCAGATGTGAACCTCGGAAGCCACATTTCCAAACAGGGTGAGACCACAGCTCATGAAAGATCAGAACCCTGAACAGCCACTTGGAGGAGAGTTGCCCGCCCATCAGGAATACCCATTTTTGGACTTTACATGAGAGAGAAATAAATGTTGACGATAGTTCAGCACCAGTATACCTGTTTGGGTTAGTTTATTACAACATTACCTTGACTGTAGTCACTGATGGCTTAGACCAGGGTGACGGTTGCAGAAACCTGGTTGCCCACCAGCTATGCTGGGTGAGAAGGAACATCTCTTATTCTTTACACCCTTACTCAGGAGCTAACCACGGTTCCGCACTTCGTGGGCTCTGTCTGGGCTCAGCTAGTCCTCCTGGACACTTTGCTCATCCCCAGGGCTTCTGATTTTGTGTTCCCCAGAACCGCCCTGCTCCCCAGAGACTAGCTGCTTGATTCCAGTTGCCTGCACAGCTCTAACTCATGCATAATAATGTTCTGCATGCACCCCATGTTTTATTTCTTGGGTTTTCAGTCCTTTCATAAAAAATGCATACTGGATGAAAGGTTTTACATACCAAACAGGCCAGAGATTTAGGGCGGCTAGCTTAGTGGTTCAAAAAATGTTCTTTTTCTATTGTTTTAAAAATTTTATTACAATTGCTCTGAAAGAAATCCCTACCGCTTGATATTAACAAATGTAGCCACCGAAGCAGATGCACATATCGAAAAACACCAGGAGAATTAATTACCTACGGTTAGGTCTCTTTCATCCTTTTTTTTTCCAAGGCAGCGCTGCAAAGACAAGAGATGCTCTGCAGTCAGTGGCTGAGCCTCTCGCCTTCTATTTTTACACCAGGGCCCACCAGGCAATGGAGATGACAAGAAAGCTTCATGGGGGAGACCCCGGGGTATACCCTTCTGACCAGAAACATATATGTCCTGGAGTGACAGTCATCCCCTAATTTAACTAGAATCTAAATCTGAAGGAACTCCAAGAGGTGTGAGCTCTAATTGTAAATATAATAGCACGTCCACATGTGGGTCCAGTGTGACTGCTTCAGCTCCAGCCATCACTTCTGCATTCCAATGATCAGGGAGGAGGCAAATAAGAGCATATCTCCTCCGCCTCGTGTTTCTGAGAAATAATGTTTCTTTAGTAATTATAATTCTTTGACTTAATTGCTATTGGCCAAAACTTAGGTACAAGACCACACATCGTTGGAGAGGAGGCTGGTATTTGTCTTTATTCTAGGAAGCCACATATGCAGGAAAGAAATGGACGCTCTGTTAGTAAGCGTTGTAACAATGGCTGTGGGAGACGACCTACAGTGTCAACTACATCCCTGCACCTATCAACGCATGGAACAAATTACTTTCCCACAGCAACTGAATGTGAATTCAGTACAGTGTAAGGGAAGATGTGAGCTGCAGTGGTTACAGATCAAAAAGATGCTATGAACAGAGGATCTGCACAGGGAAAGCCATGCAGGACAAGGTCTCGACAAGATGGCCAGGTAGATAGGATTTAGGATTTGCCTACTCTCAGGTAGGCATAGGTAAAAGCTGGTATAAGCTACTGGTCAGAAAAAAAGTATCAGGCCCTTCCAGGCTTACCTCTACCTCTAGCCAAGAGCACTCTCACCTCCAGCCACATTATGTTATTTGTTGATCCCAGAATTTCCACCACAGAGAAGATCATGATCCCAAATGTCTCAAACTCATCTTGTTCTATATTAATAGTTCCAAAGTTTGGAATTTTAGTTCCAAAACAGCACTGTGATTGAAAATATATATATTAGCACTTAAAAGATGTAATTGCACAGTTTCCAAGTCAACATTGTTAAAGCAAGCAATTCTCACCAAAACTTATAAACAAACAAGAACTGTCAAAACTTTGGTCTAATCAGGGTGACCACCATGGTAATAGTTCACTGTGATAACTCATTCCTATTTATGCCCCCCAGGCTGTGTCATGGAGATTGGCTTTACTCCCGGAGTTTAGGGGTTAAGAAGAGGTGAAATTCATGTTCCATTGACTTGCATTTGTGTTACACAGTCTTAAGCATGTGACTTAATATCTGTGAGACTCAATTTCCACATTTATAAAATAGGGATAATGATAGTACCACCCCCAAATTAAATAAGATGTACAAAAAAGCTCTTAATGCTGTGTTTTCTTAAACAATAGCTTCAAGTTTTGTGAATGACCTTGAATAAGTTTAATTTTTTTATTTCTGCAGACAGGGGAGACACAGTTTTTAAGAAGGGAGGAAAGAGTGAGTATGACATGCTCAAACCTGTGATTCAGTAAAATCTCTCATGTGATTTGAGTGCATCATATAAGTGGATGGGTGGATGGGTGAATGGATGGATGGATGGGTGGATGGATAGATGGATGGGTGGATGGATGGATGAATGGGTGGATGGATAGATGGATTGGTGGATGGATGGATGGATGGATGGATGGATGGGTGGATGGATGGATGGATGGGTGGATGGGTGGATGGATGGATGGATGGACTGATCAACTACTCATTGAAAAGATACAGAGGAAAGATGGAAAAGAAAGAAGCTTAAGGTAAGGAGACCAACACTAAGGCCATTACAGTAGTTGTGGCAGTAGGAATCAGATGTGAGAGATATTTAGAGTCACTAACTCTTGAACTTGTTAACCATTTGACTATGGAGGGAAAGGAAATCAAAGAAATGACTCCTGTTTTTCTGGCTTAGGTGGTGGGGATTGGTGGAGCCGTTCACTGAGAAAGGAAATTGGGTTACGGAGACTTCTCTCTCCACACCCTCAGTCCACACCAACTGTCCCCTTGAGCACAGTGCTATGACTTGTACTTCAGAGGAGGAATCTACCCAACTTCCTTACTCTTATCTCCCTAGGATTCTCCTTGGCACCCACCCCAGTGCTAGGTATCAAGGAACTTCTAGAGAATTCTTAATGAACCATACCTCAAAAGTAGGTCTGTGTGGCCAACATACCACAACTAGAAACATGGAACTCTCTTGACTGAGTCAGGACAGAGTCCAGTCCACAGGCTGCCAAAGGCCGCAGTGATCAACACATGCCCTGCCAGGCTACAACCAGGACCACGTGGCCCAGGCTTCTTCTTAACAACCCAGTGCTCATCTGAACAGAGATGCCAGGTCCTCTAGGCCTTGAGCATCAATGTTATGTCAATCCCTTTAGGGAGAGGCAATCCGGTTCAGTGGTTCTGAGACAAAAAATAAATACACAGACCACTGTGAAAATGCTTTCATTAGTCCTTGATTTTAAAAAGATCAAGACAATGAAGATAATTTTTACAAAATTAGATTTATTAAAAACTTAAAGGAATGACCTTTACTCTGAGATGATGTCCCTCCTCTATATTTTTAATATGAAGATGTCCTTTCTATATGAACTGATGATAATAAATGGTACTTCTTGTATCTTTTTAATGACTTACTCACCAAAGTTAAAAATTGGTAACCTAATGTATGTAGTTTTATTTTTTGTTTAAGGTTAATGGCAGTGGATATTGGTTGCTAACCAGACACTGTCCCAAGCACTAAACACGTGATAACTTTTTTAATCTTCAGAACAGCCTTATGAAATAAACAGTATTATTATTTCTCCCTTCAGATGAGCAAACTGATATCCAGAGATGGTGAGCGATTTGGCCAAGGTCACGGAATTCTGGGTTTCAGACCTGAATTTATGTTCCAAGACTGAGCAAGCCTGTTACAGTTTATACATTCATTCCCTCCTGTATTCTTTCAAACCTACAATGTGCCTGGCACTATGCTAAGCACTGAAGACTGCACAGCAGAGAAGACAAGCTTTCAGCCTTCCTGCCACTTAGCATTTACCAGGAAAGACACAAACAATCACTTTGATTTAGAATATGGACCAAAGACAATATGGGGCCTGGTGATACGGGGTGGGTCATCTAGTGCGAGGATCATGGGTTAAAACTTCTTCCTTTCAGGGGCTCACTTTAAAAAACACTCTTTTTTTCCCCCTCCGGAAGATCTCTCTTTTTCTCCTTATTGGAATCAGCTTTCCATAAATGTGGAATTTGTGAAGGAGAGGGGTTCAAATGAAAAAAAAAATAGGTCAGACCAGGAAAAGAGACCAGGACAGGCTGCGAAGGCTTCCTCTAACCTAGGACAAAAGAGTCCTTGGAGAACGCACAAGAAGGAGGTGGAGGGGAGCACAGTTTTCCCCTCACCTAGTACTTCATACCAATTGGACGGCCTGCAAATTGGACTGAGTCCCATCCCAGGACACTGAATGGACTGCACACTAGGGAGCTGGGTCAGAAACAGAGTTCCCAAACCTCCCAAATTCCACTTTGTATCCAAATCTCCTGAGCATTAAAAAATACAGATTCTAACTCAGTTGTTCTAAGCTGTCTCCCTGGCATTTGTATTTTTAACACTCTCCTAAGGCAATTCTCATGCACAGCAAAGCTGGAAAACTAGTGATGTATGTCCATACGACTATCTCCTCTCTTGCTTCATGCCCCCACGCTGTGGGCGCTCTCTCTCTCTCTCCTCTCTCCCTCTCCCTCTCTCCCTCTCTCCCTCCTCTCTCTCTCTCTCTCTCTCTCTCTCTCTCTCTCTCTCTCTCTCTCTCTCTCTCTCTCTCTCTCTCCTCTCTCTCTCTCTCTCTCTCCTCTCTCTCCTCTCTCTCTCTCTCTCTCTCTCTCCACCCATGTGCATGCCGTGATGCACTCATTTCAAACTTGGGGGCCAGCGAGTGATCACATTGGGATGTGTGTTTAGAAGGCAGTAGCATCCTTCACAGTTCTTTTGATTGTTCTATATTCTCTGTTACTCCAACTCTTTCTAAGACCCTTCCATTGGGTTTTGGCCACTGGGGGTCACTGGGCCCCCTAAGAGCAAAGGGATGCCTTGCTTGATATTGATATTGTGTTTTGTGTAATAACCTCTCAGGAATCCTAAGAGGAGCCAACAGGATTGTAAGAGCGAGAGCCAGACACTCTGCACCCTAGCTGGATTCTGTCAGAACCCCTATTATTTCCATCAGCACTGTCCAGCCTGGTTTGTCAGGTGGCCGGCACTTGGACTCTGTGACATACAGATCATGCACCTCCAGGAACTAGGAAAGATGCCATCATCCACGGGAGGCAGCAGACCAGAACTGGCCATTCTGGACCTCTGCCAAGACCCCGATCAGGCTAACATCTGGTGTGGTTCAGCATATGGGACGGCTAGATTTGGTCCCACAGCTGTGCCCGAGGCAAAGTCCCTTGAAGATTAGAGTCTAGATCCCAGCTGAGAGACCTTGTTCACTGTGTGATCATCCATGTTCCTGTCTAACCTGGCCTGGCCAGGTTCACTTGAATCCAGCTGGGATTATGAATTTGGAGCCAGGGATTGGGGGCACAGCATGGAAATCCCTACCTCAAGTTTTCTTCCTTTTCCTTTTTGCTTTTATTTATGTCTGAGGAACTCGCATACTACTACGCCTTATCAGGATGGTGGGGATGGGTGATTCAGAGGGTAGGTTCAAGCACACAGGAGGGAAGATTTTATAAACAAATGGATACATAGGGAAGGGGGTATTATTGTAGATAGAATAGCTTGCTCTATTGGATGCACCCTCAGGGTCTACATTTGTAAAGTAGGGCCAATACTGCCTACTAGCACAGAGTGCTTAACTCAGTGCTTGGCTCATAACAAGCAACAGATGGCACCCTGATATTGTGGTTGTGATTTTTGTTAAACTTTCAGCAGAGTTATCTCAAACCCAGAGCATGAAACAGAAATAAAGAGCAAGTTCTTGTACCACTCTGGCTCTGGAAGGCCAGGAACTTGGGGAAAAAATGTAGTTAACAGGGAAGAAGTCTCCAACGCTAGAAGGCAAACAGAAAACTGCAGTCTGGACTTTGAAAGGTGCACTGTAATGAATGAGGTTAATTTTTTTAAAAAAGGTTTTATCTTACAGTCAGAAAAGAAACAGTAGGAAAGAGAAATAAAAGGGGAAGCAGATGAGGCAGATCCTAATAGGGCTCCAGTAAACAGCCTTAGCCCTGCATGTGGGAGAGGAGGTATGGGGCCAATTTGAGAGGCAGCTTTTAGTTTTGAAATCCTGGCAGGATCCAGATGAAAGGAGTAGGGGAATGCCAGAGGGATACTGAACTGGAACGTCAGAGGATGAGAGAAAGACCTTTCTGTGCAGGGAAAGAGACGGCCACAAGGAGTGTATATGCTCACATCTAAGTAAGGAAGCTTTCCTAAGGCCTGAGAAATTCAGAAGACAAGAGAGCCGAAGTGGCCAGGAGAAGGACATAATAGGGAAAACTGGCTTTCAGGAAACCCAAGGAGGTACCCACTTGGGAAGTCTCACCCAACAGTAGCCCCATTTCTGAAATCTGAGGACCTGGAGGCCAGAACCTTGGACAGACCTCATTATCTATAGCTTGGCGTTGGGATACCACGCATTCAGGGGACAGAGGAAAATAAGATCATTTTAAACATTTTTCTTTAAAATAAGAAATATGAGGGGGAAAAGGTCGATAGAAAGATGTAAAATTGGAGGCATCCCCATTGCACGTCTCCAAAGTTGGTTATAATAATAAAGTATAGCTAATATTTACTAAGCATTACTAGGTACCCGGCACTCTTGTAAGCCTTTACATGGATTATCTAGCTTCACCTTTAGGAGCGGGCACTTTATACATTTCAGTAGAAAACGCAGACAGGCGGTGAAGTTTTCCCCTGGGATTTGAGGAGTATGACGTCACAGTCAATCTTTTGATTGGAGATGTTTCCTTGGGCTTTAAGTTCACAAGACTCCAGACAACTCTGGACAATTGACCCAAATGCACTGAAACCAAAATGTCATTCTCTTTTCATGTACTCTCCTTTTCCTATCTGCTTACTGCTTGCTTTTATTATTTTTTATCAAATAAAAATGAGATTTGTGAAAATAATTGATGGCTGGTAACAAATCAGATGGAAATTGTAAGAAGCATTTGGAGTCTGTCTGGGAAATAGGCTCTTTTTTTTCTTTTTTTGAGAAGGAGTCTACTGTGCAAGGAAATTTCTGTTCATCTTATGGTCCTAATAGTTCTAAAACTTTGGAAATTTGGGGAATATGAGAGACATGGGTTTTGAAATATCTAACTTTAAGGAGCTAAAGGAATAATGTCAGTTCAAAGGGAAAATAGTAAGATTCCAGCTGCCTACAAGGCAATCAGAATATTACTGGATATTGCAGGGTGGGACATCTTTGGCTGTGACAAAGCAGAATAAGAAGGTTATCGGGTAGCAGAAATGACTTTGTATATTAGTTGCATCTTTGATGCTTCTCTGGAAACAGAACTGTTTTGGAAAAGGAAGAAAGGTATAGTGTTAGCTTTAATACGATACAGAAATACTGAATGCATTTTATATTGCTGATATCCTATTATAATTGGGTCATTCTGTTATTTCAAGAACATTGTATAACCCTCTCTGGAGAACTTGCACAGACATATAGCTGAGCATAATTTGTGCAAACATCCTGGACCATTAATATTACCTTGAAATGCAGAGCAGATTCACTTGGAAAACTTTTCCAAAACTAAAAAGGAGTTAAAACCCAAATAAATTCTAGTGCTCCATGTGCTCACTCTTGACATGAGGTCACTTTTAGATAGTAGTTGCTATTTACTGCCTGCTTACATTATGCAAGGCAGCATTCTAAGACCATTCACACATTATCTCATTTAATCCATACAACAACCCTATGTAATAGGTACCATGACTGGTCCAAGCCACCTGTCATCTCTTGCCCAAATTACTGTAATAGTCTTCCAACTGGTCTCCCTGATTTCACTCATACCTTCCTGAAGTTTTTTTGACAATGCATCAGTCAGAAAGATTTTTTTAAAACATGAGTTATAGCCTATCCTCCCCCTCACGCACAAAAGCTTCCAATGGCTCCTGACTGTGCTCAGCATAAAAGCCAAATTCCTTATTTTTGATCTACAAATACTTGTGTGATCAAATTCCCCATGATCTGTCCAACCTCACCTCTCAGTGCCCTCCTCCCTGCTCACCGCACTCCAGCTGCACTGGCCATCTCATTGTTTCCTGAATATGTTTCCATGCCAGGGTTATCTGGCTTCCTGGATGGTGCCCCCACCCTGATAGCCACATGGCTAACTCACTCCCCTCTTTCAATTCATTGGCTCAAATGTCATCCTCTTAATGAGACTTACTTAAATAACTCTATGTTTAAATAGCTAATTAAGTGTTCTAATATTTAAAATTGCATCCCAGCCACTAGGCTTCCTCATTTCCTCTCCCCTTTTCTATTTTTAGCATAGCACTTAGTTTAGTAACTTATTATATTTGTTACTCATTATCTATTTCCCCATACAGTAGATAGTTTCTAAGAGAACAGAGAGTTGGGTTTGTTTTATTCAGCAACATATACCAAGCATCTAAAACAGCACCTGGCACATGAAGATATTCAATAATCATTTGTAGGGGAAAAAAAAAAAAAGAACTAATTCCAGTTTTAAACTGAGGACCAAATGTGGAACTACAGCACGGAATGATTCAGGCACTGGCTCAGACTGACCCACAGAACCTGCACAGTTATCCCCTCAACCAAAGGCAATCCATTAACCAAAATGTGAGTTAAAAGTGATTTCTACCAAAAATCCCCTTCACTCCACAACCTACCTCCTTAGAGTCCTATTTTTCCTCTCTCTTGCACAGGTAGGGAATCTATGTCTTGTATAGAGATAGACAGATAGACAGACAGGCAGACAGATGGACAGACAGACAGACAGACAGATAATGCATATAGATATTGATGGAGAAATTCTTGGCTCTTTCACAGTTACCCTGATTTATAAAAAAGGACCCAGACCCACCTTGTGAGAGAGCCGGAGGCAGGAAGGAGGCTACGAATATCACTAATCTTAAGATTTGTTTCTTTTAAAGTTAGAATTTAAAAATTTTGTTCACGTATACTCACATGCCGACTCAATGGATCTAGGATGAGGTATGAGCATTTGTTTTTTTCAGAAAATTCATGGGCAGATCTTAAGTGTGCCTCTGGTTTAAAAGCCAGAGAGAGAGAGAGAGAGAGAGTGGCCTCTATTCTTCTCTGTAGTTACTGTGGAGTGGCCTTAATTGAACTAATGAACTGACGATTTTTAGAGACTTCTTGAGACCAAGTCACCAAAGTACATGAACACACATCTCATTGAAACGTCTGTGGAGTTAGTTGCAATGATTGGAGAATTCCACAAAAGAGCAGGTAAGACTTTTCTAGGGTTCCATCAGTCCCCTCCCCTGAAGGGACACGCCTGGCTGGTCAATGCTGTGGTTGATAAGACCAGGTTGAACACAGAGGGTTATAAAATAAAATGGAAATTCCAGTCCTCCTTTCAACCACATTCCAAAAAGAAGAGATGGCTCTTGTGTGGATTTAAGACCCAGTTGGATCATGGGCCAAAAATGTAGAGGGTTTAATTAAACATTCTTTCTCCCATGGGGAACGTGCTCTTGAATCTGACTTTCCCCTTTGGTTTGCTTCTCTGTCTTAGCAACATGTCTATCTGCAGCTGATTCTAGGGGAGAAGAGCTCACCTTCCTCCCCAGCTTTAGAAAGTCAGGCAGGAAGCAAACACGGCTTGGGAGCAAAGGAAATCTGGAACGAGCCACCTACGAATCTCAAGACATCTTCCTCATCCCCCAGTTTCAGGAGATGGTTCAATTCACCCTCAAGCTAGGTTTTCTCAGTTCTATGCAGACCAGAATAATTCGATGTTAAAACCAATAATTCGATGTTCACCACATCCAAACGACACAGTGGTTCCTCAGCAGGAGGGCTGCGGGGTCGACCCACCTAGGAGCTGTCCTTCCTTGTTCCGAGCCAGTTCTGACCAGGGAGAGGGCCAGAAGGCAGCTTTCCCAGGAGGTAGGGACGAGAATCAGTTTTGTGGTCATAGGTCTGATATCTTTGTGCCTGGAGTGGGTCCTGAGCATTAAGAATTTAGCAAACTATAGTCTTCCCCACTGCCACCAACATACAAACCTGAATCCTGAACCCATACCGACCAGCTGAAGTAGCCCCCCGCCACCCCCGACCATAACACACACACAGCTTCACTGGCCATCTCCTTCCCACAAGGGGTAGCATTCCAATGCAACCAGGCACCGACAGATGCCCAATCTGAATTGGACTCCTAATCCAAATTGGACTCAGCCAGTCTGACACTGAAAATCTCATGGTGTGGTCCTCACACCCAGGACCCAACACTCTGAATACTGATGCCTGCAAAGTCAAACCCAGAATCAGACCTCTTCCCACTCATTCGTACACAACCTTTATTGCCGGCTTTCTCCGTCTCGTCCACATTCCTGCAGTTGAAGCTGTGACCACTCAAAAAAAGATACTCAGTTCACCCAGACAGAATAATTTCCCCCATTTCTGACCACTCCAGCCCCCGGCCCTTCCTTCTTCTCGTCTCAGGAGCTTGGAACCATCAAGCCGCCCAGATGGAAGGTTTCTCCTCAACTCGTCCTACAGAGAGCAGCCTCGCACAGGGAAGCTGACACAATGTCTTCAAACATTTTTAATTGCCCTGTCAAACTGACAATTATAGAACTAATTATTGAGGAGACAATACCAGATACACTGACTGAATCAAGCGTCAACTGAGTTTTTATGTAATTATGCAATTTAATGAATTGAAGGCTGCAGTAATGGACGATTGCTGGTTAATTAGGAACTCCCTTTATGCTAATAACGCCATTTATTTTCCACTCACGGTATTTATTTTCGGCGTCGAAAGCATC
Source organism: Camelus ferus (assembly GCF_009834535.1). Classification (NCBI taxonomy): domain Eukaryota; kingdom Metazoa; phylum Chordata; class Mammalia; order Artiodactyla; family Camelidae; genus Camelus; species Camelus ferus. The sequence goes on along the minus strand of NC_045713.1, from coordinate 20,433,391 downwards.
GGACACATCTTCCTCTGACACAGGCATGATGAGTGTTTTTCAGGGGGTTTGGCTGCCAGTTGTGCTATTTATAGGCAGCGGGTGTCATCCACTCACTGACTGGAGAGCTCCAACTGGTTCCTATTATATTGCAAGCATCTCATTCTAGACCTAGATTTTAATTATTCTGCTTCAGGGTGAGGTTCCTGTGTCTTCCTTCTCCTGAGATCTGAGAGAGAGAAAAGTAGGGGACTGTGGCAGCTGGACCTCAAGGTGTACCTCACCAAGGTCACCTTGTGCAAGGCACAGACGTGTTCTTTCATGATTTATTCTTATGCCCCGGCCCCTCCTTATCTCTAAGGATTGCTTTCCTACCACAATACATGGCTAGAAACCAAAGTGTACAACAGTGGTTCTCAACCAGGGGCAACTTCAGCCCCCAGGGGACACTTGGCGGTATCTGGGGACACGTCTGGTTGTTGTAACTGGGAGTTTGCTACCAGCACCTAGCGGGTAGAGGCCAGGGCTCCTTCTGAACGTCTTCCCACGCACAGGACAGCCCCTCACAACAAAGAATTATCTTGCCCAAAATGTCAACGGGGCTGAGGTTGAGAAACTCTCGCACAGAGCATCAGTAATCAAGAAGCAAGCGGATTTTCCTCGCCCCAGCTTCACAGTGGAAAGCAAATATTTCGCAGCATCTAAAACATGATAGAACTGTCAAAAGCATGTGAAGCCGGCTACATAAATTGTGAAGCATGAGTCACAGTTATGTTTGTTCTGCAACAGTGTGAAAACTTGGAGGGGTTTATTCCCCCCTCTTTATGAAAATGGAAAAGTGACGAGCACTCCCCTGGAAGAAGCCAGCGTCCTTGCCCTGCCTCTTGGTCTGCAAGACCACTCATCAACCCAGACTCATCTGTGAACAAGTGGTTCACAGTCTGGAGCAAAATGGGGGAAAAAAGGAGAATGTGGTCAGATTTTCCTAATGCTAAATTCAGCCAATTTTTCACTTTAAGATGATGTCTTTTTTACTTTTCCAGAAGACATCTTGTGTTTTTGTCTAGCCAGCGTCCTTTTTTTTTTTTTTTTCTCACTTGCTTTTTTTTTTTTTAGAATTATCCCTCACTCATTTGCAGTCTGTTGGTTTGGATGGTGCCAGGCTCGCTCCTAGGTGGGTGTCAGATCCAGGGTGGCCTGATTAGTCAGGCAGGCACGAGAGACCCAAGAGTCAGCCTGGGACTTGTGATGGGATAAACGGATCCTACTCTTGTCTGTTGGTATGAAATGTGGGATGAGGAAAACCTGGAGCTGACTGAGGCCACCTTTGCCACCCCATGGGTAAAACTTACCCAAGGTATGTATTCAACACAAGGATGGTAAAGAAGAAAGGTGAGGAGGAGGAGGAAGAAGTAAAAGAAAGAAAAAAAAAATATTATATTGAATTGTATTATATTACATTATATTATATATGAGACTGGTTCCAGCCACTCCTGCAGCCTGATAATTGCCCAGGTTCTCAGTGTCATGGGTGGACACACCATCTTCTGTTTTGAGCATCAGCTCATTCTCCTCCTTTGGCTTCTGCTCCTCTGCCAAGCCCCTAAATGTCTTGTTCCTCAGGGTTCTACTGAGGATCCTATTCCCCACTTCACTCTGCGCTTTCTTCAGTGAGGTCCTGTCCTCACCTCTTCCCTCAGTCACGACCCATGTGTTGAGGAAGCTCAAGTTCATAGACTAGTAAGAGTTCATCTCTGTCCAGATACCACCACTGCTTACTAGACACCTTCAACTGGAAGTCCCAGCAACACCGCAGAGCCCACCTGACGGCCGCATTCCCCACCTTCCCTGCACCCTTTCTGCCCCTGCAACCCCTGTCACGTGGATAGCACTGTCACCCGCAGGGACCCACATCAGGAAAGGGGCACGCTCCTCCCTCAAATCTTCCTGTTTCATTGATGATGTCTTGACTCTGCCACCATTTTGCCCTTAATTCCCTCACCTCTACCCCCCTCACTTACTCGTCCACGCATATTCTTCATCCACACCAAACATGCTCTTCCTCTGCCTCCGTGCTCACAGATCTGCTTGCAATGCCTTCTTTATCTCCGTCTCCCTGAAGCCTCCCCAGACTCCCCAGAACGGATTAGGGGCCCCTCCATTCCACTCCCAACACATATTACTTTTCATGGAAATTATTTACTTTGATAACTAGCTACCAAACTTCCTATCTATTGAGCATTATACCCAAATCATCCTTAATGCTCATGACACATCCTTAAAGGAAGACATGATGATGTCCATTCTACAGATGAGGGAAATAAGGTTAGAGAGCTTGAATCCATTGCTCGAAGTTGGGACCCAGCAGAGAAGCAGGACTGGGGTGCAATCCAGGCAGGTCTGGCCACAAATCCTGGGTATCAGCCTCCCAGGTTGAAAAATCGAGTCTCTGGGGATGGAGTCTGTAACATAACTTTCATCTTGGGTCCCCACCAGTTAGCATGACACGCACTGGGTGTCAGTGAATGCTGGAGTGGCTTAGCCAATCAAAGAATGAAATGAATCAAATTCTATTCCTCTCACTTAACTGTGAGGGATCTTTTTGTTTGCTTTTTGTTTTCAAAAGGCAGGGTGGGGTCTCAGTCAACTTTCAGATTCTATGACACTGTAGTTCTAACAAACTGTATCCAGCTAATAACTTGCAAAAATAAGTGGCTCATCTGTTTCTGTCCTTGTATCAGTCAGTTTCTATCAAAAAAGAACTCGATCATGTGGAGGATGCACTGTCCAAGGAGAGATGCCAAGTGAATCAGCGTTTCGAAATCACTTTCTCTGCCTTCATTCCTTTCCACCTCAAAAGTCGCAATCAATGAGACAAATGGTATTCAAAGTTTCTCCTCCCAATACCCACTCCTGCTTTTAAAAAGGAATGGAGAAGAAAAAAAAAAAACAGTATCTATAATAAAAAGCTGAGAAAAGTGATATTTGCTTGCTCAATTGGCACTGTCTTTTCTAAGACTGGATTCAAAGCAGATCTAATTAGCTGGGCTCGGACCAGGAAAGAGAATTCTTGCATGGTTTGTACCTTCACAGAATTCCATGGCAACAAAGCCATCTGGAACGAGGGCGACACTTAACGATGTATTTAATGTTAACAACCTCACTGGATCCAGGTGCAAAGCGTGCTGGGATTCCAGCAGCAAGGGGTGATGGGAAGTGGAGAAGCCTGAGGTGGAGGGAATGGGCAATTCCAGACAGAGGTACAATCCTCGTGCGTCTCTCAAGGACACAGACCCATGGTCTGATACACATAAGCCGAAATGCCCTAACTTGGACTCTAGTCTGACCGGCATCGAAGTCCAAAATGGTCCACAGTAATTAGTGCATAAAAGCAGCAGGAGCCCAGGTGGCAGGTGGCACTTAAAAATCTGGCATGTGGAAGATCATAATTTCTATTCAACCTCAGCAAATGGCTAAGAAAACAGGAAGTAGAGTCCTACACCCCAGGTAGAAGAGGCAGCAAAATCCAGAGGGAATATTAGGGAGAAAGTCAAAGGGATGGAAAGACGGGGCAGCCATCCGGTTCCAGGAAACAAGTGAGCGCGCAGGCAGGGAAACTGAGGCAGACGCAACACAGATGGAGCCGAGGAAGCAGGGCAAGGGCAGCGAGCCCAGCGCCCACGGAGCCCAGGGAAGTGCTCTCAGTGAGTCCAGGAGGCCAGTGGAAACTGGTGACCTAGATCACATGTGTCCCAACTAAGAGGACAGCTGCTGCCAGCTCCAGCCCACTGACACCAGGGGGAAATACAATTCCAACATTTCTAGGTCTTCCCATTTTTTAAGAGAAGCCAGAATTCCAAAGTTTGTATGAACCTCCCACACATTTGAAATGTTGGCAACTGCTTTCACGTATTTTAAGGCACTTTGCAGACCAAACAAAACTGTCTGCGGGCTAAATAGGAAGCCGTGGGATCCGTGTTTGGGACTTCAGCAACAAGGGCTCAGGAGAGCTCAGTGCTTCCCCCGGCACGTGGGATGTCAGCTCCACGGTGACCGCGTGGATATCAGAGGTAACACCTGCTGGTAACTAAGGATTCCAATGTCTAGGTTTGCTCTGGGGGAATTGAGGGGAGAGGGCACCCTCAGATGAAAGCCTCAGGGACTTTAGAAATACAAGACGAGAGGGCAAGGCTCTCACTGCGCCTACACACACAGCCAGCGGTAAGGAAAGCGGTACCAGGGGAAACATACAAGTGTGTGCAAAACCAGAGCAAGAGAACTTGTTCATCGTTGGCCCTCAAAGGAAAAATAACCACAGAAGACTCTGAAGGGTCTGCCCAAATCCCCCCACCACTCATACCACCTGCCACTTCTGTGCGTGCACGTGGGGAGCCCCTCGCCGCTCCTGTGCACCCACATAGGGCACTAACCCCTCCGAGAAGGCGGCCCTTCACTGATGACTGATGGGACAGGACGGACAGTTGCTCCAGACCCCTTCCCTCCCCGAGACGGTGGACGTGCACTCCGCACTGCCTCCCGGAGTTCTCAGCTGGGATTCAGCCTCGGTTGCTCCCAGAAGTCACCTCTCCAATGACACTTTTACTTTCTTCTCTTCCCACTTCCCTGCCATGGCTTCCTAGAATCCCCTCCCAGATAAACTACCTGAACCCACACCCCTGTCTCAGGGGCTGCTCTGAGGGGGACCAACATGAGAAGTGGCTTTTCTGTGTGAGGACCCTGCCTCAGAGGCAGCGGACTGACTGGGTGACTGGTGTGGGTGGGTCTGTGGGCCGTATGCATGTGATGCTCCGGGAACAAGGGACTGGGTAGACAGCATTTTCCTGAGGATCCTAAGAGTAAATCCTAGATTTTTGTGTTTATTCTATCAGCCCTGCAGAATCTTGCTGATCTGGTCTGGATCTTTTTTCTCCTTCTCTGAGGAATATTTGAACTAAGGCATCTAATATACTCTCTCTGGGTATTTCTGCCTCTTCTTTCCATGTAAATGAGTCCTTAAGTACGTCAAGAAAGACCCTGCTCAAAAGAGCCTGAAGTCATCCTGTCTGGAAAGGGTCAGGGACAATGGCTGAGCAAATAGCTCCTCTTCAATGTACTGAACTTTACATAGTCTGTTGGAGGACAAGGGTCTGTTACAAGATGGTCACTGTCACCCATCTGAACTCAGCTGCCCCACAGACAGTCAAGGAAAGCCCTCCAGGAGGACAAAATTCTTGACATGAGTCCATTCTCTCCCTCAAAGACTTGGCTCATGCATTACACAAAACTCTAACAGCTTGGTTTTCTGATTTCCTTCACGGCTAATACAAGTAGATTTGGAACTGGGGACCCTAGAAGTAGGCATGGCGGCAACAGGTGAGAGTCAGAATGCGGAGCCAACAGTGGAGAAGAAAAGGAGAAAATCCACATAGAGCAGAGAGAAGACTTGAAAAGTTACAACATTTCTCAGCTGTTTAGTGTAGATGCAAACATCCCTGTGCACTTTCCCAGCACAAGTGTAGCAAACTAGATAGTCTGTGAGGTTGCTGTACACACGTGCACGCACACACACACACCACTCACACACATCACAGATACACATCTCTCTCTCTCACACACACACACACACACACACCTGTACCCCAGTTACCCACACAGCCTCACTGGTTTCTTTCTTCATACCAAGAGGAGGACCAAAAGTCAAGGCGGCACCCGGACAGCTCAGACACAGGCTCTAGCGAGCGGTTTACAGGAAAGTGGGTGGGAAGCGGGGGGCATAGTTCCAGCTTCTTCATGCTAGGAGACTGTAATCAGAGTCCCAACCCTGAAATGTCTGGCAGACCCTGAGAAGCCCAAGACATGCCAAGTAGCCACGGTAGGAGCGTCCTGCCTCTGTTTACACATCCTTGTCCCCGCCCCGCCCATGGATGGGACAGGACGAGGCACTCTCTGCTGCTCCGTATTCTCCACGTACCTGGAATCTTGTGCACCCCAGGGACACAGTCCTACTCTCTGCCCAGTGCTCACTTAGTACGTGGCCTCATCTCCATGCTCCCCCGTCACCACCAAAGAGATGACAGGCTCCTTTGCAAGGGCTGAAAACGGGTGGTAGAGGCAGGACCTGACGGAAGGCGTGCTTAAGGCAGAGCCCAGGAAATGCATCGATGAGAACCTTTCTGGGAGCAGAACCAGAAGAACTTCCTGTTTCTAATTATACAAGGTAACAGGAGCGAGATGATTTTTCCACCTGCTCCTCTGTTCAGGCCCCCACCTTTGGGCACACAAACCTTCCAAGAATACACCCCATTTTCTCATCTGTGTTATCAGCTGCTACCTGAGTAAGAAAGTTCATTTCCAACAGTGGGATCTCAGCCACAGGTAAGTTCCTCTTCTTTCCTCTGTTACCCTTTTTCCAGAACATCTGTCCTTCCGTGACTGAGGATACAGCTGACTATATCTCGCCTTGCTACTTCCTCCTCCTCCTCTCCCCTCTGCACACCACGGTGCAAAGTCAACGTCAGGGCCATTGGCAGTGGAGGAACGAGGGGCCGGAGTCTGTGGCATCTGCTTGGCTCAGAAGCAGCAGAAGCTTTGACCTGATTCCGATGGTCCTGCAGGAATTATGGAGGATGACGAGAGAGAAACAGCGGAAAGGCAGTAGCAGACATCAAGAGTGGACCGTCCAGTCCAACATGAGAAGGAAACCAAGGCAGACAGATGGGAGTGGGGTCATTTGAAGCAGTGAGTTCCTTGTCATCACTGGAGTCGTGTGATCAGAGTCAGGACAAGTCCCTGCCAAGGATGCGGCTGGTATATCTGCTTTGGTTCCTCCTTGACTCTGGATCTTTCTGGCCTCCAGTAACACTATCTCCTCCATGTGTGACTTCAACACTTAGCGCTGGTTTCTCACGGTAGCAAGACCCTGGTTGCTTCAATGTCCCTTACTGCGCCCAACCGTGCCTGCACCTGTCTCAAACCCCTCTATTTACTTCCCTGCATTTCCCTGGAAATGAATTATGTTTCCCCCTCAACCTTGACTGATCTGACCCTTTAGGGGGATGCTAGATCACTCCCGCTCAGAGAAAATAAATCTCATTGTTAGGAGAAGTGAATTTACTCAGATTATTGTACAGGCCTGGTGAAGTCACTTAACCACACTGAGTCTCAGTTTTTGCATCTGCAAAATGGCCATAAATGTCTCATCTCTTTCACTCACAAAGGAAAAACTTGGAGGATCTGAATATCCCCAGGAAAAAAAGCAATTAAAAAGAAATGTTTCTTACTGGAAAGGAATTTCAGCCACCAAAACATGATTATCGGCGCAACCCCCAGTCTTAGTTCGTCACTGTCCTGCCAAGTTCTGAGGCCAGACAAAGGAGAGAAAGAACTTGTAGTAGTTTGTAGTCTGTTTTTTTTTTTTAAGAGAATATTTGAGAGACTGAAGCTTCTTAATTCCTCATTGTGGAGGGAAAATTGGGCCCTAAATTATTTATTGTATTTTAAATTTACTGACAGAAGCAGTTTGGAAAACTTCACTGTCCTTATTGAGAAGAATTAACCTACTTTAACGTTTTAAATCTTTTAAAACAGTTCCTTTTAATGGTAAAATTAGAGGGAAATTCTGCTCATCGGAATAGGCTATTAAGAACTGAGAGGGAAGGAGTCCGTGCCCCCCACCCCCCAGCCCCTTTCCTCAGCACCCATGAGTGAGGAAGGGAGGGATGGAGGCTCATCCTGGTCTTGACCTCTTCGCTGGGTCAGTCTTACTCAGAACCTGTGGGGAGCCGGGAAGAGATTGCCATTGTTATGGAAAAGACTAGAATTCCTGAGACATGTATTCTAGGTGAAGCAACCCTGTTGGTTGCCAACACAAAGCAGCATAAGCAGAAGGGGACTGATTGATTTACATACGCTGAATGTCCATGGATAGGCTGGCTTTATCTTCCTCCCCTGGCCACGGTGATTGGTTCAGAGATGTGCACACCAGCCAATCAGACGCAATGAGCTACGAAGCGCCTTTCCTTCAGAGTCTGGCTGAGGATGTTTGCACTCTCCTACTGTGCTTCCTGCACGGAAAAGGGGCACAGATTTTGTCTCCAGGACATATTTCCCCTCCTTTCATCATTCAGCCCTTCCTCCCTCTGGGAGGATGGAACGTTCATACAAAGTTTCCTCTCCCAGTTACAAGATGTCAACTTCACATAACTTGATATTTGTGTTGACTTTCTATAGATTCTGCTCTCCCGTAGACCCTGGGGAGGGAGAGTGTACTCTGAGCAAAATGAGGAACCACTGAAGGTGTGATAGGTATGAATTTGACTTCACCACCAAACTCAGGCCCAAGAAATACATATTTTCCCTTTGTCCCAATAATCAAATTACATCTGACTCTGACCCCTCGCCTGAAAGGAAACTTAATCTGAGTTATCACTGGGGCTTCTCTCGCTCCCCCACGGGACTGTACAAAGATTCCAGGAGGCTTATACCCAGGCTTCTGGGTCACACTTGTCACTGATGTCAGGACCAGTTATATAATTTGTGCAAAATAAAAATCTGCCCAAAATGATCATCTTGCTCAAAGATTATTAAGAATTTTCAGATGGGGACACAAAAGCATTAAACTGAGTACAGGGTCCTTTTTTGTGAGGGTCCCTGTGTGTATATGCAGGTCACACACCCACAAGGCTGGCCTTGCCTAACACATGTGATTTTTTCAATTCTTTAGGGATCATTGAAGCTGTATCTCCAAGCTGCTTCCCTAAGCAATGCCATAGGTCTTTGTCAAGGCTGGCACCCTGGCATCTGAGCCCAGTACCCCTAGACGTACCATGTGGCCATTCTCCTTCTAAACCATCTGCTTCCAAAGGGTGCCACAAGAAATCAGGGCTCAGGGTTCGGATGTAGCAGAGCCCCCAAAGCTGTCCTCCTCCAACCTTTGGGAAATGCTCTCCCAACTTAGGCTCCTTCGGTCTCCAGGCACCTGCAGCTTCTAACTCTTCCCTTGGGCAAAACAAGCCCCAGGTTGCAAAGACTCACTTAAGACGGTGCTAACATATCAATCTGAGAAGGGAGGCAGATAGTTCTCATTTTTTTCTTTAGTGGCAGAAAAAAATAAAACACAGAGTACTAACTCAATACTTTACCCTTCAGGGGAGTGACATGGTCAGATTTATGTTCTATAAAGTTCTCTCTGGCCACAGTGTAGAAAATAGATTATGTGGGAGGAAGGTGGAGTTAAGAGGGAATGTGGAAATACCAAACAGGAAGATATTTCAGAGTCCAAGGAAGAAATGATAATGGCCTGGAGAGTCAGTGCAGATAAAGGGAAATGGACACACCTAAAAGGTATTTAGAAGATTGTGACAGATACCAAGTGTGGCCTACTCCACTTACTTTACTACTAATGTAATATCCCAGATATGTTGTGGTTGGCTAGGTGTATATTTAAAAATACTCACTTCCCAATCTTCCTTGCATATAAGGGTGACTTCCGTAATTCAGTCATGGCAAATAAATACATGCATACATATATATATATACACACACATTCACTAGGTGAGATTTCTAGGCTTTTGAAAAGCAAACATTTGACTGGCTTCAATTTTTGCATTTTGTTTTCATATTTTGTCGTTTGTCATGCCTGGAATCTGGATGCTATGCCAGGAGGTATGGCAGCCATCTTGGGACCATGAGGTGATAAACTTAATGCCAAATTCCGAATGTTAGGAATGGTAGAAAGGAAAGAGAGAGCGAGCCTGAAACATTCACTGATAATATTATAGAGCTGTTGAATGAGCCATGATTTTATTCCCTCCAGATTTCTTGTTACACGTTCTTTGTATGGTAAGTGTGATTGAGTTTTCTGTTACATGCTTTAAAATGCAACCCCTAACTACTCCAGATATAGACCCAACCAGACTTAGGGTAAACTGTGGCAAGGGAGTTCAGAAGTCGACAGCAGTGCCTCTGGAGGACCTCAGCCAAATGCACTACAGAAACTCGAAACTAACCATAAGCAATGTTAAGTCACATGTGGAGCTCAAAGAAGCTGTAACATTTAACAGGAAGAAATATATTTAGGTCATAAACCTATTTCCTCCAAAATATTAAATCAACAGCAGGAGGACCCTCCACCTCTCCAGACCAATGTGTTTATGAGCAGAGAAAGGATTATGATCCAAAGCTCTGGTAAAGAAAGTGGATTTACTAGAAAGCCCCTGGGCTGCATTTTCCTGGCTTAGAGCACAGGGTCATAAACAGCTAGGTTCTAATCCTAGCTCCCTCATACCCTCGTTGTGTGACCCTGTCACTTCTCCACTCTGGTCTCAGTTTCTTCACCTGTAAAATGGACCCTGTAACAGTGACATTTCACAGCATTAGTTGTAATAGTGACATTTCACAGCGTTGTCTTGAGAATTAAAAGAACTAATGCATAAAGTAACTAGCTCAATCTCTGGCACATGTCATTTCTTGAAAAAAAAAACAAAAACGTTAAGATTCCTTCCTTCATTCCTTCTTTCCATTATCTTCTTCCTCCCTTCCTAAATTTCTTCCTCTCCTCACCTACAACTAAAGACTGAACCAAAGGTAGATCTCAAACCCTTCCAGGAATAACAATGTCATCGTTCCGTTTTACAGACAAAGAAACGACTCAGATAATTACAATGGGGACTAGAACCCAGGCCTCCTGCCTTTCAGCCTCATGTTCTTTCTGCCTTGAGATATTGTTTCCATTATAATTTCCCAACTGAGAGGGCAGAAAGCTGGGCGCTGGGACCGCATGCTGGGAAAGAACATGAGGAATGCTGAGAAGACCTCAGACTAATCACTGAGGTCCATTCCCGCAGGGCGCTGCAAACCCTTGACTCCACAACCCCTGAGTGTTGATTATGCACCATGAGCATGAGAGACTATTGGCTATCCATGACACCCATTCTTCTTTCTGTCTGTGTACCAGATGTACTACAATTCCCAGACTCCCTTGCAGTGCTTGTGGCCATGAGATAATTTAGAGCCAATAGAATGAGAGAAGTGAAGTGAGCCACTTCCATGTCGGGTCCATAAAGCCTCCCATGCTTACATTCCATCCTTTTCTCCCCCTTCTGCTGGATGTTTAGATTTGTTATAAGACCCTAAGGGGAGGAAGAGTCACAAGATGGAAACAGTCTGAGTCTGATTCTGTGCAGAAAACCTACCCTGCTGATCTGACTGCTCAATCAGGACTGCTATATAAGTTAAAAATACACATCTAATGTGTTGATCCATTACATTTGGAGTCTTTTTTTAAAAAAAAATTTATGGTGTTGTTATTTTTTGGTACTTAAAAAATTGATATGTACCTGAAACTAACATTGTAAATCAACTAAACTTCAGTAAGTTTTTTTAATTAGTAATATTTGCATAAAGTAAAAATATCAGAATTACAAGTCCACAAAAATATCAGAATTACAATTGTAGTAAAACTGAGTTTCCTTTTTATCCCCAACCCCAGTGCCCCAATTTCCTTCTCAGAAAAAAACCACAGTACATAAATTATCAAACATTCTTGTTTAATTTAATTTTTAAAAATTGAAGTATAATTGACCTGCAACACTGTGTTCCAGGTGCACAGCGTAGTGATACAATACATCTGTAATCACTGCGAAACGATCATGGTAAGTTTAGTGAGCATTGGTCGCCATCCAGAGATACTGCAATATTATTGACTCTATTCCCCATGCTGTACATTTCATCCCAGGGACTCATTTATTTTGCAGCTGGAAGTTGTGCCTCTCAATCACCCTCACCTATTTCATGGATTCCTCTACCTTCTCTCCTCTGTCAGCCACCTGTTTGTATCTGAGTCTGTTTCTGTTTTGCTGTGTGTATTTATTTGTTTTGTAAGTTAGATTCCACATATAAGTGAAATCTACTTGCCTATCTCTGTCTGACTTATTTCCCTTACCAGTAACACCTTCTGGGACTATCCACATTGCACAGCTTGGTCTGGGAGGTCCTGGGACTGCTGCCGCCTTGCGGGTGGGTGGATGGGTCAGCCAAAATGACACTTACCAGCATCAGTGTCCTCATGATGGAAGGAGCTGCTTCAAGTGTTTATTTCCTCGGGGAGGGTCTCAGTTGTCCCTGCCTCTCTGGGAGGCTCTCCAAGATCAGGAAGTACGTCGTGACCAAAGTTCCTTTCAAACTACTGACTCTGTGCTGGGTCTCACACATGTGAGATTATGTGTGCATCATTTAAAAGCAGAATCTGTTTCCTACAGCCCTGTGGCTCTCCTGTGTGCAAGTCCTGCTGGCGTTCAGTGCCAGATGTTCTGAAGGTTCATCTTCCCAGTGCAGGACGCCCGGGCTGGGGAGCCCAAGGTGGGGCTCAGGCTCTTTTAGAAACGTTCCACATCTCTACAAATACACAATAGAGATCCCTCTTCTTGTTTATCTAACTGTGTGTAATCTTACTCACCATCATTGTAGCCATGCATTTTGACATTCATCCTACTTCAGCACATAAAGAACTTATTATATGGATAGATGGTCATTATTTTAACAGATTTCCTATTAATATATATTTATGTTGTGACATTTAGCTAGTTTTTCAATATTTTGACAGTATAAACCATGTTCATGTGGATATGCTGGCATTTGATACCTTTTCACACAAGTCCTTTCAAGAAACATCTGGGTCAACTCTTCAGAGTATCATTTTTTTTTTGTATTCTTTAATATTTACTGAGGTATAATTAGCATATAATGAACTTCATATATTTAAAGTGTACAAGCTGGTAAATTTGACATATGTACACACATGTGAAACAAAGACCAAAATCAAGATAACAAACACGCACAGTACTTCCAAAGGTTTCCTTGTGCTCCTTTGGAATCCTAAGGTATGTTTAACTTTTAAGGAAACTGCCCAGCTGTTTTCCAAAGTGGTTGTACCACTTACCATGGCCACCAGCAGTGCATGAGCATCCTAACTGCTCTGTATCTTTACCAATATTTAACATGATAAGTCTTTTTAAATTTAGGTATTTGATTATTCCCCCAATGGCTAACGACGTGCATCTTTTCATGTGCTTATCTGACATCTATCTTCTTTGCTAAGGTGTGTGCTTATTATTACTGGACTGTTTCCATTCTTATCTTTGAATTTTGAGAGTTCCACGCTTATTCTAGATCAACTCACTTTCAGATATTTGCAAATCACGGATATTTGCAATTTCAGTGATTTGCAAATATTTCCTTCCCAGATGTAGCTTGTCTTCTCATTCTCTTAACCATGTCTTTCAAAGAGCAGATGTCTAGCTTCTTGAATATATGGAGTACTATTAAAATGACTCTTTTAATGTCCTTTAATGTCCTTGTTCACTAATTCTACCCCATGTGTCATTTCTCAGGAGATTTGAACTGATTGATGTTTCTCCTCCTTATGGGTCCTATATTCCTACTTCTTTGCATCCTGGTAATTTTTTGTTTAATGGGAGACCATTGTGAATTTTACCTCCTTGGGTGCTGGATATTTCGGCATTCCTATAAATATTCTTGAGCTTTATTCTGGGATGCAGTAAAGTTACTTGAAAACAGTTTGACCCTAATTTTAAGCTTTGATTGTCAACTTGCTTTTAAACCGTCTCAAGCAGGGCTACTATGTACTCCTTTTGAGTGCTCTACCCAATGCTTCGTGATTATTATGAAGTTTTCCACTCTGGCTGTTGGGAACAGGAACTATGCCCAGCCCTGTCTGGCACAATCAGCCCATTGCATCCAGGGGTCCTTTCCTACATGTGCACACCCTGAGAGCCTTATATCTTATTCTATACGTTTTGGGCAAGATCTGTCATCCCACAGAGAGGGCAGGAAGTCTGGAGTCTAAGAGGGTAGCCTCTGGGAGGCAGCAGAATGGCAGCGCTTCTCCAAGCTCCACTAGAGAATTAAGGAATTATTGGTCTAGACAAGAGGTGGAAAGAATAAGCACTCAGCATCCTCTGGTCAGGTGAGAGTCAGCAAGCATCAGACAGCTCACCTCCTACAGAAAAGAGAAGAGAGTAGCTGCTAGGAGGCAGAGGGGGATGGGCAGGGCCAGAAGCATCAGGGTGGAGGCTGGGGTCCAGGATGCTCCAACACACCCTGTGAAATGAAACGCGAGTGTCCAGGCTCTCCAGGGCTCTGACAGGCAGTCAATACCCCCTGCCAGGACGGAAGCAGCAGTGTCTCCTTGCCAAAGGCCACAGGGACGGATGGCTGGAGGAGACAGGAAGGGGGAGGAAGAAGGAGGGTCAGAGGCTGGCTGGGAAGCTGAGGATTGTTGCCGAATGTTTTAGTCCAGTGAGATCCCCGTAGTCTTTGCCGTCCAACATCCACCCCTTCATGTACTCCGGAAACACCATCCTGACTTTTCTTTGGGGGCCCCTTCCCCCACTCTCCATCCATGTAATTCTGGTTCTGAACGTGGGCATGCAACTCAAGCCAGCTTCATTAGAGCCAAGCCAGAGACTGCGGATGGAGCTAACAGAAAATATGCATTCTGCGTCTATACCGGTTGCTTAGCTGGTAGGAGGTAGGTCTGCCCTTGGAGACAGCAGCTTGGCAGGCTGGTGGGGGCCTCCCTGACCCTGAGGTCAGCACAGGTTAAAGCACACCCAGAGGGCAGAGGCAGATTCCTGAGGGCTTTTTTTGAACGCCTGGAGAAGCCCTTAAATGTTTATTTTACTGAGCCAATGAATGCCCCTTTTCAGATTAAATATGTTTAACCCCTACAAGTAGAAACTGCTATAAGCATACGTTTAACACGTACCCCTCACGCTCAATCCCTGAGTAGAGAACTGGGATTTTTTTTCAGCTGGGTCCTCCCCCACCCCCTCCTGAGGTCTGTCCAGGATGAACTTGATAACTCTTGAAGGTGGCTAACCGTGGCAAGGAGCCTTATCTACTCGGACTGGCTCTGACCTGAGCTGAAGACTCAACAGAGCACGTGTCTCTGGACTCATCTGCTCACTCAGCACCCCTGGAAGGCTGTTCCCACTTCCCTGGGTCTCTGAAGATGTATCTGCAGTTTCCATTTCTCCAAACTTGGCCTAGAGCTATTTTTAATATAGTTGTCAATATTTAAAACTTTGAATTTTTAACATGAAATTCCAGATATTGGATTTTTTCTTAAATCAAAAGAACTGGGATTCCTAAATATCCATCGACAGATGACTGGATAAAGAAGTTGCGGGGGTGTGTGTGTGTGTGCGCACGCGCATGTGTGTGTGCGTATATGTATGTATGTATATATATATGATGGAATACTACTCAGCCATGAAAAAAGAATAAAATAATGCCATTTGCAGCAACATGGATGGACCTGGAGATCATCATTGTAAGTGAAGTAAGCCAGAGAGAGAAAGAAAAATACTGTATTATATCGCTTATATGTGGAATCCTAAAAAAAAAAAAGACAAAATGAACTTATTTACAAAACAGAAACAGACTCATAGATATAGAAAATAAACTTATGGTTATGAGGTGGGGGAGTGGGAAGGGATAAATTGGGAGATGGAGATTTGCAGATATCAACTACTAAATATAAAATAGATAAAAAAGTTTATACTGTAAAGCACAGGGAACTCTATTCAATATCTTGTAGATATTGAATTTTAATTCTAGCATCTAGAATTAAAAATAATATGAAAATGAATATACGTATGTATATGTATGACTGAAACATTACGCTATACACCAGAGGTTGACACAATATTATAAACTGACTATACTTCAATAATATAAAAAAAGGACTAGAAATTTTGGATTCCAATGGCTTCACAGAGGTAAGGAGCAGCTCCTCTTATTATACGGGCCACTTGCTCTCCAATTTGCCACACTCCTTACCCTTCCCTGTTGTTCACACCTCAGGCCACTTCACTCACTTTTCTCACCTTCCCGGCAGCTTTATGAACTTGAGTCCGTGAGAGCTTTACAGTGAGAGATCTGAGGCCTGGGGGGCCAGTTCATGTAGAAGGAATCAGATAGTGGAAGGACTGCTCTCTGTCAAGGTGACTGCATGCCAGGCAAGGTGCCCAGCCCAGGCAATAACAATCTGAAAAATAGAATCTCTGCCCACAGCCTGGCTGGAGAGAGAGAGATGCATAAACCCAGCATGGCAGTCTTCCCCACACAGGTGCCCCAAATTACAGGGCACAATTATCTCATGCCCTCAAATTAAGTGCTCCGGAGAGAAGTTTGGAGTCTGCTGCAAACAGGAGCATGAGATTTCTTGCAAGCTTTATACTTTCACTCATAAATTAGTGTAAGTTTTACATTCTGCTTCTGAATTTTTTTTTTTTTTTTTTTTTTTTTACGTTTCATAAAATTGAAACCCCAGCAAAGCGAACCTTGTTTATCCTGAAACATCCTGTATTCTCCTGACACGTGGAGGTAAGCCCTGGAGTATAAGCGTCCCACCCTGAGAAGTGAGGTGTACACAAAATAGAAAATGACACTGAGTACAGGGGTTGTGAAAACCATGCATGCCCGACGCTCTCCTGCCTCAGGGCCCTGGCACTGGCTGTTCCCTCTGCCTGGAAGAATCTTACCCCAGATTCCTCCACCACCTCGCTCTCTCTCTCTCTCTCTCTCATCTCCTTCAAGTCTGCACACAAGCATCATCTCAGTAAAGCTCATTGGAACCACCCCACTTAAATTACAAATGTCCCTTCTCTGCCACGATCATAAATCTCTTAACTATTTTTTCCATGGCACTTATCACTTTTTATCACATCATATAATGTTCTTATGTTTTCTGTCTACTGCTTATTTCCCCCACTGGAATACAAACTCTGTAAGAGCAGGCATTTTTGTTTGAACTGTTTACTGGTGTACCTATCTCAAGCTCCTAAAATAGAAGCTGGCATGGAGTAGCTGCTCAGTAAGTATCTATTAAAGGAATAAACAAATGGATGGTCCAGCCCCTACCTGCGGGGGGGGGGGGCACTCCAGCCAATTTGATTACAGTGCTATACATCTGCTTTGTTGAAACATAAAAACACGAAAAAAAAAACCTAAGACATAAAGTATATGAGTGTTGTTGAAGCCAAAGGACTAAAGGAACCACGAAGACTAAAGCAAAAGCTTACTTTGTCTCCACCATCCGAATATTTCAGAGGCTGAGACCCATCTAACTAGAGTCCCAGTCTCTTCTCCCAGAGGCGCTGCCCGGCTCCGGGCCACCTGGTCCACCCCTGGACCACTGCACAGCCCTGGCACACACCCATCATCTGTCCCTGTCTGCTCCCTCCAATTCTTTCCCCATCCAGGTCTGGTGCCTGAACATATATCATTTTCTGAATTAGAAAAGGGCACCCCTAGGGGTTGGCTGCCCATAGACACTGGATTGGTGGGTGGACAAATGCTGATGTATGAACTGGCAAAAGCCCACCCCTCCCCTCCCCAAGCAGAGGCAGGACGCCCCTCCTCTGGGCACCTGTGTGCAAGTCGCTGTCTGCAGACTGTTGCCTGGCAGCCCTGTGAACGTTTTTTTTTTTTTTTCCCTCCAGCAATTCAGGTGTGCAATAAATGTCACAGTACTTTGTGTTTGTCTAAAATCAAATTAAATCTGACTTTAATCCCCCCCGTCCCCCAGGCCGGAGGAGAGTTCAATCTCGGTGTTATTGAAGCTCTCCTCCCACGGTTTGAACAGGGTCCTGGAGGGTCTTATGAAGCGAAAGGAGCCAGTCTTTTGGAAGGTTCCCACGTGCCTGGGTCTGGGTCAGGCCCATGTTGGGTGGAGGAGGTGCAAGAAGAGGAAATTTCCAGAAAAGCTGGGGGCACCAGAACCACAGACTGCAGAACCAGCACCTGCTGCCCCAAAACCAGGGCCACCGGTGAGGCTGGAGCGGGGGGTGGCTATGCTAGTTTTCTAGGGCAGCGAGTTCACACTCCAACTTGTTCAGCCATCTGGTCATCCATCTGTCCGTCCATCCATCTAGTCATTCCACAAATACGTATGGGGTTCCTCCTCCATGCCACGCCCACACATGCCGGACCCAGGGGCTATGCTGCTGAAGGAAACAGACCTACTCCCCGTCTGAGCAGAGCACACCAGTTAGCAAGGAAACAGACAGTAAGCAAACCACCAAGAAGATGTATTATTACAAACGGCAATAAATGCTTTCAAGCAAAAAGCAGGAAGCCCCATGCCCAAGGATAAACAGGGAGGTCAGGGCAGTCACTGAGGTCACAGGGGAGCTGATGCCTGAGATGTAATGAGAAGAAAGCCAGGCCAAGGATGAGCAGGGGGCCCTGCAGGCAGCTGGGCACCAGGACAGGGTCCTGCGGGCAGGAAAGAGTTTGGGTATGTCTGCATTTTTCTTAGGATGGGAGCCACAGCATTTATTAGGTTCCTGAGACTTGAGCCTCAAAAACTCTAAGAACGAGCACCTAGTCTACCCTTACACCTACCCGTAGAGGCGCTCCCGGCGGGGTAAGCCTGTGCACCCAGCGAACTCCAGGACTGAAAATCTCAGGGGCTCAGGGCTCTTTCTGTGGCTCCCCATCTTCTCAAGATGCTCTTCATCCCTTCCCGCCTGCCCCTCCTCCTCCCTGACTCCAGCCCTCACTACTGCAGATACAGACACCCCGCAGGCCCCCAAGTTGTACAACACGACTCAAAACACCCGAGCAGCCGGGCAGCAGGACCACAAGGCAGAGATGCAGCTTATAAACTGTCTCCGGCCCAGGCAGGCGCCAGTGAAATGTTTGACAGCCCAGGAGATGGATCGGCAATACAGCCCGGGCCACCCTTCCAGGGCAGAATTGAAGCCATCCTTTCTGGGAACGGCCTCATAGATCAACCCGAACACACTCATCAGCCCAGCCACCCGCCACCCCCACCTTCCTCATCACCTGGCTCCAGGCCTCTGGGTCCTGCTGGACTCTGTCAAAGGCTGGAGGCTTTGTATCTAAACAGCAGATCCAGAGGAAGACTCCCCGGGCAGAGGAAGTGCCCTGCGGAAATCCCAAGGGAGAGACAGCGGAGCCAGGGTTTCAACCCAAGCTTCTCTGGGTCTTGAGATACCATTAAATTATCATTTTACTAAAATACTTAAAATGCTACAAAGACCACACATAGTGTGCTTTCCCCAGGCCAGAGACCTTGCTAAATGCTCTGCATGCAGGATTTCATTTACTCCCCTCTCCACCCTGTGAGATAGGCATTATTAGCCCAGTTTAGAGATGAGCACACTGAGGCCAGAGAGGGCGCAGGTCAGACGCTGAGATGACTGGGTTCTCCAGGAAGCAGGTGCTGAGACAGAGCCGGGGTACAGGCAGCTTACTGGGAGTAACACCTGTGAGAGGGAAAGGGCGGCAGCCCGGGGAGCTTTCAGAAGGCTTTGCAGGACTCACAAGTGATCTACCAGCCAGCAGAGCCCCAGAGCAAAGGTCATCCATCAGAGGAGTCCCTCCGGGCCTGGCCCCACGGTCTTGCTCAGGGCCAGGGAGGGGCTTCCTCAAAAGACCATGACCTTCCATCAAAATTTGGGGCAGATCCTGAAGGAGCTGACAGCTAACCACACCACTGACAGCTACACAGCAAGGACTTCTCAGAGGGTGATCTGAACAGCGCCTCTTCCACCTGCCACATGGAGATAAGGCACTCCTGGTCGCCTACAAGCCAAGCAGCTGGCCATGATGCCAATCTGCTGTCGCCCCCTTGAACACAAAGCCAGAAACAGAGATGGGACCTCTGAGTGCATCCTGTCTACCTTCCTTAGAGTAGAGATGGGCCAGAGAAGTTAAATAACTGGCCTGAGGTCACACCAGCAAACCAGCAGTGGGCTGTCTCCTTAGAGTTGCATGCATTCTAGATTTCTGGGCGGTCTTCTCTGTGTGTGACCTGGATTAGGGTCACCAGGGCTACAGGGCTGTGATGTGGAAAAGTGTCCATCTGATTCTGGCCTCCTCCTCACACACATCCAAGACCCTCTACCGTAAAAAGCAGGTGACTATTAGGCAGAGCCAGGTATCCCCACTTTCCTGCTTGGCCAGTGGGAGTAGATGGCACCGGGATGTCTGAGACAGACAGGCTGGTAGAGGCACAAGACAAGGGGAGTGGGGTTCAGGGAGGGCTTCCCAGGGAGGGAAGGGCTCTAGTTGCGGCTTGAAGGTTGAGTAGGTGTCTGAGGGGCAGACGATGAGGAGGGAGGGCAAGGTGAGATGGAGGACCACGTGAGCAGTGCTGGTGGCGGGGAGAGAGTGGTCCCCATTCTGAGAACAGCTCACACAACCAGGCTGTCATGTTCACACCTGGACACCAGGGGGAGACACTGGAGAGAGGCAGGACCAGATGATAAAAGGTCTTCAAGAGAAGGGCCATGGGGAGCCAGTGAAGACTTCAGAGAAGGGAGGGACATGGTCAGATTCGCGTTTGGAAAAGCTTCCTCTAGCAGCAACAAGGAACGTGCATTGGAGGGAAACACAGCAGCAGGGAGAGGGCAGGGAGGCGGTTAGTGTGGCACCTGGGCCAAGATGAAGAGTGAGAACTAACAGCCCACTGAGAGAGGGAGGGACCTGCCCTGTCCTCCGGTAGTTCCGGGGTGAGTGGCAGAGGCTGCCATCACCAAGAGAGAGACACACGGGAGGGAGACCACATGGTGGGGTGGGGTGGCAGAGACCGTGAATGTCACTGGGAATGAGTCGAAGGTGACAGTCTCTGTGCAACCTCAGAGGGGCAGGAGCACTCCAGGAAGAGGTGTTCATGAGACTCGTTGGCTAAAGAAAAGATACCTGGCCCGTGGGAAGGTGCCAGTGGAATCCAGAATGCTGCCGAGCGAAAACACGTAGAGCGAGGAGAGAAGAAACGGACAGTAACAGGGGCAGTATTTTGGGCAGTGCTGGACGCTACGTACTGAGACAGGCGCACAGCAGCTGGTAACGATGCTTCCTCCAGCCTCCTAGAGCCCCCTGCCCACCACCCTAGCCAGCTCACCCGGGGTGCCAAATGGTAGCTTAACATAGTGACTCTGTGAGTGCGTGCGTCCCCCCGCACACGCACGCATGCACATATACGTGGGTCTGGGGGGACACTGCTAAACGTAGGATCATATTACACATACCTTTCTGCCTTGGATACTCAACTGTGCCTCATGGAAATCCCTCCAGCTCACCTAATGGACACTAACTGTTCATAACGGCTACACAATAAACCATGGTGTGAATGTACCATAATGTATTCAGCCATTCTTTTTCAGCCCCTGATTTGCTAATGTTTGGGGGGCAATGAGCTGGGACCCAGGATAGAAAAGAAAAAGAGACTGAAGATGCAGAAACAAGAAAGGAGGAAATGATGAGGGGCCCCTGAGAAGGTGGAAGGGAGCCTGCAGAGGGACTTGCCATTAACAGAAGGTTAATGGCCTGAACACAGTGGGTCAGTGCAGCTGGGATGAGCTGTGTCTTTTCCACTGTGCCCATTCATTCTGGCTCCCCCATCAGTGTATCTCCCCCCAAACCCACAGCCTGGCTGAGCATCTTAGAATGACATGATCTGCTCCCTCTGCTCAATAACTCCAGGAATAAAGACGCAAACACTTTCCCACAGCCATAGGGAGCCCAGCAACTACTTCCCTCTCCAACTTCAGGCTGCATCATCTCATCTTTGCTCCCCGGACTCCAGCCATTCTGACTTTCTTTCTGTTCCATAAAGGTACCATGATTCCCTCCTGCCCCGGGGCCTTTGCACATGCTGTTCTTACCACGTAAAATGCTTTGCCAACCTTCACCTAATCTCTTTAGAGGGTCTTAGAGAAACTATCAAAATATTGCCTGAGATTCTCTTAAGATCATATCATAAGGATGCCCTCATTGTGCATGGGGTTAATACGTTCTGGCTGTAAGCTAAAGAAGGTAAACTAAAAACCTCCCATTTTCCTCTGTGAAAAAGACTGGACATGGAGAAAAGAGAATTATGCAGTGGTTGAAGGTCTTCCTAGTGACAGCTGCTCTTAGTTTTAGCATTATACTTGCTTGCTTTTCTGATGTATGGATATAGAAATGTCTCTATAAATAGATTAAAGGAAAATCTGCCTATCAACAGTTTAAATAAGGAAAAGGAAGGCTGAGATTGAAAGTCACCATGGGTCCTTCACTCTCCCCTCCCCATCCCCCTAAACAGGCGATGGAGCATTCCTACCCTGCATCCTCACTCCTAAATTAGTCCCGGGGGGAAAATGTCAGGAAAGTGTTCTGCATTATTTTCTCCAAAACTATCCTTATTACAGCCGACCCACCTCGACACACACACACACACACACACACACACACACACACACAGACAGGGTTAACAGCGAGCCATTAAAACTAAAAGAAATAAAGGAAAGAGAAACTACAAAATACTCTTTCAGTCTCGATGTCTGGCGGTTTCTGATTCAGTAGGAACTGACTATTGAAAATCATCCTGACCAGAGGTACTAGCCATCAGGTAGAAGCCCCAGTGCCGCGGAGCCAAAAGCATCTGGTTGATACTGACTCATCCTTTGGACCCCAGGTCAGTATCATTTCACTGGGAAACCCACCCTCTCACCCCCTGATTCAGTCAGGTCCCCTGCTGGACACCCTCATGTCTCCCAGAGTATCTAGACAATCATAGTTCTTAACTCTGTGTCGTCAGTGTAATCATGTGGTTCATTTCTGTCTCCTCTCCCCTCCCAACTATAAGCTCTATGAGGTCGAAGCCGTGCCGGCCTCATTCACATCTGTATTCTCGGCTGTTTCCTATGTACCCATCTGGAACCTTTATACAGTGTGATGCTCGAGTGATTGGCTCTGCTTCAGAGGGTGCCCAGAGCTCCTTGCAGGAAGTTTATATAATATATATATATACTGGGACGATACACACCACAGTCTGGGGCACAACGATATGTACTCGACATTGTGAATGAGTAAAAAGGGATGGAAGGGAGGGAAGAAGGGGGAGAGGTAGGGAGAGAAGGGGGAGGAAGGGAGGAAGGGAGGGAAAGAAGGAAGAAAGAAAGGAAGGAAATAAGGAAGGAAGAAGGGGAGGAATTCATGAAAATTTCTGTCCCAAGGGGCACCCTGTCTTTATCATTCATGCCCCAGGTTTGCAGTCAAAACTTGGCTACTTTGACCACTGCATGCTGGCACTTGCTGAGAGCTTTAAAGACTTGAATACCTAAGCCTCACCCCCCAAAACCCTGATTCAACAGCTGAGGTTGAGGCCTGGGCCTGGAGCATCCCCAGGCACATCCAGAGGCCCCCGGGGTGCCTCTCAGGGGTGCACGTACCGCCGGGACAGGGGCGGCTGCTGCCCTGGGGGATGAGTTAGTTCCGTGCGCCAGGCACGCACCCAGAAGGGAGAACCAAAGCCTGGAGGTGGGGAGTTTCCTCTTGTTCTCATGGCCCTGAAAATTAAAGCTTAGTGAAAATAACCCGAGATAGGAGTCTGGAGGCTTGAAAACTGGGCTAGGAACCAAACCTGTCTGTGTCTGCTCTTCTTATCTGAGAAATGGACAGCAGATTTCTTTCTCTCCTTCCTAAATCCCACCCAGCACATTCACCATTCTCCTTTGCTAGTCGGACCGGCTGCGTCTCTAACAAGGCCAAGTAAGGCCTCCCAAAGGCCTTCTGCCCCACTCGACTCCATAGGGCTTTGAGGGACTCAGCAGATGGTGGTACTAGTTATGGCCCTGGGCCATCTCCTCCTCCTCCTCCTCTAGCTCTTTCCATGGTCAGGGCAGGGGAGAAAAGATGAGATGGATATGCCTTAAAAATGTATATGCCTCAGACCCTCTAGGTATATTATCTATTTCATCCTCTTCCAGGTATAAGCCTTTATCTACCCATTTTACAGATTTAAGAAACTGAGGTTTAGATATTTTGACTTGCTTAGAGGTGCCAGCCCAGAAATGGGGGACCAACAGGCTTGGACCATGCTGACTCAGAATTACATGAGACATTCCATGAGTCCACACGGTCCAGAGATCGAGATGACACCCCCTTGCCCCTCCTCCAGGCCCAGGCCTTGGCCCACAGCGGGCCAGACAGAGCTGGCTTGAGGGTCAGACAGAGCTGAGTTCGAACGCCAGCTCTGTCATTTGCAAGCATGCTGACCCTGCGCAAGTACACTCACATTTCTGACAATTCTGAGCAAGTCTTTCTGAAAAAAAGAAACAAAAAGAGCTTTTTTTAAACTGCAAAAAAAAAAAAAAAAGCACAGGAAGAGTGTTATAATAAAAATACCGATCTCATTACTATGTCGTGGAAAGTAAAGTGAATTTTTAAAAATAAATTAGGTCAGTATTCCCAGGCTTGCAATTATACTTATAATAAATTCCAAACTTGGCAGCACAGCCCACATGTCCCCGCACCAGGGGCCCCTACCCACCCCCTGAGCTCACTTCCCACCAGGCTCCCTTCACACCCTCCTTTCTCTTTCCCACTCCCACCAGCCTTTGCACCAGCTGATCCCCCACTCCAGCCCGGGATGTTCTCCCTGCAGACCTTTCTCCGTCTGGCTCCCACACATCATTCATATCTCAGCTCAAATGTCACCTCTTCAGGGAAGCCCTCCCTGACCACCTCTCAACTCTGCCCCACATACACACCATCCTCTTTCTCACACTGACTTATTTTCTCCAGGATCTCTGTTGCTACCTAAAACTCTCTTGCTTATAGATTTACGTGGACACTCGGTTATTATTCTTTCTCTTTTGGAAGATAAAGCTGGGGCCTCCCCTGTCTTGTTCAGCATCTCATCCTCGGCGCCTAGAACAATGTCTGACCTGTAGTAGGTGTTCAATAAGCATTCGTGGAAAGAATGCTTGAGATGAGATGAAGTATGTTGAATGCTTGACATAGAACAAGCTCTCAGCCTAAGACAAGCCCAGGTTGGCCAGAGGATGCTCTGGTCCTTCCTGACTGTCCTGCCACAGGGTCTGGGATTCTGTTGTTACATCACGAGTGTAGCCATAGACAAAACATACATGAGTGGGCATGGCTGTGTCCCAATAAAGCTTTGATTTTAAATAAGTGGGCTGTGGGCTGGATTTGGCCCACAGGTCCTAGTCTGCTGGTTCCTGGTCTAGGGGAGTCCCCCTCTGGAGTACCTCTTGGAAAACATGCCAGTTACAGTCCAGGAACCAGCATTTACATCTTGGTGGCTGCATCTTGGTCAACGCACTGGAAGTAGCCTGCATCGGCAGGACCTTGGGCAAGAATTTCAGCAGAGGTACAGGCCATAAACTTTATTATTCAGCAGGATGTTGGCCCCGAACCTGGCTTTCTGCTGATTTTTCCAAGAGCAGTAGAGGTGGGCCCAGGGCTGTGATCACTGATGCGTCAGGGAAAGGGAGACTGCACGTTTAATTAAATGTTATTCAAGAAATAAAATTCAGGCCCTCAGCTGACAACGCAGAATATTAAAGCATCAATTTCCTGAAGGAAACCTGCCTTAATGAGATTCTCCAAATAAATGGAAGGGGGAAAAAAACATATTAATCCCAGCTGCTAATGTCAGCCCCATCAACCCAGAACAATGTCTTGATCAACAAAAGCTGATAATATTGGTTTATTGAGCAAAGAAGGTGTGGAAGGCTAAGTCCTCTGGATTCCAGGGGCAACCAGACCCCTGGAAAGAAGCTCCTTTCTTCTCAAAAGCCCCTAGAATGAGGAGAAGCTACACAAGTCACACCCTCATGGCCAAAGGTGCTAATAATTGATTGGAGCGAAGCTGGGAGGTCTGGAGTGGAAGGTCCCAGTGCTCTGGCCTTGGTCCTGTCCCAGGCAACCTTTTCATTAGTGACCTGGAAAGGTACAAGGGGAGATAATGACCTCACCTGTTGAATAAGCTGAAGCTAGAGTTCAATTCGTTTACGTAAGACACCTGCAATCCTCGGAACAAAATAGATGCCCGTTCCTCTCCTTGCCTAAGCCTTCCATCCCCTCTTTGCTCCAGGAACTGATGTGAACAAGATCTGTTCACTCCACTGAGCACCTTCTTCATGGTTTTTGCCCTTCCTTCCCCTCCCTGTTCCATTATGAACAATTTATTATCTCTAATTTAACTCACTCATTATCTCAAATAAATATTTTTCTAAAGGACACTTGCGATCACCACTGCAAATGAAAAACTGGTATAACTTGCCACCAGCCAAATGTAGCCATAAATATGATGAAAACTAACATTGTTCTTGTGGCTCAATAGCATTGCCAGATAAAAATCTGAAATTCACTCTCTGTTAATCAAAGAGATGCACCAAAGTTAGAGAGGTGTTAACAGCATACAAGAGCCATCTGAGACTTCCATATTACCCTCAGCTATTCAGTGACACTTAATGTCGTGTCTCAGCACCGTGCCCTATGTGACCTATGCCCTCAGATAGCCTGAATCTGTTTCTGTTGCTTGCACTCAGGGTCCTCTAACTGATACACAGGCTCCTGATGATCAGCTCTCCCCATACCCCTGGACCGACCACTTCTGCTTGCAAACACCATAGACAAGCTTCATCCTGGGACACGAAATAAAACAAGGTTCAGTTTCCAGAACAGCCAGTTAACAGTAAGAGGCGGCTAAGGTCTCTCTTACTTCCAAGTCAAACTGGCCAGGGAGCCAGGGCAGGGCTGAGCGCTTTCTGAATCGCCGGCTCCTCTCTCCCTAGATGCAGTGGCTGGCACACTGTGAGCATCAGTTCTACGGGTGCAGGATGATGACTGACTGAACGCAGTGGTGCACTCCTCTACGGCACAGCCAAAGACGCCTGCTGGTGTTTGGGAAGAAAGTCTCTGTGTATGTATTTTCCCATCTAATTCTGTACCTAGAGACTGGAAACGTTTCCCAGAATGATTGGAGAAAATGTCAGTCTTCATTATGGGGGGGATGGATCTGCTTTGGGGAAGTTTGATTGAATGTCCAAGAGTCACGATCTGTCTTCATTGAATACTAAATATAAATATGAAGAATCAGAAAAGACAACCAGATTGTGAAAAATCTCCCAAATTTATCTTTGCGGTGCTGTTAAATCCATTTCTGATTAAAATAATTCATCACTTATCTACAGCAAGCAATACTGGTTGGTTATCCATATGTGACTCTGTCTTAGAAACAGGCACCAACTTCAAGGGATTTTTAATAAAAATACATTATTTTTAGCCAGCAATTTGGTTCCCAGGGCTGCTTGCTGACAGAGGGAAGGGAACTGTTCTGAGTCAGTGAAGGTTTTCCAGAAAATAAATTAAGGAGAAAACAAGAGAGGCAGCTAGTTCCCCATCCGAGACAAATTCATGGTGCTTACCTCTGCCTCCCTCAGGTTGCATTTTTCTTAGTTTTTGGTGGGGGATGGGGCTGGGTGTGGCTGTGGTTTTGTTTTTCATTAAGTCAATCGGGTGTCTCCAGAGAACTCTTGCAGCTTCCTTGAAAGTGTGAAAGTTTTTTCTCCTTGAAAGGAGAAAAATTTGAGAGATGGCCCAGAATATGCCCACATTCAAAAGATCTTTGGGATGACATTCAAGACCCCTCACAACCTAATCTGTTGCCCAGGTCCCCCAGAGCTGTGCTTCAGGTGTGTTCAAATCTCTTCTTTCTGCAGAAGAGTAGGCATGTTCTCCGTGACATCAAAGCGGGAGAAAAGAAAACTGATTCATATATGCTTGCGTTTGTATCAAGCTAGTCCGGAAGGAACCTGAGGAGACCAAAGAGAGTGGTTACATGCAGGGGGGTGGGGTGGGGCAGGGAGGAGGGTGGGAAGTGGACGGGTGGATGTTGGGATGGGGAGAGAGGGAGATATTCACATACACCTCTTTTTGCCTCTCGAATTTGAACTATGGGAATGTGTCACCCATTCAGAAATAAAAGGGAAGGAAGGAGGACAGGAGAGAGAGGGAAGGAATTCTCATGATTCCAGGAACACATTTCCAGGCCTTTGCACTCGTGATTCCCTGGATGACTTGCTGGACTTCACATCCACGCACATCCTTCCCTATTTTACCAGGAGAACTCCTGTGGATGCTTCAGAACCCAATGCACATTCCACCTCCTTTGTGAATACATCACCTAAGAAGAGTCTCTGTGCTTTAAAGCACCCTGGTCAGAATATATGCTCTCCATGGGCAGGACTAGAGATGCCTTATTCTCTGCTGCAGCACCAGCCCTGATTATGGTGCCCAGCATATTGCAGGTGCTTAATAAGCATCTGTTGAGACACAGAAAACCAACTTAAGGTTCCTGAGGGGTGGGGATGAGGTGGGTGGAGGGATGAACTGGAAGTTCAGGATTTGAAGATATAACTACTACCTATAAAACAGATAAACAACAAGGTTCTACTCTATAGTACAGGGAACTCCATTCAATACCTTGTAATAACCTATAATGAAAAAGAATATGAAAAGGAATACACATATACATATATGTATAACTGAATCACTATGCTGTACACCAGAAATTAACAACATTGTAAACCAGCTATACGTCAATAAAAAAAAAATCTGTTGAATGAACGAGGAGACATAAGGAGGCTCCTTAACACAGTGGTTAAGAGTATGAATGTTCATAGCAGCACTATTTACCATAGCCAAGACATGGAAACAGCCTAAATGTCCATCAACAGATGACTGGATATATTTATACAATGGAATACTATTCAGCCATAAAAACCGACAACATAACGCCATTTGCAGCAACATGGATGTCCCTGGAGAGTGTCATTCTAAGTGAAGTAAGCCAGAAAGAGAAAGAAAAATACCATATGAGATCGCTCATATGTGGAATCAAAAAAAAAAAGAATAAAAACATAAATACAAAACAGAAACAGACTCATAGACATAGAATACAAACTTGTGGTTGCCAAGGGGGCAGGGGTGGGAAAGGGACAGACTGGGATTTCAAAATGTAGAATAGATAAACAGGATTATACTGTATAGTGCAGGGAAATATATACAAGATCTTCTGGTAGCTCACAGCAAAAAAAAATGTGACAATGAATATATATATATATATTCATGTATAACTGAAAAATTGTGCTCTACACTGGAATTTGACACAACATTGTAAAATGACTATAACTCAATAAAAAATGTTAAAAAAAAAAAAGAATACGAATATTGATATTAGGCAGACCTGATTGATAGGGACTGTGTGACCTTGGAAATGTGAACTAACCTCTCTGAGATTCAACTTCTCTCCCCAGGGGTGAGGCAAAGGTTCACTAAGGTAGTTCGTGTGCAACGAACATGCAGTGCTAGCAGTATTATTCTGATTGTATTTGCAGTGTTAGCTGTCACATTGTATGACAATCGCCTGCCACACTTCTGCCTCCACCTCCAGGCTGGAGTTTCTCGAGGGTAGGGACTTTGCTCCAGCTCTGTCACATCTCTGCAGTGCCAGCCCTAGGCTAGAAGGCAGCCAGCAGGCAGTTCTCAGAAGGGTTTGTTGACTGACTTTAAAAGGGAGCAAAGGAATGAGGAGCCTTCTGCCAAAGGGGAAGGAGGGGAACAGATGGCAGGTAGGACTCACTCTTGCTGATAACTGGGACCCCAGAAACACAGAGCATCCCAGAGCTGGAAGAGAACAGAAGCCGGATGTCAGCCCTGCAGCCATCTCATAACGGGGATTCAAAATGAGTTGAGAGCTGGAGCCTGAGCTCT
This sequence comes from Camelus ferus, assembly GCF_009834535.1. NCBI lineage: Eukaryota > Metazoa > Chordata > Mammalia > Artiodactyla > Camelidae > Camelus > Camelus ferus. Next base: position 20,403,793 of record NC_045713.1, on the reverse strand, counting down.
GCCACCCTTCAGTTGGAGCCCTGCTGAGCCAGCCCTCACCCACTCACTTCCTCCTGCAGGGAGGGCGCCTCAACCCTCTCTTCACCAGCCCCCTTGCCCGGCAGCCCTCTTCTGGTGTGGCTCTCCCCCGAGGACCACCTGCCCCAGCTCCAGCATGTGCAGCCTACTTACCCTCTTTGCCCATCCCCCTGGGAACTGGTTCACTTCCCTGCACTGACCTTCAATCTTTTATAAACCATGGGTAGCTCCTGTTGGTCAAGCCCATACCCAGTATTTGGCAGGTGTTTCCCCACTTTACAGAGGGGAAAACTAAGGATCAAAGAGGTTCAATGACTTTCTCACAATCGTACAACTATTAAGAGGCCAAAGGCAGGACTTCATCATAGGTCTGTCTGATTCTAAGACAAGGGCTCCTAACTGCACCCCAGGTCGCCTTCCCCTGTGAGACCCACAGAGGAGGCTCGCTGAGTATTCCACCTGGTCCACCCTAGTAGCTCCTTCAGACTGCCTGTTCCAACTGGGAATGCAGCATTTCAGGCAAGGCATCAACAAAGATCTCTTTGAATACTTTCCCAGATGGGGAGCTCACTCCCTCCCTGCCTCTTTCTGGTTTCCTTTCCCTGAGCTGGTGGGCAAGCTGATGCTCTTTGGAGACTCCCAGAAGAGGAGGAGGGTCTCTGCTGCCCTCGCCCTGCCTCCCACCTCCCAGAGTTCAGCCTGAACCCACCTCAGAGGGAAGACTCAATTCTTCTTGCCCTGGGCACAGTGCGGGGCATACAATAGATACTTAAGATAGCTGTCTCTGAGTTTTGCCTGGGCAACTGATGCCCCGAGGGAGGGACCCTCCCCTTGGTCCAGGCTGTATCTGACACACCTGGCTATTCCTTCAAACAACTGTGTTGGCACCATCACAACGTACCTTGGGTAGTTAGGATGGCAGGCTGCTGTCTGGATGAAAGTGTATTAATCAACCCGAGTGTTTGAATCCAGCTTCCATTTACTGCATTCACTCTGTCATTAAATATTCACTGTGAATGTACCGCGCTGGGCACCAAAAACCCAGACGTAAATCAGACAGCCCCTGAGCTCAGAGAGATTCCCAGGGAATCAGGGTGGTAGAAATGGAAACAGAGGCAAAGATGCAACATGGAAAGGAGAACTGATGACACTATAATTAACACTTTGCATCATTCTTAACGCTCCCCCCTTGCCCTGCAGACTGGGTGCTCCTGGACAGACCATACCTGCCTTGTTGATCACTGCTTTTCCTTGCACAGAGCCGGTGCTCAGTGGGAGCTCACTGCTGATCTGGCGAGTGAACGAATGAACAAACGAACAAACGACTCAATGAATCCATGTCCTAGAGGTTTATACAATGCGTTGCTGGAACATAGCAAGCAGACACCAACTCCTCGGAAAGAGAGGGCTGAACAAGGAGTTTAACTTCATGGCTCATGTGCTGGTGGGGGTGGGAATTGGTGGGGTGAGGAAACTGCAACTAAGCAGAAGATGCTGACCGGATGAAGGCAAAGAGATACAGAAAAGTCTGAAAGGTTTGGGGAGCTACAAGTGCCTCAGTGTGACTGCAGAAAGCACTTCAGCGCTGTGTAAACACACTCCTAATTATCTGAATTTTGAGCACAGCATTGAGTCTGAAAAAGAAGCAGTTGTGGCCTGTGGTTTACATGTGGGAAAGGGGAGGAGCTGTGTCCACACCCGTCGGGAGCAAAGTCCCCTCGTAATCCTTCTCCTTCTGTCCAGCCTGGGTTCCTGGACCTGCAGACGTGACCTTGAGCATCTGGCTCCCGTGGGATGGAGACCATCGGTGCCTCCCAGGCAGACAGGCACGTGCTGAAATTCACAGCACACTCTCCAGCGACCGGGCAAGTGATTCGCCCTTTCCTGGGTCTGACAGATCCCTGGGCTGCTCATCGACCAGTGTGCCTACCCCTACGCACCGTGATTAGCCAGGGCGCAGTGACAGTGGCTGACATTAATTATCTGTGAGTTAGAGGCATCTCAGAGCACAAACAGAGGGCTGTCAGCAGAGCAAGGCAGTGTCATGATCGCTCCTGAGCTTTGCAGCTGGGACCGTGAGCAGGGACAGGGGCCTTCAGGGTCAAGGAGGGGTGGGCGAGGCCAGCAGCCCTTCCCAGCAGTCTCCAGGGTTGTCCAACAACAACCTTTGGGTTAATTCGCGAGAAGATCAGGCTCTCGGTTGTGAGCAATGCGGTACCCCTCACCCTGCCCCAGCACCCCATCCATCACCACATCCTGGCAGTCCTCCCTCCTAACTAGTTCTCTCATCTGTCCACATCCTTGCATTTCACCGATGCCAGCCTGGTCCCTCAGCATCGCAATTTCCTCCTATCTTGTCCTTTTCTCTACTCAGGCCCCGTCTCTGCACACAGCAGCCAGAGCGGACCTTCAAAGTCCAAGGCAGACCTGCCACTGCTCCGCTCAGAGCCCACCATCCTCTGCAAACCCAGCACGTGACCCTGCTGGACCCTGCAGCTTCACCTCCCCTCCAGCCCTCTGCTCCCCAGTCACAGTCACTTTCAATCGCTTTTCTAACTGCTCCGCTTGCCAGGTGACTTTTGCACATGATGTTCCCTCTGAGTGGAAGGCTCTTCCCTCTTCCCCGCCAAGTCCTTGGGTTCCGTAACTCTCATATCATGTGCCCTTTCCCCCACACAGTTACCCTCAACCCCAAACCATGGCAGGCTCCTCTGTCTCACCAGGAGGCAGTGCAGTGTAGCGGCCAGAGGCAGGGAAGCTGGCGGCACACAGCCTCGGTTCAGTCCCAGGCCACTCCCTGGCTGTGTGATGCCGAGCAAGGTGCTTCGCCTCTCTGAACTTCAGTTCTCTCCTCGATGTAAATGGAGATGACAACAATACCCATCCCGCAGGGCTGTTTTAAGGACTAAATGAGTTAGCAGAGGCGGAGGGCACTTGGAACAAAGCATGGCACACGTGTGCTGTGAAAGCATCAGCCGTTGCTGTTTACACACTTCTTGTTTCTCTGTTTGTAACTGCACCCTCCTTAATGGGATAATTTGATTAGCTCTGTCTTCTTCAGCGTTATCCAGGCCAGGCTGTTTCAGCTTCAGCACTGGTGACATTTGGGGATGGATAACTCCTTGTCGGGGGCTGTCCTGTGCATTGTGGGATGTTTAGCAGCATCCCTGGCATCTACTCACTAGATGCCAATAGCATCCTTCTATTGTGACCATCAAACATGTCCCCAGGGTTTGTCCAGTGTTGCCTGGGGAAAGCCCACCGGGGGAGGACCCCTGCTCTGGTCTCTGTGCGAGCAGGGAGGACAGCTGGTCTCCTTCACAGTCTCCTCCCAGCACTTCGCACAGTGCCTGGCTCAGAGCAGGTGCTCACTCAGTATACATTAAATGAATCAATGAAGGAGTGAATGAATGAATAATAACATAGAAATAAAACTCCCTGGGCGGTGGTTTCTGGAGCAAATCTTCACACAGCCTGGGTTCTCGGCAGGCCCTGATCACCTCCTCTCTCCAACGGCCTGTCCCCAACTGTCCTGGTCAGCATCTGGTGCCCGGCCAACGTCAAGTCCTCAGGCTCTAGAGAACGCAGGGTCCCCGGACAGCTTCAGTAAAGACCCCGGGGGCTGCAGGTTCTGGACTGGGAGCCCGACCACTGTAGACCGCCCCCAGCCCCCTTCAGCCCAGCGGTTTGAAGAACAGTCAGGCCTTTGCCCAAAGTCCAGTGGTCCCACTGCCCGCCGCGCCTCAGCCCCCACTCTGCCATCTGTGTTCCATGCGCCACTGGGACATCTCACACACGGGGTGAATCCAGGTCGTTAAACTTTGTGGAGGCCCAGAGCAACCCACAGTCAGTGGGCCTGTCTTACTTATTTTTTTAGCTTAGGTTGCTAAATTCCCTTATATAGGAAAGGAGTGAATGACAAAATCCTTACTTTTTTCACTGAAGTATAGTTGATTTATAATATATTTGTTTCTGGTGTACAACATAGTGATTCAATATTTTTATAGATTATACTTCATTTAAAGTCATTGCAAAAGAATATCTGTATTTCCCTGGGCTGTACAATATGTCCTTGCAGCATATTTATTTTATACATAGTGGTTTGCACCTCTCACCCCCCTCCCCCTGTGTTGCCCGTTCCCCTTCCCTCTCCTCCCTGGTAACCACTAGTTCATTCCCTATATTTGTGAGTCTATTACTGTTTTGTTATATTCTTTCCTTTGTTTTATTTTTCAGATTCCACATATCAATGATAACATAGTGTTTGTCCTTCCCTATCTACTTATCTCACTAGGCATAATTCTCTCTAGGTCCATCCATGTGGTTGCAAATGGCAGAATTTCATTCTTTTTTATGACTGAGTAATATTCCATAGTACATATGTGTGTATGTACATATATAATATGTATATCTTCTTTATCTCTTCATCTGTTGATGGACACTTGAGTTGCTTCCATATCTTGGTTATTGTAAAAAAACGTTGCTATGAACATCGGGGTACATGCACTTTTCTAATTAGTGTTTTCATTTTCTTCAGATATATACCCAGGAATGGAATTGCTGGATCATATGGTAACTCTGTTTTTAGGTTTTTGAGGAACCCGCATACTGTGTTCAGACAAAAGTCTTAATCATAAAAGTAAGGGTAGGGAATGTGGTAGCTTCATCTCCCTCTGAAGTGAAGAGTACAAAAAGACATATAAATGGAACCTGCTATGGCCTGTTGGAAATTTTAGGAAAGCTAGGATTTAGTGATGAAGAAAAATCTTGCACCCAGTTCCAATCTGTGAGCTTTTTTCCCCACCTATAAGCAATTTTCCAACACCAACCAAGTAACCTAAAATTCAACTCAGTTCTGACTCTACCTGGAGAGAGCATCAGATCCCACAGGTGAAGGGCTCAGCCTCCTCCACTTCGGAGGCCAGTGTCAAGTCCAGTCGTCACCTGGGTTTCTGATCTACCAGCTATGACAGATTATAGATCTAGAGGGTCCAACAACTGCCTCCTTGGGTTTGATCAATTTGCCAGAGCAGCTCACAGAACTCAGAGAAATATTTTACTTAGTAGCTCACTGTATTACAGAAGCATGTAACTCAAAAACAGCCAAATGGAAGAGATACACAGGGCCAGGACATGAGAGGAGGTGCAGAGCTCCCATGCTCTCTCCGAGAGCTCCACTCTCCCTGGATCTCCATCCATTGACCAACTAGGGGCTTTATGGCGGCTTCCTTACATAGGCATGATTGATTAGCTCATTGGCCATGTTGACTGAACTCAGTCTCCAGCACCTCCTCTCCCCTCCCTGGAGCTCGGGGTAGGACTGAAAGTTCCAGCCCTCTAATCACATCCTTGTTTCTACTGGCAACCAGAACCACCCTTTGGTGTTTTCCAACAGTTGCTTCATTGACATAACAAAAGACGCCTTTCCTACTCTGACTCTTAGGAAATTCCAAGAGTTTTAGGAGCTCTGTGGCCAGAAACAGGGACAACCACCAAATATATACTTGTTATAAACCACAATGTCACAATGATGATGAAGAAGATACCAATGATGGCACCTACAGTTACAGTATTTATTGGTTACAAACTGTGCACCGGGCTCTTTATTGTGCATCGATGCTGTATGTACTATTGTTAGAAATGGAGATTCAGAAGTTAAAATACTTGCCAAGCTCATGCAGCTGGGAGGTGATGGCGCCTGGACATTCAGAACATTCACTCTTCAACAATATGTCAGATATTGCAAGCCGGTATTCACGGCTCAGCTCTAGCCTGCAGGCATATTTCATTTGACCCATAGAGCGCTTTCAATTGGTTGTCAATATTTAGATATAGGATTTTGGTGTTGTTTTTCTTTTTCTTTTTTTTTTTTTTTTTTCATATTACTAAAGTATCTTAGTTTCTGGCTTTTGGAAAATTCAGAACATTTGACATCACCAAGCCATGATTCCCACACGGTAACTACTGGCCAGGGCTGTCCAGTTTTGACCCATCTGGGGTTCACCATCTTGCCAAAGTCTGTACCCAGGCCATGGCTCTCATTAGGTTATAGGCTGGCTCCGAATGCATTTGCATTTTCAACCTTACTATTTCCACAACCTTACCAAGGCCACAGGTTGAGGGTTAGCCACCTGGCTGTTATGATGCTACCGAGTGACCTTCTCCTGGCCCAACGGTCAGAGGCTGGTTCTGGGACCTTGCTGGCCTTCCAGGTCTCTGGGGGTCTGGTGTGGGCTGGGCCTGATGGGAATCCAAGTAACTGGTCCACAAGCTGCCACGGCATTGCCCTTAAAAAGCATGACATGAACTTAGATCAAAAGATGGAATTGGTTTGGGAGGGGGCAGGTCCTGGGCTCTCCGCGCGCAGCGTCTGCGGGGAGAAAACAATCCTCTGGGCACAAACAAGATCGATGCCAGCTCAGTGAATTCCCCCAGAAACTGTGAAGTTGCATAAAAGATTTGATCAAAGTCCCCATCAGCCGCCAAGCTGTAATGACTTCTGTGATTTTTTTCTTAACCAGATTTTAATTTTTATGTTTATTATTTGGGGACTGATGGAGCAGAGGAGGCTCCTCAGCCTCCAGATTCCACTCTCATTCTCTCCCGTGAAGCACTTTAAGAACTCGGAAAAACTCAACTGCAGAGGAAAAGCATTTGGCTCTCAGGGTTTCATGTTTTGTTCCCGCTCCCCGGGCTTGGAGACAGCTCAGGAACTTAATTAAAATCAATGGAGAAAAAGAATTGAATAAATCACAACATGAATATCTCTGAAAGTCTATATCACAGCGCAGCAGCGTAGGGGTGAAAAAAAAAAAACGATGTTCTGTTCCCTCTCTCCCTCTGGAAAGAGGAAAAATTAAAATTATCTGAGTGCACTTGATCTCTCTCTCTCTGTCTCTCTATCTCTCTCTCTCCCTTTGCCCCTGTCATCCTCCCTCCCAGCTGAAACCAGGAATAGGAGGGAGAGACTCTCAAGAGGTCAAAGGTATGGATCTGGCCTTCATTCCCAATAGAGGTCACGAGGACACAGAAAAGCCCCCCATGCATTATTGAACGTAAGACATGTGACATTAGTCTTCCTCCAGCAACCTTACAGAGTCGTCATGCTTAAGCCCCAGTTTGCAAATGAGGTTAAGAAAATGTCCCCAAGTTTACCCAGGCTTCAGGTGGTCCTTGAGGTCCATTTACCTTGAACTCGACCAGATCTCCTTCCCCAAGTAGCCCAGAGATTCTCCCTAGCCCTTGCGGACTAATTCCTTCCAGGGCGTATGAATCACACACAGGAAGGGGCGGGAGAGGACGTCCCAGGAGCACCGGCCTGACCTCTCCCTTCAGCACAATCACACTTCACAGCTCTGTCCCCAGAAGAACAGAGCTCATTCCTTACATAGCCAGAGGAAGAAATTCTCCTCCAGCCTGGAAAATGCACTTCAGCGTCTAACATCCCGCATTCTCCATGGAGCAGATCTTGCTCACATCTAACCTGAATCTTTGGGGCTGCAGACTGGATCTTGCCCTTGGGGTAAATCTGAAAATGAGTGATGGAGCCTTTTCCTTCCTTCATCCCTCTCTCCCTCCATCCTCCCCAGAGTTCTGCCCTCCTGCCTCCCAAAGCAGGTAAAACACCCAACCCAGTGCCTGGCACAGAGCTTGAGTTCATTAAACATTAAGTCTTTGTTTTTCCTTCTTCCTTCCACCATGTCTGGGCTCAGGGGGGTCACTGGCCACCCCATCCTCTTGGAGTTGTTCACAGTCTCAAAAGAAGGACCAGGCTTAAACAAAGAGCTGCAATTCAGAGACGCAGAAGTGATAACAGAGCTAAAACTACCGTGGGATGCCAGGGAAAGACTTGCCGCTGCCTTTTATGACCCAGTCTCCATCATGTCACCACCCAGCTAACCTCCCCATTGCCCTGAGGACAAAGGCTGGGTCCTGGGGCCCTGGCTGATCTGGCCCTGCCTGGTGGCGTTCTCCTCTCTTTCCTATGCTGGCTCACTCCCTGCCCTCAGGGTCCTCCCACAAACTCTTCCTTCTTCCTGGAGTATTCCTGCCTCCCCACTTCATCTGGCCATATCCTGTTTATCATCCATACTCTGCTTAAATGTCATCTTCCCAGGAGGGCCTTTGGTACCCCCACCCCCAAGCAGTGCAAGTCCCTTGCTATGTGCTCAAGCTACATAACATGGGAGAGTTACCTTTTTAAACACCTTCAACACTGAATGAGTATTTACTCACCAATGTCTGTCCCTCCTGCTTGACAATAAGCATCCTGAGGGCAGGCAAGGCTTCAGAGCGGGAGATGGTGTTTTGGTTGGGTCTCGATCGTTCAATGGGACAGACCAATGGGAGAGGGACAGTCAGATGAAACGAGAACATAAAAGGAGTTCCTGGCTTTGGATCATCATATTTGTATAGGTGAACTATTGCCCCATAATGCTGTAAAACAAACTGCCTCCCACTCAGTAGCTTACAGCAAAAAGGATTTATTCTCATGCTCTGGGACTAACGCTCAGCTGATCTAGGCTGCACTTGGCCAGCAGCTCTGGTGCAAGCTGCCAGTTGGCTACACTTGGCTCCAGGCTCCGGTTGACTCAGGCTCACACGTGGCTCAGGCCCCATGTGTGTTTGCTCTGGACCCAGATGGAAGGGACTGCAGCCACCCGGGGTACATCCTTTTCGTGGCAGATCACAAAACAAGATCAGGATGCAACAGGACACTCGAGAACACATGGGGCCTCTTGCAGCCTTGGCCACAATGGGCACTCAGCACTCCCACCCCCACTCAGGCCACACCCAGCACCCATGGGCTGTGGGAACGAGTACCGCTCTACCAGAAGAACTGCAGGCACGCGGGCACAAGCACGGATACAGTGTTTAATCCCGGGAGGGTGTGAACATTGCAAAGAAGACTCCATCCCTCACAGCAAGAGCAGACTGATGTAGAAGGAGGACTCAAAGATGACCTCTAGGCTCTTATTTGTGCAAGTGACAGGAATGTGTGTCACTCTTTGAGCTGAAGACACAAGAGGATGAGCACAAGTTAAAGGGATGTTGAGCTCCATTCTGAGCATGTTGACTGCAGACAGTGACCGGGACCCACCTACTCAAATGCTGGCACTAGCAGACAGGAATTAAATCCCTCCTCAGCCCTCACATGGGATTTCCCTGTTTACCCACCATTATTCAGTCAGCAACTGTCATGTCTGCCTTACATGATGGGAAAGGAGGGGAGAGGCTGTCAGCTCTTTTAATCTCTTTCTGTCTGAGCACACTGGGGTCTCACATTCCCTTCCTCCAACTTGGGAAGATGAGCCATCCCCATGATTTATCACTTCTTGTTTTTATTTGCTCTTGTTTTCATCAGCCTCCAGCAAGATGCTACAATTGTTTCCCAAAAGTACATCCAAGAGAAGGCACTGATTTCAGAGTAACCAGCAGTCTCTGTGCGATGATGCAGTCCCGCAGGGATTGTGCGTGTGGGGCCAGAGCTTTTTGCCAAGAGCTCCTAATGCTTCTCTGAGCACAGCCTGCATCGAGCTCTGAATCACCATGGGGCAGAGGCTGCTGCTGGGAGTTAAGTGGCTACAGCAGCGCAGGTTAGAGGTTTGCAGGGGCAGGGAGCCCACAGATCATTACAGTAATAGGGAGGCTTGATGTGTTGCTGGTGCTCCACCCGTCACCCCAGGACCCTGCTCTGGAGAGAGGTAGGGAGAGGTAAAGGGGCCAGAAATACACAGGTGCCCTGATGTGAGGACCTTCTGATGTGCCCACTCATCCAGCCCAATTGAGATAAGCCTGGAGAAACACAGTCTGATCTGTTTTTAGCTTAGCAAGGGTGATCAAAGTCACCAGGTCTGGACTAGAGAGAGAAGGTGTGCGACATCTATCATGATGTGGCTTAAAACTAGGAGTCAATTCTGCGACCAAACAGGAAATAATAAACTCAGGCAGGGTCAGGGAGGGGAGAGCTGGGGGAATAGCAAAATCTAAAGTAAGAATCACAAACTCAAATGACTTCAGGGCTAAAGTAAGAAAAATAACAGGATGAGACATGCAGGGACTAGATCATGGAGAACTTACATTCCACCAAGATAAACACCTGCTATTCAATTCAAACTAGGTAGAAATGAAGGGTAGGGTTTTCCAACTATTCTGGAGAAGCTAGAAAATTATAGAAATGTTTTTAAGTGGAATCATTTAATTTTTAAATACTGGCCACTAATTCTATTCATTTTTTTTAACAATATAGACTTCTGGTTTCTGGTCGGGTATGTAAGGAGTTTAGAAATTGCCAACAAGCAGAAAGCTGCACAAACTGAAAAATCAACAAGTCTTCTTAAATCCTTCAGAGAAGTCAGGTCACAGGGAAAAATCACTGCCCCCAAAACTGTAGAAACAGACAGGTGGACACAGAGAATCACTGAGCATACTGAGCAGCAACCCAGGAGCAGCAACCTCCCTGGATCTCCACGGAAACCAGTGCTGGGGTAGGGAAATCTGAAGTGTATCTGACGAATTGCTGGAGGCTCAGTGTGGACAAACCTGAGAGATGAAAACTCCAAGGCAACCCAGTTACGGGAGGCGGGGGTGTGGTGGGGTGAGGGGAGGCACGCTGTTGCGAGTTTTACCTCCAGGAGCCCAACCTAGTCCTCACAGTGACTATCGGAGAAAAACCCCCTCATGCTCTCTGTAGGGGAGGGGAAAGGGAACCGCTCTGCAATAGCCCATGGCCTTCTGCTCTTCGTCACAAGGCTTGCCCTCAAGAGAAACCATTCTGTCAGGGCTTAAGCTGCTGGGGTTTCCTCAGAATCTAACCTACTTGGGGTCGGGGGAGAGGGAAATATCTAACTCCAGTCCCCTCTAGTCATCCTGTCCAAACTAAGGGAGTAAAAAAAAAAAAAAAAAAAAAAAAATGAGAAGCCCTGGTGAATTCCATAGTCCAGGAGCACAGGCTCCACCTAAAAGACTGAGACCTAATCAGAGGGCTGGAAACTGCTACAAAACCAGAGTCTGATATGGCAGGAATGTTGAAATTATCAGAACAGGAAATTTTTTAAAACTATGATTAATAACCTATAAGGGCTTTAATGAAAAAATAGACAACATGCAAGAACAGATCGAAAATGTAAACAGATAGAAATTTTAAGTAAGAATCAAAAAGAAATGCTAGAGATCAAAACATTGTAACTGAAATGGAAAAAAAAACTCCTTTTATGGGCTTATCAATATACTGGACGTGGCTGAGGAAACAATCTCTAGGCTTAAGAATATGACAACAGGAACTTCCAAAACTGAAAAGCAAAGGAAAAAACAAACAGAAAAAAAAAAAAAAAAAAAAAAAAAAAAAAAAAGAACAGAATACCCAAGAACTGTGAACAGTTACAAAAGGTATAACATACGTGTAATGGGAACACCAGAAGGAGAGGAGAGAGAGAAAAGAACAGAACAGAAACAGTATTTGAAGCAGTAATGATTGAGAATTTTCCTCAAAATTAATGTCAGACACCAAACTACAGATTCAGGAAGCTCAGAGAATACCACACAGGACAAACAATGCCCCTCCTCCCCCCAAAAATTATACCTAGGCATATTATATTCAAACTTCAGAAAAATCAAAGATAAACAAAAAATATTGAAATAAGCCAGAGGAAAAAAATACCTTACCTAGAGAGGAGCGAATATAAGAATCACATCTGACTTGTCCTCAGAAACCATGCAAGTGAGGAGAGAGTGGAGTGAAATACTTAAAAGTGTTGAGAGAAAAAACTGCCAACCTAGAATTCTGCACTCTTAAATCATCCTTGGGAAGTAAAAAAGAAATAAAAGATTTCCCAGACAAAAAAAAAAATTGAGGGAATCTGTTGCCAGTAGACCTGCCTTGCAAGAAATGTTAAAAGAAATTCTTCAGAGAAGAGGAAAATAATATAGGTTGGAAACTCAAATCTGAATCAAGAAAGGAAGAGCATCAGAGAATAAATAAATGAAGGCAAAAAACATTAAAGTCTTTTCTTTTTCTTAATTGATCTAACAAATAATAGCTTGTACAAAATAATAATAAAAGCAACAATATATTCAATTATGTATGCTTCTATTTGTACGCTTATGTATTCTTATGTCTAACATGCTCATGTAATATTATGTATTCTTATGTATAATACGCTGATGTATACTTATGTGTAAGTGAAATGAATGACAGGAATGGTACAGGGGGTGGGAAGGAAGAATTAAGAATACAGGCATGAGTGGGGTATAGCTCAGTGGTAGAGAGCCTGCTTAGCATACACAAGGATGTGGGTTCAATCCCCAGTACCTCCATTAAAGAAAAAGATAAATAAATAAAACCTAATTACCTCCCCCCAAAATAAATAAATAAAAAAATTTTTTTAAAGAATACAAGCAGATCTCAAAGATATTGCACATTCACTTCCAGACCACCACAATAAAGCAAATATTGCATTAAAGCAAGTCATGTGAATTTTTTGGTTTTCCAATAAATATAAAAGTTATGTTTACACTGTATTCTAATTAGTATGCAAAAGTATTATGTCTTAAAAAATGTACATACCTTAATTTAAAAGCATTTTATTGCTAAAAAATGCTAATCATCATCTGACAATGCAGGGTTGCCACACACCTTCAATTTGTAAAAACTGCAGTATCTGTGAAATGCAATAAAGTGAAGTGCAATAAAACAAGGTGTGCCTGCACTGTGTTACTACAAGGCCCTTGCACTCTCCATGAAGTGGGACAGTGTTATTTGAAAGTGGACTTGGATTGGCTGTAAATGTACATGGCCAACTCTAGGGAAATCATTTTTTTAAAGAGAGAAAAAAAGTAATCGTAATTGACATGCTAACAAAGGAGAGGAGATTAAATCATATAAAATGCTCAATTAAAACCGCAAAAGGCAGAAAAGGTGGGAAAGACAAAAATAGGAACAAAAACTGGGTAACAAATAGAAAAAGCAACAAATATGATTCATATTAACCCAACTATATCAGTAATCACTATAAACATCAACAGTTTAAATCTACCAATTAAATGATAAAGATTGTCAGAGTGGATCAAAAACCAAGACACAACTAGGCCTTGTCTACCCGAAACATATAGTAAAAGTAAAGGGATGGAGAAAGATACATCATACTGACATTAATCAAAAGGAAGTGGGAGTGGCTATGTTAATTTCAGATTGAAGAGCCTTAAGAGCAAGGAAGGTTACCAGGGATAAAGAGGGGCATTGCATAATGATTAGGGGGTCCATACTCCAAGAAGACATAAAAATCTTTAACGTGTACATGCCCAACAACACCAAAGTATGTGAAGCACAAACTGATAGGGCTGCAAGGGGAAATAGATGAATCCACTATTATAGTTAGAGATTTTAACACCCGTTTGTTGGAAATGGGCAAATCCAGCAGGCAGAAAATCAGTAAGGACACAGTTGAATTGAAAGCAACATCAGTCAAATGGATATAATTGACATCACTGGGCTAATTTATCTAACAAGAGCTGATTACACATTCTTCTCACACTCACATGGAACATCCACCGACACAGACCACATTCTGGGCGATAAAATACACCTTAAATTTAAAAGAATAGAAATCATATGATGCCTGCTCTCAGACCACAGTGGAATTAAACTAGAAATCAATAACAGAGAAATAACTGGAAAATCCCCAAATACTTAGTGATTAAACAACACGCTTCTAAATAATGCATGGATCAAAGAGGAGAATTTAAGAGAAGTTCTAAAGTATTTTGAACTAGATGAAAATTAAATACAACTTACCAAAATTTGTGGGATGCAGTGAAAGCAAAGCTTAGAGAAAAATGTATACTATTGAATATATTAAAAAAAAAGAGAGAGAAAGATCTAAAATCAATTATCTAAGCTTTTACTGTAGAACACTAGAAAAAGAAGAGTAAATTAAATTCAAAGTAAGCAGAATAAATAATTAAAATCAAAGCAGAAATCAATGAAATTGAAAATCAATAGAGAATATCAACAAAATCATAAGCTGGCCCTTTGAAAAGGTCATTAGAACTGGTACGCCTTTAGCCAGGCTGACTATTAAAAAAACAGAGAAGACACAAATTACTAATATCAGAAATGAAAGAGGCAACATCACTACAGATCTCATGAACATTAAAAAGATAATAAAGGAATATTATGAACAACTCTATGCCCATATATTGCATAACCTAGATGAAATTGTCCAGTTCCTTGAAAGACACAACCTGCCAAAACACACACAAGAAGAAACAGATAATCTGAAGAGGTTTATATATTAAAGAAATTGAATCAATAATTATTAATCTTACAAAACAGAAAGCACCAGGCCCTGATGAGTTCACTAGTGAATTCTACCAAACAGTTAAGGAACAAATTATCCTAATTATCCATAATCTATTCCAGAAAATAGAAGCCAAGGGAATACTTCCTAACTCATTCTGTGAGGCTATCATTACCCTAATTAATACTCCCCAGAAAACAAAGACATTACAGGAAAAGTAAAGACCAATATCTCTCATAAACATAGATGCAAAAATCCTCAACAAAATAGGAGCAAATCAAATCTAACAATGTATTTAAAGTATTATGCACCATGACCAATTGGGATCTACCCCAGGGATGCAAGGCTGGTTCGATATTTAAAATTCAGTTAATGTAATTCATCAAATCAACAGGCTAAAGAAGAAAATTTTCATGATCATTTCCATAGATGCATTTGACAAAATCCAACACCATGCATGATAAAAAAAACCCTCATCAAATTGAGAATAGAGGGGAGCTTCCTCAGCTTAATAAAGATTATCTTTTAAAAACCCACAATACCTTACAGTTAACATTATGTTAATGGTGAGAAACCCAAAGCTTTCCCACTAAGATCAGGAGCAAGACAAGTATATTCTCTCTCACCAGTGCTTTTCAACATTATACTAGAAGTCCTAGCTAACACCATGAGATAAGAAAAGGAAATAAAAGGTATACAGATTGGGAAGGAAGAAAAAAAAACTATCTTTGTTCATACATAGATGACATGATCATCTATGTAGAAAATCTAAAAGAATAGACAGAAAAACTCCTGGAACTAATAAGCAATTATATAGCAAAGTTGCAGAATACAAGGTCAATATATAAAATTCAGCCACTTTTCCATATACTATCAAAGAACAAATGGAATTTTAAATTTAAAACACATTACCATTGTGGAGGAGGGTATAGCTCAACTGGTAGGGCACATGATTAGCATACACAAGGTCCTGGGTTCAATCCCCGGTACCTCCTCTAAAAATAACTAAGTAAACCTAATTACCTCTCCCCCCAAAAAATTAAAATAAAAAAAAAATTTTAAACACATTAGCATTTACATTAGCACCCCTAGAAATGAAACACTTAGGTATAATTTTTAAAAAATATGTAAAAGATTACATGAGGAAGACTCTGATGAAAAATATCAAAGAAGAATTAAGTAAACAGATAGATCATGTTCATGGTTAGGAAAACTCAATATTGTCAAGATGTTAGTTTTTCCCAAATGATCCATAGATTCAATAGAATCCCAATCAAAAACCCAGCAAATCATTCTTTTTTTTTGGACACTGACAAACTGATTCTAAAATTTATATGAAGAGGCAAAAGACTCAGAATAGCCAACACAATATTAAGACTGAACTTACCCAACTTCAAGACTTACTATAGAGTAATCAAGACAGTGTGACATTGGAGAAAGAGCACACAAATAAATCAATGGAATAGAACAGAGAGTCCAGACATAGACACACAAAAACACAATCAACTAATCTTTGACAAAGAAGCAAAGGCAATAAGACAGAGCTAAGAGTCTTTTCAACAAATGACGCTGAAACAACTGAACGTCCATATGCAACAAAATGAATCTAGACATAGATTTTACATACTTCACAGAAATTAACTCAAAATGGGTCATAGACCTAAATGTGAAAAACAAAACTCCTACGAGATAACACAGGAGAAAACTCAATTGACCTCGGGTATGGCGATGACCTTTTACATCCAACACCAAAGGCACATTCATGAAAGAAATAACTGATAAGCTGAACCTCATTAAAATTCCAGCACCTATAACCTGTCACATATTATGACTGTGCCTTTATCTGGCAAAACTGAAAACTTCTGCTCTGGGAAAGAGCATTTCAAGGAAATGAGAAAACAAGCCCAGACTGAAAAAAAATTTTGCAAAAGATGTATCTAATAAAATACCGTTATCCAAAATATACAGAGGACTCTTAAAACTCAACAGTAAGAAAACAAACAACCCAATTAAAAAACAGGCCAAAGTAACACCTCCCCGAAGAAGATGTACAGATGGCAAGTAAGCTTATGAAAGTCAGTTCATCATCATATGTCACTGGGGAATTGCAAATTAAAACAGCAATGAGGTATCACTATACACCTATTAGAATGATCAAAATCCAAAACACAGGCAACACTAAATGCTGCTGAGGAACTCCCTCTCTCGTCACTGGTAGGAATGCATTATGATACAGTCACTTTGGAAGACAGTCTGGCAGTTTCTTATAAATGTATTCTTTCCACATAATCCAGCAATTGCACGACTTGGTATTTACCCCAAAAGTTGAAAGCTTATGTCCATACAAAAACCTTCATACAGATGTTTGTAGCAGCTTTTTTCATGATTGCCAAGACTTGGGAACAACCAAAATGTCCTTTAATAAGTGAATGAATAAAACTGTGGAATAAGTGAATAATAATGAATAAAACGAGGATTATTTAGCACCATAAAGACATGAGCTGTAAAGCCACTGAAAGCCATGGAGGAAACTTAAACACATGGTACTAAGTAAGAGAAGTCAGTCTGAAAGGCTATACTCTGTATGATTCCAGCTATATGACATTCTGGGGAAAAGGCATGCTATGGTGACAGTAAAAGGAACAGTGGTTGTCAGGGGTTAGGGGAAGTGGGGGAAAAATTAGCAGAACATGGAGAAATTTTAGAGCCCTGGAAGCATTCTGTGTGAAACTACAATGGCGGCTACACACCAGTATATATTTGTCCAAACCCACAGACTGTACACCACCAAGAGTAAACCCCGGTGTAAGCTATGGACTTTAGGTGATAATAATGTGTCAGTGTAGGCTCACTGACTGTAGGCAACAGACCACATGGTGCAGGATACCGATACTGGAGCAGGTTGTGAATGTGCGAAGATGGGGTATACAGGAACTCTCTGTACTTTCAGCTCAGTATTTCCATGAACCTAAATTTGCTCTAAAAATAAAGTTCATTAATTCAAAAGCAGAAACAATAACCCACCCAATTTTTTTGGTCTACTGAGTATCACTTGCGAGGCATGACATAGGACCAAACCCCAAACATCATTACAAGTTGATTAATGGTGAAACTGGTCCCACCATTCATCCTTCCTTCCACCCAAGCACCCATCCATCCATCCATTTATTTGGTCACAAACATAGTCAACAGCAATGCCACTGAACAGCATCTCAGTATAGGACACGGTGTGACTAGACGACAAATATTTATCAAGTGCCTATGACATTCCAAACACTATTCCAGGGTCTGGGTACAACAGCAAACAAAAATAAAAAATCTTGGCCTCATGAAATTCACAATCTGGTGAAGAGACAATGAGTTAAAAAAAAGTTTTATTTTACATTAGGTGATTAGTAGGGTGGAGGAAAAGGCACAGTTTCAAATAGAGTTGGCAGGGATGGTGTTAGAAGATGATACATGAGAAGACATAAAGGAGGTGAGGGAAAGGCGTGAGGCTGGCTACAGGGGAAGTATACTCCAAGCAGGAGGAACAAGTGCAAAGCCCCTGAGACGGGAATGTGTACGAGGAACAGCAAGGAGAGTAGCGGGAGGCGAAAAGTGGAGGGGAACAGATCACATTCCAGAGTGAGGACTCCACCTTTTATTAAGAGTGAGCAGGGAAGCCACTGGTTTCAAGCAGAGAAGTGATAGAACAAAGCTTGTTTGTTTTGTTTTTTGGTGTAATAAATATTAGTCTCAGTCCACAAACTCAGGAAGAAAAGGAATACCACTTTATTCCCCTTAAGACAACTTAACTGTGACCCTTCTCTCCCAGAGCAATCCCATCTCAACCACTACTGCACCTCCCTCCTTTGTCTAAAGTCACTCTTGAATAAGGGCCGTCTATGAAGACTGTATATGAAGACTGGAACACAAAGGTTGGCCTCTAATGAATTACATCACGGTCATTGCCAATGTCCTTGTTGTCTGATCTGCAAGAGATCCTGTGTCATGAGTGAGGCATCGAGACCTCTTGCTAAGGATCCTATCTTCCCACGCAGAGTCTGCAAACTGTATCTGTTCAGTAACTCCAGATGCTGTAACAAATAAATCCGCAATGTCGATGGCTTAATGAAATGGGAGATCATTTTTGGCTCATGTGATATTTCAGTGCAGGTGATCCTGGTTGGTGGGAAGCTCCCCTCCATTTGGTGATATAGGGACCCAAGCTTCTTGAATCTTGTGCCTCTACAACCCCCTAGAGAATCAGGAGAAGGGGCAAGAGAGAAAGGAAAGGCACATCCACTTCTTAGCCACCGTGACCTGGAACTCACACACATCACTTCTATTTACATTCCGTGAGAGAGAACTAGTCATATGACTCCACATGGAGACAGGAGAGGTTGGAAGAGGATGCCAAGCAACACTGGGAGAGCTGAAAGGCAATGAGGTTGACACGGGGCCAATGGCACCCTGGTTAGCCATGCGCAGGCTGAGTGTGTACGAGTTACTTTAACGTCAACGTGCTCCATAGAACATGGACTGAATACCAGGTGTGATCCAAAGAAAGGCTGCCTGAGTTGGAGTTCCCACTGTCACTTACTTGCCAAGTTCCCTAGCAAAACCTCTTTGAGCCTCTGTCTCCCCCATTAGACTGAGTGATCTATAAATCACATAAAGCACTGAGCACCATGTCTGCAGGCACCTGAAATCCAGAACTTCTTGTTTCATGAGGCTTGACTCTCTTATCAGCTCTGTTCTAGAATTAAGAGGTTCTGGTCTCCTTACAACTTCCTGTGTTTATCTTATCGGGACCCCTTTGGGGTGGGTCTCTGTTCTGGGAAACCAAATGCTCCCAACAGAAAAGTAGATCAGACTTATGTGAGGCTAAGGGTTCAGAATTTAAGGCAGAGAATGAAAACCGGTGTTTTGATAAGATTTCAGGGAAGGGAGGGAGGGAAGGAAAGGGGGAAGTAAAAAGGATGGATGGAAGGGTAGAAAGAAGGGGGCAGCATGTGTTAGGTAGAAAGTTGGGAAAGTGGGGAGATACAGATTAGAAAGGAGAAAGGAAGAGAGAGGGAGGAAGGAGTGAGTGGAGGGAATTGGAAGGAGGAGGAGCTGGGCTCTGAAGCCTCTTGGAGGATCTACGGATTTCTCTGGCCAGAGCCAAGTCTCACAGTGATCTGGGCCTGCTACCAAAGCCCATGCACTCCCACTAACCAGCCTTGAGGGCAGCAGCAAGCCCACTGTATCCACAGCTTCATAAAGGAGTCGTCATTTTATTGTCAAGAGCATGTGCCAATCTCATCCAAATCAATTAATTCCTTAATCACACTGTGAATGGAGCAGGATGTGAAGCGCCCATGTGGGAGCAATGAATATTAGCCGTATTTAACTGCCAAACGCTTCTGATACCATAAAGCATCCTCGAGGTTGCACAATAAAATCCAAAGTTTAATTGGTGGGTAACAAGGCCCCAGGCAATTGTACCTTATTAATGCTGACAACAGGAATATGTATGTGAGGGCGTGACAGCCGGCTAGTTAGAGTGATGCCAGCCACCAGCCCCAGGAACTGGAAGTGACTAGTGTGCGGCCCAATTGCAGAAAGATTTAGGATGTCCCTCACCATGGGATCTTTCTCAAGTGCCGAGCTGTAAATACATCCTCTCCCCCACCCACCTATGCCCCAAGGGATGTTTTGGAAAAGGTAGAGGAATTGAGAACAAAGGCTTATGGGTACAGGGAGGCAGACACTGGAGAAAGATCTGATGCAGGCAGGCTGGGCTGCCCTGTAAGATTGTATAAGTTGTGTACTGCACAAGGCCTCCACCTTGAAGTGGGGGTGCACCAGGGCTGAAATTCTGGCCTGAGCTCTGCCCACTAAAGCCATGTGCCTTGGTGTGAGGTTTTATCTTTTCTGAGAAGGCAGGTTTTTCCTTAATCCAAACATCCTGAGGGCAAACTGCATAAGCTCTTTGAAACTCAATTTCTCCATTTGAAGAGATTGCACTAGATGAGAAATTATCTTTTGAATGTAACATTGCCTAATCCCATTTTGTTCATTCAGTCATCCAACAAATACATACCAATGCCTACTGTGAACTACAGATTAGTCTAGAATCTGGAGATATGGAGATGGCCTCCTCTTTGGAGAAAAGACAGAGTCCCAGGCAAACATTTGCACCAGCAGCATACTGGAGGGGGCAGTGGGCCCACACCTCTGTTCCAGTGTAGGGAATGCCTGAGGCCTTACTTCTGTGCTGTCTCTCCTGCCGCCCGCCACAGCAAGGGCAAACAGTAGATTATTAATAATGCATTTATTATATGGCTTTGACTTTCTTTCTTATCCAGTTGTCACCACTCCCAGACTGGGATCTCCTTGAAGTCATAACTATGCCGTATTCATCTCTGGCACCCCCAAATCCAGCCTGGGGTCTGACACACAGTACAGGCTCATAATGGGTTAAGTATTTGCTATATGCTTTAAAAAAAAGAACTGTAATAAGCACTTTCCACGTACTAACTCCTTCATTCAGCATTTTTGTTCTGCAAGGGGTCATTTATTATCTTACTGTCCCTCAGCCCCTAAAACACTCTCTGCACATCACACTGTAGGGGGCAGCACACATTTTCTGTACAGGGCCAAACAGTAAATATTTTAGGTTTTGTGGGCCTAAGGTCTCTGTCACAAAGGCTCGACACTGCCACTGTAGCCCAAAAGTAACCATTGACAACACATAAACCGATGAACCTGGCTGGAATTCGTGGACACTGAAATTTGAATTTTATATAATTTTCACATGTCAAAAGTATTTTTCTTCTTCTCATTTTTTTCAACATTTAAAAATGTGAAATTATTCTTAAATTGTGGGCCACATGAAAAGAGGCTAGACTTAGCCTGTGGTCTACACCTGGCCAACCGCTGCTCTACTCAGGTTACGCGGCTGGAGGTCTGCACACTACATTTCCCAGAATTCCTTGATGCCTGGCTTTCTTTCGGGTTTTGCCGGGAGGCACTGTTGAAAGATTGGCAGGAGGAGGGGAGAAGAGTCTCACTTCCGTCAGCATCCCTCCAACATCAAAGGACAACCGTGGTTCTAGCCACTCCCAGCACCTGGCACTTAATGTCCCCAGAGATGTACACACCAGCCACCTGGTCTCCCCGGAGGCATGAGGACCACCCCTAGAGGACTTCCCTTCATGATCCACATGCCCACCTGCAAGGGATTCTCCCATGAGCGCCTAAATTCTGCAACTTCATCTCTTCCCTCTCCTCCCCAGCACTAGGGAACAGTTGCTGCCTTCCACGTTTCTAATACTTAGGATACGTCAGCCTCCCTGTTTTTTCGCTCTTTCGAGTCCCTAACACCTGTGTAATCAATCCCCTGTATTATATCCTCTCCATTTGAAATACCTGGGGTGATTTCTGTTTTCTTAACCAAACCTCAAACAATCCATCCCCACTTTACAGATGAGAAAACTAAGGCTGCTAGACATTTAGGTCCGGGTCAATGTAGTAAGTAAGTCAAGAATATTTAATCCAACATCACCAAAGAGGGGAAGGATAGATTTATATTGGAACCCATGACTGGCTGACCCAGAAACACGTATGCTCTTAGCCAGTGTGAGATACAACAGGAAGGCCTCACTACTCACATTGCTCCCAGTGAACCCAGCACAGGTCTAAGCATCCTGCAGACACCATGTTCTGAGGGCTGAATGAATGATCTTCTATCTATGAGCCTAGCAACGGGCTGGGCATGCAATACGTACAAGAGATGACTGTTGGGGGAAAAAAATAGAATGAATGTCTTAGGCCAGTAGTTCTCAATCCTGGCTGTACATTAAAATCTCCTTAATAATTTTAAAAACATGCCCAAGCCCCACTCAAGAGCAAATGACTCAGAATCAGGCATCAGTAATTTTTATGAGTCCCCTGGGTGATTCTAATATACAGCCAGGGCTGAGAATTACAGCTTTAGGAAAACTTTAGTGGGCTGCATCTTCCTGAGAAACCATGAGTCTCCCTACGGGGGGTTAACTGAAACCAGGTGGCTGTGCACCCTCCCTGGCAGGTTTCACCCCAGCACTGTCCTGTGCAGTATGGTCACAGCTGAAGGTGAAGGCCCCGTTGTTCAGTTAGTGTGAGAATCCGTCCCGGGGTGGCAATCATTTCCAGATTCAACCATAGTTACTGAGCACTACTATGTGCTTGGTGCTATGTGTTAGGTGTTCTGTTAAAATTCATCTTGACAGACGCAGAAGGTACTTACCATTGACAGACTGAATATACAAACGGTCAATGGTCAGACCATATAGGACAACACAACTCTGACTCACAGTGGTCAGGGCTTGGGTCACAACTGCCAGTTCCCCTATTTTTTTCCACAGCTTCTAACTCAAGAGCAACCAGAGAAAGCCCAACATACTCCTCCCAAACGATTAACGTAAGATACTTCTAGTTAGCCTACCTGCGGCTTCCCCATGCCAACGCCCTCCCAACAGGGCACACGTGAAGTCTGCTTCACTGCGATGCTTCCTCACCCCACTGCCAAACACGAGTGATGGACGGCGACTGACGCCCTTACTATTATAGCACGTTCTGAGTAAACAGATTCTATTTGCTCTCACTTGGATCGTCTTCATTTATTTCCACATTATTATCTATAACAGTTTAATTGTTCTATTTTTTTCCAATGGTACAGAGGTGAAATGGAAGCTCAAAGAAGTTAGGTAACTTGTCTGAGTTTACACGGCTGGAAAGAGCAGAGCCAGGTGGTAACCACTGAGAAGCAGGTGAGCGTTAAGAAGCAGAGCAGAACAAAGCCAGAAGCATCAGCTCCAGTGTAAAGACAACTGACTAAAATCCTGAGTGAGGCCCTTACAGACCTTGCATGGGTCACTCAGCTCTCTCTGTGCCTAAGTTTCCTCAAATCTCTAGTGGAATGAAAATACTCCACAAGGAGTATAGTGTACTGGTTCCAAGTGAAGTCTCTGGAATAAAACTCTTGGATTCAAACTCTGATTGTATTACCAGCAGAGTGTCCTTCAGAAAGTTGCTTAGCTTGACTGGGCCTCGGTATTTTTGTCCACAAAATGAGAATAGTTCATTTATCACAGGGTTATTAAGATAATTAAATGAGGTATTTTTAAAGCACTTATGGGGCACTTACTGTGTACACATCAGGCCCAGTGATAAGTGTTTTGCAGGCATTAATTTATTTCTCATAGCAATGCCATGAGTTAGGCACTATTATGATCATCTCCAGTTGACAGGTGAGGAGACTGAAGGAAAAGGAAATTCAGTAACTTGTCCTTGGACCTATGTCTAGGAAAAGGGAGAATGTGTGTTAGAGCCCCAATCATTGGTACATGACTCTGCCTCTTGAAGATGAAGGATGCAAAGCATTTACCTCAGTGCCTGACACATGGTAAGCTCCAAGGTGGGAGCAATGAGTTGTAATTAGTTGGTCTGTCTTTAAAACTGTTTCCAATACAGGCTAATGCCTTCCAGGAAGATAACATATCATAAAAAGATCACTCATGGACACACAGAGAGTAAGAGAGAGAGACCACAGATGGGTCTGATTTAAACAAACTTGCTCAAGAGTCTAGTAGAAATATGAATAAATTTATGGGGGCAGTTCACAAAAAAAGAAATCTAAATGGATTTTAAACATCTGAAAGTATGCCAAACTTCATCTAATGTCTTCTTCAATTTATTTTTTTAATAAGATACTGTTTTTCAGGTTGACAAAGCTCAAATTTTTTGTCAATAAATATTGATCCTAAAAGTTTGTCAAAAATTGATCTTAAAGGTTTTCATCACAAGATTAAAAAATTGTAACCACGAATGATGACAGACGTGAACTAGATTTATTGTGGTAATCATTTTGCAGTATATACAAATATTGAATCATTGTGTTGTTCACCTGAAACTAATATAATTAATTATACCTAAACAGGTATAATTTATACCTACATACTAAATATAATACCTGAATCTCCCCGAAACTAGGAAGAAAAATGCCAGAATGTCCACTTACACCACTTGTATTCAACATTGGGCAAAAGCCTATAAAATACACAAAAATTAAAAAAGAAGTAATAAAGCTATCTTTATTCAAGTTGACGTGATTATGTATGTAGAAAATCCAAAGGAATCTTCCCCTAAAACCACTAGAATATGAAAATCTAGCAAAATTATCAAATACAAGTTGACTATTAAAAAATCAATTATATTTCTATATATTACTAACAAAAAACTGGGAAATTAAATAAATGTTTAATAGCGTTAAAACTATGAAAACTTTGCCATGCAAGAACTGAGTGCTAAAAGCTTACAAAACATCAACACCTTGCTAAGTGTAATTAAACAAGACCTAAATAAATGGAGAGACATCCTATGTTTATGGACTGGAAGACAATTTGTTAGGAGTGAAGTCTCCCTACGTTGATCAATAGATTTGATGCAAAATCAATCAAAATCTCAGCAGCCTATTTGTAGAAATTGGCGAGCTGATTTTTAAATTTGTATATGATGAAGGACCTAGTATAAGCAAAACAATCTTGGAAAATAACAAGTTTGGAGGACTTTCACAGCCTGACTTCAAAACTTACAATAAAACTATAGTAATCAAGAGAGTGTGGCATTGGAATAAGAATCACTGCAAAAGAGAAGAGAATCCAGAAAAGACCCACAATTACACAGCCAGATGTTGTTGTTGTTGTTGTTCTTTACTAAGATACCCAAGCAATCCAACGGGGGAAAGAAACAGCTTTCTGGAACAACTGAATAAGCACATGGGAAAAAATTAACCTTGACCTCTATTTCATACCATTTACAAAAAAATCAAGAAGGATCATAGATAGAAACTTAAAAAGTAAAACTAAAATTTCTGAAAGAAAACACAGGAGGACAATTTCATAGCTTTGGCAGAGATTTCTTAGGAAAGAAAAAGTGCTAACCATAAAAGAAAATGAGTTGGAATTCATCGGTATTTTAAAATTTTACTCAAGTTATACCATTAAAAATAGGCAAGGCACAGACTGGGAGAAAACATATACCTGAGAAAAGAACAGTATCCATATTACATAAAGAACTCCTACAAATCAATAATAAAAAACAAACAACCCAAGAGAAGTTGTCAAAAGACTTGAACCGACATTTTACAAAAGATAAATGAATGGCTTATTAGCGCATGAAAAGGTGCCCAATATCTTTAGTCATCAGGGAAGTACACATTAAAACTCATTCAAATGCATTAAATACTCATTAAAATAATGAGCTAAAACCTTACGCGCAACAGAATGATCAGAATGTTAAAAGACTGACAACGTAAAGTATTAGTGAGAATGTGGAGCAACTGGGATTCTCACTCCTTGCTGTTGGGAATATAAAATGGTACGGTCCCTTTGGAAGACAGTTTGGTGGTCTCTGACAGAGTTAAACGTCACCTGCACTACAATCTAGCGATTCTACTCCGGACAGGTGTCCAAGAGAAATGAGAACATACGTCCACACAAAGAGTCATTCAAGAATGTTATTGATAGCTTTACCTGTAATAGCCCCAAGCTGAAAACCACCCAAACATCCAAGAGAAGAATGGACAAACGAATCTCAGTATCACCACACAATGGAATACGATTTAGCAATGAAAAGAGGACACTGATAACAGCACGTATGAATCTCACAGACCTTAAATCAACAAAAGAAATCAGACACAAGAGAGGACACACTGCCTGATTCCACTCATACAATGTTCAAGAACAAAATCTATGGTGGTAACTATCGGAGCAGTGGTTGCTTCTTGGTTCAGAAGCCAAAACTGACTGGGAAAAGGGCATGAGAAAACCTTTTGAAGTGATGGAATTGTTCTCAATCTTGATTGGGGTGTGAGTTACGTGGGTTTATACATCTGTCAAAGCTGTACAGGGAAGGTCTGTGCATATTACTGTCTGTGAATTATATCTCAACTTTTTTAAAGCCCTCACAATAGAAAGGGTGTGAGAAAATTCACCAGCATACATGCCTGGTGAGAGTATAAATGTGGTACAACCTCTCTGGAGGGCAATTTTGACAATACCTATCAAAATGAGTGATACAGATACACACTTGACCCAGTCATTTCACTTCTAAAATTCATCCTACAGATATATTCATGCATGCACGATGTAAAGACAGTCGTAGAAAGACATTCTTTGCAAAATTGTTTGCAATAGCAGAAGACTAGAAATAACACAGCAATCCATCTATAAAGGGCAGGTTAAATAAATTACAGTGCTACATTTTAATAGAATACAATGCAGCTGTTAAATTCATAAGGGAGATTGCTATGTACTGATATGAAATGATATTCAAGATATATGATAAATTGATACACAGGGAAAAAAGGTGTAGAACAGAGTTTATAATATCCTTCCATCAGTGTAAAAATAAATATGCACATGTAATATATCTTGAAAGGTGCATAAAAAACAGAACATGGCTGTTGCCTCTGGGAACAGGGGCTGGCAGGCTGGGAGACGAGAGGTTAGACACTGGGGGAGAATTATTTTCACTGTATTACCTCTTTTATTGTCTGAGTTTTTTTCTTTTCTTTTCTTTTCTTTTTTTTTTACCATATGGGTATTATGTAAATCATTATATTTTTTTAAAGCAAAGAAAAAGACCAGCATCCTGGGGCTAATTCATTTCCCCTGGAACTTGACTCAGACCCTTCAATTCTTGTGCCCCATATACCCTGGGTCTGTCCTGGTTCCTCCCATCATTTTGTCTCCCTGGCCTCCAATCTCGGATCTGACCTCAAATCCACTGACTGGCTCAGCTTTGCTTTCCTACCGGACCACCAGTGCTTGCATATTAGGTACTTTCCCATCCAACACTGCCCTCCACCACTCAGCATCTCAGTAATTGGATTCTCCAGCCTTTTCTTGATTCCTGACTTTTCCCAAGCCAAATGGATCAACCCAGAGCTCACACCATGTGGACGCCCTAAGATGAGACTATGAAATACCCTTGTAATTTTCCGATGCCTTAAGACATATACTCTTAAATATTTAGCAGATTATAAGTGACCTAAAGTTTTAGTCTGGCTTTTAAAAATAACTTCTTAATGAGGCGACATGGATAGTTCGCCCCCAGGCGGAACTTAGAGATAACTGTGGCTCCCTTGGTGAATGTGAGGGCGGGTTCACAGGAGTTTCTGCGTATTGTTAATGAAAGAATCCCAGGGGCTTTGCACCCACTCCAGGGACAGATGCGCTGCTCCCGGCTTCCTCTCTAATCCTGCAGGTTGTAGCCTGATATTTAGAGATCTGTGGGCAGAGAATCAAAGAACCTGGTCTGAAGCCTGACTCTGCCACTGATTTCCTCTGTGGCCTTGGGCACATCACATCCCCTCTCTGGGCCTCTGGGCCTTACTCTGTTGCATTAGGTCATCTCTCAGATGCTTGCGGCATTTAGCTTGAGACTTCTGAGTGTCTACAATTATAATTAGTTGTCAAAATATATTTCACAATAAAAAAGGGAAAAGAAGGATTTTTTTCAACTTTAAAAAATGGGTTTAAAGAAAAGGAGAAAAATCACATTTCTTTTAATCTTTGTTTTCCTGGCAGCATTAGCACCACCAGGGAGCTCGTTAAAAATGCAGAATCTCGGGCATCATCCCAGACCTACTGAATCAGAATCTGAATTCTAACAAGATTCTAAGGTGTCTTTTTTTCCTTTGAGTCCCCAAGGGACATAAAAATGCACCAGAGATCTTATATAAAACTGGAAACTTTAGGAAAGGGTCTTCTCTGTCTTCAGGCCACTCTGCCACAGGAGATGAACTAGATATAAAGTAGGACTCATAACATTGAATGCCTACAGAGGTCAGGCAAGTAACATAACCTAGCAAAGGAGCCTGGGTGAAGCAATAGGGAAGGGTGGGGACTGTGGTTAAGTGCTTGTTTCATCTTAAGTGGTCCAGCCACAACTCAGCATCAGTTAACTGTTACCATATGGAAATGCAGGGCCTGTGTTGCCAAGTCTTGTGATTTTTTTTTTAAGTTAACCTGGATGTTCCAATTTCTACGTGGAATCTCTTAATGATGGAAACATCATCAGGTCAAACATCACACAGTTTAAAGCCAGATATAATGACAATTTCAAAAGCCTTGAAGCTAGAATAAACTTGAGTTCAAAACACAAAAGGCGAATAAGGTGGCTGCAGTGTTATGAATGACAGAGAAAGCAGAACAAGCCCAGAAGGGGTCAGTAGAGGTGTTGGCCACTGAGAAGAGGAGGCCGAATGATGTGTCATTTGTTGGTGAACATGGTGGTTACAAGCACTGGGACTAGAGTCCAAGCCTGCCTTATTCTCTCTGTGACCTTAGACAAGTTATTTCATGCATATGTACCTCTCTTTCTTAATAGTAAAATGGATTTAATAATGGTATACACCTTAGAAGGTCAATACAAAGAAGCAACAATTAATACATCAAGGCACTTCGAAGAGTGTCAAAACCAAAGTAAGCCTCAATAATTGTTGTGAGTGCTATTATTTGCCTTCTTTTTTCACTAGCACTACAAAGGTCATGCACACCTGCTGGGGGCCAACCCACACATTAGACTTTTTACAACGGGCTGACCAGCTCCTCTCCTCTAAAATTTTCAGACAAAGAATGGGCACAAAAAGATCCGTAGAGAGTTTCTTTTTGCAAGTCTTCTCCCCTCAAGATAGCTCAGCCTGCCCTGACCTAGCCCCAGCCATGCCGTTTGTCCTAAACATTCCTTTTTCCCCTGTACTTTGTTTGGTAGAGTCAGCTTGGTGTTGAAGGCCCTCTGCAGGCTGCCCACCATCAAAGCAAGATTGTTTATTCATTCAACAAGCATGCATCTGGCATCAGCAGTGTGTTAGGCACTGAGCTGGATCTTTGGGATTCGGGTGTGAACAAGATCTCTGACTCTGGAGTTTCCATTTGAGTACAGCAGATGGATGATAGGACATAAGCACATAAATAAACAAAACAATGTCAGAAAGCAGTGAATTCTACCAAGGTGATGAGATCAAATTAGGGGTGACCATTCCAGAAAGGGCATTCCTGCTACACCTCTAACTAGAGCGTTTGGAATTAATTTGCCTTGACCAAAGGTGGAAGCCCTGAATGCTTTAGCCGAGAGCTCATTTTACACTCATCCATCCATCCATCCATTCATTCATTCATTCATTCATTCAATCGTTCATTCCACAAGGATCTAACGAGGCCAAAGATTTGCCAAGCTCTTTACTGAGCAATAAGGAAACAGAAATCAAAAGACATGATTGCTGCATTTAGTGGACTTCCTGGTCTGGTGATGAATGAAGACGTATTAGTAGACAACTAACAACTGAAAGAATCTTTTCTTCTGGCGAAGTTTTAATTAAGGAGTTTATTTCATGATAGAAAAAGCAAACTTGCCCGTGGGTTATTATTCTTGGAGAAATTCAATTAACCTTGGCTTTCTCAACTTCTTGACTCTTTAAGTCCACCCAGTTCAACTAATAGTAGTTCCACCTACTGAAGACAAGGCAGAATTGCAGACCCAAGTTCCCCTGAGACATGAGCCCATCTCATCTAGAGGTGCTGTCATAAAACTTTAATGCCTGCGTGTATGCTTGTATAAGGATCAATATGGCTCAAAGGTGAATGTCTTTAACTGGTCCTGGCTAATGAAAAATGTACAGAGATGGATTAATAAAAAACATTTTGTGCCAAGTGATGTTTCCTCTCATGGATAATAGCAGTAATAACATCAAACACAAAGGTTCACTTTTAGAAGGTCATTTAACATAATAGCAGCACTGTGATGTCTCTATTATCATCCCATTTTGTAAATAAGGAAGCTGGGGCACAGAGATATTAATAACTTGCCTGAGTACCCAGCTAACAAATGGTAGGAACAGGATTCCAACCCAAACATGTTGGCTTCTAAAGTCCATAGACTATCATGATGCCGAGGAAATTTTGCAGTTGTTAGAATTTGAAAAGGAAGATTTTCCATCATAAAAGAGACACAAGACACTCAAAGGATCTTTCTCTGAAACTGTCCATAACATATTCACACTGCCAATGAAAAACTATTTCAGCAACTCAACATTATCTGTCATGTTTAAATTAATGTTGTTAATTCGCATATATGCTGAGTGAATCTTGAAGGATAAGAAGGAAATACCCAAGCTCCAGGCACGAGGGGCCATGTGGGCAAATTCAAGGAGACAAAAGAGATCATGACACATTCATGTACCTGCAGATACTTCAGTGAGGCTGGAGTGTGTGGTGTGAGGCAGGGATGGCAGAAAATGAGGCTGGAGAGAGACAGAAGCAAAAGCCAGGCTTCAGGAATAGACTGAACAGGCATTAAGATTGGACCTACTTGGTAGGGGATGGGGGAAAGAAGGTAAACATCTGCGAACTTGACTTTGGATTCTGCCATCCTTGAGGGAAGTACCCCAAAATGTGCTGGCATCATCATCCTTTATTGGCACCTGGTGGGCAGACATGCACATAACCAGAATCTTTACTTCACTTGGGAGGGAGATTAAAGCAAACCAAAACTGCAAAAGGGATCATCTCAAGGACCTGTTGGAGCAGTGGGGTGCCTTCTTGGAACTAGTAGGTCAAGTCACAGGGTTTGAAGGTCAGGGAAGTTGGTCCCTCCACCCAGCAGCAATGCTGCCTCCTTCTCTGGTTATTCATCTCTGTGTAGAAAATCTTGTCTTTGCCTGCATGACAGGAGCACTCATCCCTTACCTGTATCTTTTGGCATTTTTCTGTAAGTCATATTTCTATCCAATTGTAACAACCACACACATCTCAAGGACCATGGATTTTAACATTTGGGCCACAGAGAGTCTTTGAAAGGTGGACTTTAAGGAGAAAAGTTATGGTCAGATTTTATAGAGAAATCACTGTGACGATAGTGTGGAGAATGGCTTAAAGGAGGTGAGATTAAGAAAGCAGTCTAAGAGAGAAGTCATGAAGAACTGAACCCAGACAGTGACTAAAATCTGGGAGTTGGAGAGGAGCAGAGAGACTCAGTAAGTATTTAGATTGGAATTTTCAGGACCCAATGACCAACTGCATGTAAAAGAGAAATAGAAAGATACTCTAATGACTCCCAGGTTTCAGGACTGGGTATCCTGATGGTGTCATATAAGGAGATGCAGAGTGAAAGAGGGATATTTGGTTTATAGAAAAGGCATATGAGATGTTCAACAGGCACTGGGAGAGAAGGAGCTGGAGCTTGAAGAAGGCTGGGCTAGAAATGGAAGTTATGGAGATGGAAATAATAGATTAACTCAGCCAGGGAGAAGAGAGAATGAAATGCTGGGAATATCAATATCCAAAAAGTGACTGAAGGAAGGGAAGCTAGTAAGAGAGGCTGAGAAGGAATAAATGCAGGAGAAGCAACAAAAGTCGGTATTATGGGGGCCAGAGAAGCCACTGCAAGAGGATGGCACAGCCAATGCTATCAGATGCTCCAGGAGTCAAGTGGAGTGTCAGCTGGACTTCGATATAGAGGGTTACTGGTGAAATGTTTGAAGTGGTTTTAGTGAATCGAGGGAACGAAGCTGGATGGATGGCATTGGATTGAGTAGTCAGTCGGAGAAAACAGAGACAGTATCTTGGCCTGCTTTTAAATAGAAGCGATAAGAAAAGCGGTAAGACAATAGCAGTGATTTTTCAACTCTGGCTGATTATAGAATCACCTGGGGCAGTTTCAAGACGTCTGGATTCCGGGGCTCACCACCACCACCTCAGACGGTGTTAACTGTTCTGGGGCGCGGCCCCAGGCATCTGCTTTCACAATCTCCTGCTATTTGAGTTTGAGAACCTCTGAGCAGGAGGACGGTGTGGCACTGAAGGAAGGTTGTTACAAAGCTGTTATTCCAAAGCGGGAGAGGTTCTTGAGCAGGTTGCAGTGGTGATGGCAAATAGTAAAGAGGCAGGGATAAACATGTTAGAGAAACAAACAACCGTCACCAGAGCAGAATCCCTGAGTGGGCAGGAGGATTTGATCTCAGGGATACAGGTGCATTCGCCTTACACAGTTTTCCTCTGAAATGAGGGTGGAGGGAGGGGGAAGAAGGTGTGGGTTTCAGATGGAGAATAAAAGGAAGATGAGGGACTTTTTCCTCCTGACTATAATTGTCTTTGTAAAACAGAAGAATGGTTAGTTTGCTAAGAGGGCGGGGAAATGGTAGCAGGGAGCTAGATAAGAAGAAAGACTTGAACTTGTGCTGCATGTGGACCTGCAGGAGGAGGCATCCCCATCTGAGGCTGAAGCCAGGAATCTGTACGTAAGCGCCACTGGAAGATAAATTCCACGAGGGCAGAGCTGTTCTCTGTGTTGGTCATTGCTGTATCAGCAGGGTTAAATTCAGTACACTGGGGAAATACCAAGATGAACCAATGTGTTGTGGCACCAGTCTGTGACACTTTATTTCCTCAGCATCATTTGGGAGGCCAGGGTTTAAAAAAAAAAAAAAAAAAAAACCTTGAAGCAATTCAATAAGGCTGGAGTTTAGTGTTCAAGGATAACCTGGAGAGGCATGAAAGATGGGTCCTGACCATGGAGCATCAGATAGACCAACCAAAAGACTGTGGGTTTTATCTTGAGGGCAAAAGGCAGAGAGACAGAAGAGATCAGTGTTGCCAAAAATCCACTCTGGGCTTTGAGGGATTATTTGAGGCGGGTGACAGGCTATTACAATCATCCAGGTGAGCGATGAGGTAGGCAGTCCTGGGAGACTGGTGAAAGCAGAGGGTCAGTTTCAAGAAGGCAAATTCCAAATCACCCTAAGGGACAGCTTTACCATTGTAGGAACTGCCCAAACGTGGCTGCTTTGAGCGGCAGCAAGGGCCCTCATCTACTCCGGGGGCACGCTGGGCGCTGAGGGCCGAGGGCGCTCTCCATGGATCTGTGAAACCCAAACAGCCACCTTCACTGCCTGCCTCTTTGGGACGCCTTGTGGCCTCAGCTGGATGGGAACCCCCTCTCCTCCAGCTCACCAAATTGCTGTGCTGTATTTAAAAGCCAAAGAGGAAAATAAACCCCAGCCCAAGGAGGCAGCGATTTTGGCATTAAATAAAAGGAATGTTTTTATCCTGCAATGAAAACGCTGTGATCTTGGAACACAATTTGCATAAACAGACAGTTTGGCTATAAACAACCTCACCAGTAACTGGTATTTACATATAGAACAACTCAGTCAAAACCCAATTAAAGGCTCTGATGGATTGGGGATTGTCAAAACATTTAACAGGCTTCACAGCAGCCAGGCGATTTATACGCCTCGGTCGGACCAGGCGTTCCTGATTTCTCCTCCCATCTGCTCTCTCTCCTGCCCCCAGCCTGTGAGCAGACCAGTGACTCCCAGCCCTCCCCCAGACTGGCAGCCTGGCCTCCAACAGGAGGGAGAGAGATCTCCCTTAGCAGAGAAGGGAGCAGGATCCCGGCTGGGGTCACTGACTCGCCTAGGGAAAGCGGGGACCAGAGCTCATAGAGAGTTTGGGCACATGATGCTGTCACAGGGTCTGCTCAGATGAGGCAGGATTTCAGGAGGATCCAGACAATATGGCTGCCTCTGCGGCTGCTTTCACACTACAGGAGCAGTGCTGAGGAGTTGCAACAGAGCCTTCACAGCCAGCAACACCTAAGATATTTACTCTCGGGCCCTGTAAGAAAAAAATGTTCTGACTTTTGGTCTAAATGGTCCAAGGTCCCCTCCTACCTGGATGTTGCTTGGTCTGTTCTGAAGGATGCAAAAATCTAAAGAGGATTCCAAGGCAAAAGGAATCCAGTCTTTGCTCTCTTCTGTCCATCTCCATGCATAAGGATAACAGCATCTTTGATTTCCTTTCCTCGACTTGAGTTGGGGGTCCACAGAAACTGCCCCCATCTTCACAGCCTTCTTGCAGGAGGGAGCTCTCTCTGGCCCGTCTTCTCAGCTTCCTTCAGTTAGATATCCTATCTCTTCCTTCTGAGAGCCCATAAGAGTGAGGGAGAGGGGGAGCACTCCTTTCAGAGTGATCTCTGGGAAATTCAGAGATACAGGGAAGCTGAGGAAGGGCTTAGTTGTCCCGTTAGGTAGTGAGCCCCCCATCCTTGGAAGTGTACAAGCAGAGAGGACTACTGTGTAAAGCCCCTTGGACCTCAGATCTTGGGTTCTGTGGCTTCTCAAGCACTGTCCTAACTAAAGTCCATATGGTTACTGCCCTTGATGAGTTCAGCAGCCCCCTGTGACCTCTCTACCTCAGGTGTGGCCCCTCTGATCCATCTCCAATAGGATCAAGTGGCAGCTTTGCAAATTTTGGATTTGTCCTTGTCACTCCCAGGACTAAATTCCTTCAAAGGCTATACATTGCACCCAGGATAATATCCAGACCTTAGCTTAGCGTTTATTTGTCTTTTGGGCCTGCTGAATTCTCCAAGCTCATCTCCTACACACTCCACCTCCCATCTCCAACCAGATCCAACAGCTACTTATTCTCCAATCATGAGTATCTCTCTACCTTTCCTCGGCCATTCCCTCTGCCGGGTATGCACATCCCTCACCTTGTGCATATGATGAACTCCTATGTACTCTTCAAAACCCAGCTCAGATACCCTTCCTCCTGTGTAAAACCTTTCCAAGATTTCCTCATTGCAGATTAGTTTCTATTAGTCAGTCCCTGTGAAATAGATCTTGATCACAGCCCTATTTAGAACTTACGACATTGTACTAGAGTGAGTTACTTGCAGGAATATATCCCCTAGTAGACGGCGTTCCTTGAGGGAAGAGAGAGTGACTAACTCATCTTCACAAGCTTAGTCCAAGGTCTTGCACATAGTGGATGTTCAATACATGTTTTATGAATGAATGAATGAAATTTAATCAAGTCAAGATTCTAGGAGCTCAAGCCACCTGATCAAACCAGGCCTGCTACCCACTTGAGGATCTCATAGCATGTCTTAGGAAGCTCCTGAGGATGTCTTCCTATTAAGGGCAGATTTAGGACAACCACTTACTCCAGATTTTTTTCCTTCTTTCTGTCAACTTCCTGAGTTTCTCCCTCTACTACTTTTCTGAATCTCGGGACAAGACACCTGAGTGGAGAGGTAGGATCTGTGGAGTCCAACGGAATGGATTGTAGACACAGGTCTGCCCCAGGCCCCTTGTATGCTCTTGAACAAGGAATCTGCAGCTCCAAGTAGTAAAATGCAGACAGTAAATAACCCCACAAAGCTGTAGTGGGGCCTAGTGGGTTAACACACATTCACGCCCCAGGCGTCACTGCTTCAGAGATATGTGCTCCCTTCATCAAGATTCCTGAAGACCATCTAACCTATGATCGATCTGCTGCTTGAATTTGACCTGAAGACCATCTAACCTATGACCTATTTGCTGCTTGAATTTGAAACCTGGGACAGGTGGGCATTCGGCTGTTCCAAGACACCTAGCAAGAGAGATGTAATAAAAAAAGTAACAGTCACCACAGCATGTTTACAGATTTTTCACTTATAAAGCATGGTTGTAATTTCTGATTCTCGTACACACACACACACACACACACACACACAAAAGAACCATAAATCAGTGTCCCAAGTAAGGCTCTAAGGACTCGGTCAAGGTCACTCCTGAGATAAGCTGCTGACCCAGAATATGGTCCCAGGGCACTTGCCTTGAGCCCTGGTTTCCAGGTGACTTCCAGGTGATCAGAATTTGGTCCTTTGGTGCATCCTTTTCTCCAGACTTTCCCCTCAACATACACGGTGGGAACAGTGCAGACTTTCAGTTCTGAAGACTACCCCAAATCGTCACCGTCATCATCACCTCCCTTCCCACTGCTCTAGCTGAATGACTGTATTGATCAAGACTCTTGGTTGTAAGTGATAGAAAACCCTACTCAAAATGACATACAAAAATAATAACAGTGATAATAATAACAGCAATAGTATAAGCTCTTTCTGTTTCGTATAACTGAAATGTACAGATGAGGGCTCTGGAGGAACGGTTAGGTCCGGCGTAGACGATGTGATTAGACCTCAGTCCCTTCTCGATTCTCTCCACTGGTCTCAGTTAACCCCTACCCGCCCTGCCTCATAGAGGCCCCCAACAGCCCTAGACTTACCCACGTTACAGCCCTTCTTGTTTCAAGCCCCATCAGAGAAGGAGCTTCTCTTCCCCAATCTTCCTAAACAAAGCCCCAGAACTTAGTGGCATTGTGCTGACCTGGGTAGGAAGCCATTTCATACCTGAAAAGTGGCTCTGGTGAGCAGACTGATCTACACCCACCAGCCAAGCCTGGGTCATATGCCCACTTCTGGAGCTGGAGGATTCGTCAGTCTTCCCCAGCTTCATGAACTGAGCCTCGAGGATGGGTGATTTCCCCAAAAGAAAATCTAACAAGTGAGGTCCTCATCCGTGACTTTTTGGAGCCTCGGTTTCTACCCATGAAAACTAGAGTATAAAAATGCCTCTCCCTCATCGTGGTATCAATTGGAAACAGAAATTGAAAGGACTGTACAACTCCTACTATGTGACTACAGCCCTGTGGTTTTCACCTTCTTCAAAGATTCTGCCCTCCGAACCCACTCCACTGGCTCTGCTCTGGTTTAGGACGTGATTGCTCACCTACACGGTTGCAAATCGGACTTTCAGCCTTCCTGGCTCTCCCCTGGCTGGAGGCACCCCTTCGGTGCCTGACAGCCCGATTAATCTTCCATTTCAGCCAAGTTCAGGGAGCTGGAGAGCCCAGCCGTGCTGAACTTGTCTCGCACTCCACCTAGTGAATCTCAAGGCCATCGGAGCTGGACCAGTCATCTGTTCCTCCTCCACTCCCCGTAGTGAGTGCATTTCCACGCCCTCCTTGCCAGTACCCAGCCATCTGAACTGCTTAAATATTTCTTTCTCGGGAAAGCTCAGAGGAAAAAAAAAAAAAAGATATATCCAACCCCAGGATTTGGAACCTTCCTTCTATTATCTCATAAAACATCATGTTCATATCATAATTTCAATCCGGAGAGAGGATTTGCCGTGTGGGCTCTGAGATGCATACAAATTGCCCTTCTCAACCTCTGGCTACAATAAGCAAACTTCAGAAGCTGACAGTTTACTTGATAAATACCTAATAAAGCTTAAATAATTACTGAAAGCAGACAAATGAAAGAGTAGAACGGCAAGAGGTGCTGGGGTGATAAATCACAGGGAAGGAGGCAGGGACCCAGCAGCTCGGGGGGAGGGGGGAGCAGAGTGCAGCAAGGGGAAGAGAGAATCAGAGGCGGGGACTGAGGGCCGGAAAGAGGCAGCGATGAGGGAGTGGCTGGGGAGCCAAGTGATGCGCAAGATGGGTTTCCCTTTGGGGACCAAACAGGACCCCCTGTGTGACGTTTCTCAACTCTTCCTGAAGAAAGAGAGTCCAGGAAATGTATTAGTCCACCTCATTGTCTCTGAGTACCCAGCTGTGGAGGGGGGCAGGACTCCAGATACCATACTCCTTTATAAGCTCACCCAGCCCCCAACCCCAATCTTGAGGCTGGAAGAATTCGAATCATTCTTGGATGCCATACCTTGAACTTGACCTAGAGTCATCATCCCCGATAGACTTGAGGAAGGTATCCCAAACTCTTCATTCATTCACTTATTCACTCACTTGTTCAACAAACATTAACTCTGTACCAAAAATAGGGTTCAGCAAACTTTCAGTCTAACCAAAGATGCTTGTGGAGGCAGATGATCAAAAAATGGTACAGACTGGAAACAGAAGTTTTGGGAGTTTGTAGAAGTTTAATCTGGTTCGGGGTGAGTGTGGGGAGGGGAAGGCTTCACAGGGGAAATAGCACTTAACTTGGAATCTAAAAGATAAATAGGAATTGGGGGAAGCGTATTTCAGGCAACAGAAACAGCAAGTGCAAAGACCCTGGGGTGTAGCAGTTTTGTTGCAAGAAATCCTGAGGCCTCAGCTCCTACACCAATGCTGTGTGACAACTCCTGCCCCCTTAGTACCCTCCCCCACAGGAGAAGTTCTGACTCCCATGTTTCATTTACTGAGGTAGGTTTTCTGATGCGCATTTTAGAGATGAGGACACTGAGTCCCAGAACTGGCATGGGCTGGTTGTCGCCTGTGTGGTCATAGATGGTGCTTCTGTTTTAGATTCGAGCCTCCAAACACTCAGAACCTGCCTTTTTCCCTTCCTCACTCTTCAGCCCCAGCCTAACAAACCTCCCTAATTATTCGGAATACTTCTGGGAAAGGATGCTTCCCTGTCCTGCCAGATTCCCAGCAGGGATCAGAACTTTCCTGGATTCCAGCTGAGTGGGTTCCCAGTGACAGGATGCTTCTCTGATGCATCCCTGGATGTCCAGCTATCACTACACACATGTACACACACACACACACCATCACCAGCAACATCACACACAGACGTCTTCTGGCCCTCCATGGAGACTGGGTCTTCCCTCCCTCCTGACCCCCTGATGTCAACCTCTGTAGGTGAGTCTGCCTCCACAGCTTCATCTCCTGAGGTGCCAGAAGGTAAAACCAGATGTGAGTCCTCATTTGGTTGCGATGACCCTTCCAAAGACATTCTGCTTGAGACTTAAAAGAAATGGCTGGGGCTCTTATTCATCCATTCTCAGAGTCATTTGAACTAGCCAACAATACTGCTTGGAGCCAGTGTTCTCTCCCATAAAATTGGCATAATTCTGGCACATCCTGCCTACTGACAAAGTTCTAAATACTTTACAGACCTTCACATTTGGATATCAATTTACCAAAAAAATTCAAATGTCACCACCAGGCAGAGACCCCCTTCTCTCAGTTGAAGGCTCGTTAATGACTAACCTTGGTTTTTTAAGACTGGATGTGACTAAGTTAATCTTTCTTCCCAAACTGTTTTCTGTGTAGTAGTATGATCGCCATGTCAGAAATTACTTCTCCCTGTTTTGTGTCTGATCTTTCTACAGAAGTGTGTAATAGTCACAATTCTTGCTGTAACAAAAACAAAATCCAAACTGGCTTAAGCAAAAAAGTAATTCATTGCCTCACAAAACTGGGAAGGATTCCAAGGTAGCTCCTGTGATCAAAGACCCACAAAACCAGAGCCTCAGGAGTTCAGCCTTATCCAAACTCTCTTTCCCTGCTTCCTCAAATCCTGTGTCTTATTTCTGCTCTTTTCTAGTTTCATTTTAAACACAAACCAAAACCCAAAACAGACAAAAACCTCTCTTTATTGTAGGGAAGATGACCACAGACAGCCCCAAATTCACGTCCTCCCAACACACCTGAACTAGCCATTGTTTGTATATAAATCCCAGGGAAGAACTCTGACTGGCTCTGCTTGGATCATGTGTCCATTCCAAAGGGTACTGTGGTTGGTCAGGTCTGGGTCACACAACCACCCTAGTTGCCAGGAGGCTTAGGAACTATGACCAGAAGAAGAGAAATGAGGGTGGAAATGTTCTGGGAAGCCAAAAATAAATAGATCTCCAGCCCAACAAATGTTGTTGCTACATGAGGAGGAAGATATATAAATGTAGTATGAGTTTCAGGGTGTGGGAAAATAGGAATATTAACTGGTGCAATATTTCTATTGAAAAAAATTTTTTTTGTGGGGTGAGGCAGTTGGGTTTATTTAGTCATTTATTTTTAGAGGAGGTACTGGGGATCGAACCCAGGACCTGGTGTATGCTAAGCATGCACTCTACCACTTGAGCTACACCATCCCCCCAATATTTCTATGGAAAAAAAATTTTAATCTGTTTTCAAAAAACCTAAAGTGTTTATACCTTAGATCCAAGAAGCCAATTTCCATGACTATATTCTGGGGGAGGAGAAAATGTAGAAAGATGTGTGTACAAGAATTCTCATTGTAGCATCATTTTCAGTAATGAAGAAGAAATAACCAAACTGTACAACATAAACTAAACATTAAATAAATTATGATACATTACTTAAAGGGCATATTATCAATTTTTAATGATTATGACGGACGTCTACACCTACTGACATGGAAAGAAATTTATGACATGTTAAAAGCTTTATAAAACCAGTTTGCAAAAATAAGTTTAGTCAAATTTTGGGTTTTTTTTTTTAAAGTATATTTACCTTTGGGGGTAGCGGTTGGAATGGGGAATAGGAGGGTTTCTTGAGTCAAAGATGTTCTGTTTCTTGATATGCTTACTAGAACAAGGATACATTTACCTTATGAAAATTCATCAAGCTGTCCATTCATGATATGTGAACTTCATGCATAGTATATATACTTCAGTAAAAATAGTTTTTGCAGATGTATATATTTAAAGAAAAAGATTTAGGGTGGTTATCTCTGGATGGTGTAATTAATAGAGATTTAAACTTTATTTTTGTGCAAGTCTTTACTGTCTGACTTTTTACAATAATTGTGTATTACTTTTGTAGTCAGTAAAAAAGAAAACTAATTCCATTGGCAGTGGGAAAAGGAAGAATGGATAAGACCAAAGAACTAGAATTTCAATAGCTAGTAAAATTAGTTAGTTTGCACAGGGCCAGAAGATATACACTAGATGGGCCTACAGAGACAAGGCATGGTGGAATGTATTGGTTAGGAATGGCAAAAGTGCTGTAACAAATAGACCCAAATATATAATAACTCAAATACAATAGAAGTTTCTCCCTGACACTCGCAGTCTAGGGAAGGTATTGTAACCGAGCAGGACCCTATGGGGACTTCCCAGGACAGGTCCCCTCCCCATGTCCTCTGCCTGCCTCTTGTGTGTAGAAAAACTTTAGTCCCCTAGGCTTCCCCAAGTTCCAAAGAGTACATTTAATCAGAGAAGTGAGAAAACACAGAAAGAAAGGAAAATAGTCAAGCAAGACAAAATGATAGTATAATAGTTCAGCCATCAAAGTCAAGGACCTTTAGTTCCTCCTCAAGGGCTACTGATAATATTCTGAGCCATGTCCTTTGAGCTGTTTTGCAAAGACCAAAACACCCACCAGATGGAAGAGTTAGCTGTATGCTGCCCACAAGTATGGAGACTCCAAACCATTTGGAACCAGAAGGCTGATGATGTTGACTCCTAATTACCTCACCACCCCCCAATCAGTAGAATGTCCACGAGCTGATCACACACCCCACAACTCTTCTCCCTCACCCTGTCTTCAAAAACTTTTCCCTAAAAGCCATCAGGGAATTTGGGTCTTTTAAGCACTAGCTTCCCTGGCCTCCCTGCTTGGCGCCTGCAATAAACGCTGCACTTTCCCTCACCACAACCCAGTGTCAGTAGGTTGGCTTTACTGAGTGCAGGCCAGCAGACCCAAGTTTGGTTCCATAACAGAGTAGTTCATATGGGCAGTGGCTCGGCTCCACACTGACATTCAGGGACCCAGGCTGATGGTGACTTTTCTTCCTCAAATACTTCCAAGGTCTCTCTGATCATTGCCATCCCCTGGCACAGGAAGTGAGAAGGAGCATGGAGGCATGCCCACTGAGGGTTCTGTGGGTCCAGACTGAGTGGCTCACATGAAACCTGTTTACATTCCCTTGAAGAAGAACTTAGTCATGGCCACACACAATTACCAGAAAGGTTTGGAATTGCAGTCCCTGGCTGGGCATCCATATGTCCATCTGTGATTCTGTTGCTATGGAAGAAGAGGAGAATTAGATTTTATTAGCAATTTACAGTTTATGCCGTCTGGGGAGTGGGAAGTCAAAGCAGGAAGGGGGAGTAAAGAAGAGAAAGAGGAGGTTGATTTCAGCGGACAACCACAGCAACAAGCGTAAGGTCTACATCAAAGAGGTCCAGATACGTGGCATGTGGCCTCAGTGCTTTCCAGGCCATAGTGATGCTCTGAGTTCACAGGTGCCAATATCCTGGTTCCAGTGGAATGTCTGCTTTGGTGTGAGCTTAGCAAGGGCTTTGGTCAGAATGCAAAATAGAAAAGACAGGCATTTCCCCAGGGAAGGAGTTTGGAGAAGAGACTCCCCCAAGCACATCCTGGATGGCAGTAGGACTGGCTGCAAGGGTACGCTTCCCGGTAGGTCCCGCTCAGCGTCTGAACAGGGCTCGGCTTCCAGGTAACTCCAGTGATTCCAGCTGGGGTGGAAAGGAACCCCAGTCCAGCTGACAGACAAATAAAAGTAAGTGGTCTTAAATGCCTTCATTTGCCCCTCTGATAAGGGGTAACAACAAAACAGGACATTAGATTTGAT
This sequence comes from Camelus ferus, assembly GCF_009834535.1. Lineage (NCBI taxonomy): Eukaryota > Metazoa > Chordata > Mammalia > Artiodactyla > Camelidae > Camelus > Camelus ferus. Next base: position 20,361,293 of record NC_045713.1, on the reverse strand, counting down.
GTTTTAGAAATCACCAGATGCTACCCAGCTCTTTCTTCCCTGAATAAACTGTGCACAAAAGAGGCTTCCACGTCCCTCTCCCTCTGCGTTATTTAGCCCTTTGGGACGTACATGCCACAAACCCCAGACTCTTGATCTGCGAGGACAGCTGGTGCCAGAACAGGTCAGGCAGCAGCACCTGCTGGCAACACGTAGGCTGCAGACACACAGACCCTATGCCCGATGAATATATTGTATATATGAATGAAGCTCATTCAATGAAGCTGATATGAATATATCAGAATGTATTAGCTGATAACACATGCGCCCCAAAATCAGTGAGGAAATCATCTCCTCCACACGATTGGCACAAAAGAAGGAAATCGTCGGCGTCCCTCCAACACAGCCCAGCTATTGTCAACTCTGGCGGGCGAGATGATTAATGTATGTGTGACCACACGTCCAGATTTCAATTCCTAGCATGATGCACGTGGACCATGTCCCCCCTGTATGGATCCTCGATACTTAAACCTACTCAATGGTTTTTATTTGCATTGATCACGTTTCATGGTATGATTAAATTTGTATGGAAGAGAACCAATTAGTTTTGTTTTACACTTATTGAATACACTTTATAGTCATGAATTAACTCTCCACAGTTAGGTTATTTATCCGGTGGCAGGAGGCTCGATGGGCCGTGCCAGGTCTCATTGTGGTGGGCGGGGGCTGGGGGAGCCGGTGCCTCCGAGAAACGGGCTTAAGGCGCTCATGCCGACCGCCCGCCGATCACCTCTGGTCCCGGTGGGATTTCTCTCTCGGGAGAGTAAATCTGAGGCTGGAGCTCAGGGTAAATTTCAGGAGCTGATCAAGGCTTTGTCTGGAGAGGAAACACTTTCTCCTACGGAATGGAAAGATCAATGGAGTAGAACTCAGCTCCGGCTCCGGCTCCGGCTCTTTTACTCTGCGGGCTGTTGAGACTGGACCAATAGTTTTAACTTCTTTGAGCCTCCGTAAACAAAGATGATAAGAAGGAGCTGGAGGAGGAGGAGGAGAGAGCATGGGCGGGGGGAGGAGGGGAGAGATCTTCTCCCTACATAAATAAATTTGCCGTGAGGCTCAAACATGAGAGTACAAATGAAAATAATTTATAAACAGTAAAGCATCGTCTTCATGCCAGTTTTTCCCTTTCAATAAAAAACAGGAGCAGCACGGCCCTGTGTAATGCAAGAGGGACGTGGAATCAAAAGATGAGTCTGACTCTCTGCTGCTTCCCAGCAGTGTGGCTTGGTGGATGCCAGTTAACCTCTCTCATCTCATGTCGTCTCATCCTAAAAGCGCAGATTACCATAGGATCTAATGAGATATTTCAGAGGGCAGTGTTTTCCCCACCGCCCCAATAGAATACCAGCCTCCTCATTCTCTATCCCTTTTCTCTGGTTTTATTTCTCTCCATAGCTCCTGTGTCAGTCTGCTTGGGCTGCGGAGCAAAAGCCCGTAGACTGGGTGGCTTAAGCAACGGAAATTTGTTTTCTGACAGTTCTGGAGGCTGGAAGTTCAAGATCAAGGTGTCAGCAGATTTGGTTTCTCCTGAGGCCTCTCTCCTGGCCGCCTTACTGTGTCCTCACATGGCCTTTTCTCTGTGCACGTGTGCCCTGGTCTCTCCTCAAGGGCTCAAATTTCCTCTTCTTCCGAGGACACCAGTCAGATTGGATTAAGGCCCACCCCAGCGGCCTCATTTGGACTTCATCTCCTCTTTAAAGGCTCTATCTCTAAATGTAGTCTCATTTTGAGATACTGGGGGTTAGCGCTTCAACATATAAATTTGGGCGGGGGGGACCCAATTTAGTCGATAACAGCACCTGACATTATATTATACGTTTATCTGCAATCCTAAACTCCATGAGAGACCTTGTTTTCTTCACTACATATGCCTAACACTTAAAACAGTGCCTGGCACATAATAGGTGCTCAGTAAACGTTTGTCAAATGACTTAATGAGCACTGCTTAGAATAATGACGGTTCCAACATATCCTAGTTCCGGCATGAAGACAACCACCAAGAGGTGAGCTGCTGGAGATCATCTCTGAAGGCCCTTCTCATCATTGGTCCCATGATCAGCTTCTGTTGTACTTGCCTTGTGACCCCAGAATTCAAAGAACACCCCGTGGCTTGCTTATTTAATACTTTATCCCCAAACTCAAGAAAACCTCGAGCTTCTGGGTTGGCAGGGAATTTACACATCATCAGATTCAACTTAAAAACCAGTGAAGGGAACCCCTTTATAGCATTCCTTGCTAACCTTACCCCGTTATCAGCTCCAGGGACCGGAAGCCCTTTCCCTCCGGAAGCAGCCGGTCCTATGGTTAGAACGTGTCATTCTGTGTCCATGACGAAGTGTACACAATCAGAGTGAAAAGTGTAAACTGCTATCTCTAAGTAGGCAAACAGACAGAAAACCGGTTTATCTCTACAGTAGTGGTGGTTTGCAGGAATTCAAAGGAATTCATTAGATCTATCTGCAACTGAATGGATGTCTCAGAAAGAAAAAACAGAATACTGATGCATACAATGATACTACACACACACATATATATTCATTTATGTATTTCATATATGTAAATAGTCATCTGAAAACAATGTTATGCTGTGTCAAGTACAAAACCATGCATGGGAAGGACACATCCCAACCTCAGAGCAGCGGGGCCTCTGGAGGGAGGGAGGGGTGAGGGAGGGGACTCTAATTCCATCTGTGACATTCGTTTCTTTAAAAAAGAAGCCTGAAGCAAGTATGTCAGAATGGCAACATCTGATGCATCTTGGTGGTAGGTACATAATATATAATTTTTTAAACTTCTCTGATATTTGAAACAATCTCTTTTTTTAATGTATTTTCATGAAAAGGGGAAAGTGTCATCTTCAACTGAACTGATATGAGGCCCCACATCATTCCAGTGACTGGTCCTAGTTCTGACCTCTCCGGGGTCACCTGACATAAATTTTCTTCCTCTTCCAGGCCACATTCCTGGTCTTCCTAGTTAGGGGAAATATGCCAAGTGACCTCACCAGTAGCCTTGAGGCCAATACTTTGGCTGAACTGGCATCTGGACACACAGACTCCCTTTCCCCCGCTACTTACTGAGTCCCTCTGTAGAGGGACCTGCAGGTACACGCAGAGCACCTGCTACGCACACACGGATTCGTTTATATATATTCATACATGTAAATATGCTGTTTGAATTCTGATATTCTTCATTTCCAAGCTCCTTGTCTAGTGAGAGAGACAGACAGTCAACCAGATCGCTGCAGCACAACGTGCTAACCGGAGAGCTCGCACGGAGGGCTTTAGGTTGGAGGAATCTATGACTAACCCACCTCATGAGAAACGGGGTGGAAGGCTGAAGCAGCTTAGCTAGAAAGAATCGGCCCTAAGTGAGCTCTGAAGGATGACAAGGGCACTTCCTGGAGGATAAGGCAGGGAATGTCTCCCACGTAGAGGCACAGTGGCCGGAAAAGGACTGGTTCATTTGACAAACAGAAGGATGTATGCAATGGCTGTAGCAGAGGGTATGTAATGGGAAAATAGCAGGAGAATGCCTGAAATTATTTTCAAAAGCGTAATCACTCAGTGGGCTAACCCACTCCATACCACTCAGGTGGATGTCTTTATGTGTGACCATGGTTACCTGTGTTCCACATGCTGTCTTTCATAAGATTTGTTAATAGAAAACGCTATAAATAGGTGGGCATAAAGGCAGCTGGGGGCTGGGTGTACGAGTGGGCTGACCTCTACAGACCCAATGTTCCTTAACCTCAATGAAATCCCAACTCACCTGCCTGTGTCATTGAAATTGCCTATCTTCAATTCTTTATGCAATAAGTAATAGCCAAGTTCTCTGTTGCATGGAAATTGTATTTCAGTGTGCGCTGTTTGTTTGTTTTTTTAAAGGCTTTGCAGGGTTCAATGAAGAGACAAATAACAGATAAAATAGAAGATGCAGGAAGGGCCAGCTAGTAAAAGACTTGAGAACTTTATCCTGTAGGCATCAATGAGGGTTCTTCAAGCAGAGGAGTGAGAGAGTGTGGTCAGCCTTTGTTACCTGGATTATTGTTTTGGAAGCCATATGGAATGAGATCTGGGGGGGGGAAGACCATGGAAGGGGCTACTGAAGAAAAAGTGGATTACTGCTGGACCTCGGGAAGGGCAAGTGGATTATTTACACTAAGGGTGATTACGCTACCACCCCTGTAGACATCTGTGGCTTACTTGGCACAACGAACATTTATGCTTAGCCCAAGGCAGTTGTTTGTGGCTGTTTGTCAGTCCCCCCTGAGCGCCCAGGAACTCAGACTCCTTCCCTGATGCAGCTCTGCCACCTCCAATTCTGCCCTCCCCGGTCAGTGTGCTCATCTGCATCAAAGGGGAGAGAGACTGGATGGGCAGAAAGGAGAGGGTGGGCTGGACCCACTCTGGAAGTGGCTCACACCCCTCTGCTCACATCTCATTGGACAGAACTCAGTCACATGGCCACCCACAAGGGAGGCAGAGAAATGCCAAAGAGGCATTGCCTGCCTGTTAGTAGTAATTAGCATTGATTATAATTAGCATTTATGAGCACCTACTATGTTCCAGGCATGAGTCTAAGCACTGACATGCAGTTATCTCATTTATTTTCCACGGTAACTCCACAAAGCAGACCCTATGATAAATGCCACTCTAGAGGTGGGAGAAATGATATATTAACAGTAACTTACTAATATGCCCAACGTCACAAGTGTGGCGTCTGGCATTCAAATCCAGCGAGTCTGACTTCATAACAACTCTGCGCTGTGACCTTATCCAGGAAAACGATTGGAAGTAGCACATGTTTTCTTTCCTTGCAGTAATTTCTACCTGTCAGCTTTGATACTTGCCTCCCCAGACGTGGTTCCTGTTCGTTGTTTTCACATTTTTCGTGGTGGGCTCACAGCACTTCTAACCTCATCCACACTACAACCCTAAGGGCCGATGGTCATCACTCTCCTCTTGTTCACGGCGAAAGTAAAGCCCAGAGACAGCAGAGACGCACCCCAGTGACCCGGCAAATTAGCGACACACTTTGGATGTGGGTCTCTGGCTTCCTACGTCGGTGGACTTCCTGCCATAACAGTGTTTCCAAAAATGTGCTGCTCAATTTTTTTAATAATAATAATTAATTAATTCCGACTAATAAAAAAAAAAATCTTTAATGTATTGCCCATCCCTCTGGTAGAGCATGAGGTGACTTAAGGGGTGTAACATGATGATGACATCATTTTAAGAGAAAACGTCCATCCTCCTTTCCCAGAAATCCAAGCTGTGGTCTAGGAACTGATCTCCAAAGAAAACCATCTGCGTGGAGCTGAAGTAAGGAGTTCCTTCTGTGCTGCGCCAAGGCCTTTTTCAGGCTCTGGGGGAATAACGCTTTGATATGTTAATCACTGTGCACTTTTTTCCCCCCTATTCCTAGAAACGCCTGCTGCCCTGGGAGGTTTTCTCCATTCACACAGCATCAAGGGTGGCCAGCATCCTGCCTCAGAGGAGGGATATCAGGCTCTGACAGCTCTGAGCACAAAGACAGAAGAGTCCAAAGGCCCGAGATGAATGTATAGTAAGCCGAGCATCTCAAAAGCCCCCAAAGACACACTCCCAGAGCAGACAAGCATTTGCCAGGCTCGTGGGAGGGAGGGGAATTAGAGGGTAAGAGGGTTTGACTTTGGTGAGTGAATGAGAAGAGGCTCTCCCCAGCAAGGCCACATTCAGAGTAACGGTTGGGAGAACTGCAAAGCCCCAAGACACCTGTGGGGACCCCAAAGGAGAGAGGAACAGGGCTCTCGGTTCCAAGAGCAAAGTCCCAAAGTAAGGCAGGCCCCCCAGCGCTCCCTGCAGCAACCCAGAGTGAGAGCAGAAAGATACCCCGCAGGCAGCCTGTGAAGGAGGAGCTGCGACCTTGCCCAGAAGGAGGACCATGGCAAGGGCTCAAGCACCCCAGACAGAGAGAAGGGCGGCATGGAAACATGTGAACTTGAAGACTTGAGTCCAGGCGTGAAAAAAGACCCAGCCATGACCTGTAGGGACCGAAGACCAGACCAGAGGGGACCATACATAGCAAGGGAACGCGACAGAGCCAGATGGCGGCGACAAGTCCAGATGCTCCCTCCCCCCCCCCCCAGCTCCCACTGACCCCTGCTGAGGTCCGAGCATGTCCAGACTTAGGCAAGACCCTGGGAGAAGGGTCCTGCCATCTGAGTCAAACTCAGTCACATCATTTTTCAGATTCTATTTCTTACATACCTGAGATGATGGGATGAGATTTGTACCCACCACGTAAGCAGGCTCTCCCATTTTGCTTCCTGAACCCCCAGGGCTCAGCTTCCACCTCCCCTCAAGTGATGCCGGGCTGAACAGGGAGGGGATTTCTGGGGAAGCTGACGCTGCCGCCCGGCTCTCACTGCCTCCAGCCCCGGGGTTATTTGTCTGCTCGTGACAAGAATATATGGTTCTGTCGGAGTAGGTGGTGGAGGGAGAGGGCCCTGGAGGGTCCTGGCAGAAGGGCCTGATGCAGAAGAGATGCAACCAGCCCCCTGAGCCTCTGTGACCGAGATGAGGGGCAGAATGCCAGTCCTGAGCGGTCACTTCTGTCCCTGGCTAGGTCCCTGGGATCCCTTCTCTGCTTCCATAGATTCAGCCCTCACCTTCACCTGGGGGATCTGCTGTGCCCCCCCTCTCAGCTTGGCTCCAAGTGGGGCTTATATGCCCCCCTCCTCTCCTCCTGCCGCCTCTAAGAACAAGCTCACTGGCCCTTTCTCTAATTTCAGGGTTCTCCCTGTGACCCTTGGGGACAGACAGACAGGAAGCACCAAAGTCACGGCGGAGCAAAGGCAGAGCCGGTTACTATCAGCATCGCACTGATGATTAACGGGAGGAGTGCTGGAGGGGTGCCAGGCCGCCGTGCTAAGTAAGGGCTTTACCACTGAGGTTTGCTTAAACCTTCACTGCAGCCCTGAGAGGCAGACACTCTTACTGGCCACAGTTTATACATAAAGAGACCGAGGGTCTGAGAGGCAGGATCACATGGCTCATATGTGGTGAAAAGGGTATGACTGGGCCCCAGGTTTTTCTGACTCCAAAGGCCATACTTTAACCACTACACGCCATAGAAAGGCTGCAGTCGTGGGTACCTAGGGCTCATCTCAGAAATGAGTCACCCGGCTGTGACAGCAAAATAATTCTGTATCCTACTGGTAGAAACGCTGCCTCTTCCCTGAACCGGCCAGGTGATGGGATGGAATAAAGCTGGCCCTGAAAACCGTAGGAATCTGTGCATACAGCTAAAAGGATCTGGGAACAATCCAGTCTGACAAGTCATTCTTCTCTACCCGTGTGTTCCGGCTGCCAAGATGTGTAACAGAACACCAGGAGCGCCGCTATCCATCAGGCCGTCTCATCTAGGCAGCTGGGAGACTGCAGGTGCCAGCCTGCGCTGGGGGTCAATGCGGCTGCATCACCACCTGGCTTTCAAATGCATAAAGAATTCCAGAATGGAATGTGCTCCACATCTTCCCAAATACTTTGCATGAAAGAGGCTTAAGTCATAGCTGGAGAGTCAGGTGCTGAACAGACTATCCAGGAGGCATTTTCTAGAGATAGAACTTGAAGATGTCAGATCGCTGTTCTATAGGGAACAGCTGGACGGGGAGTGATGTTAACATAGAAGAAAATAAACTAGGTTGTAGAATTGTCAGCATCCCCTCCATCACTTTAATGTCAATGGTACGACTGAAACCTTGGGACACCAAGGATTTTAATTCTCTTGATTGTAAGTTGTGGAAACCCAACTTGAACAGGCCAAAATAAAACAAAGGAAAGAAGGAAGCAAGGAAGAAGCTAGGGGTGGGGGGCACCTACTAGCTCATGTAACTGGAAGGTCCAATCAGGTTTCAGGTGTGGCTAGATCCAGGATCCTTAACAATGTCATCAGAACCCTATCTTCCAGTCTCTTGCATCTTTTTCTCTTGTATTATCTTCCCTCCCTAGCAGACTCTACCCTCAGTATGGCCAGGAGGCTAACAAAAGATCCAGATTCACAGCTATCAGCTCAGCAACCATAAAGGAAAGAGTAGTTCTCTTTCCCAACAGCTCCTGCAAAATTCCAGGGCCAACTCACTGGTACAGGTTGGAGCACTGAGACTTGGTTCTGGGTCTCAGGCTCAGTTCTGGAACCAGAGCAAAGTTTGCTGGCTGAATAACAGAAAATGAGTGAGAAAACTGGGATTTTTCTGGTGAAGAAAGAACAGATGATCCACTGGGTCATCCACTCCATTGAGGAAGCAAGGTGGAGGGCCAGAAGTGACTGGGTAGCTCCCTAAGCCAGGAGTCATGCGGTGTGCTAACCCGCAGAGTGCCACAGCATCCCCATGAACTAGCTCTCATCTTCCCAATATTTTTGTGGTTAAGGAAACTGGGACTCCAAGAGGGAGAATGGTTCGATGCATGCAACATGGGCTCAGGTTCAAATTCATATCTGGCTAATTCTTACAGGAACTACATTTTTCATGCTGTGTCTTGGCCAGAAAGACAACCGGGAAGTAAAATTAATATCTGTCTCAGCTCCAGAATAAAGACTATTTGGTTGGGTTCCTGCGCAGTGATTTTACTGTTTTCTTCTGAGCTTTAGTTTCCACTATGAAGTGACATTTTAGGTATAAAATGACAACACTGTCCTAAATTAGTGGTGTTAACAGGTGGCAGAGGGATCCAGGGGTGACAGTTTTCAGAAAACCTATAGGATTGGTCCCTTTCGGCCAGCATGACCAGCCCCAAGTGTGACGTGCCGCTTCCCCTGGGTCCAATGGCCATGATGCCATCACAGTGACAATAAGCCCATGTGACCTCAGTGCTTTGGGTACATGATCTCATTTAATCTTTTCCTTTTTTCTAGTTATGTAACATTTCAAACATACAGAAAATAATGTGTCAGACACATATGTACTCTAAGATTAAACAGATGTTAACATTTCACCGTACTGCTTTAAAACTCTTTTTAAGGAAACAAAATGTTACAGACACTGGTAAACTTCTCCTCCTCGATACCCTTTATTCTCTTCTCTTTTTCTGTCCAATCCTAGAGGTAACCTTCATAATGAATTGGTGTGAATGAGCCACAAATATGTTCATGTTTGTTTAATTTTTGTATATGTGCATAAACTAAATTATATACACATATATGTATGTAATATACATATATGTGCATATATATATAAAAATTTTTGTGTTTTAAAATTTTACATCTAGTACCCTTTTAAAACTCGCTCTTCCTTCAGACATATTTTTCTTAATTTATCTATATTTATACGTGTGGATCTCATTCATTCATTTAAACTGTCATATCATATCCTGCTGTGAATAAGCCACAATTTATTTACCATTTCCCAACAGACATTCAGTCAAAAGTCACGTGGGGCCCTCCTCTTGGCATTAAATGTCAATAATTCTGACTATTTCCCTTTGCCCCTTAATCCCAGAGTTAGTAGGTATTTCCTGCAGTTGCTGTCCTTGCAATATTTTTCTGTCCTTTATAGCCTTTTGTTTATGTAACCAACCATTTTACACCCAGTTTACAGTTCTTTTTGTTGTTGTTGTTGCAGGGGAGGTAATTAGGTTTATTTATTTATTTATTTTTTAACTTTTTTTTTATTGAGTTATAATCATTTTACAATGTTGTGTCAAATTCTAGTGTAGAGCACAACTTTTCAGTTATACACAAACATATACATATCCATTGTCACATTTTTTTCTCTGTGAGCTACCACAAGATCTTGTATATATTTCCCTGTGCTATACAGTATAATCTTGTTTATCTAGTCTACATTTTGAAATCCTAGTCTGTCCCTTCCCACCCCCTGCCCCCTTGGCAACCACAAGTTTGTATTCTATGTCTATGAGTCTGTTTCTGTTTTGTATTTATGTTCTTTTTTTTTTTAGATTCCACATATGAGCGATCTCATATGGTGTTTTTCTTTCTCTTTCTGGCTTACTTCACTTAGAATGACATTCTCCAGGGACATCCATGTTGCTGCAAATGGCATTATGTATCCAGAAGGAACCCTACTTCAAAAAGACACCTGCACCCCAATGTTCATAGCAGCACTATTTACAATAGCCAAGGCATGGAAACAGCCTAAATGACCATCAACAGATGACTGGATAAAGAAGATGTGGTATATTTATACAATGGAATACTATTCAGCCATATTTCTTTCTTTTTTAATGGAGGTGCCAGGGATTGAACCCAGGACATTGCACATGCTAAGCAGGCGCTCTGCCACTGAGCTCAGTGTATAGTTCTTTATACTCAACTCTCTCTGTTAAAACAACTGGTGTGGTTTCTGTCCCTTGACTGGATCCTTACTGACTTAGCACCTGTACAGCAAACCTTGACGGCAAAGAAGGAAACGTTCTCTCTTTCTCTTTTTCTTTCGAAATTGCCTTGGGTCTTCTTGGCCCTTATTTTCCCACATTGTATAGTCCTTGGGAAGTTCCACCAAAATAATCAATCTTAATATTAAGCATTTTGGATTTTTAAATAGCAATTGCATAAATTTATAGTTAAATGTGTGAAGCATTGACATCTTAACTGAGGTTCCTCTGATCCATGAACACAGCATGATTTTCCCATTTCTTTAGGTCTCACATGTTTTACAGGAGGATATTATATTTTTCTCCACAAAGTTTACGTATGTCTTCTGCTAGATATATTTCTGATTAATTACAGGGTTTGTTGCTATGGTACGTTGAATCATTTTTAATTATTGCTTTTAATTGTTTCTGGTTGGTTTTTAAGAACACGATTGATTTTTTTTCAGTATATTGATCTTTTCTGTATATTGAACAACTCACTGAACTCTCAGGTTTGTTATTAATATGATTTCATACTCTGTAGAATTTCTCTGTGTAATCATATTAACTGTGAATAATGACAGCCTCATTCCTTTCTTTGCAACGGTCATACTTTTGTTTCTTTGGATGACATGTGCAGATATGTGTGTATGTATCTTGTTACACTATCACTGTGCCTTCAGTTCAGTATTGAATAGAAGCACTTCCTTTTCTGGCCAAGAAGGAGTTTCAGGAAGTGGATTTACCCTTTCACCTGAAACAGCTAAAAAAATCATTTAAAAATTTATGGCACAATGGTTCTCAAGATATTGGAATCAAGCAAAGAAGATGAGTGACCTACGAGAGATGGGAAACAAACAAGGTGAGCTCAGTGACTGCCCCAGGTACTGCCCAGAGAACGTTTGCAGGCTGCAGCATGAGGGAGGTGACCCCAGGCAGAGTGAGGTCCACCCGAGGTAAGGAGATGGAGCTGAGAGACCAGGAAGGCCAAGGTGGCAGGAGTTCACAGGGCTAGTCAGAGATCTTCAGAGATCTGCAGAAGGTCCCTACTGAGTCTTCAGCCAAGTACTGATCAGCTCATGACTGACAAATTACCACCTCCTACCTCAAAGTTAGGTAAAGAACCACCATAAAGGAATAAGGGGTATTCAAGACCAGGAAATAATGCCTAACCTCACCAGTCACAGTGAAAAAGCTTGCAATTCACAGAGCACTGGGTAGAGCATTAGAAGGATTTTTGCCTCAGTAGTTGTGGTATATTTATCCAGTGGAATACTACTCAGTGATAAAAAAGAATAAAATAATGCCATTTGCAGCAACACGGATGGATCTGGAGATTATCATTCTAAGTGAAGTAAGCCAGAAAGAGAAAGAAAAATATCATATGATTAAAAAAAGAAAAGAAAAAAGAGAGCACTAAGGAATTCATCTACAAAACAGAAACAGACTTGCAGGCACAGTAAACAATTTTATGGTTACTTGGGGGAAGGAGGTGGGAAGGGATAAATTTGAGAGTTTGAGATTTGCAAATATATAGTACTTAACTATATATAAGAATAGATTTAAAAAATTCTTCTGTATAGCACAGGAAACTATATTCAGTATCTTGTAATAACTTTTAATGAAAAAGAATATGAAAATGAATATATGTATATATATGCATGACCTGGACATTATGCTGTACACCAGAAATTGACACATTGCAACTGACTATACTTCAAAAAAAAATTAGCCCTAGACTAAATGCTGCTCTGGCCCCACCTAACAAAGCTTAAATGCAAGACGCAAAAGAATCAAACAGGTAATCGCATGTAAGAGCAAAGCTCCAGAGTAGTCCACAGGAATAAAAAATACCTAGCACACAGGTGAAATTCAAAATCAAAATTCGCACTCAATCAAAAATTACTGAACATACAAATATGCAAGAAGATACAACCCATAATGAGGAAAAATAATCAATTAATCAAAAGTGGCACAGAAGAGATACAACTGATAAAATTAGTAAATAGAAGCTAGAGAAAACATTGAAGATGTTCATTAGACACATGGAATAAAGAGAAACCACCAAATCTCTGAATAATTAGAGAAATTAAGCAATTCTTTTAAACCATTAAAAGAATAAAAGACAAAATACGGAGGAAATATTTGCAAATCACATAGTTGATTTTTTTAAGACTTGTATCCATAATATACAGTAAGAAAACAAAAAGAAAGCAGTATTGGATGAAAAATTTGAACAGATACTTTATCCAAGAAGATATAGATGGCAAATAAGCATGAAAAGATGTTCAACATCATTAGTCATTAGAGAAACACAAAATAAAGCCCCACTGAGACACCAGTACACACCTATTAGAATGCCCAAATTTTTAAAAAATCGACCATTCCAAGTGTTGGCAAGGATACGGTACAACTGGAAATCTCATACACTGCTGGGAACATGGGAATGTGATGGCTACAGGCACTTTGCAACACAGTCTAACAGTTCCTAAAGAGTGAAACATACACCTTACTTACGATCCCACCGTTCCACTGCTAGGCATTTATGCAAGAGAAATAAAGCACATGTCTACACAAGGCTTGTACACAAATGTTCCCAGCAGCTTTATTTGAGATAGTCAAAAGCTGGAAACAATCCAAATGTTCAACAGATGAATGGATAAACAAACTGTGGTATACCCATATGATACTTCCCAGCAATAAAAAGGAGTGAATTACTTCTATGGTATACAACATGGATAAATCTTAAGGTAGTTATTTGAGTCAAAGAAGGCAGATGCAAAAGACACATACCGTATTATTTCATTAGTATTAAATTCTTTAAAAATGAGCAGCAATCTGTAGCAAAATCAGAAAGCTGATCAGTGCTTGCCTGGGGACAGGAGGCTATGGCAGACAAGGGGCAGGAGGGAGACGTACAAAGAACACAAGGAAATGTTTGGGGGGGTAATAAACGTGTTCAACATCTTGATTGTGACTGTGGTTTCACGGGTGTATACATATGTCAAAATCTATGTGCAATTTATCGAATATCAACTATTCTTTGATGAAGTGTTTTTTAAAGTAGCAAAAATATGGGATAGAAACAGAAATGGAGTTATGCTTATCCTGTGGCCAACTCTAAAGAAAATTCTGCTTAAATTTCACCATTATGTATGTTTGCTCTTAGATTTTGGTACTTGATGCTTTTGTAGGAAAAATATTACACACCATGCTCTTCTTCGGAAATAAAACCACTTTATTGAAGTATGACTGACATGTAAAAAATCGTACCTATTTAATGTATACAACTCAGTAAGTTTAAGCACGCACCCATGAAACTATCACCACCTAACAACACTATATTTTTAGTATATAGTTAAAATTTGCTAAGAGAGTAGATCTTATGTTAGGTGTTTTTACCACAAAATAGCAATGCTAATAATAAAGAAGGTGGGAGGAAATTTGGGAGGTGATGGCTATGTCATGTCCTTCCTGCTACAATTCCTTCTACTCTCCATTTTTTTCTTAGTGGATATTTTAAGTACTTCTGGTCTACTCCTTTCTCTCAGGACAAACTAAGGAATTTCCCATGCTTAACCTTGAAACCAAAAACCCTTGTTAACCACTATTGAAAGCAATTTCAGGAAGAAGAAGGAAATGTGTCTTCAATCCCCCAAAGAGCTGCAGAATAGAACAGGCAGTATTCCTGCATCATAAAATACTTCAGAAGTGAGATGGTGAGAATATTAACAAATTCATCAGTCTTATATTCCCGTTGAGTGTGGAAAACAGTGGGTAAATAAATAATCCTGCTCTGTTTCCTGTGACTATAAAGCCATACACGAGAACAGTCACACAAAGGAATCTATTAAGTCACCCAGTCATTAGATAACACTGCCGTGCCCATGAAATATAACCTATAACACTAAAATATCTCTGACTCTGAGCAACTGCTCCTGCTTAATAATTTGTGACCCTAGTAGTAAAATTTAAACTGGCATCTCTGTTTACTGAAAGGTTCAAATCTTAGGAAGTTTCCATGTGAAGCAACAGAAGGGCTTCAGAATTTTCTTCTTCATGCACAGAAGCATAGGAGAATAAGAAATACCATGACTGTTGATTTGCTAATTCAATCTAAGCATTTCAGAGTCTTTTCTCATTAAAGTAACAGTACTTATGTCTCAAGTTAAGAACATCCCTTCTGGCCTCATTTGCCAGAAGTTTTTTGGTTTGTTTTTCAATCATGAGTATTTCTTGAATTTTATTCCATACATTTGCCAAATTTATTAGAAGGATGACATGATTTTCTGTCTTTAACCTCTTATTATAGTGAGCCATATTAATTAGATTTTTAATTGGTAAATCATTCTTAGGTTGCTGGAAAAATCCCTACTTGGTCATGATGTATTTTTAACACAAATCACTGGGGTTTGTTTCCTGATACTTCATTTAAGATTTTTGTTCATTAGTAGAATTTGAAAATTATTTTTCCTTACCATACAATCCTTGTATGGTATTGGTTTCAAGATTCTTCTAGCCTCAGAAAAGGGATTGTGAAGTTGTCCTTTTTTTCTTTTTTTGCATTCAGTAGAGATTGTCTCTTCCTTAAATGTTTGTTTTGGTAAAACACAATTAGGTTTCGGAGTCTTCTTTTCTAAGAGATGAATTTAAGACACAATGTTATCCCTCCCTGCTCAGCTGTATCTCATGAGTTTTGATATGAAAGGTACTATTTGTCATTCAGCTGTACACATTTTCTAGTTTCCATTATGATTTTTTTCTTTGATACACGAATTATCTACATCTACTTTGTTGAATTCTAAAATGCATAAATTTTCTTGAGTCCTAATTTTATGGTCAAAGGATGTAGTGGGCATTTATTTACATTTACTAAGTGGCTGGACCATAGTTAGTTTTTATGAACACTCCATGAGTTTTGGAAAAGAATTTTTATATCCTCCAAGTATCAGCTGCAAAATCCCACATATGTCAATTAGCTTAAAACTTGCTAGTTTTGTTATTTGAATTTTTTATAGCCTTACAATGTTTTGTCATTTCACATATCAGTTAGAGAGGTGTATTATACTCACCCTTGTAATTTTGTCAATACCTACTTTCTATGTTTTGAATCTGTCTATTTAAGCTATACAAGTCCAGAAGTATTATATCCTCCTGATGAATCACACCTATTATCATTCTGTATCAATACTTTTTATCATTAATAATAAATGTCTCTCCAGAATATTTTGTTTTCTATTAATATAGATACATAAGATTTCCTTTGTTTAGTGCTTTTTAAGTTAATGTTCCAAAATGGAGGGGATCCACAAACTACAGCCTGAGGGCCAAATCCTGCCACACCTGGTTTTTTTTAAATAAAGTTTTATTGGAACACAGACACATTCATTCATTTTTGTATTGTCTACGGCTGTTTTCAGGTGACAATAGCAGAGTTGAGTAGTTGCAACAGAGACTTCACGGCTAGCAAAGCCCTAAAATATTCACTGAGGCTCTTTACAGAAGAAGTGTCTTGACCACTGTGATACAATATTGAACAGATCCAAATGAATATTTATAACATATGGGCAAAGCAATGGACACCTGGGTGCCCGACACCCAGTTTAAGAAGTAGAACATCACCAGCATCTCTGAAGCAGTAGCTCCCTCCCTGTCCTTAGCTGGGCTGCTCTCAGATTCACGTCTCTCCTGCTTAGCATTTGTGCTTATCACACCATGGTTTTTCTTTTTACTTCTACCATATTCGCATCCATAAACAATATATTGTTTAACGTTTCATGGGTTTTGAACTTTAAATAAGTAGAACCATAGTGTATTATTCATTGACAGTTGCTTTTTCTCACTCAATTTATTGTGTTTTTGAGATTGTTGTCACATGTAGCTGTGGTCTATTTTCACTGCTGTTTAGAATTCCATTGTATGTACCAAAGGGAACGCTGATAAGTATTTCCAGTCCTCCTGCTATTATTAAAAAGGGTTGCTACATACATTCCTACATGTATCTCATGCTGCTTATGGACAAGCTTTTCTCCAGGATGTGTATCTAGAGTGTCAAGAAATTACCTGGACATAGGTATGGGTATCGTCACCTTTACCAGAGAAAGCCAAATTGCTTTCCAAAGTGGTTATAAATGTATCCTCCCACCAGAAATGTAAAAGATTTGCCATCACCACCTCACAAACAATTAACCTTGGCCTTTTTTTTTTCTTTTTGGCCAATTAGGCAGTATGATATGAAATCTTTTGGTTGTTTTAATTTTGATTTTTCAGGATACTAATGAAGTTGACCATCTTCTCCAGTGTTTCATAACATTTATATTTCCACGTCTGTGATAGCCTTTATAAGCTGACTGTCCATTTTTCAATTTGATTATTTGTCTTGGTCACATTGACTTGTAGTTTCTTTATTTTGCTTGGTATGACTCTTTTACCAGTCTTGTTGTGGCAAATACCTTCTCCCTGATCTTGGCTCTTATTTTAACTCTCATTTTTGTTTATTTGGTTTTTTAACAAGAATTTTTTATGTAGTCAAATTCATTCACTGTTTCCCTTTATGATCTGTACTTCCTGCAGATTCTTCTTAAAATATTGTTCCCTGGTACATAGTCACAAATACATTCTCCAAGATTATCTTCTAAAAGATGATATGTTTGCCTTCCACATTTAAATCTTGAATCCACCTGGAATTTACTTTTGTGTATCGTGTGAGGGAAGCATACGACTGCTTGTCCATCTCTGTATTACACTGTCTTACTTAGTATAGCTTTATTTTGATTTTAAGCAATATAACCTTATATTAGTTCTTAACATGCGGTAAGGAAGGTTTCCCCTTTTTGCTCCTCTGTATGAGTGTCTTATTCTTAGCCCTTTATTCTTCCATAAAATTTAGTATTAGCATCAAATGCTCCAAAGAAAAAGAAATCCTGCTGGAATCTTAATGAGAACAGCACTGACTCTTCAGATCAACTTGGGAAGAACTGGCAGCCTTGTGAAATTGAGCCTTCTTCTCCATAAGCATAAAATATCCCTTTATGTCCCCCTTAACATCTTTCAATAACAGTTTCTAATTTTCTCCTTAAAGTTTTCTTACAAATCTTTAGATTTAGATTTCTTTATACATACTATTATAAATGGTCTATATTTTATTACACTTTCTACCTGCTGATGGCTGGCGACGACAGATGCCATTCATTTTTATATGTTAAATTTTTGGGCAAGAGTTGCGCTAAATTCTCTTAATTCTAAGAATTGATCTGTAGACTCTTTTGTGTTTTCTACATAATCATACCATTTGGGAACATTAAGTTTTTCTTCATCTCTCTCTTTATAGTTTTTATTTCCTTTCTCATATTACTGTGCTGTCTAGGACTTCCAGTACAATGTCAAATAAAACTAATGACAATAGAAATCACTTTCCTGTTCCTGATCTTAAAGGGAATGCTTTCTTCAATTTTTCTATTAAATGCAAACTTTTGGGGAGTATTTTTATATCAGTCTAAGAGAAACTCCCTTCTACTCTTCTTTTGCTAAGAAATGTTATCAGTTCTTTCTATGTATATTGAAATACTACAAGATACTTCTCCTTTAATCTATTGTAATGGGATGAGTTACAATAATTCACATCTCTGGAATAAACCCAAAATGGACATTATGTGTTACCTTCTTAATGTATCGCTGAACTCTTTTTTGATAAAACTTTGGGCTTTTTCTATCTACGTGCACCAATGAGACTGGCTTGAAATTTTACTTTTGTATGCTGTCCTTTTCAGTGTTTGGCGTCAATGTTTCATCTCAAAAAAGAGTGGGGAATGTGCCCTCCTCTTCCATAGTCAGTAAAAATTTCCAGAAAATAAAAATCTGAGACTGCTGTTTTATTTTCTCAGCTTGAAGATGCTCAGCATACTTTGAATCTCAATTGTATGTGAGGAACACAGGCCAGTGGTTTTGAAGACGTGCAGGGACGTTCTCTACCCAGACGTTGGATGGAAATAGACAAACTTCCTGTCTTGTCCCTTTATTGGCAAGTGGATTTTTTTTCCTGTCTACTCTTTCTCATTGGATGCAGTCTTTCTGAGGGTTCTGTTTTACTGGAAGTGGCATCTCAGTTTTAATACCCCACCCCCAAGGTTTTGTGTGGCTAAAAACCTTACCTCTTATCCTCACTGGCTATTAACACCCACTTCCCCAAGTTGCTAAGACTGACACTCCACCCATGATGGGCACACTGCCCACTTACATGCTTACTCTTCAGTTTTCAGGGATCCCCTTTCTTTTTTGCAAAGTCATCTATTCATTTAAAAGTATAAATATTTTCAGCATTTCTAGAAGTTTCCAGGGGAATGTTTTTAAGTTTGTGATCAGTCACATTGGCAGTACCACAAGTACTCCTTCAGTGACTCTTTATAACAACTGTGCAATAAAGGATTCTCATCCCAAGTGTACGGATGAGGAAAATGAACTCAAAGGGGTCAATACTTTACAAAAGGGCATGCAGCTGGTAAACATGGGAACCAGGGTTTGAACCAGAGTGTGCCTTGAGGCAAAGTCTGTGTTCCTAACCACAACTCCAAATTTCCATCTCTTATTGGTTGTTTTTAATCCAAGATTACCCATTCTTTACCTTCTTACCAGGAAATAGTGTAAGAGTTACAATTCTATAATGTAGACACAAGCTCAGACACAGATGTGGCCCATGCAGGAAACCCTTTTCCTTTTTAATCCCTACACCAAGGAATCTGGTCTCTTTGCTCATTTAATGGTTAAAAATAATAATTTTTAAAAAGTAATTTTATACAACAAGCAAAATTAATAGGCAAAATGCAAACCAGAAAATAAAATTGCAATAAATAAGACAAAGTGCCAACATTCGATATATAGATTACTCATAAAAATCAATCAGATAAAAACCAGCCTAATGGGAAAAGGAACAAAAACAGATATGCAGAAAATTCACAAAAGAAAAAATATGACTGTGCAATCTCAGTGCTACTTTTTTAAATGCAGTAGACCTAAATGTAAGATCTACCTCTATTGAACCCCTAGAAGAAAATACAGAAGTAAATCTTTCTGACTCTGGGTTAGGCAATGATTTCTTAGCTTAAAAAGCACAAGAAGCAAAAGAAAAAAATAGCTAAATTGGACTTCATAAAATTTAAAACTGTGAGCTATAAAGAGTATCATCAGGGAAGTGAAAAGACAATTCACAATTTGAGAGAAAAAATATTTACAAATTACACATCTGATAATAAATTTGTACCCAAAACATGCAAACTCTTACAATTCAAAATAAAAAGACAAATAACCCAATTTAAAAATGGGGAAAGAACCTGAATATACATTCTCCAAAGAAGATAGAGAAACAGCCAAGGCATGCATGAAAAAATGCTCAATGTCATTAGCTGTCAGGTAAACACAAATTAAAACCATAATGAGATATCATTCCACACTCACAAGGATGACTGTAATCAAAAAGACAGATGTGAAACTTACATGATGTTATAAACCAATATTACTTCAATAAAAAATTAATCTGAAAAAAAAAAGACAAACAATAAGTGTTGGCAAGGCTATGGAGAAATTGGAACCCTCATTTATTGCTGGTAGAAATGTAAAATAGTGCAGTTGCTTTGGAAAATAGTCTAATAGTTCTTCAAAAAGTTAAATCTGTCGAGTTTCCAGATGGCCCAGTAATTCCTCTCCTAGGTTCATACGCAAGAGAAATGAAAATACATATCCACAGAAAAATTTGTATATGAATGTTCATAGCAGCATTATTCATAATAACCAAAAAGTGGAAATAACCCAAATATTCATCAACTAATGAACGGATAAATAAAATGTGGTATATCCATTCAGTGGAATATTATTCAGCCATAAAAAGGATGGATACAATGTGTATAAACACTGAAAATATGCTAAATGAAAAAAAAAAAATCCAGTCAGAAAAGACCACATATTGTATAATTCCAGGATATATATGAGATGAAATTTATATGAAATGTTCAAAATAGGCAAATAGTTACTGAAAATGAATTAGTGCTGGTCTCGGGAGGAGAAGAAATGAGGAATGACCCTAATGGGTATAGGGTTTCCTCTGAGGGGAGTGAAAATATCCAAGGATGAGATTATAGTGGTGGCCGCACAACCTTGTAAATATACTGAAAACATTGAATTGTACTTGTTAAACGGGTGAATTATACCTCAATAAAGCTATTTATAAAAAGAAGCAATGAAAAATGAGACTTCTTTGGCTATCAAGTTGGCAACCTTTTTTTTTTTTTAACAAATGATGCTAATAATATGCCTTAGCAAGGGAGCAAGAAAATATGCACAAATGGAAGTATAAATTGATGCATATTTTCTGGAAAATGGTTCTAAACATAGATCAAAATCCTGAAAATATGAATGGATTTGCTCCAGTAATTCCCTGTCAAGGAAATAGAGCCTCAGAAAATACCTAGAGATATATGCAAGCTTTATATATCACAATGCTAATTACACTGGGTTTTTTTCATAGCAAAACAAGGAAACTAGAGGCATTTTAAATATTCAGCAATGGAGGAATAAAGACATTATTATACAAATATATGAAAAAAATATTATCCATCCATTAAAAGTCACGTTGTAAAAGGCAAATAGCAAAAAGAAATCATCACACTATTTCATAATAAATGAAAGACTAGGCTACAAAATAATATGTAGAGAATCATTCTAATATTGTTTTTAAAAAGCATTACTGAAAATACATACTTTAAAATATTAACAGTGATTTTCTTAATGTGACAGGATAATGGAAGGCCATTTTTTATTTTCCTCTTTCTTCTCTAGTGTTCTCATTTTCCATAGAGAACATGTACAGAGCTTTTAATGACAGGGAAAGTAGAACTTTAATGTGTTTGGATTTTCCACTTTCCTGGCCCATCCTCCTCCAAAGTGCAATGATTGATGGGTTGTAAGCTTTGAAAGTCAAGGACCCCTGAGTTAGACAATTTCTACAATGCTTTCTATTCTTAAGACTTTGATACTCTATGCTTAGACTATTTCTTTTTTACAGCCCACCTAAGAAATTCTCAGAGACACAGTCTTCTCATTTTCTTGTAGACTCTGTGGCCCCCCACTTCCAGAGAGGGAGAAGTTGCCACTTTGAAAAATAAGGCTATTCAGCATTCAGGGGAAGGGACACTGTAAAACGAGACGAGGCAACCCCTGCAGAGACCTGGAAACGATTTTTCTCTCCCAAAATATAATTAATCAATTTTGTCCAAAGAAGTGGAATCAATATTTTTATAAATGAGAGGTTCATACGCCGAGAAGGAATTGTTGCAGTGGTCACATAATCTTTCACTTGCTAATCCAATGTAAATTATGGGCTTTTTACCTATGTCTTTGGCATTTGCCAACAGAACTTTCTTCCACTTTGGCATTCTGATCACGACTTTCCGATTCTCTTGTCCAGCCCCGAGCAATGCGCCAGGGTCTCTTAATAAGCAATAATATGCCACTAATGACAAAACCTCGTATTCACTGGCTGCCTTGCCCTCCCAGGGCTCTGTAATACTGTCACACTGATCTTCCCAGCATCCTCTAGGACACAGAGAAATGATGTGCAACTGGGGACACTGGCAAGGCTTAGATAAATTGCATCTTGATTGAATACTTTTAATGCAAGAAACATTTGTTAAGTACCTACTATGCACCA
The DNA here is from genome assembly GCF_009834535.1 of Camelus ferus. Taxonomy (NCBI): domain Eukaryota; kingdom Metazoa; phylum Chordata; class Mammalia; order Artiodactyla; family Camelidae; genus Camelus; species Camelus ferus. The sequence continues at coordinate 20,339,201 of NC_045713.1, read as the reverse complement.
CAACTACTCCAGGCACTAGAGTTACAAAGGTAAATCTCACAGTCACTGCCCTCCATGGCTCACAATTTAGTGGAGGTGGCTGCCACAGAAATAAGGAATAGAATTACATCATCAAAGGCGCTGAGTTGTAGATCAAAGCACGGCATTATGGGTGCACAGAGGAAGAACAACGAACTCTCCCCAGAGAGATAAGAATCAGTTCCCCATCATTCTTCAGGGTGAAAGATTGCTCAGCAAGCAGATAAGGGTACGAGATGTTCCGGCAAAAGACAAGAAGCTGAGAAAAATCACATTCAAGAGTGGGAGGAGGGAAGGTTCCAGAGAGGTGGGCCAGGGCCAGGGCAGAGCAGGCTTCATTCATGTGCTCTTTTTATGGACATCTGTTGATTTACCTGCCATCCCTCCTTCTCTCCATACAGTGCTCCAGTTTGCCTGTGGGGCTCCACCCCTTCCATCTCCCAATCTGCTGAGGCTAATGGTACCCACTCCCATCGTCAGCTTCAAGGGTTGATAGGTACCATGTAGGCCACCCTCATCCTGGTCACAGTGATAGTTTCAGGGATGGGCACATGGCCCAGTTCAGTCCTGGAGAAGTGAATCTTGGGATTTTTAATAGATGACTTGAGGGAAAGGCACTGTTAATTATATCTCAATAAAACTGGAATATTGTTTCAAAATACAAAATTAAAAATTTCAAAATGAAAGAAAAAAGACACTGTCTTTCAACTGTGGTTACAAGACTGGTAGATTGAAAACCCAAAGTTTGCCAGCACCTGGGAAGAGCCTGCCTGAGAAGGAAGCTCATACAGAGAAAAAGAAAGCCGAGAAGGGGACCGAGAGGGAACCCTAGTGACGTCACTTTGTGAACCAAAAAAATTCCCTTTTGCTTCAATTGGTTTGATTGTTTTTTAATTTCTTACTGCTGTAAGAGTATTAGTGAACTGATACACCATTCCAGCATTTGGGGAGTAAAGCCTGTAGAAAACAGGGCACGTTATAGGTAAAGACGGCCCTTGGAATGACTTCAGATGGGGAAACTGAGATCCAGAGGTGCTAAGGGGTTTAACCCAAATCACAGGTAAGTTAGTCGCAGGGCCTGGAAAGATTCAGGTCTCCTGACTGTGGGGTAAGTGCTCTTTGCCTTACAGCACTGTGTCCTGGGAGACTGATCATCACAACTATAACAAGAGTAATACTCTTGGGTATAACGTGCCAGGCACCATTACGAGCCCTTTATCTATGTTAATTCATGGAAGGACTCCACAAGGTAGGACAAAGAGTCCTGTAGAGAAGTGAGGAGTTGGGGGAACATTTCCAACCATCTGAACCACCCCTCAGCTTCCTATCTGAAAGACCAAGCTGGGATAAAGGTCTAGGGGTAAATTCATGCTCGACTCAGGATGTGATGTTCTGGGGATCTTTGAAGGAAGAGGACCTCAGGGTGATGCTGCTGTTCAGGTGACCGGAGTCTCACAACTCTATTAGAGACCTGGGATCACCTTTTGGGAATCAGAACAGCCTCCCTGCCCCCCCTACCCCCCGCCACGAGGAGTTTAGGAGTACAGGAAACGGAGCCCTTGGAGAAGACCAGCGCTCTCATCTAAACGACTTGGGCTTGAGCCCAAGTTAAAGAAACAAAAGCAGACATGCAGTCAAAGGTCTGGGACTAATGTGACCTTAGTCACTGCTACCACAGGGCCATGGGTAAGGTTAAGTGCTGCTGTCCTGGCTCAGCCCCAGGGTGGACTGGCCTGGCCACTGCAGGGAGCCCAACACACACAGCTCTGATGCTGACCAGGCTGCCTGCCCTTTGTCAGCAGCTCCTTCATGATTAAACTTTCACAGGTTTATCATACCAACCCGTGTAGCTTTGTGTCCCACCCTGCCCCCTACCCCTTGACTGAAAACATATTTTAAACTCTCATTTTGATACTTCAATATTCTCCTTCAGACAGGACTTAGATATTTGCCCACTTGTCCTGTGATGGCAAATAAGTGCATCTCCTATAAATTTTGAAAGAGTGGCAGAATCAATGAATGTGTAAATGAACCTCCATGGTGTTTACCAGAAGCCTGATACATAGTAAATCTGCAGAGTGTTTGTCATCTTGAATGACTACTAGATAGAGTGGGTGGATGGATGGAATGGATAGATGGATAAATGGAAGGATGGATGGATGGATAAGTAGCAGGGTGGAAAGATATCTATGGATAGATGAAAGACAACAATCCTTGGCCATTGCTTTACTCTTTAAGGTGTCTGGCATAGTGTACCTTTTTTTTTCTTCCAAGAAATACAATCTATCCTATGGAGTTTATAAACCAGCAAGAAATAGAGAGAGAGAGAGATGAAATAAAAAATTATCCCAATACATAATTAATTTCAACTAGATAAATGCTAAAGGAACTTCAAGGTGCTAGGGGGACACACAGTAGCTGGGAAATCAGGTAAGACTATGTCAGTAAGCCGAGACCTAAAGTACAACTAGGAGCCAGCCTGGGAAAGGGAGACCAGCTGAGGGGCCGGGGATGTCAGGTGGGAATTTTTAGGCAAGACTAGTTCAGGCTGAAGAACTGCCAGGTGCACAAGTCCAGAAGCATGAAAGATCATGGCTCCATACAGACTAAATGGAAGAAGAGCAACAAAGCCAGAGCAGAGTGAACAAAGCTTAAGTGTCAAGGGAAGACACTGGAAAGGTAAGTAGAATGCTAGGTCATGAAGAAATTTTCACGTCAGATTAAGGATTTGGTACTTCTCCTGCCTATGACGATGTGCAAATAAGGGGTGTGGCATGATCAGACCACAAGCGTGCCACCCGGAACAGTAATGAAGTTGGAAGAACCGGGTACACTGAGCTGCCATTCACTGCCTCTGCCAAGATGAGCAAAGAAAGTAGGTCCCCTTGACCATTTTCCTGCCCTATTTTCATCAGCCTCCCAAGTATGGAGGTTTGGCCAAGATGTGGCCATTGATGCAATCTCAGCCCTTCCTTTTAGTAAGTAAATGGCCGTCCTTGTGTTTGCAAGAGCCTTGCTCCCATTCTCCTCAACATCCACCAAGGCACAGGGATCTGTCAGAATTATCAGCAATGCCATGAAGTAGTACCATCCCGCTTGTTCCATCCAGCAGGCTTCTACCGAGCCCTGTGGAGGAGATTGCTGAGTGTATTTAAGGCTTTGAGAACTGAGCTGTCCTCCCCATAGTAGCAGCTAGTTTACTGAGCGCGTACTTGATGCTTGAAACTTGCTGAAAGTTTTACATGCATTATCTCATTTAATCCTCCCAACATCCCTATGACAACATTTGACATGATGCCCACTTTAGTGATGAGGAAACTGTAACTGAGAAATGGCATGTCATCGATGCATAGCCACACAGTAAGTGGTTTATCCACGTCTATCTCTGGAATTACTATTTCAAGAGATGAGAAATCTCATCAAGGTTTGTGCCAACTTGGATCATTTTTTCCATTACTTGGAGCTGAAGCATCTTACTGATACTTCTCAAATTTCTATCTCCGGCTCAGAACTGTCCCCTGAGTTCCAGACTCTCCATATTGGATCGTTCCCATCAGCATAAAACAGGTTGAAATAGCTCCTGTGTTAACAGAAACTACCTAGAGTGCAGTTCTCAGCTTCCCGCAGGAAAACTCCTTAAAAGTGGTATCTGTGCTCATTGTCTCTACCTCCAAGTTCATTCTCATCTACTTCCGGTCCAGTCATCCCAAGCTTCTCCCACCTGTCCATCTTGCCATATCTTCTGATTCCACTGTTGAGCAAGATTTGACTCCACTGGACACTCCCACCTTCTTAAAATACTTCTTTCATAGGCATCCAGGACGTCAATCTCCTGCTTCTCTTCCTGCCTCTCAAAGCCTCCCCATCTTTGTCTCCCTTGCTGGCTTTGCCTCCTCCTTCCTAACGGTACCTACTAGAAAGTGCAGGGTTTGCTTTTCAGACTGCTCCTCCAGCTACCCTCACTCCCAGGGTGACCTCACCAAGCCCTCAGTCTTTACATTTTATCTACAAGCTGGTGATTCTAACTTCTATGGTGAGGTCCAGACATCTGCATACAATTGCCTGCTTATCTCCGCGGATGCTTCACTCTTAACATAACCAAAGGGGAACTTGATTTTGATTCCCCAAACACACTCCTGCTCCTCTGGCAGGTTGCCTCATCTCAGCAAATGGCCCCTTCACTCTGTGGTTCAGGCAAAAAAGCCAAGACCCAGCCTTGATCTCGCTCTTTCTTACATACCCCATGTGCAAGTCCTGTTGGCTCCACAGGTAAATTTCATTCTGAATCTGCCTGCCTCTCATCACACCCACGGCTGCTTCCAAATCGTCGCCAACAGCTTCCTAATCAGAATCCCTGTGTCCACTCCCTACTGTGAGGTCTCCAGCCAGCAGCCAGAGCAACCTTCTAAAGAGGTAAGAGATACTAATCCTATCACCCTTCACTCAAAACTATCCATGACTGCTCATCCCACTAAGAACAAAGCCCATGGCCAAGGCGCTCGCTCCATGTCCTGGTCTCTGCCCACCCCTACAGCCCCCGCCCACCTCACTCCCACTCTGCCACGAGGGCCTTCCTGCTGCCCCCCAAACACGCCAAGCCATTTCCACCTCAGTTTCTTTGCCTGGGATGCTCCCTCCCTTCATTAGAGCCTCAACTCAAACGTGACCCCCTTAAAGGCAGCGTAGCCAGCTCCAACCCACCCCCTCAGTCTCTGCCTTAGTCTCCTTCCTAGCACCTATTACCGCCTGACACTGTGTTCAGATTCACTGGTTTATTCTCTGTCTCTGCCGCTGGAGTGGGCGTTCCGTGAGGCAGAGACTCTGTCTAACGGAAGCCTTGTTACCTACAACAGACTGGGCACACGGCACACGTTCTACAACACTGATTAAATAAATGAATGAACGCATGAATATCCACCTTACAACTAAGAATCCTTACCCTTAGAACACCTATCCCACATGTAACCCAGACCTAGTGTGTCCCAAAATAAGCCCTTCAGTCCACCACATCAGTGCTCTGCCCACATCCCCTAGGTCCCTTCCCGGTTGTTCTGGGCGTGCCACCCTCCTGCGGCATCCACTCCCAACAGCCAGCACCTGCACTGCTTGGTCGGAGGGCCGCACACAGGCCGCAGAAGTGACTTTTCCTGTATGTGCGCAGGGCCAGAAATGCCCAAGGGTTGATGTCCCCACCGGGGGCATTCTTCAACCAATGATTGACAGGTGCAGGGGTATAAATACTCCAAGTCCCGCGCCCATGGCAGGGACCCTCTAAGAGTGAGCCACACGGTAGGTCTGAGCCACTATTACCCTGGACTTTGCTCTTATCACACTACTGCTTGGTCTCCTTCCCTTCCCTGTCCTGCGTTCCCACTTCCCTACCAATTTTTCCCCAGAATCACTTCCTAATAAAACACTTTGCATGACTCTTCCTCCCAGAAGCAGCCTCTGCTTCCCAAACCTGTTCCTCCTGTCTCCCCATTTCAGGGATGATACTGATACAGGAAAACGTGGGGCATGATAGGATGGCTGTGTCCCAGGTCTCAATCGAGTCCCCGGGATGTGCCCCCACCAAGTGAGGGTCCTTGGCTTCATTCAGGAAGGAATTCAAGAGTGAGCCATAGTTGAGTTAAAGTAGATTTATTCAGATAGATATACACTCCATAGGCAGAGTGCAGGCCATCTCAGAAGGCCAGACAGAGGCCTAGGAGATACACATTCCATAGGCAGACTGTGGGCCATCGTGCTCAGAAGGGAGAGTGGTGGCTTCAGAGCATGAGGTCTACTAGGAAAAGTGAGATGGCCAGGGAGCGTGGGGGCTGTTAGTTTTTATGGGCTCGGTAACCTCACGTGCTAACAAGTGGGAGGATTATAGCAGCTACTCTGGGAAAGGGGCCGGGATTCCCAGGAGCTGGGCCACCACCCACTTTTTGACCTTTTGTGGTCAGGCTGGGAACTGTCATGGTGCCTGCAGGAGTGCCACTCAGTAGCTATTGTATTTCAATGAGCCTATATGGAAGTTCAAGGTCTACTGGGAGTTGAATCTTCCACCAACTTGGTGCTAATTGCTGTGTTATTTTTTTAATGGTTGTGCCCTGCCCTCTTCCCTCCTGTCTCAATACCTCTGCATATTCAGTGACCCAAGCAGAGACCAGAGCCACCCTACCCTCCTTCTCTATCTAACCCCACCCATCAGGCCCCCTTGTCTTGACCACCACCAGTTTTCATCCACTTTCCTCCATCCCTGCTCCCACTGCCTCCTTCCAGCTGGCCCCAAACGTTTTCCTGGCTTATTGAAGCCTGATGGTCACAGCAATGTAAATATTCTGCAGACCCCTCTTTCTCACCTTGCTAACCAGCGCAATCACAACATAGCCCTTAAATCATCCACAAGATCATGTCCACGAGATGACCTCCACCCTCCTTCCTTCCAAGACTTAACGCCAAAGAGTCTACTTACAGGTCATTCCAGCTTACTGTCATTTGTATTTTATTATAGATTCCTCCTTCACTCAAGGAGAGCTGATCAGCTATCTACACAAGTGAGGCACTGTGCTAGACATGGGCGATATGGTGGTAGAAGGCACAGCTCTAAACTTCAGAAAAGCTCATTGTTTGGGGGAAGAGTGCAGACGTGCCAATATTTCAATACAGTGGTTCAACTGCCCCTCGGGCTAACTCTGGAGATTCCACGTGGACCTGAACTATTTCATCTCCATCTTTAAATCCCTAGCCCAGTGCCTAACACACAGTAGGCTGGTAGTAAATGAATGGATTTTGCCTGGTAAGTCAAGCGGAAGTATTTCCAGAAGTGGCATTTCTGCTGAGCTTTGAAAAATGAGAAAGGAGAAAAAGAGCTTGCCAGGCAGATGTCAGAGTATGTCAAAGACATGGGGGAATGAAAGAATAAGGCGTTTTAAGGAAAAAGAAAATTGCACAGGATATCTGGAGAATCGCACGCATAATGAAGAATAGCTGAGATGGGTTAAAACCAATAGTGAAGGAAAGTGAATACAAGGTATGGAACTGGACTGGATCTTAAGGCAAGATGGAGCCGTGGAAAGGTTTTGAGCTCTGCCACTGGGTAGGAGCCCAGGGAAGCAAGATACCAGTCTCCAGTTACATCAATGACTCTTGAAAGCTCCAACGGTTGTTCATGATCTTTTAGCCAAAATAGCTGTCCCCTAATTATACGTAGGCACAGTTCTGATGATGCTCAATCTTGTATCCTTAAGAATCCACCACGTGGTGGGAGGTAGCTCTGTGGTAGAGTACACGCCTAGCATGCATGAGGTCCTGGGTTCAATTCCCAGTACCTCTACTAAAATAAATAAATAAATAAATAAATAAACAAACAAACAAACAAACAAACAAACAACCTAATTACACCCCCCCAAAACAAACAAAAATCCACCACATGAAGCTGTCACCAAGGTTGGCGATCACAAAGTGGATCATTATTTGGCTAACTTTCTCCTCCAAATGGACAGGATATGGGTTCTGCTATGAGATCAGACCAGACCACAGTCCTCAGCATTAGGAGAGGTGTGTGCTTGTGTGTGAATGCATTTATGGATGCATGTGACTGTGTACTTGGGTCTGGGTGTGAGTCCAAGAATGGGTTTGGGGTGTCTGAGTGCATATGCATGCAAATTTGCATTTGCCTGGGTGTGTTGCCCTTTTGAATGTGTGTGTGCTTGTGCATAGATGTTTAGCACAGGTCCGATGGCCTGCGGGCATGCACATGTATGTATACATTTATGTTCGCGTGTGCATGTGCACACGTGGAGGCGTGCCTGTATGTGCGGGTCTCCACATGTGGTGAGCCCATTTTCGACCTGGCGCGTTTTGTTGGTGAGGTGCCCAGAGCCTGCCTTATCCCCATTCCTTTCCTGCTGCCTGGGTCCCCTCCGCTCATTAATGCAGTCTGCACTGGTTACGCCTGTGGCAACGGGCCTCTGTAGAGAGTGTTAAATATTGCAACTGTTTATTGCTTAATATTTTTCACGCTAATGGCAGGCTAATTCACAGGGATTCTGAGCACTGGATAAAACACCTTCTGCTGACTGCTCATTCCCTGCCAAGAAAGGACTTGACAACCAGCAGCCCCTGCCCAGCGCCACTTTGACTTGGTACGTAGTCCACACTGCCCTCCCCCCAATTTGGTCGCCCCTGAATAAATCTGCAGCCGAGATGAGTGCACAGCAAACAGCAATATTTGCATTTCCCTGCTGAGTGGGTGGTGGGAAAAGGGAAGGTGGGGTTACCCCTGGTCAGACCAGTGTACTCAGCCCTGGAGAAACCAACTCTAGGAGAGGAAAAGGGAGGTGGTATCAGAAAAGTACCTGGAAAGGACCGAGCTCAAATCATGTCCATGTTTGGATTGGCCATCATCCAGTAGTGTGGCCATGGCAAAAGCCTGTTTGATGCCCTTGATGGCCACCGTTTATTCTCTGCACATTGGCTATTTGCTGGCAGTGCCCCAAGCTTTGCACAAGAATTTTCTCATTTATCCTCAACAATCACTCTTTTAGGCAAGTAGTCATGTCTCCATTTCACTGATAAAGAACCTGGAGTTCAGAAGGTTCAATGACACTGGCATTTAGAGCCAATCAGCTCGTGAGTGACAAAATCAGGAGCCAAGCCCTGGGCATGGTGACTCTGCAGTCCCAGCACATCATTAATGTTCTGCACTGCAGAGATGGCTGATCTGAGCCCAAATGGATCCCACCGATGCGTGTTGTTTGGCTCACAAAGTGGTTTGTTTTTTTAACTTTTCATTAATGGCCAGTATTTATAAATTGGAAGATCACTTATAAAAATCAAAAGTCTCAATCTTTCTTTAAAAATTGAATTCTCTGGTGACCCTGAGCTCGCATTCCTGGTTGGTACCTATTGGCTGGAGCAGTTTCAGTTGCCTTTTCTAGATGGTGCACATGTACCCCCATTTGCCACACTCCTCACCACCCCAATTATCATACACTCAGCTCTCTTTACTCATCTATATTACTGATCCAACACCTGCCCAACTTTTTAGATCCTTTTTTGCTAAGGAAATCTGTTTTTTTCCAGGAAGGAGGGGAATCTTAGAAATGATTTCCATAGGTTCATATTGTTGGGCATCTGCTTACAGACTATTCTGTGGTCAGGCCAACGTTTCCAACAAGACAGGCAGTACAAACCAGAAAGGCAGAGCAGCAGTGAGGAGAGGAACAACTTAGGCGGATAATAAGTGTGTATACACATACACATCTGTGGCTTACAATTTTTCCTGCATTCAAAATTAAAAGCATATAATTAAGTCTCATGTCAGTGTGTAGATGTTCTAAGGACTCAGGTCATCTGGTGATTAAAATGAAGGAAAAATGGTGTGGGGAGAGTTTAGCTCAGTGGTAGAGCATGTGCTTAGCATGCATGAGGTCCTGGGTTCAATCCCCTATACCTCCACCAAAAGTAATAAATAGATAAACCTAATCACCTCCTCCCCTAAAAAAAAAATGAAATGAAGGAAAAATGGCTAACACTTGGGTACGTTGAAAAGCAGCATCATGAGAATTCTCGACAACCTTTCACTCTGAAAATTGGTACTGAGCCCTTTGGGGAAATCAACAGGCCCTGTGTGGCCCCAAGAGGGTGGGGTTGGTCAGAAAACCGCAGTCACGGTATGCTCCTCTCTCAGTCAAGGCCAAAAAAAAAATCACTTCATGGCAAAATGATGGATTTCCTGAATGAACATCCTGGGAAAACGGAAGTGCCTCTGGGGCCACAAAGCCTCTGAGAGTAACAGCACCTCCCAGGGCCTGTGGCTGGAGGATGGGAGACCCACAGGCCCACAGAGCCTGATGGTGATGGCCAGGATGCCGTGCAGAAATGAGGTCCAGGGATGCCAGCCTCCCTCCAGCTTCTCCAAAGAAGCCGGAAATCTGCATTGTATATGAAATCCCCAAATTGCTAAATGCTAACAAACAAAGTACTCCTTGGGGAGTATCTTTATAACCTTTGATCTGGAAGAAAATAATAATAGTTCCCAACTATATGCTGGGCATGAGTGAAGCATGTAGCACCTGCTAATTTAAATAACTCCCATTGTGCAGCCCTTAAAAGGTACCAGGCCTGCTTCTAAGTGCTTCAAGCATATCAACTCACTCAATCCCCCTAATTACCTTAAGCAAAAGGCACGATTATTGACATTCCCCTTTGACAGAGCGGGAAACTGAGGGATGGGGAGGTTCAGCCACAAAGCGAGCAAGGGGCAGAGCTGGGATTTGAACCCAAGAGCTCTGGGTCCTAGTGCTGGCTCTCAGTCACTCCACTGCACTGCCCCTGTGAATTTTCCCAACACTTACTACCATGCCCATTTCACAGAAGAAGAAACTGAGGCCAGCGAGGAACAGCCACTCACCGAGTTCACACGGGGTCTGTCTGACACCGGTGCTGGGGTCTTTCTGAAGAAACCTCAGAGTCCTTGCACAAGGCAAGGAGGGCGGGGGGGCATTAGACAGGACTGAAGAAAATGTTTTTAAGAGCCCAAATGTCATCTTTTTTATCTAAGAAGAAAAAGGCTACTCTAGCTGTCAGACCATAAGCTGCAACCTTTATGTTTACCAAGCAAAAAGGGCAATTAAATGAGACAAAATAAATCTTCTCGGGCCCCTGTCAGTGGGCCTCGCAGGTCTGCAGTCCGAGGGCTGATTGACAGGACACATTACATTCTGGAGCAGACTCAGCCTCTGACATTTCTTTGATGCAGCACTGAAGCGTGAGGGCCAGTTTCTTAAAGTGCCCCTGCCCCTTTCCAGGCTGCAGGGATCTCTCCAGGCAGAGGCGTGGAGGAAAGAGTAGGTGCATGGTATGTCTGGAGGAAGCCAGAATCACAGCTTGCAAAAGATTCCCATGCCTCGTGTGGCCACAGATAGCTGCCAGACCACAGGGTCACACACGCAAAGATGGTGGACACCTCATCACCAATCATCCTCATGATTGGTCAGGCAGTGGACAGGATCCTTGAAGATCAGTGGACATCCCCAAGTTCCATGACACCAGAACCTTGACACCAAGATCCCAGAACGTGAGATAATCTCAGGGACCTCCTTTAGAGGATCCCCCTCAAATGGTTGGGACTAATGTTGAAATGAGAGGGCTCAAATTCAGAAATTAAGCTGAGTTATACAAAGAAGTTAGATTTTTTTCCTGCACATTTGAATTTGGGTTGCGATTCATACCTGCTGTGTAATCAGATTCCTCCTATGGCTCCCCATTGCCCCAGAACATCAAATCTCTTAGACATCTTTCTTTAAAATTGAAGTGTAGGCAGTTTACAATGTTGTGTTAATTTCTGGTGTACAGCATAATAATTCAGTTATACATATGTGTATGTATGTATGTATGTCTATATATGTATTATATATATATATATTCCTTTTTGTATTCTTTTTCATTATATGCTATTATCAATAAGGTATTGAATATAGTTCCCAGTGCTATTCAGTAGGACCTTGCTGTTTGGTTATTTTTATATATAGTAGTTAGTACCTGTAAATCCCACACTCAATTTATTCCTCCACCCTGCTCCCTTCCCGATAACTATAAGTCTGTTGTCTGTATGTGTGAGTCTGTTTCTGTTTTGTAAATAAGTTCATTTGTGTCTTTTTTTTAGATTCCACATATAAGTGATATCACATGGTATTTTTCTTTCTCTTTCTGGCTTACTTAGTTTGACAATCTCCAGGTCCATCCATGTTGCTGCAAATGGCATTATTTTATTCTTTTTTTATGGCTGAGTAGTATTTCACTGTATACATATACTGCAACTTCTCTACCTAGTCATTTGTCCAGGGACATTTAGGTTGCTTCCATGTCTTACTCTTAGCCATCTTAAAAGTCCCTCAGTGGTCTGATTTCTATTTCCTCCAAGCCTCGTGTCTCACCACCCCCAACAGTCAACACACCTGCCAGCTGTACTAAACTACCTGCATTCCCCAGAGGACCCTGTCATGCTCTCTCTTATCTCCATCCCTTTGTGTGTGTTCTTCCCTTTGCCTGGAATGCCCTACACGCTGAGGCCAGCCTAAGAATTCCTACCATCTTCTGAAAATGAGCTCAAACACGAGACCAACTCATAACCCAGGATGAATTAGGGCCCCTGCCTTGATGTTCCTACAACATTAACATCATTGTCATATCATATACATTGCGATTGTTGACTTAGCCATCTCCATCACTCTGTTACAAGTTTTTTGAGTAAAAGAATACCATTCTTTTCATTCTTGCACCCCTAGTGTCCAGCACAGGGCCCAGCACCAAATGTACTCTTGGCAAATGCTTGGTGAAGGTATAATTGAGTAAAACAAATGACATCTTTGTGTGTGCCCCAATGTCCCCATCTGTTAAGTTAGGAAAGCAGAGTATATGATGACAGCTCTGACGTCCTGTGACTCCAGGAACTTTCACTGGCTTGATAGAGCCACTGGAAAGGGTTCAAAATAGATTTTTTATAAGCTCCTGTGAGTCAGGTGGGAGAGGAAGGGGAGAAAACAGGGATACCCAGCTTATCTCTTTCAAACAGGACCCTTAACAAAAAGGGGAGTTATAAACTCATGGAACATGAAAGTCCAAGACTTCTGGGCTGGTTTAAGGCAGAACTAAGTGCAGAGGCTCAAATGACGTGGCTAGGACGCTAGTCTCTCCATCCCTCAACTCACTTCGGATGCCACTTAAATTTTTACTCAGGTTCTCTCTTTTCTGGGGCAAGATGGCAGCCTAAGCTCTAGCCTCATACCCTCCCTTGTGTACATCAGTGGGAGAGGGTGATCCACCTCCCCAGTAGCTCTTGTTGGCTCTGGCGCCCATCCCTGAATCAATCGCTGAGACAATGGGACCGGCGCAGGTTTTGGTCATGTGATTCCCCCGAGACTTGGAGTGGAGAACCACCAAGCTGCCAGAGGAAGAGACTGCGGTATGGCTCCTCAAACAAAAATCAGAATCTGTTGGTGCAGGAAGCGGACGCCAGGTAGACCTCCAAGTCGCTACACCTTCCCTCTGGCCCTGAGCTCTACCAAGTCAGGAGGTAGAAACTAGAAATGGCATCTCCATCAGCAGTTCTGGGATTAACCTTGCTGCTCTAAATCCACCCCCCAGGTTGAGGACAACCCCCACATACAGCATGAGCTCCCAGAACCTTAGGCTTTTCTGATTGACACCTACGCCCTCCTCCACATTTCCGTGGTGTTTAAATCCTGCTAGGAGTTTCAGGTCCACCTGCATGCTATCCCCATCTCACAGTGGCTTACTCTGATCTCCCACGTCTGAATATCTGTCTGCCCAGAGTAGATCAATTACCCAGAATGATGGTACGGCCACCAGCTGATTTGGGTACCACTTTCTGGATTTACCCCAATGCCCAGCCCAGCTGCCCTTTGGACACTGGTTATTGAGTGGTGGCTACCACCTGGAAGCCGATCAAAAGCAGACTTATTTGTCCTAAATAAGCCCCACTGATTCCTAGTGCCTCCTTCTCCTGACCAGCTGAGCCAGCAAGCTACAAGAACACATAGTAGCACACAACAGCTGCAGATCCAATGGGACATTCTCCGCTTTCTCTTGGCAAGCAACCATTCATCCAACAACGTGTCTTGAGTGCCTCCTGTGTGCTAATGGCTGTGCTAAGGGCCGGAAATACAACGCTGAACAAGACTGACACTGGCCCTGCTTCCCAAGAAGTTTTCAGGTTATAGTGAGAAGTGGATATTTACCAAACAATTATGCAAATGATTGTTTTAGTTCAACAGTGACTAGTACTCTAAAAGATTTCAACAGGTTGTTATGAGAACATATAATTGGGTCTGGAAGATCTCTTGGAGGAAACTGTATTTAAGTTGGAAACATAATGTTGAGTAAGATTTAGCCAGGTGAAGCAAGGGAAGAGGGATGAGGCAAAAGAAACAGCACGTGCAAAGGCCCTGAGGCTGGAAAGAGATGACGGAGAATCAGCAGCCCTGTGAGCCAGGGGAAGAGGGTCAGACTGGGAGGTATATTTAAGTCAGTGTCTTCCAGAGATGTGAAGTTTTAAAATTTCTACATCTCATTTCATTAGAAATGGATAATCTCTGTAAAGCAGCCAAGACTGATTTTTTTTTCTTTTACCCTTTCTTCCCTATTCTCAGACAATTCAGACTTCAAACAGCCATTCCTCACACCGCCTCAGGGCACCTAACCTGAAGCATCCTGAAACTCTGCCAATTACAGCAGTCCACTTATTAATTCTTCCTCCGCCAGGGCTTCCCTAAGAAGCAGGCCTGGTGCCTAAGGGAACTGGAGGAGAAGCTGCCCCGTTACAGCACTGTCCAGGTGCTGCCCGGGCGCTGAGTCCACTGATGCCATCTTGCTGCTCCCCAAGCAGTTAATACTGCAGTGTCTGAATGTCTCTCCCTTTTATGGGGGGAGGAAAAAAGATTCTGTTAAAAGAAAAAAAAAAAAACACCCTGCCACTCAAAGCCCCTCCAAACATGCTGTCACAGGGGCTCTGTCCCTCTCTCTGCTGACGCTGTCAACAGTCCCAGCCCGATGCCCCGCCCTGCCTGGCTGCCGCGGCGACCTCCATTATTTATGACGGGGCGTGAAATTGATTGCGGTTGAAAGATCCACACTGGAATCAAATGAACTCTTCAATTATTGCTGCACAAATAAATCTCTGTTTCCAGAGTTCCCCTGGGGAGCAGGCATCTCACCCCAGGTTCATGGTAATAGATATTTCTAGATGGCAAAGTACAGGTGACTCTATTGTAATGACTGTCAAGCTATAAGATTCCCAGGGTCGAGTGACTCTCTCCCGCCCTCCGCCCCCACCTCCTTTAGCAATTCCAAAGGAAGCACATGCCGACAGCCCTCCCATTGTGTGCCGATGCGGCCTTTCCCCGGCTGCTGGGTACATGACAGATATCTCCATGCTGCGGGCTGTGGTCATTCTCAATCCTTTTTTGCAGGAAATATGCAGTGAGTGTTAAAGGGGTTACAGGAGGATTAATAGAGCTTTCAGGGTGTGCGGGCTTGGCTGGTATTTATTCCACGGAAAGCCATCAGCTCAGGAAAAGTTAATGATGAGACTTAACCCGTTAAGACAACAGACAGACAACCTCCACCCATCTTGGGCTTAATCTTATTTTCCTTCCTCATGATACAAAGCCTTTCTGGAGAAGGAGGAGAGGCAGAGGGCTCAAGGATGCTAAAGGCTAGCCCCACGCCAGGTGTTGAGCGGGTTACAATCACAAACATCCAGTACCAAAGACTTGCCACCCTGGGCCACGTTTGGCCCGCAGATGCGTTCTGTTTGGTACAATCAGTGTTACTGGAAAATAAGAATTGGTAAATTTCACATACAAATCTGGATTTCCTTGAAATAACAGATTTGGCTACATCACACCTGCATCTCCTCATGGCCCCAGCAGGCAGGAACTGAGGAGTGCTGCCCCCTTTAGGTAGCAAAGGGAAAGTACCTCCTAATAATGCCTTTTAGTCCCTGCCCGGCCCAATTCATTGATTTATCTGTCTGGACCCCCTAAGCATCTGAATGTGTAGACCCTGATATTTCCCATGTCATCAAGTTGTCACCACTTGCCTGAGCCAATCAGATCTCTCTTCTGAGCAGGTTAATGCTAAAGGAGCAAAGAGGAATCATGTCACTAGACCCCAAATTGTCCCCTTGAGTGGCACAGACCTCTTCTGCCTCTTCTAGACAAAGCCTATGACGCAGCTCGCCACACGCCAGCTGGCCTCCCAGAGAATGGTGCAGCCCTGGGAATGAGATCCCTCTCATGCTGCTTTTCCCCTAACCAGCCTGTAGGTGCCAGTTAGGCCGCCCAGAGAACATAACTCTTGGTGCTCTGAGTTCTTATCTGTTTGTCTAGAAGTGAGTTTGGTCTTTCCCCTGATTTCCTCCTCTCAAAATATCCCTTAAAATTACCAAAGATTCTGACACCTGAGGGAATAGGATAAGCCCTGGCACCCAGATTCTGCTATCTCTGGCCCTGGGACAGCCCAAGGAGGCTCTCTCCTGCCTTCGTGGTAGAGAAGGACACCACCATCGCTCACAGTGATGCCATTACCAAGACCTCACAGTCAAAGCCCCAGCAGCCACTTCACCCACGGAGGCTTCCAACAAACCTCCTGGAACATATGACTTTTGTGCAATTTACGATAAAGTCAACCGAGTGAAGGTGGATGTAAAAGCTGAGGGGAGCCCACTCTCTACCATCAAACCTAGCCAGGGGTCTTACACAAATTGTCCAAATTGAGAGCATCCAAGTCAGCTGTAAACAGAGTGATTCTTTGACCACACACACCCCCCCACACACACTTTCCCAAGAAGAGGCCGTGACTAGCAGCAACATTTAGGTAAAGATGGCCACTAGCCACCCGGTGCTGCAGGAACAATCAGGCCCTTCTGAAAGTTTGCTCCCATTATTTAGTGAGCTGTCGGCCCAGCAGTGGTGCCAGGTTCAAGCCTGTTTATGTTCTCCCGTTTTCTGGATGGAAGTCACCAGCCCAGCATCCCTCCAGGTAGTCCGTTGGCCAAGGCCAGCCTTCTTCATCCCAGTACTACCCGCCTCAGACCCTATTCTGAGTGCTACAGAGCCCACCGGTGGTCACCCTGAGCCCTCAGGGCCCCAGAGCTACGCTGCAGGGAGAGTGGAAGAGAATGACCCTCTTCCTAACTCTTGCTCTCGGTCACCTATACTGTCAAGAAGCCCTGGTTGGGCCCACAGCATCACGATGTTATACATGAACATAGCTTTCCCGGGGGTCCACCTTGCAGAGAGAGTGAGAGAGAGGCAGAGTCAACAGGGTATGTTTCCCTGGAGAACCCGGACTAACACAGAGCCTGGCTAGAATTACAAGGTGCAGGCGGGCAGGAGCAGAGCTGCCTGAAGGGCGTGGAGGGGAGAAGAGTCTGGAGACCCCGCAGGGGGCCGTGCGTGAAGGGCTTTGTGTAGCATCCTACACAACCCGGCTCTTATCTCGAGGGCAAGGGGAGCTGTTGGGGGGGTTTGAGCAGGGCCGTGACCTGGTCGGGTGAACGTCTTAGAAAGATCACTCTGTCTGTGGTGCGAAGAAACTGGAAGGAGGGAGGCAGGAGGCAGGGAAGGCAGGCAGCATGCTGGGTTGACTTCCAGGCAGAGGTGAGAAGCACTGATTAATGAGGAGCTGGAGCTGCTGACTGGCTTTCAGGCCTTAGCAATATTTCTCGGGTTCTGGCAGCTTTGAATCTTGAAGAAATATTCCCTTGTAAATCTTCTTCCATGATCAGGAATCCTGGGGAAGGGACTAGGGCACACGTAAAAGCAGAGGTTCAGAATCCTTGACTACACGTATATCGATGCCTGCTTCACAGATGTGGAAACTGAGGCACAGACTGATAAAGTGACCTGCCTGAGATCATCCAGTGGGTGGGTTGAGGGATCAGGAGAAGTAACGCCTGCTGATCAGCTACTCAGCCACGTGACTGCCTTTGTCCAGTGAAACGTGAGCATAAGTGACTTGCAACTTCCAGGCAGAAGCCTTAAGACCCAGTGTGAAATCCGCTGTGTTCCCACCCCCCTGCTCTGGTGACTGGCAACAGGCCAGGTGCAGAATCTCCATCAGTCAGCCTGGATGCCAGCGTGCGAAGGGCAGGAGCCCAGCCCCAGCTCCACCCGGGATGGACATGTTGTATGAGCAAGAATTTAGCCCTTGTCGCCTTAAGCCACTGAGAGTCTGGGGTGGCTCGTGACTGCAGCACCACTTAGACTGTCCTGATGGCTACGGGGGATGTGGTGAGACAAATATGAGATGGCCCTGCCCTCAAGGGAATCACAGTCCAGTGGACAGAAAAATCAGTCCACAAATATCAGTAACCCTGGCCTGATTTCAGAGGCTCTGTCTCCATCACGATGCTCTCCTGCTACACAAAGGTGCTCACTCCTGTGACACACACGGCCCCGGAACCGGCTGGAGGGAACATGAGTACGTGCATGCACTTCTCTGAAGGAAAGAACAAGCTCTCCCCTAAATGTTGTTTCCTGAAATGCCCACCGTGGGGATGTGTGGTCCATCTGGAAAATTCATGATTCTCCAGCCCAGCGAGTGGCCCGATTCATCCTTGAGTCAGGAATCGCCCTGTGGGCAGCTGTGTAAACTCCGAGGGAAATGGGATATCGATTTGCAATCTCTTAGATACACACACAGCCTCCTTCAAAGCAGTGGCTCCCGACCTCTGTGTCGCCAACCCCTTCTTATTCTTTCTCTCCTTCAGACTCATGTTTGGAAAGACATTTTCTCCAGAACAATTGGTATCTATTAAGTAATAGTTCCTTTCTTCCAGGCAGGTAATATCTTCTTTTTTTCAATGTCATTCCAGGTTTTAACCCGCAACCCTTAGTCACCAGTTCGTCTTTATCTCACTCTGTGCCAGTGATTCACAAACTTGAGCCCTGGGTCCCAGCCCCAGAGATCCTGATACAGCCTGCCTGAGCCGGTGCCTGGGCACCTGCATTTCAGCAAAACCACCCAGGTCACTCTGGTGCTGGAAGTCGGTGCAACAGATGGAAGAAACGCTGATTCTAATGCTCCGTCAGAGAGGCCCTGGACCCTCCCAACTCCAGGAACTGCTGATGATCTGAAAACGTCCCCCGACTCTCCTCAGCCCCTCTGCTGAGATCACATCTGGCTCCCCCTCAACTCTCCATGTCACCACCAGCCAGGCTCCTAACTGGTCTCCCTGTCTTTAGTTCCCCACCCCAGTCCCATTCCACACCACATCCCACGTCCAGCATGGCGACCCGGCTGCACAGCCTCCCTGAGAACCCTCTGCTTTCAATAAGCCTTTATTGGGCACTTGCTGAATGCTAGGCAGGCACTACTCTGAGCACTTTACATCTGATATTCTATTTAATCTTCACGAAATCCTGGTGACATAGGTCTCCTTTTAGTCCCATCTTACAGGAACGGTAACTAAGAAGCAGGCAGTTGATGTAATGGGGTCCCAGGCAAGAGGAGGCCTTTAGCCTACAATTTACAGTCCTTCTTTTTCCATATTGCCTCTATCCCATCCATCGAGAGGCTTCATCACACATGTGTGTGGACACCCCAGCCTGCACAGCAAAACTTCATCCATGTGCCGCACCGTGGGCATGGCTCAAAGTGGGAATGTTCACACCAGTAGCAGGGTGCACCCTCAGAAGGATGGACTCAGCTAAGAGGTTCATGCAACCCCTTGAAGTAGGTTCAGGGACGTTTGAACAGGAATCATAAGGTTGCATGGTCTAGAACAAGGGAACGTGTGTTCTGGGCAGGCATGTCCCCTCAACCCCCTACCTCCTCACCCCACAGAGGGCATGGCCAGAGAACCAGAGCGAGTCCTCTACAGTCCTCTTTGCCAGGACCGAAGGCACTACTGCGAAGGTGCTGCAACAGTGGGCGAGGATCAAAGTACAGCTGGACTCCAAAGCCCACAACCTCAGTTAACACTTCCCTCCGCTCCCTCCACGTTCAGACTTCTCAGCATGGAGCCTGCCATCTAGTCCTGGCTGCCCTGGGCAGCTTCCTGCCTGGATCCTCCCTCCTCCAAGCACAGAGCCCCCCCGCCTCTGTTTCTGACCCAAGCTCTGATTTGAAAATTCTGAGCCATGGCATGCTCTCTCTTCTCTCCCTGGCTTAGGAGCTCTGTTTCATGTTATCTGAAATGGGCTTCTCTTTCTTTTTCACCTGGACAACTTCTAATTACTTAAATTTCAGATCAAATGTCCAGAGCAGATTTTTTTGTCCCACTCTTACAGTCATCACATTACAATGGCGTGCGGACGGACCTGAGCATCTCTACCACCTCAGAACCCAGCACGGGGTCTGGAACATTCAGTGTCAAATAAATGTTTCTGACAACAATCACACCAAACCTGTTGACAAATCACTCTCAGCTGTTTCCAAAATACAAATAATTTTTAAAGAGATAAAAACCTATCTTGTGAAAAAAAATTTTTTTAACCTATCTAGTATGGGAAATTCAAAGTGTGTCTGTCTTAAGTAGAAAAAGAGGTTCATCGTTAGCAAAATAATTGGAAATAACCCAAATGATCATCAAGAAGGCAATTGGTTAATCAAATTAAGGACACAAGGTATAATGGAATGCTATGCAGATGTTAAAAAGGATGGAGAACATTTACTTTGACATGAAAATGTTCAATGAAAGCAGCAATGACAGGTCAGAAGATAATGATCATATTTAAATTTATATACTTAAAATGTGTATTAAATATAGGTGTACTCATTTAAAAATGCTTGACATTACATATACCACAATATTAAGCATCATTCCCCTTAGCATGCAGGATTGGGAGATTCATTAATGTCTTGCATTAATGAATTGTTGGATTATTTGTATTTAGAGTATTTATTTTATTCTTATAAAAATCCAAAGTGGCACAAAGTTGGAAACCTCCTGATGGTATCATCTTTGGTGGAAGTTGCAGGCAGCCTTCCAGAGGGTATGCTTCGAAAGGGCCACCCCTAGTCTGCATGCATCAGCCCTGGGGTGTCTGCCAGAGCCCCAGCCTTGCAGCCTGCTCTCTCCAAAGAGCCAAGTGAGAAAGGAGAGTCACTGCCTCCCACACCTCCCCTTACCATCTTGAGAAAAAGTCACGAGCCTGCATCCGTCCCTGCTTCTATTCCCTGCCAGAGGATGTACTCCTAAAAGGTAGATCTCCAGTCTCAGAAGCAATGCCAGCCTTGGGGGAGGAAGGAACTCCAGTCAGCAGTGGGCTTCAGGACCATGGAGGAGGAGGACCAAAAACATCACTTCCTTAGAAGGAAGCAATGACTTATTAAATATCTGATTTGTGTCTAATCTTCTTAAATACAACATCACACCTGATCCCCCTGACAACCCTCTGACTGGATACTAACATCTCCATTTCACAGATGAGGAAACTGAGGTTCAGGTAGGTTAAGCAATTTGCTGAAGGCCATTTGGCTAGGATGAAAGAAAGCAGATGTTGAAACCTATTCACTCAACAAATATTTGTTGAAGTCCTTCAACATGCCAGGGACAGAGTTTATAGGAATAACAAAAAGACAAGGTCCCTGACCGCAGAGAACTCACATTCGGGCTAGCTCCAAAGCTGAACTGTATTCCTATAGCACCACCTGGTTAGAGTTTATGTTGTCTAAGGACAAATCCTTGGAGATTTGCTTCTCCTATGTTGAGAGAGGCGTTTCCATTTCTCACCTCTGAAACAGTCCCAGGTAGGACTGTACAGTGTCTTATATACATCAGGACAGAAAACACAGCCTTCCAAGGCAAAGGCTCTTGGAAAGTTGAGGATAAATTCCTGGCAAATATGAAGAGAAAGTCACATTGTCAACTAGGTTTCATACATGGTGGTGCTCAGAAAATAAAATCCCACAGACTCCAGAAGGACGCCCCACGGGATCTGTCCATGGTGACACACCAGGCTGCTACGCTTGGCCTCTGGGTGGCTCTGACATCCTGGCTGTTTCTGCCTTCATCCTTCCCCTGCTCATCTCCTCCCCTTGACTTAAATAATGTCCTGATGGGTCATGAACAATCTGTCAGGCTACACCCCAGACTGCCTGCCCCAGAGCCATAGTGCAGAGCTTCACCCAGGCCCCTCTGCACCCCCTGCCTATCCCACTTTTCTTGGGTGAGCACTAAATTAGAAAGTCACTGTTGACTCTTTTGAAGTTTTGAGCAATGTATCTGCAGCTTTCCCTGCAGAGTAAAAAGAAAAAACTAAGTAAGTTTAGGGGGAAAAAAAGGAGACTGAGTATGATCTTCAGGCCTGGGAAATGGAAGCTTAAGAGGAAGCTCCAGTCTTGTAGGGAGTAGGGTGGGAACCTGGGCTGGTCATCTATCCTCATCTCCCATCATCCTTGTCACCCTCCTCTGGACGTGCTTTGTGTTGTTCTTGTCCCTCTTAAAGTGAGAAACCCAAAGCAAAAGGTAAAATGTAAGCCTGGAGTAGTTCAAACTCTTAAAACTGTAATTTGTAAGAAATGCACTTTTCATCACAAGCCAACACACACATACGTGTCTAGATGTGTGCACATACAGACCCACAACATGCATTCCTGGAACAGAAGTTTTGCAGAGCAATTCTTTACTACTTGCCATGAACTCTGTTTTTTTCTGATATCTGACCACGACTTGCGAACGTGATTTCCTGACTCACAGTGGACCACCGCCCTCAGACTGAAAAACATTTTGTCCGGGGTAAGGACGTTAACTTACTCATTGTTGGGAGCTGAGTAAGGGACTTATGTAAGCCCTCATTCCCTCATATGTAGAGTTTAAAAAATACAGCTTGGGGGTCCACGTGCTGTTGTGAGAATTAAAGGTGCTAATGTACATGAAACACTTAGCACACACAAGGCCTGGAATGATACACAGTCAATCAATACAAGTTCTCTGTCACTGTCATTTTATTCTCTAGCTGTAATCTCACCAGTCTAGAGCAGAGTGAGACCATGCACCCCCTACTGCTCTTAAAGCCAGTGAGGATCGTATTTACGTTCTTACAAGCACAGTGACATCATCATTATTGGCCGATATTGACCTTGCCCTCAGTCAAAATCTCTTAAATCCTTTTTAAGCATGCTTCGTTCTTTCTCCAGCCCTCTCGCAGCCAGCAGGTGACTCGCCGATGTTTTGAACTTAAACGGGTGCCCTTACGTTTATATCAGCCATATCTCATCCGATGGTTTTAGTGCCACATTCTATTTTGAAACACAGGCTGGTCCCCCAGGCGGCAGAAGCCCTCAGCGTACACTTTGGGAATTATACAAGGGAACCTGGACCCTCTCCTCACCCAGAAAACCCAACAATCATAACTCCTCTCTTTCAGCAAGCAAATGACTTGTAGTTTGTCACACACTGACAATGATTTTATAAAAGAGGGAAGAGAACTCATTTCCCCCGTTTTACAGATGAGAAAACTGTCTCATGTAGCATGGTTAGAGCATCTGTAAAAAAAAAAAAAAAAAAAAAGAGACCCTGCTAATTAGTGGCAGAACTTAGATGGATATCTATGTCTTCTGAATAATAAGTTGTTGTTCTCTTGACTACCCTGGACCTCTGCACAGACGGCATCTGAGGTCAAGTCTAGGAGAGGCAGTAGTGAGTATGTGAGTGACTTACAAATGGCTTGGAATCTCTGACTATATTCCAAAACCAAATAGGCGTGGTTCCTGGCTTGTCCAAGAACATCTACGCATCCGGGCCAGAATCCGTACAACACATCTGCCTGCACTCATCAGTCACCTTTCTTTGCCTCCCCCAAGGGTTCTACTGTCCCTTTGCCCATTGTCACTGCAGGCAACTGGTCCCTAGACTTCCAATCAACACTGCTTAACACCTTTGACTCCCAAAGAAGAGAAAGGAAAAAAAAAACACTTGAAGTTCAAAATATCTGACATCAACCATTCGGAAAGGTGACACACCACCATAATTGTTAGCAGCGTGAGCTTTAGAACAAATGCTAGATTGGGCTCCTGGTTCTTGTACCTGTTCAGCTGTGTGACTCTGGGCTAGTTACTAACCTCTCTGAGCCTTCACAGCCACATCTATAAGTAAGAAATAATAGTACTATGTCAGAGGGCTGTTGAGAGGATTCGATGATATAAAATATATCAGACACTCGTCTTAAGCTGAGCTCCCCAGAAACAGAGCCTGAGACGAGGAGAGCTCTCCAGAGAAGGGGCGTGAGGGAAGCAGCATTGGATGAGGAAGAAAGAGCAGCAAGGATGAAGGATGTGGTCTCAGCCCAAAGCTGCCTTCAGCCTGATCCTGCAGGGAGCAGGGAGCTCTGGAGCACAGAGCCAGTCCCAAATCAAGGCAAGGTGGCCGGCCTGGGTTAGTTAGTAACTGCTGCTGGCCAGGGCAGGTGTGGTGGCTGCTACTCAGCCAAGGGGACAGCTGTTAGCAGCTGGACGGTGGATGTGCAGACAGTGTACACGTTCTACAAGGCACCAACAGCATCCCCCACAAAACAGAGCCTGGCAAATCTAAGTGCTCATGTGATGGTAGTTATCATTATTATTTTAAATTGTCCTCACAAGTTTCAGGCTGAGCCAGTTTTATAGCAGAAACCATTACACATCTTAGGCATCTGTTTTGGGCTCTAAGACCTGAAGCAGTAAAGACCCGGTCTGCGGTGATAACCTAATGGCAGGAAGAAAATTTCCCTTCTCTGATCTGGAAACCAAATGCCCTGAATTGCCCAACATCAGAAACTGCAGAAAACCTTAACAGGATGTTTTGACATACATAGTTCAGGCTTCAGACAGCTGCTTCCCAGTGGAAACAGGAACTACGTAAAGAAAAAGGCAAGGTTTGGAGAGTCGAAATGACAGGATAGATCAACTTGAAAAGCTTAATGTGCAAAGCTCTGTGTGCAGAATGATTGTGCCAAGATGACAGTTTTTCAAAGATTTTCTTTGCCCTTTATAGGGTCACAGGAAACAGGGGTATTTTCCCAGAGTCATTAGGAAAATAGCCTTGTGTCATCTTCAACTATCATATCTGGGGTCCAGACTTTGGAAAACAAAGAGCTGCAAATATCGGGCTAGCCACAGGCAGGCAAGAAGAGAGACCCCAGTTGTATGCTCCCCACTGTCTCCTGTCTGTTCATCAAACATCATCTATACACTGATGACTTCTGTATCTAAGCCCTGGTTAGGACCCCTCCGATAATCGCCAAGCTCAAATACCCAAGAGTCTATTCACAACTCCACTCGGCTGTCTAACAGGCATCTCACAATCAACACGACCAAGTGGAACTCCCGATGTCCCCCCACCCTACCTGTGCTCCTCCCACAATTTCCCCATCTGTATATAGCGCAACACAATTTTCTCAATTGCTCAGGTCAAAAACACCATCTCCCTCATTCTCTTGCACAGCACATATCTAATCTCTCAGCAAATTCTGCTGGATCTCCCTTCAAAATATTCCAAGCACCTGACTCCATCTTGCTAGCCCAAACCATCATCCTCCCTCACTGGGATTCCTGCAGCAGCCTCCCTCAGTTCTCCCTGTGACTGCCCCGCTCCCTTGGGTCTGTTTCCAACACCACGACCACAGGAATGCTTTTGAACTGTGAGTCGGATCATGTCACTCCTCTTTCCAAAGTCCTTCCCATCTCACTCAGAGTAAAAGCTGGACCCCCAGCAGTGTTCCCCAGGACCAGTTTGCATGATCCCAGCCCTCATTAGTTCTCTGAACTTACCCTGTACTACTCTTTCCCCCTCCCTCCCTCCACTCCACATACACTGGACTCCGTGCTCTTCCTTGACCATGGCAGACATGCTCTGGACTCACAGCTTTTGGCCCTCCTGTCCCCTCTGCCAGGAACACCTTTATCAGAGGCCAGTGTAGCTAGCTCCCTTGGATCTTTCCCCAAATGCCACCTCCTCCATGAAGCATTCCCTTCCCATCCTACTTAAACTGCACCACCACCAGCCCCTCACCTGCAAGTCCACATTTCTGCTTTATTTATTCCTTAACACTTGTCATCACCTCAAATACTTCCACTTTACCTATTTACTCTGTTTTCTGCCTCTCCAACTAGACTGAAAGGTCCATGAAGTCCCAAAGTTTTGTCTATGTTTACTCACTGTCATATCCCCAACACTCAAAACAGTGTCTGGTAAATAACTGACACTCAATAAATATTTCCCAAATAAATGGATGAATAAATTCACTTCAATGCTTTTTGGGTAAATTGATTCCCTATTTAACAAGAGTAAATTCATTTTTAAAGGAAATGTGTATCTAGACTGCAAATGAACCAGAATCAATAGTCATACAGAGAAGTTATCCAGAAAAAGAAATACAATGAAAAGAAAATGCTGTTATTAAATCTAGCTAGATATTGTTGCCAGCTCATCTCTAAGCCTGCAGCGTAATCTCTCTTTTCTAAAAAGGGAGATCAGCAAGTGTTTAAAGACAGACTAGCACCAAAGTGAGACTGTTGTTTAACTAATCAAAAGAGTCAATAAAGAATTGAAAGATAAATAGCTTTCCAACTCTTTGATTCAATGTTAACTGTTCGTGGGTCTGTGTATCATCCCCCTACCATCCGTAAATATTGAGCATCCCACACTTCTGGAAGCAATGAAATAGATATTAATGACCTTCCATTTTCTGAGCATCAGTTCCTCCCACAATTTCCCCCCATCTATCTAGGGCAACTCAATTTTCTCAATTGCTTAGGTCAAAAACAATATCATCATCTCCCTCATTCTCTTACCTAGTACATAGCAAATCTGTCAGCAAATCCTCTTTGCTCTGCCTGCAAAATACACCTAGGATCTGACCACCTATTACTACTTGCAGTACCCCTCTTCTAAGTTGTTGGGTAGGGAGGTACCGAGAGGGGTTGCACGTGGATAGTGCCCCAAAGACATTCACAATGCAGATGAGAGATAGAACATGCATGTAATTGACATGTACATGGTGGAGGGTAGAACATTGTAAACTCTGCCAGAGACGCAGAGACCACGCGCAGTGGGACCTGTGGTTCATTAGATTAATGTTCAGCAAATACTTGTTTACACACATACACACACATCCTCATAAGAAGAACGTGCCTCTTTGCACACTGACATTAGGGGCTTGGACGTGTGGCTTGCTCTGTCCAATAAGATGTGAGCAGAAGTGACAGTTTGTGAATTCAGAGTCAAGGCTTTAAGAAACATTGCACATTTCAGCTGGTCCTGTGGGAGCATTCAAATTCTTTCTTGAGAAAAGTATGTCTCAGCCAGCCATTCCCCTTCCAGCCTGAAGCATGCAGGGCTGCCCCTGCTAACCTGCAGGGACATGGGCAAGAAACAAATGCTTATTTTTATGTGCTGCTGAGTGTAGGGGCTGTTTATTATGCATCATGAATGTGACCAGAGCTGATTAAGACAGAAACTGACATGAAGAAGAGGTGATTTGGACTGGAAATCAATTAGGGATATTTCCTGATCAGGGTGGCATTGCAGGTGGACTTCATAATACTCACACCATATCCAAGGCACTCTGGGTTGCGAACCAATGGGGTCTGAGAAGAAAATATCCCAGAGAAGGCTATGCCAGGGATGGGAAACACCTCTGAAAACTGCTTATGACCTCACAGCCCATAAAGGATAAGAAAGAAGGAAAAAGAAGAGAAAGCTCAAGATGTTTGTTTTTACCCTCTAAATATTTGGTTGTTTGGTGTTTGCTCTTGAGTGGTTTGTTCATTTGTGTGTCTGCCTGCCCTTGTAAGCATTAGCGTGCCCTCTTCTGTTTTCACGCCTCCCATTCATGCCTCCCAGAAGCCTGCTGCCACTCTGATCAGAGCCAGCACCACGATGTACATTCTCATATGTGTGCCCTTGGGAACTGGTAAGAATCTGTACCAATCTGAGTACCCCCAAAGACAGAGCCTGAGACAAGGACTCAACTCGGGGTGTTTGAGAGGTTTCTTTGGGAAAGCAGGAGTGAGGGAGTCAGGAGGGAGAGTGAGAAGGAAGGCCAAGTGAAATGTACCTGGAGAGCAGGTGATGCTGTGGGCACCTGGGGCTCAGTCAGTCACATTGGGGAGCCTCTGATGAACCCCATAGAATGTTCCCTGGAACTGCCGCCCCCAGAGAATGAGAGGCATTTATCCACCACCCGTCATCCTCCTTTGATTGAGGGTCTCCCCAGTGATGTGAACTCCCTTCCACCACTTCTTGGTGGCACCTGCCCTGAACTGAGGGTCCTTCCACTGAGGCAGATACAAAAGAGATACAAAAAAGCATCGGAAGCTTGACGCAGGAAGCTGTCCACCCTCCCAGTGCTGAAATCAGATGCGCAGAGGGGATATGGCTCGGCGCAGCACACTTGTCTGCTACAGCTGGGAGAGGGGAGGGGGCATTTCAGCAGAGGCCAACCACACATGCCTCAGATTCAACACATTCCAGGCTAGGTCATCATCCCCTCTCCAAAACCCTGCTCTTTGCCCCAAATTTCTAAGCTCAGGGAATGGCCCACCACCTACTCCACTTTTGACACTTCAGAGGTATCATCCATTTCTCCCCCTCCCCTACCTTTCAAATCAAAACATGGACTCTGAGTCAGAGCCAGAATATTCCCCGACCACCATCACCACCACTCCGACAGTCACCCTCCCCCATTACCCTGCTGTGTTTTCTCACAGCACCATCATGCTTCCAAATGTGCTTGCTTACTCACTACTAATGTGTCTGTCGTCTGCTTCCACGCCTGGGATGCAAGCTCCAGAAAGTAAGACCTTCTCTTCCTGGTTCACCCCTGTATCTCCAGTGCCCAGGACGGTATCTGGTAAGAGATTGTCACTAGGTAAGTGTCTGTTGAGTGAACAGGTAGCTCATGGGGAAGGGAGTCCAAAGGCTCATCTGGTTTCATCAAGGCAAAGGTCAGTTCACCATCACCGTGTCTGTCCCCTTCAAGCTGGCCCCAAATATATGTGGCATACGTGAAGCATTATGCACAAACCCACCCCCTGGACAAGGAGGAAGGCTACAGGAAGTAAACAATTTTATGTAGACCATCCAAGTTGGAAAAAAAAAGTCTGTTGGATCTTTGAGGTTCAACATACCAGTTGTAATTTTTTTCAGCCGTACAATTTTGCATTTCAGTGAATGGCAGGGGAGTTGCCAGCAGCCAGCAATCCTCTACCCAGCCCTACCTGGGCCCCCCACCTACTCCCCCTCCTCTTCAGAGCTGTGGCCTCCCTATCTCGCCCACCAGCTCCTCAAGGACGCTCACTATCAATACCAGACCCGGAGGGGGACATTTCTCTTGCTGGTGTACCAGAATTTCCTTCCTGAGAGGAGAACACAAAGATTAACTAGGTGAGGAATTTTTCCCTTGGCTCTGAAGCTTGGCACATTTGTCTGATCCAGCACATATTCTCCTGGAGACAGGCTAAATTAAAATACTAATGGACTGCTGTATTTAAAATATATTTACCAATGATTAACAGCTCGGTAGGTGATGTATGTTTCAATAATTTCTTATTACAACATGGGGAAATCTCAATACATATTCTCAGGGTAATTAGCGGGTGTTTATTTAACATTCAGCTATGTTTTCCTGCACACCCAGAAGTGTGTCATTGTGCCAGCCAGACCCCTCCCTCATACAGAGAGGGACCCAGCACTCGGGAAATAGCCCTCCCACAGAGATATTTGGTTTGGGCCACATTATTGCTGAATAAGTTTCAGGTGATTTGTTGCTAGCTTTAAAAAGAGAATGCACATAGAAGTTTTCACTTGCAGCTTCTCTGACACTTCTGAAAATCTGGTAACACCCAGCTTTCCCCCAGAGCCACCCTCAGTGGAGACTAAGTCACAGCTATCCACTGTACCAGAGTGATTATTTAAAGATCAGCCTAGGCCCCACAGGTATTTAAGTTTGCAACTCTGACATGCTCTGACCAGTCTTGCATTGGACCACCTCAAGGATGATGCTCAAACACTGCACAAATGCCACAGGCAGAGTTGTTAGCAAAGGAACAGGTAGAGGGGACCACTGCTCAGACTTCTGGGACACTGGCCAGCTGGACCAGGCCACCCATGTGCGGCCACACCCTGGAGCCTCTCTTCCCTTGACCCCCAAACCAAGTAGGGTAGAGAACACTGGTTGGTATACAGTCTAGACTCAAAGCCATGAGAGTCTGGCTCAAAACACAGTGCCCTTAACCACCACTGATCTATTGTCTGGGCAGCTGGAGTGAGCGTAGGTAGGTGCCTACCTCACTTCTACATGCACACGCATACACACACATACACACACACACATATACACACACACATCCCAAGCCCAGATTTTGTCCAGGATAGCAATGTGTTCAGCTAAAACATTAATCTCACCACCTCCTTTGCACATAAAAGTACCAACATGGCCCAGTTCCGACCAAAGGTTTCTAAGCACGAATCCCTAGAGAAAGGCTTCCTTCCCCTGCAGGCAGTGTCTTCCTAGGAAAAACCCTTGGCCCAACTTCCCAGCCTGATCCAGAAACTTCCATGCAATCCTCTCACTCTTTTTGTCCATCAAAGTTGAGAACCCAGAGGAGTACAGAGCCATAGAGGAGACAGAACATGGGTCCCCAAAAGACCCCAAGGAGCAGAGCCCCTGCGCCGGCCCATACTGAACCACGATGTGAGTAAGAAATCTTTTTGTCGCATTAAAGCCACTGACATTTGGGGATTGCCTATTACCATAATCAGCCTATCCTGTTGAACATACCCATTTATCTCTCTTATCAAAAGCCAGGAGGGTGGACAGTGTTTTGAAGACCTTCCCCTTAGTCCTAATGCTGATCCCCACTGGTGCAGGCTCCTAGGGTGGGGAAGCCATCCTCTCTCTGCCTCTTGAATAGGGCTCCCCCAAGGGCCCACCAAAAGGAGGGATGAAGCTCTCTTCCAAGCCAGAAGCGTTCGCCTCGGGTCAGCCTTCCTAGTGGGTCCAGTCCTGGCCAACTCTGGTCAGGGCCCTGGGAGGGAGGCAGAAATTCTGACCCTGCTTCTCTCAGCCTCATACTGCAGAGTCCTGATCTCATCTCTAACCCAAAGGCTGCCCTGAGGCTCCCTCCTTTGGGTCCTAGTTCCTGACTGTGACCCCATTCCTCCTTCAGCCAAGGAGGGAATCACCATCAAATCTCACAAGAACGGAGCAAAACCAGCAGCTCTGCTATGGACCCCATGATCAGCTGGTGCCCCGCTGACAATCTGGGCTCCTCCCTGTGCGCACAGCTGACTTTTCCCAGCCTTGTCACTCCCAGGGAAATAAATACGCTCAGGTGCACTTTCCATGAGCATCAGTACTGACCCAAGGGTGGATGCTTCAAACTTGGATGAGCCACTTCATCTCCTTCCGTGGAAATCCCTTGGGTGAGCTCCCTTCAGGGCAGATGGCCAGTGGTCCTCCCCATTGAGCCCCACCCTGAGGGGCTCAGAACTGTGGCCAAAGAGATGGTTTCCAAAGAGCTGGAAATGCCCGGCCAGGGAAGTCTGCCCTCTGCACTACCCATGTCATCATCCCAATCCAATGTGACCGCCCCTCCCTTCTTACATGCAGATCAGCTCTCTGGGCAGTGCCTCAGGGGGAGCAGAATGAGAGGGAAGCTAGAAGGACTCTGGTTGTTGATGGTGGCCCAGAGAGGAAGCAAAGACAGTCCAGGTTGTCATTCCAAAGATGAGGGGAGTGCCGTCCAGGGAATGTCCTGGAATGTAAATCCAGTGGACTGGAGGATGGTGCTACATCCTCAGTCCATCAACCCTGCCCCATGCTGTGGAGCTCCCATCCGGTACTAATTGCCCCAGCCCATCTCAAACTCCACGCCTCTCCCAACCTATCTGTGCCCTTGGGAAGAGACTCCATAATAACTTTTGTTGGTCCCTACTCAGATTCTGTCCTCAGGGAAAAATGGCCAATGGTGGCATCACCTTACCCCTCAGGCCTGACTTTCAGTCTTATTCCTCAGTACTTCACTGCTCTCCTTACCTGCTTTTAAGTACTCCGGAAAACATCCCACCCCCTGCCCAGCCCAGCCCGGGACTTCGCTATACAGCCTTTCTCTGTCTCTCTGTCCCTGGCTTTCTCTCTGCCTCTGTCTCTCCCTCTTTATCTCTCTCTCTCTAGCTCTTAGCTCTCCCAAACCTGTCTCCCTCTAGTCCTTCTCTTCATGTCACCTTGAATATCGTTATTTCTCTAGATCCCTGCCCCACCCCCACCCACCCTCCCTCCCTCATCACTCAAAATCCCATCTCGGGGAGTGAGGGGGGTGGAGGCCAGCAGGACAAGCAGCCCGAGCAGAAGGCAGTGTTTGATTTCTCTGCAGAAGGGCTGTAAATTCCCTCTGCCACTCTCTGCCAGAAGAGACCTGTCTCACTGCGTCTCAGCGGCTGGCGGTGAGGACAAGAAGCGCAGACCTGGGGAGGCAGGAAGCCCTGACCCAGGGCTGGGGCTGGAGGAGAGTGAGTGCAGGCTCAAGGGCCTCTCTTAGGTCTGCTCGTATCAAAACCACACATCTCTTCTCTTCAGCAACTTCTGCTGAGCTTCGCCCAACCACCAGTAAATGGTGTTCTTGTGGCTTGTGGGGCACTGAAACACATGCAAGTCCAATTGTGGACCCTAAAGAATCCCCCACACACACAAAGGGCTCTAGCTGTTACTTTCACTTCTAATCGCCCTCTGGGTCTCTCTCCACATTTCTGGGTCTCATGATGGTCTCCAGCCCTCGTTAGCATTGCTGTTTACACACTTAAAACCCAATTTCACTGTAATTTCTCCGACCCTTGGTAGCGTTGACAGATTTGGCCAATGGACAAACTTTATGCAGCCTGCAGTATTTTTAAATCATTTTAATTAATTGCCAACTCTTAGAAATTAGAAAATTCCATGTTAAAATTTACTTTTCAGGGTTCTGTTTCAGTGTAGTCAGCCCACACAGAGAGTCTGTCACCCTACAAAGGAGAAGACTGCAAATAACCTACAAAGTCATTTTTCCCAAACCCATCAGAGAGCTGAGGTTACCCAGCATCCACACAGCTTGAAATCTAAGGGGAGAGAGGCCACTCCAAAGCAAGTCAGGACAGGAAATCTGGCTCGAGAGGACAGGCCCATTCTGATGAGACG
The DNA here is from genome assembly GCF_009834535.1 of Camelus ferus. Lineage (NCBI taxonomy): Eukaryota > Metazoa > Chordata > Mammalia > Artiodactyla > Camelidae > Camelus > Camelus ferus. Next base: position 20,306,511 of record NC_045713.1, on the reverse strand, counting down.
GAAAAACTCAGCTCAAGTTTAGAGGCCCACTCAAGGTCAAATGCAGCCTCGAGACCCTCAGGACTCCCTGGGAGCCCCACTCAAGAGTCCAGCCTCACTGGTGGGCTCTTCCCTACCAGCCTTTACGGGCTCACAGGAAGGACAGCAGGAAAGCAGCCAGAAAGGGCAGCCTTGTTCTCAGCAGTGCAGGCCTGGGGAAGGGACCCGGTGTCCCTACGAGAAACGCTGGAAACTCACCCCCTACGCTCCCCACCATCCGTGTTCAGATCCTCTTCTCATATGGAGAAAACCCTGCTGTTCCCCAGGCTCAGGTGAGGAGCTGCTGTCCTCTGCTGGGGAGGGAAGCAAAGAATAAACCTTCTACCTAAGAGGGATGCGCAGGAAATAGCAGTGCACTGTCGGCCGGAATCGCACCACAGCAAGAACTCCAGTTAGAACCGCCTCCACCTCTGGAATCCCTCTCAAGTCCTGGCCATCACAAAGCACCTGCCCCCACCCCTTGCTCAGCCCCACTCAGCGTTCCTCAAACCTCCAACATTCCACCTTTATGCCACTCATCACAGGACTACTTGCTAACTGCCATGACAACCCTAAAATATCGGCGGGGGCGTGACACAATCAAACATTTGTATCTTCTTCATGTCAGTCTGATGCAGGTGCAGAGCTTGCTCAGAATCAAACACCTGTAAGAGGCAGAGGTGGGATCAGCCCACACAGCCTGGCCCAGCATTCCTGCCCTGGTCGCTACAGTAGGATCAACTGCTGGTAAGGTTTGTGTTTGCTTTGGAGGTCTACCAGCACACGTGACCACACACGACGGGGATGCCCAATGAGCCCCCAGATGGATGTGGCATCCCCTACCCCAGGACAAGGAAATGTCCTATTTTCCTTCAAGCTTTCCAATCATGGAGCACAAGTCAAAGTTTTCCGACGCCTGAGAAATAAGACTTGGATGAGGGCTTTTGATCAGACAGATAACGCCAAAGACCATGAGCAGAAGTCTCAGCTCTGGACAAGTTCAAGGCTGCATCAGATGAGGAGATCAGGGCCCCAGCTGATGCTGTCAGGGGCTACAATGACCCTCCTGTGGAGTTCCTGCCTCTCCACTCTGCTCTGTCCTTGAGTAAGCAAATATTTTTGAGTGGCTAAGCTAATCGGCATAAGCACATAGCAGGTGCTCAACAGATACTTACAGAAAAGAATTTTACTATTGGAAAAAGAGAAAATAAATGAATAAATGAACAAAGGATCTGCGTACGGGATCCGTAATTTGTCTTTTCTCCTCCGTAAACTTGCACTTGAGCTGGGCGGAAGGTGTCTCCAACGCCAGACAGCGTCATTGGCCCCCTCAAACAGCTTCAAGAACATCTTTGCTCCTTGGCCATGTCTAGGTGGTCTCAGTTAAGGGGGGTCTAACGAAATGAAAGGAATTCACCAAATCGGATGGATGTGGGTGACAGGTTAGCAGCTGTGACAACCATCAGAACAAATAACAGGCAGGAAAGTGTTGGGGTAAGTCTGGGTAGGACCATGAATTCGGTAACCAGATGCTTGAGTGTGAATCCTAACTGAGGGTACGTTCCGATCCAGTCTTTCATTCCTCATTTGTAAAGTGGAGGAATAACAGCGTCTACCTCATGATGTCACCATAAGGATTAGGCGAGTTAATGTTAAATGTGAGTTAGTTGTTTAGAACTGTACCTGGCTCAGAAGAAATTTTACGGAAGCGTTTTCTGCCATCATTATTGAATAACACTTATGCCAGGGAATCACCCAACATTACTTCAAGCCGTAGCTCTCAGAAACCAAATCCATTTCTTGAATCCCAGCAATCAAGAAGATTTATCAAAGCTCTGACTTCAGAAAACCTAAATGAGGACAACTCTTCAGGTGCCACAAATGGCTTCAACTTCCACCACATCTCCTGCTTTCAGGAGCCAAGGATACAGTCATCAGAGAAGGTAGGAGAAACATTGAGAAACCAGCCCAAAAAGGTCAACTCCTGGGCAGTCTAGACAAACATCTCAATTTTCCTGGCACCCAGGAATCGACTTCCCTGTCTTCATCCCAACAGCCCTGAGGGTCCCGTCTTGATCCCTCTGCTGCAGCCCTTGAATGACAGATACACTTCATGAGCCTTCTAGAACTTCAGAGAGAGCTGCCCTGAAAATCTAAAGTGCTGAGATCAATGCCTTTTAGGATTCCCTAGGGAGAGTATTCTGGGTCCCCAGGAGGTCAGTGCCCCTTTCCCATCTGCCGTGGCGATGCCCTCTCCTACCCCGTGCCTTCTCCATTAACCCAGAGCCCTGAGTTGATTAAACAGCTGCGGCCCCTGTGAGACGCAGAGATGCAAAGGCCATTTGTCTGGCTGCATGGGGCTGAGAATCTGAGAGAGGCAAATGTCAGGCCAGATCAATAAAGCTCTGAATGGATTGGAGAAATGAGGTTTGAGCTTCGGAGTACCTGCTTAGCCAAGGCCCTGGAGAAGGCGATGGATAATAGGTGGTGAGTGCCTCAGTCAGCATGCATGGCAGCCCCCAGCGAGAGGGCAGGGAAGCCAGACTCCAAAGAAAGATCTAGAGTGGGAGAAGAAAGGCCCGGGTTCCAGTCTGAGGCCACCAATAATTCACCATACGAGCTGCTCTCTGGGCAGCATAAAGAAGTCCGGCTCTGGGACCAAAGTTCCAGGTTCAAACCCTGGCTCTACTCCTCACCAACAGTGTGACACTGGGAAAATGACTCAGCCTCTCTGATTTTCAATTTCCTCATCTGAAAAGTGGGGTTAACACTAGCACTCACAGGGGTGGGTACAGCTCAGTGGTAGAGTGCCTGCTTAGCATGCGCTCCTGGGTTCAATCCCCAGAACCTCCATTTAAAAATAAATAAATAAGTAAACCTAATTACCTCCCCCAACTAAAAGAGAAAAATATTTTTTAATTTTAAATAAAAAAAAAACCTTTAAAAAGATTTTTTTAAAGAGTACAAAACAAAACAAAACAAAAAATAGTATTCACATCATTGGATTGAGCAAGCTTTAAGTAAAATCAATTCATGTAAAGCTTTTAGAAGAGCCCCCGTTGCATGGTAAGCATTACTAACATTAGCTCATGTTACTGAAAACAATGAGAAAGGAGGAGGATTGTTCTGGAACAGAGATGGCCAGCACTGTGGAGGGCCATTCCTGTGCCTTTTCTTCTGTGAGTCAAGGTAAATACCACAGAACGGCTTCTCATCACCAGTCATCTCCTTCACCCAGTACTCAACAGAGAAACAGCCATCTGAACCAAAGCTAGGAGAAAACTCGGCTGTCTTGCACTCATTGAGGAAAAGCACAGTGTACACAAAATAACAGGCTTTGTACTTCACAAGCAATTTGATACACTCTTCCAAAATTTTGGCTCTCCATTATTTCCTCCTTACGTTCTGGCTTCGGAACCTAAGCTCCACATACAAAGCAGTTGTCCAGGTTTCACTCACCTGCCTACTCTGGAATGTCAGCTACCTAGAATGTTAGGTGGAGGGTGATGTTAAGACTCAGTGACGAGGAGTTCTGAGATCGACTGGCAATGTCTGGCACGGGCAGTGGTGGAACAGATGCCACGTGATGTCTCCCTGGTCAAGTTAACTTCCCAAGGGCTTCCACTTCTGAAAATCTAGGCGCTTATGAAACTCACCAGTGGGACGAAGGGTAAAGATGCAGGAGCAGAGAAACAGCAAACTAAGGGTCTGTTTGTTTTTTTTTTTAATAGACCTTATTTTTTTAGAGCAGTTTCAGGTTTACAGCAGAATTGAGCAGAAAATACAGAGTTCCCACAGAAAATACAGAGGGCTATGTGGGAACATATATACCCCCCTACCTAAGGGTCTGATTTTAAGCAGCAAGGTCCATCTGATAGAGCCACCTCTATGCCTAGGATCTGGTGCCTTCTCCCACGGCCGCAGAGACCCAAGAAATCACCTAAACACAGAGAAAGAGTTCTGCCAACTAACATGCTGTGTGATCTCAAGCAAGCCCCTTCCTCCCCAAGTTTCCACAGCTGTAAAATGAGGTAGATCAACCTTGAAATTTAAGGAATGGGTCAGATGTTAATGCTATTATGTATGCTTGACCTCACTTCTGATGCCACAGATTGGGGCAATACCGCCCTGACGTGGGAGCCAAACGTCTGCAAGGGATATGAGAACAGGGATAACACCGTTAGCTTCACTGGCATATAGACATCCAAGCTCTAGATTTGCCTGTCCAGTTACCTACTGGAATTTCTTGGATTTCTCAGAGGCATCTACAATACAATATGTCCAAAATGAAGTTCATATTCACACCCTGCACCAAAACCACTCCTACCGCACATCAGTAAAGGCAGCCCTCTTCCACCAAGATAAGATGCTCAATTGAAAACCCTTGGAAGAATCTTCGATCCCTCCCTTTTCCCCATCAACAAACCCTCTTGAGTCTACCTCCAAGTACCTCCTGAAGCCATCCACTTAGCCCCCTCTCTGCTACCGGCATCCTAATTCAGGCCATTGTCATCTCTCCACGGACAATTGCAGTGGTCTCCTAATGGTCTCTCTAACTTGTCTTCCTACAATCAATTCTCTGCACAGCACCCAGAATGGTCTTACTCAGATCATGTCACTCTCCTGTTTAAAATCCTCCAGTGAATTCAACTACACTTAGGATAAAACTTAAATTTTTTGCTATGGACTGCAGAAACCATGTGTGAGCTGGTCCCAGCCTGTCCTCTGTCCTCACCTTGTCCCATGTTTCCATGAGCTCCCCAAGCTCTAGCTACATCGATCTTTGATGCTGGAACAAGCCATGGTAGACTATAACACGGGCGGCTCCCAGCGCACCACACCTCCTGGAATACAAGCCCTTGGGTGGTCTCTCCCTACACTGATTTTCTGCCATGTGACTTGCTTTGGCCAATGGGACAATGGAATTTCAGCAAAGCTAAAGTTTAATAATTGCTGGCACACAGGGCTTGACCTCATGGAAATATTCAATTTTGAATGTTGTTTGCCATGTTATTAAGCCAGTAGAGATTCCTGGAGAAAGAGAGGACCTGGGTGTAAGAACTGATGCCAACAGCCAGCATCAACCTCCAACCACGTGAACAAGCCTTCTTGGATGATCCAGCCCTGCCCAGTGGCCTCAGACAACACCATGGGAGTAAAAGAATAATTCAGCTGAGTCCCACCCAAGTTAATGACCCACAAATCATGGGAAATGGCAAATTATTATTGTTTTAAACCACAAAGTTTTGGGGCGGTATGTTACACAGCAGTAGGTAACTGCAGTACAGGCCAAGCAAGGCCACGCCTCTGAGCCTTTGCAATTGCCTAGAATTGTAGGCTAACAAGAATCTCCTGGCTTATTCCTCGTTACACTGGTTCCAGCTACAATGTCACCTCCTCCGAGAGGTCTTCCCTGATCACATTACATAAAGTAGCACACACACACAAGGCCTCATGGCACTCTGCGTTAGTATCCTCAAAGCACCAATCACTGTCTAAAGTGGGCGTGTTCATTGCCTAGCTCTTGCCAAACCCACACGGAGGTTCTGCAGAGGCAGGAATAGTTTGGTCTTGTCCGTTACCATCAACAAATATTTGTTGAATAAATAAATGTGACAGTTCCCAGAGCACACGTTTAAAGTAGCAAATGTTTTCTTACCAGTCGCAAGAGAGAACAAGATTCCTTCCTCTCAAGCTAAAATCAGAGAGCTGTCCAGGACTGCTCAGATAAGCCAACCTGGACATGGGGACCAGCGAGCGAGTCTTGCTCCAGGGGGCTGATAAACTATCAGCGGGCACAATGAATGGAAAGGCAATTCAGGTCCTCACCAGCAGTTGCCATGGATGGGCAGGAACAGATGGCCAAAGCCTAGGAATTGACCATGGACTTGGCTCTTTCTCTATGCTAAATACTTCAGCGATAAGGGGCCTTTTCAGCCCTCCAGCCTCTGTCAATCCTTCCGCTTTTCTCCTCATCTCCACCTGGGAAACTTCTACCCACAATTTCTAGACCCAGCACAGAGTCCTCTCCTCTGGGGAACAGCCAAAGCTTTCATGTTGTAGAAAGTGGTTCCCAAGTGCAGCCCCCAGACCAGCGGCGCCAGCACCACACAGGACCTTGAGAGGAACACAGATTCTCCAGCCCCACCCCAGACCTCCTGAATCAGAGGGGCGAGCAATCTGCACTTTAACAAGCTTTTCCAGAGACTCTCAGGCATGCTGATGTTTGAGGATCTTTACTGTCAAAGGAACACATTATAACTCAACCACTCTCCTGGGTTCAAATTCCAGCTTGTTCTAATTATCGGCAGTGAGACTCTGGGCATGTGGCTTAATCTCCTGAGCCTCAGTTTCCTCATCTGTATATGAGGGTCATATCCACATCCTGGTTAACTCCTCCTTGACCTCTCTGTCTACAACAAACAAAGTCTCTCACAGCACCAGGTACCACTTTTTCAAAATGATGGCAATTTTACATTTCTTCATGCGTTTTTTAATTTAACTTCTGCCTTCCCTGCACTGGACTGCAGAATTTATGTCTTTGCTCATGGACAGCCTCCTCTGTGTCTATCTGGTGCCTGGCACATGGCAGGTGTTTAATGAATACTTATTGGATGAATGAATGAATGAATGAATGAATCTGAATATACTATACTCACATTAATCTACTAACAGTTTCATCAATGTCCAACTAACCCCACCACATGGAACACACTCCTTCCTCACTTGCCCTTCTCCTGACTAATGTCAACCCAGGCCCCTCACTGGAAGCTTCAGGGAATAGTGTTTAAAAATGTGGAGGATCCAGGGGGAGGGTGTAGCTCAAGTGGTAGAGCACCTGCATAGCATGCATGAGGTTCTGGGTTCAATCCTCAGTCCCTCCACTAAGAAAATAAATAAATAAATCTAATTCCCATCCCCCCAAAAAAGTGGGGGGAGGGTATAGCTCAGTGGTAGAGCACGTGCCTCGCATGCATGAGGTCCTGGGTTCAATCCCCAATACCTCCCTCAAAAAGTATAAATAAATAAATAAACCTAATTATCTCCCCCCACCAAAAAAAAAAAAACTAAAAAAAATTAAAAAAAAAAAAGATTTTAGAAATGTGGAAGATCCAGACTTCCTACCCAGTTCTGTCACTTTCTCAATCTATGACCTTGAGTCTATGTATGACTTCACTGTGCCTTAGTTTCCCCATCTGTAAAATGGGGGTGATAATACTAATAGTAGTACCTTCCCCATGAAGCTGTGATTCTGAGAATTCCGTGAATAAATATGGGAATAGCACCGGTCCTCACACTTGGCCACATGTTGGAAACACTGGGAATCTTTTAAAAATATACTGATGCCTGAGTCCCATCCTCAGAGACTCTGATTTAGGTGACCTGAGGATAGGTCTAGGTACTGGGATTTTTTAATTCTCTCCAAGTGATACTAATACGCAGCAAAGTTTGAGAACCATTAGTGCCAAGTGCTTGAAACAGTACCTGGCACTTAGAAAGCACAAGGCAAGTACTGGCTACTTGTGTGTTTGAAGTAACACCACACATTTCACTTCCTGTAGCCTGAGTGCCAAGACCAGGTAGGTGCCTCTCGTTCACTTCTCCCACCCTGGGCTTCCTCCATAGCAACACTCATCACACGACATTGAAATTGTCCAGTTACTTGTCCATCTTCTGCACTAGACCATGAGCTAGGTCCCCACATGTGGAACAAGGCTGGGTGTAGAGTAATTCTCAAAAACAAAATTGGCTGAACAATTGGATGATCTCCTTGGATGATCTCAGCCAGACCCATGGCTTTCTGCACTGTCTGTTCACCTGACATCCCCAGCCTCCCCACTGAACTCAGACTCCAGCACCCAGCTGGCTTCTCAGCATCACGATGGGTGACTGTCCATTCCAAACCAAACAGGACCCAAACTAAACCTTATTTCCTCCTCCCAACTTGACTTCTCACTCCTTCGCTCTAGCAGTTTTTCAAACCGAACATCTTGGAGTCACCCTTACCTCCTCTGGTTCTCACACCCTACATCCAATTCATGAGCAAATCACATCAGCTCTACCTGCAAGCCGTGTCCAGGATCCAATCACCACTACCGCTCCCATCACAGAGTGGCCCAAACCACCATCATCTCTCATCCAAAAGAGTGTGGTATTTCTGTCTCCACTCTTGTCCCTCAACAGCCCATGACAGCACAGGAACCAGAGAAATCTACCAGACAACATGAATAAGACCTGAAATTCCTCTGCTCAGAACTCTCCAATGGATCCCAATCTCACTCAAATCAAAATCTGAAGTCCTACTCCAGCCTAACACTTCCTGCACAAGAGCCCCCAGTTCCCTCTCTGATCTCGTCCCCTACCGCTCTCCCATTCACTCACTCTGCTACGGCCACGCTGGCTTTCTTACTGCCCTTCAACACCCCAGGTCCACCTGTGCTCAGGGCCTTTGCACATGCTGTTTCTTTTTTTTTTTTTAATTTTTATTGATTTATAATCATTTTACAATGTTGTGTCAAATGCACATGCTATTTCTTCTGCCTGTCACTCTCTTCCTCAAATATCTGCTTGATGTGTTCCCTCCTTCCTTTCTTGTCTTTGCCTAAATGTTACAAGGAGGCCTTCCCTGACCGCCCTGTCTAAAGTAGCCCCCCAACCCCTATGCCTCACCATCCCTATCGCTCTGCAGCACATTTTTCATAGTACTCAGCGCCATCTGGCAAAATGTCTATTCCTGATTAATCTGCCTCCTCACATACCCCACACTAAAAAGTAAACTCTACAAGAATAAGAATATGGTCTATCTGGTCCACTTCCGCACTCCCAGGGCTGAACACAGGGGCTGGCACCCAGGAGGTGCTCCACAGACATTGAATGGCAGCATCTTTTCATGAGCCTGGTCAGCTCACGTTAACTGGATGGAAATTCACCCGGCTGGAGGGAGTATCACTTAGGCATTGCCAACTCCGTGGAAATAGCAATTGGGCGCTAACTCCCCACCTCCCTGAGTGGTATCCAGCTTCTGCGGGTGGGGGAACATTTCTCAGGAGATATATAGAATGTCTATGGTAGGAAAAAAGGCCTGGCATTTCGTGGCTTTTTCAAAATATTTTCAATAGCAATTTGAAGGCTGTTTGGCTCATCTGACATTTGTCTTCATTTGGCATGGGAAATTGCTGAAAGACATGGAGGGGAGGCACCGCTTATAAATGCTGGGTGGTGACAGAAGAGACCTCTCACGGGAATCTATCACACAGGGCAACCATGGCTGCTCGGTTCTATGAAATCTGCCCCGACTCTGCTTTGATTTATTCAGCCAGGATGCCCCCTGATAGCTTGATTCATCTGAAGAATAATTATCCACTGTGTTATAAATGCCACTCCTTTGTCCCTGGCAAGCTGGCGTCAGGGAGGTTAAACTAGTGACAAGTGATAAAGCATGTCTGATCGTTGCTCTCATCCTGGGGCGGGGGGTGGCCGGCTGGGGGGCAGGTCACTGGGACCCGGGCATGTGAGTAGGAGTCAGCAGTGTTTGCCTGTATTACTAAATGGGTTGCTTCTCCTATGCCTGGCATCTCTGAGATGCAGGCTGCCCTCCCGATCTGTACCTCCCTAGAATGACACTTGCCAGGGCTGTGCTCAAATCAGCACCCATAGCACAAGCACATGCAGGGGGGAGGGGGGTTTGCAGGTCACTGTCTCAGGGTTTGTCTCTCCAGAGTCACTCCACCCTTCTCTACCTTCCCTGTGTCCCAGGAGTCCAACTGCTATGGTTTGCATCATCAGTTAGCTCCCTTGCTCTCTAGTTCAGCCTGGGTTTGGCTGATGGGAGGTGCTAAGAGGAGATCAGAGGGCAGGAGAGGGAGGTCCAAGTATTTATTCTCCCTGTGAGGACAGGGATTGGAGTGTCTGCTCTTCTTCTAATGAAAATCACACATCCTGTTGGGTGAGCCTTCCCCTTGCCTACAGCTCCCTCCGGATTCTGGTAAACCTTCCAGGTCTAGAGGAGGTTACAGCTTCTCACTGTGCACGGTCCCTTTAATAAACTCTCCTCAATTGTCTCTTCAGTGTGCCTTGTGTTTCCTGCCAAAACTCTAGATGACACTCGGCTGTACCTTTAACACCTGTGAACCTTCTGCCCAGGATGCAGGATGAGCAAATTTGAAATAAGACATTCTTCCCACAAATATTACCAAGCCATGCACGGCACCCAGCACTGTACTGGCTGCTGGGATATAGCTGTAAATAAAACAAACACCGGCCTGGACCTCAGACAGCTCCCTGGGGACCCATTTCTCCCCTGGGAGATCGGAGCAAACGGCCCTACTTCTCAAGGCTTTGGGGGAGGAACACGGTAGCCCTGGCACGTGGCAGGAGGGTAACGAATGGTACCTGTTAGTATTTGTCATACTTAAAGCCACTGAGCCGTAGGTTTCCATCCTGAGGCCACCTCACTGCTCTGAGGAGCACAGCGCTGGGGTTGGGCACACAGGCTCCAGCATCAAAACATCCTGTGTTACAGCCCAGCTCTGATAGGGAGTAGCTGTGCCACTTTAGGCCAGTAGCTTAAACTCTCTGAGCCTCAGTTTCCTCATCAGGATTATGGCGATGATAATAGAACCTGGGTCACAGGGTCACTGAGAGAAAAATGCACAGAAAGCACTTCGCCCTGTGCCCGTAAGTTCTAACAGTGTCATCTTTAGAAGAGTATTGAGGCTTTATCCCTCACCCAGCCCTCCCTCCTATCAGATCATTATAATTCTGATTCTTGCCTCTTCGCTGAAGCTTGGAAGGTGGGGTTGGGAGGGGATATTTAAACTAGTGATTCTCAACCCTGACTACACGTTAGAATCACCCAGGGGGCTCTTTAAATCCCTATACATAGGTTGCAGCCCTAGTCAATAAAATCAGAATCTCCAGAAGTGGGACCCAAGCATCAGAGTTTAAGTCCCAGAGGTGTCCCAGTGTGCAGGTAAGGATTGCTTAGTAAGCACTGTTTCCTGCCATCTGATCTGCATATACAACTCATCAAACCCTCCAAGCACTTTGGAGAGCTTTTGCAAAAGCCCCCAGGGAATTCTAACTTGCAGCCCTGGGAGGGAAACAGAGAGGCAGGGTTCTAGATCTGCCTTGGCAAGGGAACCTGAGCCGGGCCCTTCCCCTCTGCACCTCAGTTTGAAATCTAGCACATGAAAGGATAAATGCAAAGTAGGATTCTGAATTTAGATCCTGGAACAGAAAAAAAAAAAATAGTGGGGAAACTGGTGAAACATAAAAAGTCCACAGTTAAGTTGATGGTTTTGGACTCCTGTTAATTTCTGAGTTTTGATAAATGCACCTCAGTTAGGCAAGGTGGTCACATTGGAAGAAGCTGCATGAAGGTTATTAGGAAACTCTCTACCATTTTTGCAGCTCTCTGTAAAAGCTTAATAAACAAATAAATGATGACCAGCCCTGAGAGTCACAGGGCTGGACTTGGACTTGGGAGACTGAGGTCTAGCCAGAATCAGGAACACTACCAGAAAAACTGAGACTGTGTCCAGGGATGGGGACACAGATGAGGGAGTGCAAATTCAGTGATGCCTGGGGGAAGGCAGCCAGAGTTCCTCGACCCTGGAGGCTCAGAGTCGGGGCTACACGTATGTGCCAGCCCTGCCTCGTGATGACCATGTATGGAGCTGCTCTGCACTCACACATAACTCAGCCACATCTCAGCCCTTTCTTGCCAAAACACTGTAAATCAAAGCCCATTTTACCGACACGGAAAATCAGGGACACGGCATAAGGCGTAAGCTGTTCAAGGTCAAGTGGAGGAGCAGAGATGGGAATGGAAGTCTCTCTAACTTCCAAACCCAAGCTGCCCCATAAAATCCCCAAATCGCCCCAGGCTGGGCTAGTCTGGTTCAGGGTGTGGGCGGCAGGCAGGCAGATAGTTGGGCGGGGCCGGGCAAGGTGGGGCTGATGCCCTCGGTGTCTGTCCTGGCACCTGGAGGCTGGGTGCCACTTCTCCAAGCTCCTGGGACCAGGTGGGAGGGAGCAAGGGGAGGGGAGGTGGGTGAGAAACAGCAGGTGGCCACGTGTGGGGTGCGGGCCCCTGGCGACAGGTGGGGAAACACACACCGTGACAGCGTGACAACGTCAACAGTAATTGCTTCCGCCACACTGCGTTCCGGGCTGCGACATGACTAACAGGGCCGCAGGTGGCATGGCAAGTGGGGAAATTGTTTACGACTGAAAAGCACGGCTGAGAAAGCGGCAGTGTTCTGCAGTAACAACCTCCTCCCGTGGGAGCAGGAAGAGGAGTCGCGCCCACGTGCTGGAGCTGGGACAGGCTGAGGCATCGCTGCTTCCCGCCCCACCACCCACCCACCCCTCACCTCCTAAAGCTTGGAGGGGCTTGAGCCCCTGCCATTTTTTGAGGCTCTCAACATACTAAAAAACACAAGGATGCCCCCTAAAAATAGCACAAGAGTCATGGCATATCTCCGGTGCATATTAACATTTTAACACCCTCAGGGGGAAAAAAAGGCAAAGTAATATAATTACACTTTCCATAAGGTAATTATAGGAGTTCTAAAATATTATCAATCCCGTGCTCCCCATGGGCAGTGAGGTCCAGGTATGGGACATAAATGGAAAGCTGGAGAATAAATGACTTCTTCCAAACTCATTGGTGGATCTCTGAATATAACGGTATATGTCTTCTTTGGACGTGATGTCAGAAATTTAAATTCTATTTATTTTAACAAAATTACGTGTGAGTATGATGTGTGTGTCTACACACATAAGCATCAGCATTTACTATGTGTTGGGAAGAGCACACAATAGATCTTTGTAAATAGTAAAGCATTTAAATCTCATTACAACCTTAGAAGTAGATGCTGTCATCACCCCCATTTTCCAGATGACAAAACCGAGTCAGAAAGGGGCTGAAGGTCTCGCCCAAGGTCATACAGCCACGGAATGGCAGAGCTGGGATTTGAGCTCAGGGCATCTGGCTATAGGGCACATCTTTGTAACCCCCATGGCAGGTGCGTCTAAGTCTTCTGGGAGGGTGAGGTCTGGGTCACCTGGATCTCCTGATCTCCCCGCTCCACCAAAAATCAGACATAGGTCCTACAGGTGAAGAATATTCTCCTAAAGAGTGGCTACATCCTTTTGGCATCTGCAGCAGCAGGAGAACCTGAAACACGGCTTCCCCGCCCAGGCTGAGCACCGCCCGGTCCCTAACCCTGCAGGAGCGCATCCCAAGCTGCTCCTGGGGGAGGTGGCTTTCAGGCTGCCCCCACCTCCTAAGAGCGCCTGCCTTTTCCGCTGGGTTGGACCCATCGTGCTGAGCCCAGACTTCACATTCCTGTTCACCCACTGGAGGAGCCCTTTGACAACAGCACTGACAGGAACGAATTAGGGCTGTGACAGCCCGGGCTCGGACCACCCAGGGGGTCTCCACTCACGTCCTGCAGCTATCTGCTCAAATGCCCTCCTGGGGGAGCTCCTTCTTCCCCAGCTATGCTTATCACATCACTCTCTTCTATTTTCTTCAGAACATTTACTGAAATCTAAAATTTCCCAATCTATTGAATTACCTCTTTGCATATTTACTGTGTGTCTCTGTCCATCAGAACTTAAGTTCCCCCCAAAATGCTACATCCCTGGCACCTAGTGGCTGGCACATAGTAGGTTCTCAATAAATATTTGTTGAATGAATGAATGAATGGTGAGGTCCCAGCATCACCAACATGTCCGGGGAAAATTTCTGGAGATGGCTATTCCCGTTTTCTAAAAAAAAAATCCAACTACCCAATAAGTTTTAAGTTCCCATGTTGACACTACGTATTGTGAAGACTGTGCTGAAAAGACCTTGAACCATCAGTATGGAGACCAGAGTCAGGTCTGTTTAATTGGGGAGTGAATGGTAAGTAGTCAGACTGTGAGAAAGCAGTCACAATGAAACTTTTTGTTTGCTCCTTTCCCACCAAATAACAGCCTAGGTCCTGGGTTCCTGGTGCCTCACACACTTCCTCCTCGAGCTGCCCAGGCTGGACTTCTGTCCGTATGCTCGCTCTCGGAGTTCACTAGAAAGCAGCGGGAAGGGACAAGCTGCCAGGGAAGGTGGTGGGGGAGGGAGTGTCTCACCCCTGAACACCTACTGTGTGCCAGACCCCTCCTGAGAAATCTGTGCCTTGAGCATCTTGGCTTTTCATCCCTGTAACAATTATGACCCCCAACAGATGGGGAAAGCAAGCTCAGAGAAGCCTCATAATTCATCCAATTCACACAGTGAAAGGAGGAAGGGACTCAGGCCCACCCCATTCCCCGAAACTTCATCACGCTGATGCTGCAGGATCGGGGTGGGGGGTGGGAAGATGTGGGTACATCTCCCGTCTTGCAGCATGATGGTATTCATACCCCATCCCTGCTCTAACAATTACCACGGACTCAGTGGCTGGAAACAACACGATTTTGTTATTTTATAGCTCTGGAGGTCAGAAGCTCTGAAATGACAGTGCCTGTGTTTCCATGGGAGGTTCTAAAAGACTGTCTGTTTCTCTGCCTTTTTCAGCTTCGACAGGCTGCCTGCTTTCCTTGGCTCGTGGCCTCTTCCTTCATCGTCAAGGGCAGCATTGTCATAGCTTCACGTCTCTCTCTCCTCTGCTTCTGTCACCATCTCACCTTCTCTGGCTCCTTCTCTCCTGCCTCCCTCTTGCAAGGACCCTCGTAATCACATCAGGCCCCCTGGAAAGCCCAGGGTCACCTCCCATCTCAAGGCCCTTAACTTAATCTCACCTACATCCTTTCTGCCATGTAAGCTAACATAATCATGGTTCCCCGGGTCAGAATGTGCCCTGGTTCCCCACGTCAGAATGTGCACATCTTCCAAGGACCATCATCTGTCTGTCACAATGACTTTGAAGATCCAAACACCCCAATTCCCATCACAGAGGGGAGGCAAGACACGGCTAAATGTCAATGTTGGTCCTACAATATTTTTACAAAGTATCCAGGCCAAAGAAAGGGTCAGATAAAGTCCTGATACGGGGCCAGAGGAGGAATCTTAATAATGCCAGGGGCCCTTATGGAGTGTGTGCCCTGTTCTGAGCTCTCTCTGCAGTTACTCATTGAAGTGTCCTAAGAACTCTGTCAGTTAGGTCCTGTTGTCATCCCATCTTACAGATGAGGAAACTGAGGCACAAAGTAACCAAGGAACTTGCTCACCCCACCTGGTAAGTGGTGGAACTGGGATTTGAACCCAGGCCCAGATTTGAACCTCTCTGCCTTGGAGCTGGACCCTCATACAGCTATCAGCTCTCACCTGCATACAGTATCTATTTTCACGAGTCCCTTCTTGTAATAACGCAGTTTCCGTGTACTGGGGGCTCATCATGTGCTGGGCTGCTCAGTTCTTTGAGTGCTTTGTTTCATCTAATCTTCCCCGCAACCCGGGATACTGGGATTCCCTCCCTTTGTAGTGATGAAATAAGAGGACCAGAGGGATGAAGTAAGGGATAAAGCCGAAATCGAGCCCTGGGACTTTAACATCCAGGCAGTTACCACCAGAGCCCCCGCGACCAGGTGGATTGCCAAGGATTAATATAAACCCCTCAGCCTGGCAGGTGTGTAGAGCCGTCAGCCTCCCGCCCAACACCGGGCCCGCTTTGCCCTTCAGCAGTGGTCCAGGGGAGGGGGAGGCAGCGTCAATAATGTATGACATCCGAGAGATAAAGCGCATCCGTAAACGCTGCTGGCAGAAGCTCATCAATGGTGCATGGGAGTTTTATGTTTCCCAGCTCAGATGAAGGCGATTCCTGCCTTGCCTTGGGCCAGCATAAAGATGTGACCAGCTAAGGTTACATTTCCCTCCAGAGAGAGCCCCCGCCCCAGCTGATGGGGCTGGGAAGGCCATGACAGGCAAGCAGCATCCTCACCATTTCCTCCTGCCACCCAAGCTCAGCCAAGCCCAGCTCTGTCTCATATCAGTTTCCCATTCCAGGTCCTACACCCCCTTCCCCAGTGATTTAAATCTCTGCTGATGGAAGCTTCAGCCCCTCAGATGGAGCCCCGTGGTTCTGGATTTGAGGGTCACTGAAGGGTTAGGATTACAGTCTCTGGACTTACAGAATGAGAATCCTAACCCAGACCTACCTTTATTCATTCATTCATTCATTCATTCATTCACCAAAAACGCATTGAGCACAGACTTGGTGCCAGACCCTGCTCTAGGCACTGGCGATGAGTGGTAACCAAGGTAAAAACCTTCTCATAGAGATCATTCCAGAGGTGGGGGCTACCCAGCACGAGGATCTTCATGATAACTTCTAGAAGCAGACGTTTCGGGGCAGAGATGGGGTGTTCCTGTTTAAGGTCACACAGGTTATGAATCACAGAGCTGGTCTCAAAACCAAGTTTGCCCTCTAAACCCTTCACCTTTTAAAGCTTACTGACTTGAATCCACTGTCGTGGATGAGAGCCAAGCTTGGAAATCAGAAAATGCCTTAAACATAAATCTCAGGAGGGAGTTATATGTGAAGGGAAAACCTGAACTTAGCACAAGTCCTGGCGCATAGTAGGTGCTCAAAAAAATATTTACAGAAGGAAGGGTGGCAGGGAGGCAGGGAGAGAGGAGGGAGGAGGCTTAATTTCAGAGGTGATCATGTTTCCCCACTGAAAGAGACAGTGAAGCTGACAGTTTTATTGTTCAATTGTTTCGTATGGATTTTGAATAAAAAATAAATTGGCTTCTTTTAAAGAGGACAATCCTGAAAGCCTGGGAGACCAATGCTGAATCATGCTGGCTGCCCTTGGCTTCCTTCCTCACAGCAGGAACTCCCTGTTTGCATCTGGGAAGACTTAGAGTGGCCTCCCAGCTCCCCTCCTAGGGTGCCAGGAAAGGAAAGCTCCATGCCCAAAGGACCTTCTCCGCCCACTCTCCTTGTTCACCATTTGCAAATAACTGCACTGAATGCGGGACCCCAGTTGAGTGCAAGGCCCCTCTACTTGTGTGATCTGCCTGAGCCCTGGTACCCACTGCCTCTGCTCACTCTAGGATCTTGGGCAGGTCTCTTCCTGTCATCTGTAAAATGGGCATAAGAAAACCTCCCTCCCAGGACTGCTGTGAGAAGTAGATGAGACACATTACATGGAGTGTGGAAACACAGAATTTGCCTTATAATGGGTATGGTCACTAATATATGATGTCAGCAGGGATTAACTGGTTCTCAAAGGTATGAAGGCTACCGTCTTTCACCAAGAAGAGAGTGAGAAGGAATAAGTAAAGGAGGGGAATTTAGGGCATACCCGAGGACACTTACTCAGCTTGAAAATGGATGGAGGGAAGTCTTTACCATAAAGGTTAATTTGTAATTTTTTTTTAGGTTGGGAGGTCAAAAGTAACCCCCAAGAGAGGGCAGAGGACAGAAGGAGAAACCCAGAAGTCAGCCAGGATTCTTTCAGTTATACTTGAAAAAAACCAACTTGAAGTGGTTTAATTGATTAAGGGGATTGTATTCAACTGAGGTAATTTTAAGTCTGGCTGGCTTCAGGCATGGCTGTATCCAGATACCAAAGGATGGTGTCAAGAGCCTGTGTCTGTCTCTGTGTTGCCTTCACCGTCAAGCAACATCTCCTCTCTGAATGCGCCCCGGCAGCATCTCCACGCTTTCCTTCTCCCTGCTCAGCAACCCCGATGGAAAGAGAACCTCTCTTCCAATAGGTCCTGCAAGAGTCCCAGCACTGGCTTCCACTGGCCTGCCTTAGGTCACGTGCCCACCCCCGAACCAACCACTGCAGCCCACGTGGGTGGCATGTGCCAACCCATCAAGTATGGGTCATTCACCAACTCCTGGGACAAGAAGGTACTGTCAGTCCCACCTGAACCAACAGGATTTAGAATGAGAGAGGTGATTTCTCAAAGGAAAATGGCTGCTGAGCAGGCAACTGTGGCAGAGAGGCACCTCAGAAGGCTCTGAAGCCCCAGGCTGCAGCATGGAGGGTTTGCTTGGCCCTGACTCAGGTACCGCTATCTGCTGTCATTTCATCCCCCAGCTCCATACGATATCGGATCCTGACCTGAAGGACCCAAGCCTCTCCCCCATTTCCTATCCAGGTGTGGGGGAGATGCTGATCGCCCTCCCACTCCGGGCCATGAAGACAAACCCATCGTCACCCACCAGACAGCTGGGGGCCAATGTAAATTAATTCAATGCTTGTCACTCAGTCCCTGTTAATTTTCTGGCTTTGTACTGCTCAGCTCTGGGTTTGTATTTCTCTGAAGCTCTTCTTGCCTTTCCTCCACTTCAGACCTAGGCTGGTTCCTAGGATCTGATAGTGGTTGACCTCAGCACTCTCTAAATTGTTCCTGAAATTTTTTCTCCCAAGCACACACTGAGACCCCACAGCTACCGGATACAGCACTCCCCCACCCACACCCAAAGAAGGATCGGCTCCTGTTGGGGGAAAAAAAAAATATCTATATCTATATCTATATCTATATAGATATAGATATAGATATAGATATATCTGCCCCTGGTTCCTGGGAAAGAGCTCTTAAAATACTTGGGATTTCCTAAGTGAGGAGAGCTACAAAGGTGTCTTTTGTTATGTTAATGAGTTGACTTTTAGACCTTTCCTAAAAATGGGCGCTGGTTGCCAGGAGAACCAACCATGTGACTAGAGGGTTGGAACTTTCAGTCCCACCCCCAGACCTTCAGGGAGGGAAGAGGGCCTGCTGGGTGAATCAGTCCCTAATGGCCAATGATTTAATCAGTCGTGACTACCTAATGAAGCCTCCATAAAAACTCAAAAGGTCAGGGTTTGGAAAGGGTACAGGTTGGTGAACACGTGGAGGTTTGGGGAGATCAGCACACCCATTGCACGTGGAAGCCCCGCCCCTCTCCCCAGGACGTGCCCTGGGCATCTCTCCCACCTGTCTGTTCCTGAGTTGCATCCTTTTATAATAAACCAGTAATCTAGTAAGGAAAATGTTTCTCTGAGTTCTATGAGCCACTCTTGTAAGTTGATCTAACTCGAGGAGGGGGTCGTGGGGATCTCTGCTTTATATCCAGTGGGTCAGAAGTACAGGTAACAACATGGACTTGTGATTGGTACCTGAAGTCCAAGGAGGTTGTTGGAACTTCCAGTCTGTTAGCTGACTGATAACAGTGTGGGTTCGGGCATCTGAAGTGGGTCACGTTGGGGCAGGGAAGGCGAGTGGGAGTGTTGCAGGACGAAACCCTTAACCTGTAGACTCTGATGCTGCCTCCAGGTGGACCATGTCAGAACCAAGTTGAACTGTACGACACCCAGCTGGAGAATTTCTTGTTGGAAGTGTGGGGAAACCCCCCTCCTCACATTGAAACTGGGTGCTCAGAACCTACTTAGTCCCTGATGACCAGAATTACTTCTGAGACTCCAGCAAACAGCCTTCCAAAGAGCCAGCTCCAAGTCATTACTTTTGTCATTTTCCATTTCGGGTTTATGTATTCGTTAGTGTTGCTAGCCGATGCAGCAAATAAACCCCCAGACTTCAGCAGCTCACCCTAACACGACTTTTTTCCCTCCCACATGAACAGCCTGATGTGGGTGTTCCTGGCCACTGGTGATACTGCAGTCAGGAGCAACCTGGCTGCTTTCACCTCATGGCTCTCTCTATTGTGTGGCCCCGCCATCCCCTAGGTCCTCAGAGTCTTCCACATCTCTCCAGACACGAAGAAAAGTAAAACAGAAACCCCAGCCTCCTTCTTTAGAGGCCCCAGCCCAGAAGGGACTGCCATCAGGTCTGCTCATATCCCATCGGTCAGTCTAGTCCCATGACCACACCTGGGAGCAAGGGCACTGGGAAGATGAAGCAGCTGCTCCCAGTGACAGCCCTACACGACACAAAGGTGGAAAGAGTGCACATTTCTGCAAGGTAACTGGCTATCTGTGCTACCACATAATCTTATCATTTTATCATTAGTCACTAACCACAGGTAAATTGCTTTTTAAACTGATTCATGTTGTGCAGAGTTTCCATGTATTAACATCCACCTTTCAGTTCCCCAGTTATGATCACTGTGTTAACCGACAATGTGTAGCCTGCAGCAAATCAAGCCACTGCCAAGTTCCAATTGGCTGAATCCCCTGGGGTTCTGAGTAGTTGGATCCGGAGGCACATCCACAGGAAAGGATTCTCGCAGTGAAGCTGGGTCAAAAGGGATTTATAGTTTACACGGCAAACAGAGGCTTCATTTGACCTAAGTGAGTGTCCAAAACGTCCCTTTCAAATAGAGATTAAAACTCCCCAAGCCCATCTCTCCCTTAAAAAATCTAGTAAAAAAGCAGCATACTGAGTGTATAATTTACACGGACTCACTGGGGAATGAGGCAAGAGTGTATCCAGGTGAATCATCACAGTGCCAAGTATCTCAGGGGCCTTTCTGAAACATGGAAGGCAGTGGAGATGGAGGTCTTTGGTATCGGATGGTCACCTAGGACAGCGGCAGGAGGATACAGGAGTTAAGAAGCCAAGCCAAGCTCTGAGTTCCCAGATCTACCTCTTCTTCAGGCTGTGACTTCAAACTCATTACTCAACCAGGCTGAAAAATTGGAATAACAGTATCACCTACTTCCTAAGAGTGCTGTGATTATGCAGGGACTGTAGAGTGCTTGTTAGCACAGTGCCTGGCCCATAGCGGGCATTCAGTAAATATCAGCTACTGTTATTATTAAGAGTTCACCTTACGAAAAAGTCCCATCTATTGATTTATGTCGCCTGGCTTCAGAACATGTTGGTTCTGTTAAAGGATACAGCTTTCGGGAGCACTGGGAGACTTCATTTTGAGGTCCTGGAATGAGAAAGACCAAGGAGCAGAGGGGACTGGCTACAACATAGTCCAAGGATTCTAAACACCTAGCAGTAGGAGTTGGCAGTCCTGATTGAAATGAAGTCAGCGCTAGCCTTTGTGTGAGGACAGGGCAGGGACAATGCCCTTAAGGACCCCAACAGGTCAAACAGGAGAAGAACTAGGAGTAACTTATTCACCTGCTCCAGCCTCTTCTGACCACACAGGCCGGCATGCAGGGACACACACACACACACACAAACTACAGTCATTGCACTTCTGGGAATTTTTCTACAGGCAATCATTGGATCGGTGTATAAATATTTACGAACAGGGACATTTCTAAAGATGGAAACAACCTAGATATCCAAGCATGGGGCATCCACTCAGCAACAATGGATCACTCATAGTATTAGGCACCCATCAAAAATGACGGTGCAGAGCTCTACTTTTTGACACAGAAAAACATCCCTGATCCAGCATTTAGAGGAAAATCAGGCTGAAATAAGCTTCTTGCTTACAAAAGTATTTAGAGCGCATTTACTATGTACAAGAACTGTACCAAGGACTTCAAATGTATTAGCTCAATTTAATGCTCACACCAACCCCGTGACTCAGAACTTGATGATGATCATGCTGACAAGTGACAAGCAGAGTCTGGGTCCCTGATGGCATCTTTGATCTGTGCACTCACCTGGGAAGACCTATACATTTCTTGTTACAAATAAATAAACCAACCCCAATTTCTTGAAGCCAATGTTAGTGAGGTTTCCTGTTCATTGCAGCCAAACGCAATCCTAATTCATATGATTTATAAATGGCAAGGATAGGACCTAACCACTCCTGCAAAGGTGGCAGTGCAGAGCCAAAGTAGGAGATGTGAGACGATCAGACTTTCTGGGCTGCATTTGGTCCCGTGTAGTCTTGCGCAGGGATGCAATCTCTGACCTCCTCCTGGCCCAGCACGAGCATCTGTCACTACCATCTCTTGCACCAGCTGCGCTAGCTGGCCTGCCCCCCAGACTAGACCCAGGAGTCTGAGGGAGCCGGGACACTCCCCAGAGCCATTCCTCCCTGAGCTTGTGGCTCCATCAGGTTCACTGCCAGAAAGACACTTTGCATCTCTTCTGCTCATTGCAATTCAGTCACGTCAGAGCAGCCCACAGGATCCGAATGCAATTTTCTCATTGAATTATGCTAAATCCTTCAGGGAAGGAGGCGAAATTATTTAAAACCTATAAAAACTAAAGCAACATTCTGGCTCTATATTTTAACTTTCTGATCATTATTTAGAGTTAACCTTTTCTGCCGCTAAATCACAAACCCATTTTGCTGTATATCAGGCGGCACGGGCCATAAGGCAGGAGAAAAGAGAAAACCACCCAGGCAAAGAGCAGACCTGGGGATTGCTCCTCGGGCTCCGGCAGATAATAGAAAGCCAGGTGGCATTTTGCTCTTAGAAATCAAAAGTATCAGGAGGTGATTCATTGAAGCAGCAGAAAAATGAATTGTAGCAGTGTTGTTATAAATATTAGAGCCGTAGATTAGGGGTGAGGTGTGTTTCTGCGGGATAATGCACTGAATGGGGATGAGAATTCATGCATCAGGCAGACGTGGGATTGAATCCTGTGCCTGGGAGCTCAGGAAATTATTTATACCCTCTGAGTCTCAACCCCCCCATATATAAAACGAAAATAATACTAAATAACTCATCCAATTAGGAGGTAGGTACTATTATTTACTGTTATGTCTTAAGTGGAGAAAACAAGGCACAGAGAAGTCCCAGTGACTCATCCCTGCAGCAGAATGGCAAAGCTAAGGTCAGATTTCTGGCTGGTGGCTTGAGAGGCTGGATTGGTCTGCAGATTAAATAAAATTACCATTATCTTCTCAAGACAGTGCTTGTTATATAGTAGGTACTCAATAAATGCTGGATAAGTAATTTGTATAAATTTGTATTTATAATCAAATACACATAATTTGTATAAGTAAGTTGTATAAATAACCTTATCAATGCACCAGCCTAATTCCGATTTCTCATTTTTCCACAGCAGGCTCTCCTAAAACCCCCAAATTGGTCGGACGACCCATATTTGATGCTCTTATAGCAGCACCCTGTATTTTTCCTTCATGGCATTTCAATGCAATTAATTATCCATGGGATTAACCATTTCACATGCAACTTCCACTCCAGCCCTGTGGGTTTTTACGATTGCAGGGACTGGGTCTCTCTCCTTCGTGTGCACAGTGCCTGGTAGTAAGTACTCATCCTCCCAGCAAAGCTGATGGGGTGTTTACTTTGTGCCCCACAGGCACTGTTTTAGGCACTGTCAACAAAATATAGAGCCAGAATGTTGCTTTAGTTTTTATAGCTTTTAAATAATTTTGCCTCCTTCTCTGAAGGATTTAGCATAATTCAATGAGAAAATTGCATTCAGATCCTGCCCTCTTAAATGAGTGAGGGCACACAGACAGGAAATAAGCAAACTAGTAAGTACATGGTATATCCAGCGATGTCTTAGTCCATTAAGGCTGCTGTAACAAAGTACCACAGACTGAGTGGCTTAAATGACCGACGTTAATTTCTCACAGTTTAAGAGGCTGGGAAGTCTAAGGTCAAGGTACCGGCAGATCTGGTGTCTGGTGCAAACTCTCTGACTGCTTCTTTAATGGCCATCTTTTCACTGTATCCTCACATGGCAGAGAGCAGAGAGAGATCCTGTGTCTCTTCCTCTTTGTTTCTTCCTTTGTGATGGAGGGAGCTGGAATCTGAATCACATCATTTGGGAGCTGGATCAAGCCATGCCTCAAGTTAATTCTGGTCTCTTCTGTCACTCAAACTGACCAGCTCCCTTTATACTGAAGCTGCTTTGGGGTAGTTTCTGCCCCCGGCAACCAAAAACATCCTAAATGAGAGAAATGAGTGTGGTATAAGCTCCTCTCTCACTGTAGGTGCACAAGCAGGGGTGGAATGGCCACCTGTGTTGCAGGCAATGGCAGGATTCGAGCATTAACAGGAGGTTGGACAACAAGGTCCCTCTATAGAGTTTTCTTGTTCTTAAGGATAAACTTCCATGATGTTCTTGGTGCAGTTTTAGGACTAGTTGTTACAATATCTAGGATGAATGCCAGAACCTCCCAGAAGGATATGTCAGCCCAACAATCATTGGTTTATCCAGGCAGGTAAGGTCCTGTCTGGTAGGTCCTTACTGTGGACAACAACATCCTACGCGACCTGACTTCTCACCCCACTCTCCCTCACACTCCCTCTTCTTCTGTTCATTTCTTAAATAGAACAAGCATGTTCCAACCTCAGGGCCTTTGCACTTACTGTTCCTCCTCCAAACCTTTCCATAACTAGTTCCTTCTCATCTCAGCCAAGAGGTTACCTCCTCAGAGAGGCTAGATTGCCCCTGACTGCCAAATCTGAATTGCAAAACCCAGACCCCTTTAGTTTGCTACCGTGTCTTATTTTTATCATAGCACTTTTACAGTCTTAAGTGACCTTAAATGGGGACTTAAATTAAGACAGACTCTTACCCAGAACCACATAAGAACATGCATGGAAATGTTCATCACTGCTTTGCTCTGGTAACACGAGGTGAGAGCTAACTTGGGTGCCCAACACTAGGGGACCAGATACCAGGAAGGAGTCAGATGTAGTCAAACAAATGAGGAAAAAGCGGCATCAGAAGATTTCTGAGACATAGTGTTGAGAAACAGCATGATGCTGCTTTTGTAATTAAAAAAGAAAACACACACACTTAAAAATCAACATATATTTCTCCAAAATGCATACAGATTTAAGAATGCATTTCAAATATATTAGAGTGACTGCCTCTAGGGGAGCAATTAAATGGGAGAAGAGATGGGAAGTAAAGGGGCCGTATATGTGATAAATCAACTGCCTGGACCATGGATGTCCGTGTGTCACAAACAGAGAAGTGCGGTTAAGTCAGCTCTGTGCAGCTGAGGTCCAAAAATTAAAGTAAAGAATGATAATTCAAATCCATCTTCTCTTTGCCTTAATAACTCCCACTTATCCTTCGTATCTCAGTGTATGACCTCCCTGGCTCAGACGGAACCCCCATTATGTGCCCTCCAGTGCCAAGGACCTCCGCTGATTCACCTCACCCGTCCCAAGTGCAATTTCACAGTTATCTCCATCACTTCTGGGTCCGTGTCTGTCTCCCCAACTCTACTCTGGTTCTGGGAGGGCAGTAAGTACATTTTCTCTATTTCTCCGTCCTCCCCCTCCCCCTCTTTCCTCCCTCCTTTACATCCTGACACTGGATGCAGTTTCGGGCACTCTGCAGATTGCTGACGGTACGGAGGATTGAGTGAAAACATTCACAAGAAATCCATCATCAGAGCCACAAACGCGCATGCAAGGGAGTCACACAGGCTCATATCATGCAAATCACACCACACAGACACTCGGAAAATGCGTCACAGAGCCATGCACAAAACACACACAAAAGACGTGGAAATGCACATCAAATATGCCCAGGTGTGCACCCACTCAGAGATGGGCACCACACAAGGCACCGGCTTCCATGACTGTCAACTAACTCCAGCCTGACCCTCCTTCCCCACCTCCTGGACTGTCCCCAGGAGCACCTGCCTGCACCCTTCCCTGAGCAACAGGTGTCTCCCAGCTCCCAAAGGCAAACTTCATTTTCTATCCTGCCTGGTTTTTCCCTTTTAAGTACTCGTTTCCAACTCAGGCTCATACCCAGGTTTCCTCTGGAAGCCCGGTACTTCCCTCCTGAGGACTGTTTCCAGAGCTTCCAGCTTAGCTGGAAAAGTGAATCAAGCTGTCCCCAGCCCTTCTACCTCCCCTACAAAGGCCAGCCTCCCAGTACCTACGGGAGATTTGGCAGGATAAACAGATAAAAGGCAGCCTGCTTTGTCATTTCAGAAAATGAAAACAAAGGGAGCAAGTCAGGAAGGGAAAGCAGATAAAGCTGGAAGTGTTTAGAGAAAGGTTTTCATGAAAGCCGGTCCAGATCACTGGAAGCTTCCCTCTCTCCACCCTCGGAAAGAGAACTTGTGTGCGGTTACCCAGAGGCTTGTAGCCCCGGGTTTAATTAGAGCTCACACCCTAAACAGCAGGTGCCAAGGAGACAGAATTTTATTTGCCCTGTCCCCAGCGCCTTGCACAGTGCCTGGAAACCCAAAGGGCACTCGATAAATATTTCTGTTTTGAGCAACCAGGACAGAAGCCTGTGGACATACACACCCTATTGGCAGTATTAAGTAAATGCTGACTGTGACAAGGCAGGGGTTTCTGTGTCTGTTATCGCATTTAATCTTCACCATGCTGTTAGGAAGGATCAGAGAGGTTTATTCACTGGCCGGAGGTCACACAGCTAGCAGGAAGCAGGTGCAGGATTGAAAAGCAGATCTTTTGTTTATTCACTCATTCATTCATTCGTTCACCTAGTACTCACTGAGCACCTCCCGTGGACCAGGCTCTGCACTGGGCTCAGAGAACGAAATACTGAGCAAAAAGAGCATTCTCCAGGAATAAGGGTGGTGTTTTAAGAATTGGAAACATGTGGAATGATTGATTAAAATTTACTAGGTAGACTTGGTGGGATTTGGGGATTGGCTGCACATGTAAGGGGACACAGATGTAGTGAATGTGGAGAAGGGGGACTGTGAATTGTCACCAGCATCTTTGTTATTATTATTATCATATATTTGCTAATACTAGGTGTCAGGTGTGGTTCTGTGTTAATTCATTTATTCAGCTAATTGACTCACAGCAATCCTGGGAGGCATGTACCATTGTTGTGCTAAAATAGAATTGAAAACAAGGTGGGATGAGGAGTAACTTGCCCAAGGAGACGCAGCTGGTAAAGACTGTGGCTGCAAAGCCCACGTGACAGGGCAAAGTGGAAGGAAGGACAAAGTGAAGGAAGAAGTGATGATGGGGCAGTTTGAGGTCTCCTGTTATTGCTGTTTGATTCTTGGTGGATTTTTTTTTTTTAAGATAGAGAGACGTGAGCATGCCCAAGAAAGGACTGGACAACCTCTATGAAGACCAATATGGCCCCACCCAGTAACATGAGAAGTGCACGTGCCCAGGGCCAAGTAATTCTGCTTCTGAGAATTTATGCCACAGATATCCTTGTATGTGTGAGAAACAATGTGTATGTGCCAGGGTAGGCATGGTAGCCTGCTCCAAAACTAAAAGACTGGACAAGTCCAAATGTCATTAGTAGGGGGTCAAGCTGCCCAATGGAATGCCATATAGCGATAAAAGGGCTGAGGAAGATCTTTGTGTGTTGATATGAAATGACCTCCAAGATATACAAGGTGAAGAAAAGGCAGGCACCCAACAGTGTGTAGTGCAACCACATACCCATGGAATTGCTCGTGTGCACTAAGAATCTCAGGAGCGATCC
This sequence comes from Camelus ferus, assembly GCF_009834535.1. Classification (NCBI taxonomy): domain Eukaryota; kingdom Metazoa; phylum Chordata; class Mammalia; order Artiodactyla; family Camelidae; genus Camelus; species Camelus ferus. The sequence goes on along the minus strand of NC_045713.1, from coordinate 20,279,261 downwards.
ACAGGAACTAGCAAGTTGGGTAATCTGGAGGGAAACCGGGTTGGAATGACAAGGGTAACGGGGAGACCACCCTTAAGAATTTTTTGATTATATCACTGTATCAATCGAAACAAAGACTATGAAATTTCAGGCTGGGTTCAGCTGGGCTTGGGCACAGGCTGCATGTTGGGATCTGCGTGGTTGGCAGGGTCTGCTCCACGTCTCTGTCTACGTGCCTCCTGGGGCATGATGACGCCCAAAGAGCAGAAGGAATAAGCAGAACAGGGAGTTACTCTCGAGACCTGTGCTCTGAATAGGTGTGCTGTCACTTCTGCCAAAGCCAGTCCCAAAGTCAAAGGGCAGAGACACACGCTCCACCCGGAGTGTGAGGTGCTTCAAAGGTGCCTGACAGAGGCAGGGATGTGGGAAGAGGTGGAGACTCAGGGCCAATAATGAAACCCACCCCAGGAGGATACTGTCTAAAAATCCACATTATTTAAATGTAAAAAGATAATACACAGGCAAATGTATACACGCATGCACACTCAAATCCAGTGAGGGGGCACCAATAGACAGGGAGGGAAAGACTGAACGTCTCCAAGAAGAGGGCCCCGAGGAGCAGGGTCCTGGGAGGCGGGAGGGGACGGATCCAGAGCCCGGGGGGTGGGGAAGGGCTTGGGACAGGTCAAAGTGAGAGAAAGAAAGGATAGAAGAATGGGTGCAGAGGCAGGTAACTCGTTCTCCACGCAGCCAGAGTGGCCTTTTAAAAGGAGATCTATTTTAAAAATAGATCATGTGATTTTCCTGCTCAAAACCCTCCAGCAGCTTCTTGACTTGAGTCAAGGGTCCATCAACCCAGGGAATCCCAGCTCTGTCGACCTTCACCCCAACCCCCAACAGGGTTGAAGCAGCAGGGACTCAGTGTTGATGCTGGAGGCAAGCATTGCCCAGGACCTGCGGCAGGAGCTGTCAGCCCTCCATATGTACCCCTTCCATCGCCGTTACCAGCCTCAAACACACCAGCTCCCAATGAGCTTCCATCCCGACAGCCAGCACCTGAACGTCTTTGCTGGAGGACTGCCTCCAGCCTGCCAGAGCCCACTTGGTCGTGTACACAAAGAGCCAGATGTGGCTGGGGACTTATTTTCCTCCTGCCCCCTGGACATTTCTGGGTGCCTTTCCCCAGGCCTGGTCCCATAAGGAGGTGTCACCCACACTGTCTCCAGGGTCGCTCCGTCCCAGGCTAAGTCCCAGGTTCACTGCATGGACCTTGTCTGATTCCACCCTTGCCTTCCGTCTTTGCTCCCGTCTCACTCCCTCGCTCCCCTACTGATCTTCCCTGGGGAGTGCTTCCCAATAAAAACCTCACACGCAAAACTTCATCTAAGGGCCTGATTTAGAGAAACCGAACCTAGAACAGGAACCAGAGGAAGCTGGCCAGGCCATGCCCGCTGGGCTCCCTCGCCCATGCCCCTGTCTAAGCCTCCTCCATAATTTCAGGAGACATATGCTGAGTGCCACTCGGGGCCGGGCCTCAGCCATTTAACTCAATCCACTGGCTCCCTGTGGAATCCACCTCTCACATTTTTTCCCCGACCTCCATGAAAAATGATTTGCAAAGTCCTTGCTCTCTCTCCCTCTCTCTCTTCCTCTCTTCCTCTCTCTCTCTCTCTGGTTAAACTTGGGCGATGCTGTTCAAGGACTCCCCGAGATGTTTCTCTAACTGACAGCTTTATGGGGCACTAGCTGCTGATGTTATGTGTGTCCTCGGATAGGCAGGTCTTTTTATACTGTGTGTGTCCCCATAAAAACGATTGGTCTTAAGTTGTTATTCTAATATTGCTGTGATTGTAACATTGGAGCCGACAGTCTCCAAAGGAGATGAGTATCAGGGGCCGATGAACAGAAGCAGGAGGGTCCGTCGGTCCACGGGGCAGGAGGACGAGGCTGGTGGGCACTGTCTGCCGGTGGGTAGGGGCTCAAAGCCTGTCGTTTTAATGTTATTGTAAAGATAACGATTAATGAGTGATAGCGTTGTAAATAATCAAAACTGCTCCCCTCAACTGGATAAAACCAGAAGGAGCTCCTTGTGGCCTGAGAGGCAGGGAGATGGGCAGAGTCCAGAATACGGATAGAAAAACACAGATACGCACAGAGGGACAGACAGAGAGGGGTCTAGGCAGAAGGGAGAACTGAAGCAATGGGCTCAAAGAGAGACAGGGAGACAGAGATGAAGAGTACTAGAAATAAGGGGACAGGGAAAGAGAGTGCCATGGACGAAGGCCAAAGCTGATAGACAGGGACAGACATACCAGACAGACAGACGGCCAGAGACACAGGCAGACAGAGAAGGAGCAGGAGAGGCCAGAGGGACCGGCAGAGGAGGACACACAGGCAGGATGACAGACCAGAGGCCAGCATCCCAGGCAAAAGGGAACACAGTGAGGAAGGCAGGCTGCAAGGCAGGCGTTGAAGGGGAGGAGGTGGAGGAAGAGGAGGGAGAGAAAACAGAATGAAACCAAACCAGGCCGGCAGGCAGGGGAGTTCACTAGGGGAACAGAGAGGAGCGAGTCTGGGGGCTTAGTGGGGGCTTAAGTGGGGGCTTAGGAGCCAGATGACCCGGTCCCAAGCCTGGTTCTGCCCCTTGGCCAGGAGCTGAGTGATCTCGGGCATGTTACTTAGACTTTCTGTGCCTCAGTTTCCCCATCTATAACGTGGGGCAGAGACACAGCTCCTGCTCAGCAACTTGTTTGTGGTCCCTGGCACCCTGGCATGCCTCCAGTGATAAAAAGCCCCTGGGATGGCTCCCCACCATGTCATGCCCCCATGGGATACCCTGAGTGTGGGCCAGACCTAGTGATCAGCTTCTAATAAATAGGATACTGAAGAGGTGGTGAGATGTCACTTCTGAGATTAGGTTGCCAACGCCCGTGACTTGCATTGCTGGACTCTTGCCATCTCTGGAGCTCTGACTCTGGGGAGAGGATGTCGCCACATTGTGGGCTGTCCTGTGGAGAGGTCCACGTGGTAAGGGACTGAGGCCTCCAGCCAACAGCCAGTGAAAACCTGAGGCTGCCAACAGCCCCAGGAGTGAGCTCAGAAGGGGATCCTTGAGGTGCGGCCTCAGGAGAGACCCTCAGCTAGAGGATCTAGAGAAGCCAAACCCAGATTCCTGCCCCATAAACTAAGATAATGTTGGTTGTTTTAAGCCTCCATGTTTGAGGGTAATTTGTTATGAAGGAATTAATACCTGAAACAGATTTTGATTCCTGGAAGATAAGTCAGAGCGAGAAAGACAAATACCGTATGATCTCACTGATACATGGAATCTAAAAAAACAAATTAAGCTCATAGATACAAAGAACAGATTGGCCACTGCCAGAGGCAGGGGATGGCGGTGGGCAAAATGAGTGAAGAGGGTGAAAGGTACAAACAACTAAGTCTCAGGGAAGTAATGTACAGCACGGTGACGACAGTTAATTACACCGCACTGCATAGCTGAATGTTGCTTAAAGAACAGATCTCACCAGTTCTCATCACAAGAAGAAAAAAGTTCTCATCACAAGAAAAAAATTTTTGTTAACAATGTATGGTGACAGATGTGAACTAGACTGACTGTGGTGATCATTTCACAATATATACAAATACTGGGTCAGTACATGGTACACCTGAAACTAATATGTTATATGCCAATTTTACCTCAATGAAAGAAAAATAAAAATGAGGGAGAGGCTTTGAGAGGAGGTACAACACAGGGGGCTGGACGGATGTGAAGCGGTGTGCTGGAGAGAGCTTAAACTGCTCTGGACAGACTGTTACTGAAGTCTGGACCATGAGGACACCGAGGGGTGAAAATCAAAAGGAAATGGGGAAACTGCACTGAGAAGGGATCTCGTTTTATAGCGACAGAGACCTTGGTGACATTCTTGCCTCGGTAACTCGCAAAGTGGGAAGTGTGCCCAGGAACCTGGGGGGCAGTGGGTGGTGTTGGAAGTGGCCCCCGCTTCCTCTTGCTGCTTCTAGTAAGATGTCAGCGGGCCCTCTGGTTTATGCTGCCTGACATGACGGGCCAATCACTTGTGTGAATGCCCTGTTGCTGCCAGGAAAAGCTGACCACAAACTCAGTGGTTTAACACAACGCAAATGTATTATCTTCAGTTCTGGAGTTTAAAAAGTTTGATATGGGTCTCAGTGGGCTGATATCAAGGTACTAGCAGGCCTACATTCTTCTAGATACTCTGAGGGGAGACTGTTTCCTCCAACGCCTTGCCTTTTTCGGCTTCCAGAAGCCACCTGCATTGGTTGGTCGTGTTCCATTCCTCCATCTTTAAAGTCAGCCGCGTAGCATCCCCCAGTGTGCCTGCAACCCCTGCTTCTGTTGTCACACCTCCTTCCCTAACTCTGCTCAGACCCTCCTGCCTCCCTCTTATCAGGACCTTTGTGATGACCCTGCCCCCCAACTCCAGATAATCCGGGGTCATCTCCCATTTCAAGATCGTTAGTTTAACCACATCTGCCATCTTGCCTGTAAGGTAACACATTCGCTGGTCCCAGGATTAGAACGTGGATGTCTGGTGGGGGCCGGGCATCGTTCTGTCCACCACGCCGCTTTGCCAGCACTGATCCTCCTGTATTTTACGTTTGGAATTATCTCCGTTCCTGACCAGGCTGTGAGCCCAACGTGGAGCCATCCAATGGAGTGACTTAGATTTTGCCCAGAGTCTAACATAGAGAGATTTGCACACAAGGCTTGACACAGCCTCTTACCAGTGACATGTCGTCCAACTTTTCTAAACCTCAGTTTCCTCATCCGGAGGCCGGAAGACCAGCTCCTATAGATTTTGTGTGTCATGTTCACACTATAAAACCAGCCCTTATGAGAGTCTGGAATCATACCAGGTGCCTAATAAAGATTTACTGAATGAATAAAAAACAGTACTTACTTCATAAAGCTGCTATGAGGATTTAAAGGATAAATGATACAGAACACACAGCACAGGGCCCAGCATGCAGCGGGCCCTCCACCTGTCAGCTCCGATGATTACTGGATGGAGGCGGAGAGAGGGAGAGCATGGCTGAGACCAGATGTAGAGACAGAGACTACGGGCGGCAGGCAGAGATAAGAAGAGCAAAACAGGAGGAGAAGCACGAGGGACAGAGGCAGGGCACCCGCTCACCTTGTCTCCCAGCATCTGTGGGAGCAGCAGGGGCGCCTGCCTGGGGGCAGAGGCAGCACAGGGAATCATTCCTACCAGACTCCACCTAGAATCAAAAAGAGAGAAAGAGAGACAAATAGATCCCCATCAAGGCTTGAGATAGGAAGAGAGAAGCTGAAAGGGTCCTAGAAAGCAAACTGAGAGCAGCTTCCAGGTCCTAGACTGTCATATCTGAATGATCATGTGATTTTTAAGCGCTTACTATATGCTAGGCATTGTGCTATGTGCCGTATGCATGTAAATCCCCTTTATTCCTCTCAGCAACCCCATCGGGTTAGTGGTATTCTTACCACTGCCCTTTCAGAGGTAAGGAAATAGAGGCACAGAGATGTTAAGTAACTTGGCCAAGGTCACACAGCTAACAGGTGGTAAGGAGAAACTGAATCTCATGCAGATTGGCTCCAAATATTTTGTTTAGTTAGAGTCACAATGTAACCTACATCAGTGGCTTAAAACAACAATCATTTCTTCTCTCACTCGCAAGGCTGCAAGTTGGCCAGGGCAGCTCTGCTCCAGGAGTCTCATGGTGAAGTCAGCCTTAAGAGGCAGTGACTATCCGGGGAAAGCTTTTCCCGTGACGTAGAAGCCCCCAGAGTAGCAAGAAATATATGAAGCCTCTTTAAGTCTTGGGCTCAGAACTCCCATGTTGCCCCTTCAGCCTACATTCCATTGGCCAAAACAAGTTCATGACCAAGCCTGACATCAAGGCATGGGCTGTGAATATTTTCTGAACAACAGTCTAATCCACCGTAGCCCACGGGGGCTCCTCACCCTTCTCCTACCCCAGGTGGTCCCTTCCTGAACCAATCCCTCCTCATCAAGGTAATAAAAGTTAACACTTGCCACAGGGTTGCCAGATGTTAAGTGCTTCACATACATTATCTCCCTTATCCTGACAACAATTTGAGCAGGAAAGTATACTTGTTTTTCTCCATTTTATAGATGAGGAAACTGAGGTTCAGAGAGGTGACAGTGTTCATCCAGGATAATCCAGGGAGTATCAGAGCCAGGATATGAACTCTGAGAACCCAACTCCAGGGTCTGAGATCTTAACTAGCTGCACTTTTTTGCCTCCCCAGACTTAACCCACAATTGGGGGACATAGGACTCACCTCTAAGGACTGAGAGTCCACATACTCCAGAATGAGAAGCCAGGAAGGAGTACAGGTTTCAGCTGAGTGCATCCTATCTCCGCACCTCAATTTTCTCATCTGTGAAATGGAGATGCTAACACTTTCCTGACACAAACTGTGTGAAGATTAAAGATGGTGCATTGTGCACACCTGGCACACGGTAAGCACACAGTGAGTAGCTGGTATTACTAAAGACAGAACTAGGAGACAGTGACCCACACAGAGCATGCACCAAAGAGGCAAAGGGCTTTCTCCAGGACCCTCGCCATGCTTGTCAATGCCACACCCTGCTCTCCACCCCCTATCTCTCCAAAAACAATCCCAGCTGATCCACAGCCAGGGATGATTATGTCAACAGTCAACAGTGTTCATTTTCTGAGTACTGTCATCTGTTATATTGACAGAGAAACAGCCTGTAGAGTGTTTCAAGCCCATTTGGCAAATGCAATTAATTTCTTCAGCATTAAATTGTCTTTTCCTAATTGTCCATACGGACACCCAGGCAGAAGGAGTAGGGGACAGAATGAAAAGCCTGTTAATGGTACTTCTTTGCCAGTGATGGGATGTTCCGAAGGTGGGCTCAAAGCTGTCCAGTCACTGCACTGGTAGCCAGGCTGGGGTCCACCCACTTGTCACTCAGGCTGAGGAAACGCCCCAGGGCTCCTCCCGGGCACGCGTGTGCCCGCCGCAGTGCGGTGGCGGCAGGATGCAGTGGCTCACCTGCCAGGTGTTCTCTAAGCCACGTCCCAGGAGGTGTCAGATTCTAGGGCTGTGGCATGCCTCTCCAAGCCTCAGGTCTTCAAGCTGCAGGCATATTTCCAATCACGGCCCTGAGCCAGCCCTGACCATACTGACAGAGTCGTCTCACCAGTGGACAGAGCTAGAGTGAGTCTCGCTGCCCTGGGCTGAGTGTCACACGTGCCTGGAGGGTGATTAATAGCTTATACCCACAGGGCCCCCACCTCTCCAAGCCCTGGCCTGGTCCACCCAGCTGTGCTTCTCTCTGAGTAGCTGCTGAGGTCCCCAAAACCAGCAAAAGCCTGGCCCAGGTGACAAACTTCCACCCTGAGGATTGCCCCTCGACCCACAGTCATGTTGTACCACGTGACCCTGATATGTGCACCCATGAGCCACCTAGGGCAGCTCCATCGGACCCTCTCTGTCCATGTGTCCCACATGGACTCCTGATTGCAAAAGACAGACCTGCAGTTCAAACTGGCCCAAGAAAAACGGCAGTGCATCCATTTATGTAAACAAAAGCCCTAGGAGCAAAGAGCCCCAGGCTTAGCAGGATCCAGATTCTCAAAGAAATGTTACTGAGTGTCTGTCTTGACTCTGCTTCCGTCTGTGTTGGCTTTATCCTTTGGTGGCACGAGTGACCTCAAGCAGGTCTAGGCTAATATCCTACCACCCTTGCAACTCAGCACAAAGAGAAGGCGTCTCTCCCAAAAGTTCCGGCAAAAGCCCAAGGTAAGGACCTTATCTAGCTCACTGACCATCCCTTAAAAAAAAAACCACAGTGGCCAGGACCTAGCATATGCTGGTTGACCCTGCCTAGATCACAGGTTCATTTCTGGAGCTGGAGGTGGGGGGAGGGGCAGGTTCCTGCCTCCACCACATGGATTCGGTGGCAGGGGAAGGATGAGGTGTCTCCAGAGGAAAATCAAGGCACAGCTACGAGAAGAGGGTGGACAGATGCTGGACCGACCCCAACAGACATTCTGCAATTCTCTTGGGAATTGGGACTCAATGCTTGTCAACATGGGCTCATCCCATGGCTGGAAAATACAGGATAGGGATCTGTAAGACAATGATGTGTGCAGAGGCAGAGAAGGCCTGTCTGCAGAAAGCATGAAAAATAAAATAGAATGGACAGAAGAAAGCGGCAAGCAACAGAGTTCTCCCTGGATCACAGGACATTCTCAACTCCCAGTCCCTTGTGAGGCCAGACTTTGACAACCTTCCCGTTAACTCCAGGAGGGGAGAGATTGTGTCCAGTGTGTGTTTTCCCCAGGAAGCAACATCCCCATCTCCTTTTATGCAACCTCCCAATGTATTGAGACTGACTCTCCCCCTAAATCCAGTGGAAGCCACGTGATCCAGGTCCAGCCAATCAGATCATTCCATCCTTGTCCTGACTAGTGATCGGTTCAGAGACAAGCATATAAACAAAGCCAGTAAGACTGGATTTCTTGGGCCTTTGTTGGAAACTCAGAAAGGAAGGCCACCTCTCTCCACGGACCACTGAAATTAAAACTGATATGACCCCAGGGTTGCTGAAAGCCGTGACAGCCTGAGGAAGAGGCCAATGCAGAGGGAAGCAGAGACCGATGGAGGCATCTTCTGAAGACACTGTGTGAGTTTCTAGATCCAGCTATGCCTGAAGGCAGACTCTACTCCCTGGGGCTTTGGGCTATGCAAAGTATAAGTACCCTTTTTTGCTTAAGTAAGTCAAAGTCAAGAGTTTCTGTCACTTGTAGTCCAAAGAGTCCTGACTAACAGACTCTTCCCGGAGCCGTTTTCCTCCCTTCAGTGCCCACTGTTTGCTTAGTCACCATGCAGAAGCAGAGTGAAATCAGAAGACTGTTCAAAAGACCACTGAGTAGGATCCTGAGAAGATTGTCTCTCCCCAGAGATCCTCAGTACCAGGTCCCAAATGCCGCCAACTATCCCCAAGATCCAGCCTTCCCTGTTCCTGTCAAGTCTAAGATGCGACATGACCAGCAGCTCTTCCCAGTCCAAGTGGTGGCTCGTGGAGTTAAATCTCTTCCAGGATCAGGGACAAAGTCTCTCTTAGCATCTATACCCAGGCTTCCTTCACTAACACTCACACCACGAATGAGAATAAACACTGTTGAGATGCTAGGGCACTGCCTGATTCTTCTCGTCTCCTTGCAGGTGAGTCATAGGGGGATACTGGTCCCTGGTCATCCTCCTGCTGACGCCTCATGCCACTTTATGGACAACATGGGTCATGTTCTGCCTGATTCATGGAGTCAGCAGTCATCAGCATTCTGCTCCTGCTACATTCCTCCCACCCAATTGGAGCTCTTGGAACCAAAGATTGCCAGAATACACCAGAGGTGTGTGTGTGTGTTGTACCTGTTAGGAGATATTGGGGTGCATGTGCTGCAAAGAGCACACAGTCTTTGAAGTCAGATCTGGGGCCACAGGCAAGTCACTTAACCTTTCTGAAACTGAGTTCCCTCCTTTGTGAAGTGGCGGGAACAATGCCTGGCTGACAGGAGTACGTCAGGAATAAGTGAGAGGCAAGGAAGGAAGGAGGGGGCAGGGAGGGAAGAGCCCAGCATAACATGCAGCACATTACAGACGCTCTCTGGGTACTCGCTCATGCCCTCCTACCGCATCACCCATTTTGCACCCAGACAACCCAGCCACTTCTGTAGTTTTCCCGGGGTTTGACTTGTCCAGTCCAGACTCCACGCTCCTCGCCATCAGCCCAATTACTCTGCAGCCACACACCCTGGCTCACCTCCTGGAGGTACAGCTGTATTTCTGCCAAAGAGAAAATAAAGTACCCTTGTGATGGTCCCAAGCCACGGGAATCTCGGGGATAACCTTTCCGATGCAGTTTCACCTTCATCCCCAGAAGCCTTCTCATCCTGCCCGGAAACCTGGGGCATGTGCTTCCCAGCACAGCCCTCGAACCCCTGAGACGTCTGGCAGTAGGAACAGATGCTTCTGTTGAAGGAACGCCTGTTACATCAGGTTGCAAACTGGTGCAAATGCAGTCTAGCCGACAGGTGTGTTTTGTTTGGCCTGAAAAGTGTTTAAATATTTGAATAACTTGCTAACATTTAAATATCAAAAAAATCTTACATCAAAATTGGCAAACAACCTGAGGACCTGGATGCATGGAGCCAGTGGTGGCAGCCCCTTCTGACGGGCATGCGCGCCCATTTGCCACAGTCTCCACCCGCCTGGCCCCTTCAGGCATTTGGGTGCAGGACTTCTGAGGTGATAACAATAAATTCAGATTAGAAAGGAAGAAATGAAACTGCCCCCATTTGCAGATGGCATGATTATCTGTGTAGAAAATTCCAAGGAATCTATACACACACACACACACACACACACACACACACACACACACACTCAAACTCCTAGAACTCAGAAGTGAGTTCAACAAGGATGCAGGACCAACACACAAAACTCAATGTCTATATATTAACAATAAACAGAAACTGGAATTACATACCATTTACAATTGCTCAGAAAAATTAAATGCTTAGGAATCAATCCAGCAAACTATGATAGGGATTGTATGCTGAAAACTACAAAATGTTGATGAAAGAAATCAAAGAATATCTAAGTAAATGGAGAAATGTACCGTGTTCACGGATTGGAGGACTCAACACAGTAAAGGCGTCAGTTCTTCCCAGATTGACATACCGGTTTAATGCGATGCCCATTGGGATCTCAGCAAGTTTTGGGGGTTTTTTTGGTAGATATAAGCAAGCTTATTTTTAAAATTATATGGAAAGGCAAAGGAACTAGAATTTGAAAACTTTGGAAGAGTAGAATGAAGTGGGAGGAATCACATGACTGACTTTTAAGACTTACTCTAGAGGTGCAGTAATCAAGACAGCATGTTCCTGGCAGAGGGTCAGACACAGAGATCAGTGAAACAGACGAGAACCCAAGTTTCCCCGTCCACACGCAGGTACGGCCAGCTGACTTCTGACAGAGGTGCAAAGGCAACTCAGTGCAGGAAGAGTACAGGCTTTTAAAAATGGTGGTAGAGCATCTGGACACCCACAGGAAAAACTGTAATAACAAATTCTACGAGGGAAGAGATGTTACTTTGTTTCACTCACAGCTCAACCCAAGGTACCTAAAATAGTAGTTGCAATGTGGTCTTTAATCAATATCTGTGGAATGTTGAATAGTTATAAACGATACCATTTTTTTTAGCACTGTGTCCCAGGGCTGGGTGTTATTATCTCCCTGTAACAGACGGGAAATCTGAGTACAGAGAGGTCAGGAAACATGCCCAGTATCTCACAGCAGAGGAAGGAGAGCCAATATCAGACACACATGCCATCAACCCCTCTCTGCCTACTTTCTGTCAATGAAAAAACTCAAGTTCAGAGAGGCTGCGTGAATTTTTGAGGCCCCACAGCTAGCAGGAGGCAGAGCCGTAATTCGATCAAGAATCTGCCTGACCCCAGGACACCTGCTACTGCTTCCCGAAGCCTTCCTGGCCACAAGTCCTCAGACTGGCAGGTGAGCCACACCGCCTCTCTCAGCAAACCCTCCCCTCTCCCCATATTTGCTCAGAGCCTGTTGGCATATGTGGCTTAAACACCAGGGCTCCCAGTGGGGCACAGTTCATTGAGCTGGTTCATTTATTCATTAACTTGTTTTCCATATTTCCAAACAGAACGTGGCCATTCCAGGCAAGGCAAATCAATATCATGCTCCACGATTCATCTTCATTCCCCCTACATCCCTGCGCTATCCCGGGTGCTCTTCACCCAGCCTCCTCCTACTGGGTTCCTGGATGCTGACGAGTAGGAGTCTTGGAGGCAGCCACGCTACATTAGCAGATTAAATCATTAATATCTGCATCAGTCATTCTTACCAGCCTCCTGCACCCCAAACTCGTCACACCCTCGTGTTGAGCTCCTGCTAGTGATGCAGGCGGACACAGTCTCAAGATGAAATCGCCACTTCTGAGATTTTATTGGCTGCAAGCTTGGAAGTATTGATTTCTTTTTCCTTCTGCTTTTCTGAAATCAGGTATCCTGCCCAGAGTTGCAGAAATGATAGAGAGGGGGGCTGAATATGGACTTGCTGATTTTACTGGCTCCATTTGCCACAGGGCTTTCTTGCTTTCCTAGAAAGGTTTCCTCACATTCATCTGGTAGTTACAATTTAAAATGAGGCACTTAACTATCTGCCAACCACTGCTAAGCATCGCTCAAGTGATGCTCCCTAGGGCTTCCCAGCAACCCAAAGGGGTGGGAAGTATTACTAGTTCTTTTGCTGGGGAAACTGATTTTCTGAGCTTTCCCCCTGATTTCAGGGAACTTGAACTCAGGTATGCCTAACTTCAGACAGTGGGTTCCCTGCTACCCACGCCCGTTAGCACCAAGAGGGGCACAGGCAGAAAGATAACAGATATTAGGTGTCATAGACTGAATATAGTGTGCCCCAAAGTTCATAGGTTGAATCCCTAACCTCTAGTGTGATGGTACTAGGAAGAGGGACTTTTGGGGGTTATTAGGTTCAGATGGGGCCCCCATGATGAGATTAGTGTCCCTAAAGGAAGAGGAGACCAGCATGTCCACACTTTCTCTCTCTCCACCATGGAACACAGTGTGAGAAGGTGGCCATCTGCAAACCAGGAATAGAGCCCTCATCAGGACTCTGACCATGCTGGCGCCCTGACCTAGGACTTCCCAGTTTCCAAAACAGTGAAAAAAAAAAAAAATCTGTTGTTTAAGCCACCCAGTCTACAGTATTTAGTTATAGCAGCCCGAGCAGATTAAGACATCAGAGGTAGCACTATACCCCAGAGCAGGGCTGCAGGGAAGAGGAGGGCAAGATGCTGGAAATTAGAGCACAGTGTGGATTTGCCCACAGGCGAAACCACAAACCTGAACTTCCCCATCCTTCAAAGCAGGAGAGAATTGAAAGTATTTCCTCTTAAGTTCCACAAGGTTTAACTTTATCTCTCAAGGATCAGATAATAAATATCCAAGGCTTTGTGGGCCGTACTGTCTCTGTCACAACACTCAACTCTGCCGTTGTAGCATGAAGTGGCCACAGACAGCAGGCAGATGAATGGGCATTGCTGCATTCCAATAAAAGTTTATTTACAAAAACAGGCAGTGGACCAGATTTGCCCTGCAGGCCGTAACCTCCTGTCCTGGAGGACTGGGCTTTAGGAGCAAGTGTTTGTGATTTCTAGACCTGTGATGCTGACCTCCAGGATGCAGGAAATGTCAGCACAGGGAAGGGAGAAGCAAAGTTCACATCAACGTGGCCAGATAAAACACAAAACCTCTTCCATGCAGTGGAAGCCAAACTAGAGTCAGGCAGGCAGAAAATAAGTCTAATAATAATACAAGTACAAGCAAAAGTCCTTACAGTGGTCTGCAAGCTGCTCGTGGTAGGCTCCCTCACCTCCCACCCACGCTACTGCTGCTCCTCCCCACGCAAACCCTCTCAGCCACACTGGCCTCCTTGCTCCTCCTCAAACATCCAAGCTTGCTCACATCTCCCAGGTGAGGCCATCCTAGACCAGCCAGCCCCATGAACAAGTCCGGTCAAGCTCAGCCAAGCGTGATCCAGGTCAGCAGGACAACACAAGCAAACTGTTGGATTCTTACTAAGAAATAGGAAATCTTACTGATTTTGAGTCGCTTCCTTTTGGAGTTCTTTCTTACACAGCAATAGCTAACTGACACAAGAAGCCATGCCACCAACTTGCTGTATGACTAATAAAACCATTCACTCTGTCTGGTCTTCAGATTCCTCATCAGGAAAATAAGAGCACCATAAAAATTTTATTCCTTCCTGTGCCTCATGTTTCAGCAATATTTGGGAGTGAGCTACAGTGCTAAATATTGATTTACAATATTGTGTTAGTTCCAGGTGTACAGGAAAGTGATTCAGTTATACATATATGTATGTATCTATCGATATTCTTTTTTTATTCTTGTCCATTATAGTTTATCACAAGATATTGAATGTAGTTCCCTGTGCTATAAGGTAAATCCTTGTTGTTCATCTATTTGATATATAGTAGTGTGCATCTGTTAATCCCATACTCCTATTTATTCCCCCTCCTCTGCTCTTCCACTTTGGTAACCATAAGTCTGTTTTCTATGTCTGTGAGTCTCTTTCTGTTTTGTAAATAAGCTAATTGGTACTATTTTTTAGATTCCACATATAAGTGATATCATATGTTTGTCTTTGTCTGACTTACTTCACTTAGTGTGATAGACTCTAGGTCCATCCATGTTGTTGAAAATGGCATTATTTTCTTCTTTTTATGGGTGAGTAGTAGTCCATTATATATATATAAGATCTCCATCCTCTCCATCCCCATGGACATAATCACGGGTCCAGGCCACCATCACATCTTGTCCACGTTTCTGCAAGAGCCTCCTTACCAGTTTCTCTGGCTTCTAGTGACCAATCCAGCCCATCTTCTACACTGCTGGCAGAGTAATTCCTTCTGAAACACAAATATGAGCCCCTCTTTCTCCTGCTTAAAACCCTTCAATGATTTCATGGCCCTCAGATAAGGTTCAAATCCCCTACCAGGCTTCGGGGGCCCTCCGTGCCCTGTTTCCTGTTCACCTCTCCAGCCACACCTCACCCCTCTGCAAGCTTTAGCCTAGTGACTCTACCCTGGCTGAATATTAGCGTGACCCCACCCCCAGAAATCATGATTTACATGGTCGGGGGTGAGGTGCAGGCACTGGTATTTTTTCAAAGCCCTCAGGTGCAGCTGGAGCTGAGGGGCACCGCCTGAACCCATCAAAATGGCTGGGAGGTCTGCACAGCTCCACATTGTCCCACTCTGTGCTTCCCCATCCCTGCTCCTGAAACACCTTCCTCTTTCTTGGTTTCAGTGTAGGGTGACACCTCCTTATCCCTTAAAACCCAGTTCCAGGGAACCTCCCTGACCCCAGCTTCCCAGTCTGAGCTAGAAGTGTTCCTCTGAGTTCCCACAGTCCCCTCAGCTTAACCCCATCAGGGCATTCACCATACTGATATTAACTGTCTGCACCACCTCGAATAGGTGGTGACCTTCCTGGGGAACCTTTCTTCCTCCAATGGCAGGGCCTTCAGTGTCTCCTTCATTAGATGACTCAACACAGGCTCCTTGAATGGATGAATTCATGAGCGAAAACAGGAACTTGATTGTCTTTTCACTGCTCCCCCCTCCTCCCTTAGTCAATGCCAATGCACATAGCAGGTGCTCAAGAAATGTTTGTCGTGCAGATTAATAAATCTCAGACACGAGAGATGAGCCTCCATGCTGTCCTCATCTTTACAGGAGAGCTCTGGGGAGCAGAGACAAATCAAATTAAACTTCCTACAGTTGTGCTAAAATGGAATTTGCCAAAGACGTCCTGAGAAATGGATTTAATTAGGCCCATTAATAGGGGAATCATTGGTGGCTAAGATTTAAAGCTGAGGCTGGAAAAGCTATCGATAATTTTACCATTTTAAATTATATAGGAGGTTATTTCTCACTCCTGCCTTAATTGTAAGAATGCAACTCGATGAAACCTCAGCTTTGGAGGGAAATAAGGCCAAGGTAGAGGCGAGATCTGATATGTCACTGAAACGGAGCATCAGAGGCTCACAGCCGAGCTCAAGGGACTCAGCCCAGGTGTGCTGGACGCGGGGGAAGGGGACCGGTGGCACTGCACAGCCAGATCTCATTACACTAACGATTGTCAGTACAACCCAAGGTGGCTTTTAATTGCAAGAAACATCCAGGAGAGGGAAAGGTGCCAGCGGTCGGTCTCTAATGATGGCATGAAATTCTGCATAGGTTTTCAGAGACCCACAGATTTCTTGCATTCCATTCCCCCATTAGGCAGTTTTAGAGACCTGAGTTCTAACTGGTTCCACAATCAGATCCTGGACGGGACATGCCCTTCTTCTTTAGCTCACTGCTGTTGGAAACACTCAGCTGTCGCCAAATTATGGAGCCAAATAAAAACAGCTCAGTTTCGGTTCTAGCTTCCTTCGGATACAGAGACCCTTGAATACCCATTGGAAGTCCGTCTGTTCTCTGGGGACTCAGGAACTGAGTCTTGATACATAATAGGGCATCACTCATTCTACAAATCTTTGTGGAGCGTAACTGCGTATCAGGCCCTGTCTGGGTAGAGCTGGGACTAGGGTGAGGCAAGTGAGGAAAAATTAAAGAGAACAAAAAAACTCAGGCATCAAGATCATCTATTTTTCAATACAATATTACTAAAAACAAGAATTAATGCAAATATATATAGTGAACAAATAGCAAAATTTTAACCAAGGACAAGATCTAAGTAAGGACTTAAGTCCTTGCAGGACCTGCCTCTCCTGCTTCACTGCAGCCCCAGCCCTGGTTCTAGGCACTGGGGATACATCAGTAACTGGGCAGAACCCCTCCCTCACATAAACGCTCAGGTGGGTGGGAGACAGACAATGAACAAAATAACCACGGCAAGTATATGGCAAGAAATAAAGGAGAGAAGGGGACCGTCCACAGTAAACATCTCAAAACCACCTCCCCGATTCAGACTTTCCACCTCCTGGTGTAGGAGAAAGGACAGGGACTGCCGGGTCAGTCGGAGGGACAGATCCCAGCCCCACCAGCCACCTGCGCTAGGTCTCAGGGCGCTGCAGTCACTTGCTTCCCAGGCTTTATTCTTGCACTCTGCAACCTAGGAATGGAAAGGTGGAAGTTCATAACAAAGACAACTTCTGTGCGCACTCTGCCTGCAGCCCTGTGCTAAGCTCATTAAGTTCATTTCCTCATTTAACCCTTGCTGCAATCCAGTGACAGTGGCTATTTCTATGGTGTGGAAAGCTGACACCTGATGTTGAACCCAGGGGAGAGCGAGGCTTTCAAGTTCTTCAGGCCAAATTCCCAGCCATAACGCTGCACACCTCAAACAGAAGCAGGGTTCTGCGCCTAAGTGGCCTGGAGCAAATCCCTGGGTTTCTTTCTGAGCCTTAGAGTCTTCATCTGCAAAATGGGCATAACACTTCCCACCTGTCAGTACCAATGAAGCCAGGCGTCTGGTATACTGTGGGGGCCCTATAAATGTGGACACCCCACCTCCCCCTCGGCCCTGCCCTGGGCAGTGATACCCATCTCCAAGCAACGGGGCAGAATCAACCAGTGAAGTTCAAACGCATCCCATTTCCTATTTTCCTGACAGCCTATTTCATGGATCACAGAGACCCAAGTACAGCTGCTTATTCAACGGAGGAGAGAATGAATTCATTTTCATTCCTTAATACCCGATGTGACCTATTCTCTGTTGATCTCTCCTTTCCAAGGCTCCAGCCCTTCCCGCGGACTTTCAATTTGGACAGAGAGGGGGACTTTGCAGCCGGTAATGACAGAATGTCCTGCCCAGAGGATGCTGGGAGCCGCATCAGTGCCATGCAGTAATAAGTCCAAATGAAAGATATTATGTCACCTCATTTGAATTAAACAGATGAACTACAGTCCTAGACTATTAAAAATGAACCAATCTGCTGGACAGCTTCCAAGTGCTCAGTGCTCAGCACCCCCCAAAAAAGTGCCTGGCTCCCACAGGGTTTTATATTCTCATTTTCTGCCAATAATTCCTCCTTTCTGCGAACAGGGAGGAATAATGTGTGCAAAAGGCCGTCACCCATCGGCAGTGGCCACTTTCCACGGGCAGCCCTGCTGTGCTAACTCAGGGCCAGCCCTGTCCTCATTGGGGCTCCCTCCCCTGGGCTCCTGGGGGCGGGGCAGCCTGGCATGGAGGGTACTCTGGGAAGCACCAGGGAGCCACAGGGCCGGCAGCCAGGGCTGGTCTGCGGACCAAGTAATGATCAACTGCCCCCAGCAATGTTTTCTCCTCTGATTTCTGGGGAGCTCCCCGCCTGCACCCCAAAAGCCCAGGGAGGGAGGCAGGTTGACAGCACTGCTTCCCTTTACAGATGGGGAAACCAAGGCGCCAGAACCCAGAGCGCTTGGGGTCACATCACTGAACCCAGCATGACTGGGAGGGAAGGCCCCTGGGTCATGCTTCTGCTCCCTGTCTCTCACTGTGCACCCCACCTTCCACAGCACAAGTGGCCTCTCCCTCAAGCTCTGCCACCCCCATGCTTCATGGCCCGGGCACCATTTCCCTCTCTGAGAACCTCTGTCCCCATCTGCAAGCCTGTAATTCCCCAGTGCCCCTCACAGGTAGACTGGACTGGGAGCCAGAAGACCAGGCTAAATCCCAGTTCTGCTGCTTACAAGCCATGCAGTTTTAGGAAATCTTGTTCTGCTCACTGAGCCTCAGTTTTCGCATCTGTAGCTTGGGACTTAATAACTAAAGGCTGATCTCCAAAGCTCCTCTGCTCTGACATCCTACCCTGCCCCCAACCAGAACCCCATCCAACATGCAGCTAACATCCTCCTGGCTTTAGAGCTCAGCACCTGGGGGCACGAGGTAATTCTGCTTTCTCATTTAATCCACTCCGGTGTGCCCTATGTTGACAATAAAGAGGCTTTATACCAAAACTGAATAACAATAGTAATTAAACCTACTCAGCTTTCCAAGTGTCAGTCGTTGCTCTAAGTGTTTTGCATCTACTCATTCAGTAAAACTTTATGGAATGCTTGAGCCTCTTCCAGGCACTGCGGACACAGCAGCGGCAAGGCACACGCCCCCTGACCTCAAGGATGGCGAGAGCCGACGTCTCCTGGCCCTGTTTCTCAGGGGAGGAGACTGGGCTGAGAGGGTCTGGATAACCTGCCCAGGTGCAGAGCTGCAGGGGCAGAGCCTGAGACCCAGCACCCAGGACTTGGGAGTGATTACAGCCGAAAGACTGGCACACTGGGGCTTCTGAGAGTGCAATTCCCATGTCCTGCGGTCTAGCCGACGGCTCGCAAGCTTGAGTGTTCTTAAGGATGTCTGATGGATGAAGTGGGCTTTCAGGGGTCATTTAGCCCATATCTGACTTCACCTCTGGTTAAGATGACAGACTCACCCCAGTTTGCTCAGCACTGTTCCTCTCTAAAACTGAAAGTTCCATCTGCCTGAAGCCCCCTCAGTCACACGCTGAATTAAGACTTTAACACGCACATGGGGCTCCTGCCCTGCCTTTTCCATGCTCAGCACCCTCTCCTGGCAGGGTCTCCCCTGCTCCTCTCCTGAGACCCACACCCTGACTGAGGCCGACAAGGCAAACGGGTCTGACATCCAGCTCTGGGGGGTTTAACCTCTCTGGGCCCAGCAGCATGAAGCCCCCAGGAGTGTGAGACCTGGCATTCTCTGAGATAGCTTTCGGGTCCGGATCTGGGAGTTTTATGGCCAAGGTCCATTTTACATCATCTCTCGGGGCTTCTATTTTATCAATCCATTTCCACTTCTTCCCTACAACTCTGGGGTAACACAAGACAAGTACCTAATACTTAGCGTTTATGAAGTGCCCACTGTATGCCAGGCTGGCCTCCTGGAATCCTCACTACAACCTAGAAGAACAATCCCCATCACCATTTGCAGATGAGGCAAGGCAAGCAGACTCCACTGATGCCCCGACCCATCTTTTGACCCCCAGGGTACAGATGGGAGCCGACTGATGGCTTCTCACCCAACTGCCTCCCCGACTCTCCTCCCTCTCTATCCCCTCCCTCCTCCCTCCTCCGCCTCCAGGCTTTCGCTAGCATCACAGAAGTTGCTCAACCAGCTCAGGAGAAATAGGAAGTGCGCCCCAGGGGCGACAGGAGCCAGCGGCTAACCCCCAGCCTCTGAGAGGCCCCAGCAGCCCTGAACCCCAAGCCAGCTGGCTACATTCTCAATAAACACCCCTTCATCAGCTTTCCTTCCCTCCCTGTCTTGCCAGCCATCTCTTCCCTGGGTTTCTTGGAACCACCTCCCAAACAAACTACTAGTACCCACATCATGCCTTAAGGTCTGCTTTGGGGGGAACCCAAACTGAGACAGAAAGGTTAGGCAACTTGCCCAAGATCACACAGCTGGTAAGCAGCGGCAGACCCTGGATTTGAACTCAGACATCTGGCTTCCTACACTGAATGAATTGGTCGATGACTGTGTTGCACAGGTCCTGAGCTTGATCTGGGAATCCTCCTCCTCCTCCCCGCTCCTCAGGCAGCTTCTCCTCCCTCCTCCCTTCCCCTCCCCATCCTCCACACACCAAGTCCACAATGAAAAACTTCCGAGACAATTCTTTTGCCCCAGATCACAGGAAGCTGGGAGACGTGCTCTGAGTAGAGAGTGAGTGCATCCTGGTGACATTCAGCTCCCCGAGAGGCTCACTCCCTTTCAGCTACCCCAGCCTCCTTCCGGTCCCTGTCCCACACAAGTGGCTCCACTCTGTGGCCACATCTTCAGCTGAAGCTGAACATTCTGGAATGGCAGTGTTTTATGACCAAATAATGTAGGCAACAGATAACCATTACTCCAGCCCTAAGTTGAACCTCATGGAAACATGCCAATAGAAGATGAGGCCCAAAGGATGCCGAGAAGTAGCTGCTCTGTACATTACGTGCAATTAAAACAAATGGAAGATTTCATAGTCTGTTTGGGAGGAGCCTTCTCAGAACTTCTCCAGGGAAATGTCACGGGAAAGAGACACTTAAAGGAATGTTTACTGCAGGGGAAAAAGAAAGGAACATAACCTAAATGTTCATCAATAGAATGGATGAATTATGACATTCATCAATGGAATACTCTAGCGCAGTGAAAATGAACTTGAGCTACACATGTAACGACAGAAGAATCTCACAAATATAATGTTGAACATAAGCAAGTTGTAGAAGGCTGTATAAAGAACGCCACTTATATCAAGATTAATAGCACACAGAACAATTCCATGCTGGTTTAGGGATACTTCAAGTATAAAGATGCTCATCAGATTCAGGATTGCCATGGGGAGACACGACAGGGAGGGGTAAACGGGTTTTAGGCTATGTCAGCAATGTCTTATTTCTTGAATGAGTAATGAGCACATGAATATTCACTTTATTGTTTCTTTTTTTTTATGCCTTAAGTAATTTTAAAAGTAAGGAGGAACTCAACCATGTGGCCACCTAGAGGAAGAATTACTTTTGTCTCTGGACAGAGCACCCCTCCGGGCCATGGCTGAGCTGGTTCTCTTTGTCTTGTCCTTGGAAGAAAGTATAGAGTCCCAGGTCCTGCTGTCAGGGACCCAGGTCACCTCAAGAGACCACCCATTTAAGCTCTGAGTCCTTGAAACCCACCCATGAGCCGTTTAGGGAGTCAATGAATTTCTTAATTCAGTCATTCAATGAACATCTGTTAAGTATCTACTAGTAAGTGTCATGCATGGTGTTCTCGCCCACAATACTGCTTAATCAGAACTGCACACAGGATTACCTACGAAAAGGCACACATAACCAAGCCTCTCCCCCCAGCACAGCACTTCTCAATGCTGACTGCACACTGGAGCCACCTGGAGAGCTTTTCAAAATTCTGATGCCAGAGCCTCACTCTCAACCAATTAACTCAGCACCTCTGAGAGTGGGACCCAGGCATCCCCAGGTGATTCCCACGGGCAGCCAAGGGAGAGAGCCACTGTCCTCGAAAATCCAAACATACGTTTATAAAAATCTCCCTACGGCCTCCAGAACTGTGAGAAAATAAATGTCTGTGGTTTTTTGTTTTTTGTTTTTTGTTTCTGATTTAAAAAAAAAAAAAAAAAGCTCCCTCTGTGGTTACAATACACACCCTGGGGCAGTTCATTGATTCACTCATCTGGTAAATGCTTAATGAGCATCTATTATGTGCCAGATACTATGCTGGGTTATCGGAGGCAGAGCAGAGACTAAGAAATCTAAATCTCTGTCCACACAAAGTTGACACTGTAGCAGAGAGAACCAACAGCAATAAATAACCAATACATAAAAACAATCACAAATCATAATTAATGCCCCAAGGCCCATAAATTAGGATGTGACACGAAGAGTAACAGAGGGACCTTCTTGGGGAAGGAGGGGACAGGGAAGACTTCCTGAGGGACACAGGAGCTGAAGCCTGACAAGACCGAGGGAAAAGCATTCCAGGTGGTAGAAACTGCCAGTGCAAAAGCCCTGAGGTGGGTAAGAGCTCAGAATAAGAAAGTGGCCAGTGTGATGGGGCATCCGAGGTGAGGAAGGGGTAGTTGTGAGGTGGGATGAGGCTGAGAGATAGCAGGAGCCAGACCAGGCAGGGCCGTGGAGGAACTGAGGTTAAACTCCTGACTGGGATCATCTCTGCAGTCCTTACGAGGACTCAGCAAGGAGCAGGAGGCTCAGAAGATGAAGTGATAACTATAAAGAAACACAGCTCAAGATGGTCTCCACAGGGACGCACGGCCAGGTCATGGGAAAGCAGAGGCCACGGGCCCCCCAAAACTGGTTATCACCCTTCTGGCCACGAGCCCCTTTTGTGCCCAATGGCAGCCCCGGCCACCAATGCATCCGGTGCCAGGACAGCATTGTCTCCCTCCTCACCCGCCCTGCCCGCCTCACAGGCACCATCACCATGGGAACCGAGCCAGCCAATCAGAACACTCCCTTTTAAAAGGGAGCCTTATAAATTGAGCCTCCACTGCCCCGAAGCGCCACACTCCACATTCAGAGGCCTCCAGGCCCCCTCCTCCTGGAGAAACCAGTTCAGTTGCCCCCCACTTTCCTCCAGGATAGAAAAGAGGAGTCTCCCGCCTGGAATGCTAGGGGCCCAGGTCCAGGCCTCCAGTCACCCAGCTTAGAGCCCCGTTCCACCTGCCATGTCACAGGGGCCACTCAGGAGCCCTTGAGAGGTTTCGGTGGTCACCTGGGGAACACCTGGAGCAGCGGGAGCGACGTGCCGAGCCTGCGACACTCCAGCCGGGAGGAATGCAGTGACGTCAGCCGGCTAAGCAGTGGGTACGCGGGGGATGAGGAGAGCAGCGAGGTCAGCTTGTTGGGCAGCCGTCGAATCGTGCAGTTGAACCGAAGGCTCCACATCCAGGCAGGCGGCGCCCAGACCAGCCAGGTGTGCGCCACCTACTCCCCCAACCAGCTGAAGAGCCGGCTGGCCAGCCAAGCCGACAGCACCGTGCAGACTGGAGGGGAAAACTGAGAGCAGCCTGCCTGGGGGCAGCGTGGACAGCCAGGCCAGCAGTCTGACCAGCCTCAGTTTCATCAGCCTGGGCAGCAGCGCCCTGAGCTACCAGGTGAGCAGCGGGCCGGCCAGTTCCATGGGCAGCCTTCCCTCCAGCCAGGCCAGCAGCTACCAGAGCATCAACGTGGACACCAACGTACAAAGTGGGCTGCAGAGCAATTCCAGTCTCCCGGCGGACAAGGCTGGGGACAGCGTGAATGCTAGTGACCAGGTCGCCAAGGGTGAGCAGCCTGCCCAGGTGCACGTGCCTTGATGAGGGGACTGGCCGGCCACTGGAAAATGCAGGCGTGAGGACCCAACAAACCCAGACCTCACTCAACGTCGTGACTGCCCAAAAAAGTAGGAAAGACCTTTAAAAAGTACACACTGTGTCAAAATCTTCAATGGATGGCCCCATCTGTAGCAACCACCATCAGCAGAAGGGTCATCCGTAACCAACCACAACAAGGATCAGCAGTCAACGCTGAGACCATCTCTGAGAACCACTGTTGGGAAGAACAAGGTCAAGTTCCATCCATGCTGGGTCCACATGTGTTAAGACCACCAGTGGCACTAACATCAGTCCTGTGAACCCCAGGGACGAGCCATCCCTAACAGGATCCGTCAATGGCAAAACCATCTGTACTGAGAACCGTCGCTGTGAGATCAACTATGCCAAAACTCATCAGGGGGCGACTACTGTTTTCAAGGCAAGGGCCAGCTGTATTAAGAACCATCTGAAGTTAGAAGAACCTTCCACGAAGAGACCATCCTAAGTGAAGAACACCAGCTACAACCAACACCAACCATGATGAGCTCAGAAGAAACAATCACCAACCACAGGTGGGATTGTCCGTGTCGAGAGCCAACTGAAGCGAGCACTATCGGGGGGAGCCTTGTCTCTGGGGAGCCCAGTCCTGGGCACACCCTGTAACACACGCTGCCCACAGGAGCTGGGAGCGTCTGGAGAGGACACTCATGATAACTGCATCAAGGGAGCCGCATCCCTGACGAGCATCGTCCAAAGCTTTACGCTTTCATTTTGAACACTGTTTCCAGGCAGCTTCAGCCCAGGATCTTCCCAGGAGCAAATGCTCCCTGACGCCCACCCGTGTCTCTGTTGGACCTCAGAGGAGGCAGAGAGATAAGAGACGAGGCCAGGAGTTGTCCTTTGTCGAGGACTGTTGGGACAGTGTTTCCTGTGGCAGGACAATGCCACAACAAATGCTTAATGGTGACAGACACCAACCCAGCCAAGAATGGCTGTGATGGGAGAGCTCTGGGCCATTTAGTGAATGACCCCTAGGTGGGTGAGAGGGCTGAGACCTCTGCCCTACCCCGTCTCAGGACAATGTTGCCCTTCCCTGGGCTGACCACACAGACTTGGGGGAGTGAGTGTGTCCACGGAGGGGCAGAGGCGAGAACAGTCATGAAGAAATCCACTAGGAACCAGAAGGAAAGCTGAGGGGGCACCAAAGACAATAAAAGGTGTCTGGAGAGGCTACACATGTGTGAGTCTGTGTGCCTGTGTGCGCGTTCCTGGTGAGGCTGCCGAGATGGGGGGCCACAATCACACTGAAGAACTGAGGAGAGAGGAGGGCTTAGCTACCAACTCTGCTACTTCTAGGCAAAATCCCTAAACTTTCTGCAGCTCAGTTTCCTCACGTGGAAAATGGGACCCCTAATCCCTATTTCATACACAGATAGAATGGTTATGTGGATTACATAAAAATGTATATTGAGTACCTGGCAAGTAGCAGGCACTCAGTGTTTGCTGCCTTCCCTCTTCTCGCTCATCTGTAAAATGGGCACTGTGGTTTCTGCCTGGTTTCACTCACAGGCACAGAAAGGATAGCGCCTGCTAGTAAGGAGAAGAGGGTCCTTGACAGGAAAAAAAAAAAACAGATGCACAGATGGAGTCTGGAGTCATGGCATCTCCTTAGGAGTCAAGACTGTTCCGCAGATGGTTTTGATAGGTTGAGGAGGAGTGAGGGCTTCTGGGTTGAGGATGCCCCATCTCTGGACAGGTGGGTTCCTTCTCTTCGAGCATGAGCGCCCCTTTGGAGTACACTGTCCCCCACTTTTCCTGCAGGCAAAGTTGCTCAGCAGGACCTGAGCTCCCATGACCCAGAGAGACAAGGACCCCGCCCCTGTCCAAGGAACCCCCCGTCTGCAGGTGGCTGCAGGGGAGCTTGGCTGCCTCATCACCCCCCCACCCCCGTCTTGCCTCAACTGACGGCACCCCCCCACTTTCCCATCTCAGAGGTCAATGAAGGGCCACAGAGGCCAAGCCGCAGGCACAGCAGGACCAGACAACTGCACCCTGGGGCCCTCAGCCTGCAGGCCACAGACTCCTTGGACACAGCGTGGCCAAAGCTCAGCTTGGCGCCTTCCCCTGACCACACCCTCCTCCCCGTCCCTTCTCAGCACACATCATCGCTCTCAATTGTCCAAGCCGGGCCCACGCATCACACTGGTCTGCCCCTGCCCCAGCCACACGTCCCATCAGTCCCTGAACACCCCCCACCTGCACCGCTGACCCCCTAACCCAGGCTATCATCTTCCTCCCAGCCTCGGCTGCACCCTAGAACCACCTGGAGGACATTTTCAAAAACCAGATGCCCAGACATCCCCACTGACTTAGCCTAGGCACCATCAGTGCTTAAGGTCCCCCAGGTGACACTACTGTTCATCCAGGACTGGGGAATGTCGCTGTCCTTGGTCTCTTCCCCCTCTGATCCACTTTCAACCCCTGGGGTCAAAAACGGACACCTGCCAGGACCAGGAAGGAGAGGGAGTCAGCTGGGACCTTGGCATGTGTCCCCTCTAAAGAGAAGCCAGACATGTAGAAGTCTACATAAAATGTCCCAATTTCTTTTAACATGGGCCACAAATTCAAAAAAATTCTAAAAGCACAAGGCAAATGAAAACATTTCTGGAGGCAGGATCAGGCCTATATACCCAATGGCTTTTGCTTCTAAACAGAGAGCAATCTCTCAGAAACAAAAATGTGCTTCTATTCCTTGACTGCTTAAAAACGTTCAAATTTTCCCACCATCCAAAGGATTTGCCACGACATTCAAGCTCGTCACAAACTGCCCTAAACATGTTTTCCCTCCCTCAGCTCCTGCTCCTTCCTCCTCGACATCTACATACTGTCCTAAACCTGAGTTCAAGCCTCTGGGCCTTTGCACATGCTGTTCCCTCTGCCTGGCATAATTTGCATGCAGTATAATTTACATGCAATGGAATTCACCCTGTGCTAGTGTGCAGTTCTACGATTTTTGACAAACACTCACATGCAGTCATGTATACACCACCACCCTTAGAACAGCAAATAGTACCATCACCCCCAAAATCCCATTATCCCTTTTTATATCAGTCCCTCCTCCCTCCCCTACAATCACTGACCAGATTCCTGTCCTGACAGTTTTCCAGAATGTCATAGACATGGAATCACACAGCTTGTGCCTGGCTGCTTTCACTTAGCTAATGCATCTGTGACCCACTGATGTTTCTGTTTGTCCTGAGTAGCATCCCTGGTTTATCCACCCTCTCGATGAGAGGCATTCGGGTTGTTTCTGTGACTATGAAGCAGCTAATAAACATTTATGTACAGGATTTTGTGCGAACGCAAGTTTATCATTTCACAGGGGTGAGTACCTAGGCGGGGACTATCAAGCGACATGTAAGTGTGCTTCACTTTATAAGAAACTTCCAAGACGTTTTCCAAAGGCAGCATTACCTTACAGTCGCCAGAACTTTGTATGTGTCAAGAGTTTGGGGTTTTCGTTTTCATTTTCGTGATCTAGCTCCCAGTTCATTATCTTAACAATATGGCGTAGTTGGTATCAGTCTCTCACTATGAACTCCATTTTATGTATGGGGAAACTGAGGCACAGAAAGGCTAACACTGTGCAAATTAGTGGCAGGGCTGGGATTTTTTTATTATATATATTTTTAATTGAAGTATAATCAGTTTACAATGTTGTGTCAATTTCTGCTACACGGCATAATGCTTCAGTCATACATGAACATACATATATTTGTCTTCATATTGTTTTTCACCATAAGTTACTACAAGATGTTGAATATAGTTCCCTGTGCTGTACAGTATGAACTTGTTGCTCATCTGCTTTATATATATTAGTATCTGCAAATCTCGAACTCCCAATTAATCCATTCGCACCTCCTTCCCTCCTGGTAACCATAAGTCTGTTTTCTATGTCTGTGAGTCTGTTTCTGTTTTGTAAATAAGTTTGTTTGTCCTTTTTTTTTTTTTCAGAGTCCACATATAAGTGATATCATGTCATATTCTTCTTTCTCTTCCTGGCTTACTTCACTTAGAAGGACAATCTCCAGGGCTAGGATTTGAACCCAGGCCATCTGGCCCCAGATCCAGGCTCTTAACCAGGATCGCTACCTCCTTCTCTCTGTTTTGGATTCACTGGGCCCCCGGCATACCCATGCAACAGGCCACACCCTAACGCAGAGCCCCCAGCCAGCTGTTTCTTGTCCCAGGCCCCTGAATATAATGCCTCCCACTTGTGTCTCCCTGAGGGGAGGTGCCACTCCCCCCATACCCCGCTCTGTATCCTCGAGGCCCCGTCTGTGTCAGAGGCATCGATGACTGCTGAATGAATGAATGAGTGGGCAAGCAAGCAAAGGACGCAGGGCTGAACCAGAGGAAGAGAGCTGGGTCCTCCACAGCCTGTTCTCCAGCGACTACAGCCCACTGTCCAAAAACAAATGTAGCTCAGCATCAAACGTTAAATACCGCTCGGTGTGCGCGCCCCAGCCCCCAGGACAGCTCCATCCTTCCCCCACTGTCTGCACGGTGGGAACATCTCAGCCCACCCCGGCACTGGGGACGCAGCCAGCACTTGAAGTGAGGACCGTTTTTCAAGCGGGCATGGTGATTTTTCCTTCCCTGTCCACAGGCCCAGTGTTTGGGGTGCCACGGGGTTGGAATGATGGGTTGGCTGCAGGCGCTGGCTCCTGAATTATTAACTGGGCTGGGGAGAGAGTTGCTTACAAATGCTGTCTGTCCGGCAGAACGCGGCAGCCCTCAGACTTCAAACAGGCCTGGAGCGGGCGGGCAGGAAAGGCTGGTAGGCCTCACACGCTGACCAAGTCAGGGACCTCTCTTCCCCAGTGCTCCCTTGGCCTCCAGCCACTGGCTCCACCCAGAAGGAGGTCATCTTTCATTCTTTCTTCACACCATACTGCCTGTTCTGTTGGATTCAAGCTCCTGACCTCTCCTCGGCTGCCCACTCCAAAACCAGTAGGTAAAGTGGACGGAGTCTGGTGATTATGATTCTGAGCCATGAGCTTGCTGGGTGAGCCCGATTCTCAGTCCACGGCTCATCATGGGCAGGGAGGGGGAGTAGGGTGTCAGAGGCTGGGTCCCCTAGAAGCAGAGCCTGGGATGGGGGTTCCTGTGAGAGTCATGTTAGAGGTGTTCCAAGGAAAGGGGAGAGGGAAGCAGGCTGAGGAAGGGAAGGGTCTAGAAACTGGCCTCAGGCTGGTCCCACGGCAGCGGAAGGGGGGACAGGCTCTGCAGTGTCCATGGCAACTCAGACCTGGTCTCACCTTCAAAGGGAGAGGGCCCTCCACGTCCCCATGCCCTGGGTGAGGGAACATAACCCACTGGGTGGAATAGCTCCCATCCAAGTAAGAGCAATTCTCCAGAGACGGGACATCTGGGAGTCACTAGTGGCAACACCAGGCAGGTAGTCAGGCTGGTGTGGCTCCAGACAGTGGTCAGGAATACAGCTCCTCCCAGATCTCCATTCTACCAACCTTAGGATGAGACCCTTGTACTCATGGTCCAAGATGGCTGCCCAAGCTCCATCCAACACATCTCCATCCAACACAAGAAGAAGAGCAGGGGGAGGAAGGAGGGAAGAAAAGTTTGGCCCTTCTTTTTTTAAAAGGCTTCTTAATAATCCTATACAACAGAGTTGTACCTAGCTAGAAAGGAGGTGAGGAAATTTGGTCTTTATTCTGCAGAAATAAAATTGACATTTTGTTACTAATAAGGGAGGACGGAATGGAGACTAAGGTAGATACTGCCCCTAATCCATTCTCCCCACAGAAACTAAAAGGAAATTTTGACCTTATAAAATCACCCTTTCACTTAAGATCTTTGTGGTGGCTAGCAAAAATGCCGCAATACTTAGCAAATTCTCCCAGAAGAGGAGAAATCTTTCTCTCCAGCGCCTGAATCGGGGATGATCATGTGATCTGCTTTGACCAACAGAAAGTGATGCTCTGCGGCTCCAAGTCTAGGCCTTCAGGGGCCGTGCAGCTTCTGCTCACTGACACTTCACTCTCCGCAGCCATCACACAAACACGCTGGTCCAGCCTGTCACGTGAGGAAAGAGTCTCCAAGCCCCCCAGCCATTCCCGTCAAGGCCATCATAAACCACTCAGCCCCACACGACCCACCAGCTGACCACAGATGCAGGAACAAGTCCAGCCCAGATCAGCTGAGCCTGACCGAGACCAGAACTCCCACCCACTGAGCCGAGCCCAAACTGCTTACCTTCAGGCTCCCAAGCTTAACAAGAGGTTGGAGATAGTTTGTTACACAGCTAACGCTAATTGCTAATGCTCTAATCTCTTCCCCTTGCTCTCAGGGCAAAGAACCGAATTCCCCCCACGGCCACCACAGGCCTGGCCCCTGCTGACCACTCTAGCCTCAGTGCAAACTGCGTTCTTCTCTGTGGTGCCTTCACTTCCTGAGACCCCCTGCCCTGAGCCCCAGCACCCACGAGTCCTGCATCCAGACTATTCTCTGCCCCGCTACTTGGTTCCCACCCACTCTTTCTTCCGAGTCAGCTCATGTGCCCCTCCCCTGCGGGAGGCTCCCTGAGCCCCCATGCCCAGATCCCATGCTCCTGGTACACACTCTCAAGCTGCCGTGCCCCTCCCCCCACAGCACTTCATTGCAGTCATAACTCTATACTTCTTGGCGTGATTCTTTGATTAAATCTGCGTTGGACTCCACGAGGGCAGGGACTGGGTCTTTTGTGCTCACTGTTGTGTCCCCAGAGCCCAGAACAGCCTTTTCACAGTTGGTACGTCCTTGGGTCCCCAGCACCTAGAGCCATGCCTGCACACAGTAGGTGCTCCATACATACTTTTGAATGAATGACTTCAATCCGAGCGTAGCAAGGCCAGCCAATAGAAACTCATTAGACCTTGACTGTGATATTAGTTTTTAAAACACAAAAGGCGACAGAGTGAGTCACGGGGCTTGAAAGTGTCGCACACGCATGCACGTGCACACACGCACACACCAGGTCTGGCAAGGTCATGACAGTGACCATTGACAGACTTACCTCTTGGGCTCAGGGGAGTCCCTAAGGTCACTTGCTCTCCTCAGTGGATTGTCAGCTGTGGTTTATGAAAACTTGCCTGGAATCCCTTTCTTTCCGATAGAAACCCTTCACTTCCATATCACGTTGAGCAGCACGAGCAGGGGCGGCCTCTTTCTAATCCTGGAGGTCACAGTGACCTAGAGAGCGGACTGGCTCTGCATGCCTGAGCTCAGCTCTGCCGCACACTTGCCCTACGCCTTGAACGTGCACCCTAACCTCTTTAACACCTGTGCGTCCTCGTCTGTAAAACGGGAGGAAGCAGTACCTCCAGGGTCATTTGTGCCGAGCGCATCTGGCTCAGTGCACACAGGAGGCCTTCAATAGAAGGCAACCATCGTTGCAGTGGACTCAGACAGCTCCCAGCTCAGGGTGTGTCCCACTAGTTTACCTGTCTTTCTGCCCACCCCACCCCCACTGCCCCAGCTCCAGCCCCAGCCCTTAGCTCAGGGCCTGGCACAAAGCAGATGGTGGTAAATGTTTGTTGAATGAAGAAACGAGAACTTGAAAAGGAAAGCCGGAATTCAACTCATTCAGCCTTCACTGGGTGCCGAGCCCTGGGCTAGATGGCAGAGAATCCAATCAGAGGGAGACCACTTATGCTTTTGGGGTGCTCACAGCCTGGCCAGAAGTCAGAAGGCATCATCCCTTCGATTTCACTTAAAGATCCAAGTAATCTTTAAGATCTTTAAAGATCTGCCTGAGATCTGGTCATACTAGGCCCCATTCTCACCTGGCAACAAGCAGCTGGAGCTGAGGTCACCCTGCTCCAAACTTATTTTTCACTTGGCATAGGCCTTTGAGTCCCTGGGTTAGAAGGAGAGGTAGATGGGTGAAAACAGTGCAGCAAAAGAGATGATGGAGCTGGAGGTGGCAAGAGGCCCTCCCTCAGTCTGGGAGGACGGGGAGGCAGCTAAAAGGGGACAGGCTATTTCCTCTCGGACCACGCAGTGACAACCGGCTAGGTCAGTTGCCTTCCCTGGCTTTAGTTTACTCCAGAGGTACACTCTGGGATATAGAGCTCCCTGGGAACAGAGGCCTCAGTGGATGCTCGAAGTTCCCTCCATTACTTGGATTTCAAAGCATCCTAGTCAGTTCAAAGATGGTAGGACTGCTATTCAGAGAGGGACAGAATTTATCAATGGTCACACAGCAATGTGTGGGCACAAGTGTGATGACCAAACCAAATCAAAATTCTGCTTTGTTCTTGGCTCGTATTTACTTTCCCAGATGCCCCTCCCCTCACCGAGGGGTCAGGAAAAAGTCAAGGTGATAGGGCTGGGGGCAGTGGTGGGGAGGACAGACACAGAAGGTATTTTCTTTTCTAGGTCTTTGTGGGCATTGGCCTCATGAATTATTCATCAGGAAATCTGCTTGAGGTACTGTCTTAGTCTTAATTTTCAATTCCCCTAATGCCAGCCAATTCTCTGCTGAAAACCTCTCAATTATTAATGTTTCTAAAACAATATTTGTTTTCTCTGCATCAAGCAACAAGCCAATGCCTCACAGCTAGTGATCCTGCCCCGAAATTCCCAGAGAGAGGCTGGACTTGCTGGTGAGGCATTTCTAAGGGGTCAGGGGTGTGTCTGGCGGCAGCAACAGCCAGACGGAGACCATTAAGCCCATGCAGAGAACAGGTACTTAAAGATTTCCCTGTTATCAGTAACTCCCAGGACAAAAGAAACTATAATAAAAGCAAAAACAATTACTATGTATTGGTCTCATGTGCCAAGAGCAAAGCTGAACACTTTAATTTTACTTAAGTCTTACACACACTCCACAGGGTAGTGTTTCTCATTCCCATTTTACAGATGAGGAAACTGAGGCTCAGAGAGGCCCCTGGTTCTACAGCTCATAGCTCAGGAGAATGGGATTTGGACTCAAGTGGATATGACTCCATGGCCAGTACATTCTCCATCCTGACCCAATGATGCCACCTGGGACTTCTATTATGTACAACAAAGAACCTTCTGGAAGCAAATTACGTTACTCTCAAAGAGTGTTTAGAATAAGACACTGATGGAAGGGAGATATGGATAAGACGAAATTCTGGAGGTAGGCAGTAGAACTGGGGGGATCACTGCAGTCCCCATAAGGACTGCTCTCCTTCATGTAATACAATCTAGCACCCACGACATTGGTGGCAAGTGGGAGGAGGGATAGGAGACAAACTCCATAATCAGTCACAAAAGGTGCCTGTGTGCCACCTTTAACACTCAGACTCAGTCACAGACAGAGGGTATGGTGATGGTGATGGAGCTTGGCCAGATAGAGGACCCAGGCTTCAGAACCAGACCAGTCTGGGAGCATAGCCCCAGATGAACCACTCTTTATCCTCTCTGCACCTCACTTTGCCACATCTGTGAAATGGGATAATGCCAGCCTCTCCCCTACAGGGTCATGTGCGCCACATCTGAGATAATGCCCTTGATGAGCCTGGCACACAGCGAGAGACCAACAAAGGCCAGCCTCCCTTCCCTTCCGCTCGGCTCAGCAAGAGGCTGACATTTTCAAAAAGACTTGCTCAAGTAAGAGAGAAGGACATAAAGGAAGTAGGGAAAATATCTCTTTTTCAAGGCTTTTTAGTTGCAAGGGGAAAAATCCACTCAGAAGGGTTGAGGCAAAAGGGGAAGGTGATGGAGAAAAGGAGCTGCTTACTGATGACAGAGCGGTCTCTCACAGACACAGGACACAGAGCCAGGTCCAGCAGAGCCTCACGGGCCAGAAGCACTGCTTCTTCTCCAGAACTCCATTGTCTCCTGTTCCTGTCCCTTCCTGCATTTGTTTCCTTCTCCTCTCTCTCAAAACTGGTTTCTTGGCTTTTCTGTGGATGAAGATGGACACCTCATGGGCATCACTTAAGTCTCAGTTCCAAATTCTAATTGGCCCTGCATAATGTCAGATATCCATCCTGGGCCAATCAGATATGGTCGGGAGGGAAGGGAGTGGCTTAGCAGAAACATTGAGACTGAGGCTTCTGTCATCAGGGGAACATAACTTAAAAGCACACTAAGAATCCACTATACCTACCAGAATGGCTGAAATTAATAGCCTGACAATACCAAATGGTGGCAAGACTCTGCAGCGACTGGGAACTCTCATACGCTGCTAGTGGGAGTGGGAAATGACACATTCACTTTGGAAAACTGTTCAGTAGTATCTGCCAAAGCTAAATATATCTCTACCCTTTGACCCAGCAATTCCACTCCTCGGTATATACCCAAGAGAAATGATTGCTACAACCACCATAAGGAACATACAAAAATATCATACTTCCAGCTGGAAAATGTTCATAACTCCAAACTGGGGAAAAAAAAATATCCACAAACAGTAAAATAAATTGTGGTAGCAGCGAAAAAAGAAAAGAACTATTGGTACACATAACAACATCGATGAATCTCACAGATATAGCATTTAGCAAAAGAAGCCATACACACAAGAGTACATAATACAGGATTCTGTTTACCAAAAATCTTATCCATGGTGATAGAGAATATAGTATGGGTTATCTTTGGGGAGTATTAACTGGGAGAGGGCACAAGGGAAACTTCTGGGATGTTATAAATGCTCTATATCTTTTTCTTGTGATGGTTATATTTTAAAATACCATGAGGCTAAACACTTAAGATTTGTGCCCTTTACTATATGTAAGTAAGTCCTCAATAAAAAAGAAGAAAAATGCATATTTCTATAACACATAGAAATATAGAATCAACTACATAACCACCGCATCAAATACACAGTCAACTTTGTCTGAAATAGAGATAAGCATGGGATATATATACACATATATACATATATATTTTCTATCCTTCACTTGAACTGATAGAATATTGACAACAGTAGACTGTAAAAAATGACATATATATATAATATATACCCAGAGAAACCACTAAAAAAATACACTCAAAAATATAGATTAATCAAGATGGACTTCTAAAAATTGTTCAAGTAACCTACGGGAAGGCAGGAAAAAGAAAACAGAGAAATGAAAAAACAGAGAGAACAAACAGAAAACAAAAAATAAAAAGGCAAACTTAAGCCTTAAAGTATCAGTAATTACATTAAATATAAGTAGCCTAAATACATCAATTAAAAGGCAGAGTTTGGAAGGGTGACCTAACTACATACATGCTCTCTATGAGCAACTCCCTTCAAATATAACAATACAGGTAGGTTAAAAGTAAAAGAATGGGAAGACATGTATCCTGAAAACCTTAACCAAAAAAGCAAGATACATCAATGTCAGATAAAGTATACTTTAGAGCAAAAATAATTACCAGAGACAGGAATAATATACAAAGATAAAAAAGTCAATCTACCATGAAGACATAACAATCCTAAATGTGTATGCACCAAACAACAGAGTTACAAAATATATGCAGCAAAAACTGATAGAACTGAAAAGAGAAATACACATATACAGACACAGTTGTAGACATCAACAGCCCCTCTCAACAACTGATAAAACAACTAGTCATAAAATCAACAGAGATATAGAGGAATTCAACAATACCATCGACCAGCAGAATTTAGTTGACATTTACAAAACACTTCACCCAACATCAACGTAATACACATTATTTTCAAGCATTCATCAAATATATGCCCAAATAAATCATATCCTAGGCTCTAAAACAAACCTCAATAAATTTAAAAGAATTTAAATCATCCAGAGTATGTTCTCTGACTGTAATGGAAGCAAATTAGAAATCAATAACAGAAAACAGCAAAATTCCCAAGCTTTTAGAAACAAATCAACATACTATTAAATAACCCATGAGTCAAAGGGGAAGTCTCAAGGAAAAATTTAAAATATATTGAACTGAATGAAAATAAAAACACAATATAACAAAATTTTTGGACACAGATAAAAAATATTGAGAGAGAATTTATAGCACTAAATGCTTACATGAAAAAAGAATAAAATTCTCAAAAACTAATCTAAACTACCATCTCAAGAACCTAGGAAAGAAAGAGCAACATAAACCCAAAGAAAGCAGAAGAAATATAAAAACAAAAATCAACAAAGTTGAAAACAGAAAAACAACAGAGAAAATCAATAAAAACAAAAAGCTGGTTCTTAAAAAAAAACCAATAAAATGAACAAACTTCCAGGTATACTGACAAAAACAAAAAGAGAGAGGATACAAGTTGCTAATATCAGGAATGAAACAGAGATATCACTATAGACCCTCCAAACATCAAAAGGACAATAATAAAGGAATACCACAAACAATACACACAATCTACACACACACATTTGGTAACTTAAATAAAATGATACCTTAAAATAAATTCCTTGAAAAATACAATTTCCCTAAAATGAAATAGGTAAATTGAATAGACCTGGAATTATTAAGAAAAGTGAATTTATAATTTTTAAATTCCCCTAAAGAAGTCTCCAGGCCCAAATGGTTTCACTGGAGAATTTTATCAAATATTTAAAGAAAAAGTATAAGAGATTCTACACAATCTCTTCCAGAAAATATAAGAGAAGGCACTTCCAGTTCATTTTATAAAGCTATTATTTCACTGACACCAATATCAGAGAAAGAGAGTGCAAGAAAAAGAACACTACAGATCAATATTCCTCATGAAAAGAGAGAAAAAAATCCTTAGTAAAATATTAGCAAATAGAATTCAACAATACAGAATTCAGCAATATATAAAAAGGGCACACCTTGACCAAGTATAGTTTATTCCAGGTATGCAAGGCATATTCAACATCTGAAAATCAGTCAACATAATTCATATTAACAGGCTAACAGAGAAATCACATGGCCATATCAAATGATAAAGAAAAAGGATTTGACAAAATCCAACACTCATTCATGATTTGTTTAAAAAAAATTCTCATAAAGCTAGAAATAAAGAGGAATTTCCTCAACTTGATAAAGAGCATCTACAAAAAAATTATAGCTAACACTATATTTAATGATGTATAAGGTCTGGAAAACGTCAAGGATGTACACTTTCACCACTCTTACTCAACATAGTGCTAAAATTCCTAGCAAGTGCAGTTAGGCAAGAAAAGGAAATAAAATGCATTTAGATCAGAAAGAAGAAATAAAACAGCTCCTATCTGCAGATGACATGATTGTCCACATGGAAAATATCAAGAAATCTTAAAAAAAAAAAAAAAAGGAAAAAAAATCCTAAACCAATAGGTAAGGTTAGCTAGTTTGCAGGACACAAGATAAACATACAAAAATCTATCGCACTTCTGTATACTAATAATGAACATATAGACACTGAAATTAAAAATACATTACCATTTACAATTGCCTCTCCCCCCAAAATGAAATACTTAAGAGTAAATCTTATAAAATACATATAGGACTTTTATGCTGAAAACAACAAAATGCTGATGAAAGAAATCAAAGAATATATAAACAAATGGAGAGAAATACCATTTTCATGAATTGGAATAACTCAATGTAGAAGAAATGATATCAAAATCTCAGAAGAAGTTTTTTGGAGATGTAGACAAGATTAGGCTAAAATTGAAATGGAAGAACAAAGGAAATAGAATAGCTCAAACAATTTTGAAAAATAAGAATGAAGTGGGAGGAATAAGTCTACCTAATTTCATGCTTTATTATATAGGGAGAGTAGTCAAGATCCTGTGATATTAATAGAGGAAAGATAACAGAATCTATAAGAAGAAAAAAGTGACAAATTGAACTTCATAAAAATTAAAAATTTTTCCTCTGTGAAAGATTCTGTTAAACAATGAAAAGATAAGCTACAAATTGGGAGAAAACATCTGCAAACCACATGTGCAACAGAGGACTAGTATCTGAAATATATAAAAGATTATCAAACCCAATAATAAAAAAATAAATAATCCAATTCGGAAAAGGGTAAAAGACATAAACAGAAATTCTACCAGAGAGGATGTACAGATGGCAAATAAACCATGAAAAGATGTTTCAACATCATTGGCCGTTAGAGAAATGCATGTTAAAATCAGAAGACTACATACCTGTCTGAATGGCTAAAATAGAAATTAGTGACAAAACCAAATACTGGCAAGGATGTGGAGAATTTGGACAAATCATACATTGTGGGTGGAAACAAAATGGTACAGCCACCCTGAAAAAGTCTGATAGTTATTTATAAAAATAAACATGCGACTACCAGATGACCCAGCAGTTGTACTCCTGGGCATTTATCCTAGAAAAATGAAAATGTGTGGTCTCATGAAATCCTGTACACAAATGTTCAGAGCAGCTTTGTTCACAGTAGTGAAACAGTCCAGATGTCCTTCAATCAGTAAATGCATAAACAAACAGTGGTATATCCATACAGTGGAATACTAATCAGCAACAAAAAGGAATAAACTATTGATACATGTAACAATTCAGATGGAATCTTGAGTATTACATTGAGTGAAAAAAAAAGCTCAAAAGGTTACATACTGTGTGGTTCCATTTATATAACATTCTTGAAATGATAAAATTATAGAAACAAAGAACAGATTAGTGGTAGCCAGCAAAAGAGCAATACAAGAGATCCTCGTGGTGACTGAAATGTTCTGTATCTGGACCAAATTAGTGTCAGTGCTCCGGTTGTGATTTGTACTGTGGTTAAGGAAGTTATTGCCACTGGGGGAACCTGAGCCCTCTGTACTATTTCTCATACTTGTGTGTGAATCTACAATTATCTCAAAATGAAAGGTTAATTTAACTTTTTAAATCACAGGAAACAAAAACTCTCTAAACACCCCTACCTCACCCAAGGTCTGGCCCTGGCATGAACTTTACTAGACTCAGTTTAAGATCTCTTTCTCATAATTTTGGCAAATTGGCCATTAGAAGGATGGCTGATTTTTGGCAAACTGTTTTTGATGACTTGGCTTTGAATGAACTGAACTATACTCCAGTTACTCAGGGGTAGGAGGAAAGGGGCTGGGGATATAAATTAGGACTGGATAATACCAGGCTTCAGAAGCCATTTAGAGGAATCTGGACACTGTCCTCGGGACAATGAGGCATGTATTAGTCAGCTCAAGCTGGCTTAAAGAACAGAAATTTATGTTCTCGAGGCTTGAAGTCTGAAATCAAGGTGTCAGCAGAGTTGGTTTCTTCGGAGTCCTCTCTCTTTGGCTCGTAAATGGCTGTCTTCTCCTTGTGTCCTCACATGGTCCTTCCTCTGTGTGTGTCTGTGTCCTAATCTCTTCTGATTAGAGACACCAGTCATATCGGATCAGGGCCCCCTTCCAGTGACCTCATTTTAACTTTACCCCTTTAAAGAGCGTATTCCCCAGTACAGTCCCATTCTGAGCTACTGGGGATTAGAAACTCAGCATATGCATTCGGGAGAAAGGAATGTAATTCAGCCCACAACCAGGAGTTACTGAACGGCTAAAACACAGGGTTGGTGAGGTGGTTCACACTGTGTTATTTGTGCTGCCCTCTGGCTTCAGTGTGGAAAACGGATAGAACGTAAGAGGAAGACAGGAAGACTGGTCAGGCGGCTGTCACCACCATCCAGGTAAAAGAAGACAGGGGTGTTCACTTAGGCAGAAGCACTGGACATGGGGAGAAGTTTACAAATCCAAGGTGCCTTAGTTAGGGCTCCCTTAAAAGCAGACTACAGACAAGGAGCTGGATGCAGGCAGGTTATTTGGGAGGTGAACTCAGGAAGTACCATGAGGAAGAAGGCAGAGTGAGGCAAGAAAGGGAGATGGACTTATAAAGGGTACGCCAAGAGCAAATTACCCCATTGGGCACCTGGAGCTCAATCCCACTGGGGACCATCTGAAGAACCAAGTAGAGCTGACAGAGGAGTCAGAATTGGCCCAGTGGAGGACAGGGAACCTGAGGAATTTATCAATTAACTCTCATCTCCCATTGACTAGAAGTGACCCCCAGAGGTCTTGGTTCCCCAACACATCTAAGTAGTATGTACACACAGCCTAGTGACCTGTGAAGGCTTTAGAGAACTTCCTGTGGCAAGGGAAATGTTCTACATTTGTGCTGTCCAATATGGTAGCCACTGGCCAGACACCTGTGGCCACTCAGCACTTGAAGTGTGGCCGGTGTGACTGAGGAACTGAACATTGAATTCTACTTAATTTCAATGAGCTTAAATTTACATATTTATATGTGGGAGTGGCTGCCATACTGCATAGCACAGCTCTGGAGAATACAAAGCAGAGACCTCACAGAACAATTAGGATACAGGGTGCTGGCAAGAGCAGGGAGCTGTCCACACAGCAGTTCTGAATCAGGCGGGCTGTACGCGTCTGACAAAGAGAAGGAAAATCAACAGGACTTGGAATTTAATGGCATATGGAGTGGGGAGCGGTGCTGGTGGCTCCAAGTAGGGTGTGCTACAGTTGGCCAAAGGTTGTGCAGGTAATGTTTCAAGGGGCTCAGCTAACCGGTACCATGGGCACACTTTGGGGATCGACAAATGGTCCTCTCACTGCTCTTCCAACCAAGACTAAGCCTCCATTACAAGTGGCAGAGCAGTCGTCAAGGAGGCAGTTTAAGGGGAGAAATATTACTGTATCTTGGGTCTCTCGTTGATATTTTGTGGTGTGCTAAAAATGAACATAATTAAAAGCAGCATTTCTTTCAGAAAAGCAAAACAAGGTCCCCACCTAAAGAAAGTGATTCGGTTAGAACCGTGTTGGTAATAGACTTGGCAGGGCTCTCGCAGTGCCTACGTGCCAACACATTATAATTTTGTCTTGATAGTTAGACATACTCTGTTGTTATTCAATCTGACTCCTCTGAAACTGTTGCCAATAGTCCAATTAAATAGTTAGCTAAATATATTAGTGCACATTGCTGTGGATTTGGCCCTAATGAGGTTTACAGGAAATGCGTTTCCCAGACCGCAAGAGCTCCAAAGGTGGGAATTGCTGGTGGCTTGGCCCTCCTTGGCCACAGCCACTGGCCCCGGGCCATCCATCCCTGAGAAAGAGCCTCTGATAAACCAAGATGACAGAGCTAGAGCAAGGACTTGGGGGCTGCCTCAGTTTCCCCAACAGGAATCACTGGTCTTGAGTCTGCTCCAGCTGCCATAACAAAAAACCATGGACTGGGACTGGGTGGCTGGAACACAAAAATGCATTTTCTCACAGTTCTGGAGGCCAGAAGTTCAAGGTCAAGGTGTCAGAAAACTTGGTTTTCAGTGAGAGCTCTCTTCCTGGCCTGCAGATGGCTGCCTTCTTCCCATGTCCTCACATGGCCTCTTATGGCACACAGAGAAAGGGAGGCAGAGTTCTGATGCCTCTTCCTCTTCATATAAGGACATCAGTCCTATGGGATTAGGGCCCCACCCTATGACCTCATTTAATTAAGTTATCTCCATCAGGACTGTATCTTCAAACATAGTCACATTGGGCATTAGGGTTTCAACGTATGAATTGAGTGGGGAGGCCACAATTCAGCTCATAACAGGGTGGTTGAAGACTAATGGTTCAGAGATGCCTCCAGTTAGAACAAGCAAAAAGCAAACAGGGTCTCGGTCACCTCCTTAGAAGGATGCATCCCAACAGGACTGGCCCCAGGTAGGTCTGGCAGTTAGAAAAATCCCATGCTCACATAACCAGTGTTTACTTAGCACCTACTGTATGCCAGACATTGAGTTGGTGCTGCAGCTACACTGATAAGCAAGAAGTGTTTCCTGCTTTTGGAATTTAGAGAAATTCCAATTCTGTAAGAGAAAGTGCAGGACACCATAAGAATACATCAGAGCACCCTAGTCCTGACCTGGAGAGCTCTAGCAGGCTTCTCCAAGGAAGCAACATTTAAGCTGAGACCCAGTAAATAATTACGGACCATTTTT
Organism: Camelus ferus; assembly: GCF_009834535.1. Taxonomy (NCBI): domain Eukaryota; kingdom Metazoa; phylum Chordata; class Mammalia; order Artiodactyla; family Camelidae; genus Camelus; species Camelus ferus. The sequence continues at coordinate 20,237,913 of NC_045713.1, read as the reverse complement.
CCAGGTGAAGAAAGTGGGGATGGCAGTGGAGGGGTGTCCCAGGCAGTGGGGATAAAGCCTATGTAAAGACCTGGAGGTAAGAGAGTATGGCTCATCAGAAGAACAGAAAGGTCAGTGTGTCTAGAGCAAGCTCCTTCCTTCCCAGCCCACAACAGCACCAGGGCACCCACCCTCATGGGTCGGATGCTGGATGTTGCTAAAGTTATTCACTGGCCAAGGTTCAGGTTTTACTTACCAAAATTATCCCTCGCCCTGAGAGGCAAAGACAACAAAGGTGATCGGTGTCCTCTCACATCAAGGAGGTTGGTGGAGTCTTTCCAGACACGCACTTGCCAGTCTGAACCTGGGGTGGTGGCTTCTTGAGACCCATAGTGACTCCCAAAGGTGACTGGCTTTGATAAAGCCAGGTAAGAGGCAGAACTTTGATCTGCCCACATCTTCAGTGGCATCCCAGATCTCCAGGATACAGCCCCCAAGTCAGGAAGTCCCTATATAGTACAGTGGATGAAAAATTGGGGCACGAGAGTCAGAAAGACCAGAATTGGAGTCCTCTCTCTGCCTCTTCTGGCAGTGTGACCTTGGGAAAGTTGCTCAGCTCTCTGAGTCTCAGTTTCCCCATCTGCAAAATGGGGATTTATTCCACAAACCTTGATTGGCTGCCTACTGTGTGACAGATGCGGTGCTGGGTGCCTGGGACACAGTTGGTAAACCCAACAGTCACAGGTTGCTGTCAGTCAAGCAGAGAAGACAGACAATCAACACACAGATATTGATAACATGTGATCAGAACAATAATGGAAACACACAGGGCGACAGGATGGAGAGAACCAGATGTGGGAGGGTCCATTTATACAGGGTGTCAGGGAAGGCTTCTCTGAGGAGGTGACATTTGAGCCAAGATCAGAAGATAAATAAAAGTGCCTAACTCCCAGAGTGTGTGTGAGAACTAAATGAAGTGCCAAGCATGGTAGCACATAGGCAGAGCTCAAAAAAGTATTGGTTTTATCCTCAGTCACTAAAACATAAGCTCCTTTGTAGTTAGGAGCAGGTCTGTGCTGTTTGCCAGAATTGCGCCTGGCATATGCAGAACTGACTCAATTAACACGTTTCCTTTTATCTTATGCTATCGTGTTGCTTCTAAAGTCTTTATCTCTCCTTCATTTCTGAAGGACATTTGTCAAGGATTCTACCTAGAGCTAACAATAATGTCTTGTGCACTTAAAACTTGTTAAGAGGAGAGTTCTCACGGTAAGTGTTCTTATCACAATAAAATAAAATTAAAGAGAGTTTACCAAATTAATACATTTATAATAGCAATGGTACTGCTGGTAGTAATAAGAATAACTGCAAATAGTCACAGTAATACTGCGGTGGTACTGCTGACCCTCTCAACGGGGGCGCCATGTTGCGACGGAGAGAATGTGAGATTTGGAGTCAGGTGGAGCCACACTCAGATCCTGGCCCAGCCACATGGTTGCCTTGAAACAACTGAAACTCATTTCCCTAAGCCCCAGTTTCCTCAGCTGCAGGGACTGGGGAGTTGTATGTACAGTGACTCAGACAGAGTTGGCCCACAATACGTGGTGATTCTCCAGATGCCAAGCACGCCCTCCCAGGTGACTGAGCTCCAGGCATCTGACACTCAACCACCATCTCTAGGGGGAGACTGGGAAGCCACCTGGGCCTGCGTGGGTCAGGGCTCGCAGCTGTCAACAGCTCATGCTCACCAGGCAGCCACTGGTTACCTGGGTCAGGGCAGCTCAGTTCGCTCAACACTGTCAGACTCATCTGGTCTGGGAACCAGACTCCTCGGAAAACTGCTGGATTGAACTAAAGTAAGTAGAAATTTTCGACTGAAATTCCAGTGGGCAGAGAAATGGTTTTTGGCATATTTAACTGGCAAAAAAAAGTGCGTATCTATCCATCAACAAGAAAAAGCAGGACAACCCAAATGCAAAATGGACAAAGTATATAAATAGGTAACTCAGATCCAACAAAGAGTAAGGACCAGCTAATATAGGGAAAGCTCCTCGACCCAGCAAGGTAATACAGAAACTGAAGAGAAACCCTTTCATACCTATCAAATGGACAAAAAATTTAGATCAAAAGTGTCCAGGGCTGGTGAGAGTGTGGGGAAATGGGTGCTTTCATGTACTGTTGCTAGAAATGAAAAATGGTAGCTTTGGGGAGAGCAATCTGACAGTGTCTGTTAAAATCTGAAGTGAGGAGATTATTTCAGCAACTGCTAAGTGAGTGTCCTAGAGAAGTACTCATATATGGGCCCAAGGAGGTGTAAAATAGGGATGGTCCCTGCAAGCACCACCATTCGTAAGAGTGAAAAGTTGGAAACGACCTAAATGTCTATAGATACAGGAATGACCAAATTAAAATAATACAACCATATTGTGGAATACTATGGAGCAGATAAAAAGAATGAGATAAATCCAGACAAATGACCACAGACAGACAATGTCTAGGACATAGTAAGTGAAATGAGAGTGGAATAGAATAATGTGTACAGTATGATCCCACCTGTATTGGAACAAACAGAAGAAAAGAATGAATTCCTATAGGAATGTGTGTGTATGTGTGTGTGTCCGTGTGCACATGGATGTGTGAGTGCACAAATACACAGAAAAAGGTTGAAAGAAAGCACGGTTAAATGATAACAGTTGTTACTTCTGGGGAGAAAGGGGGATGGATTGGGGGGGCTTCATGTGGAACTTTAATATTAGCCATATTTGAAATTTTTTTCAAGAATGTATGCATGTAACAGAAAATATTTACAGCATATAAAACAAATCAGCAAAAGATTGTTCTTCAAATTATATTAAAAATCACTATAAATCAGTAATAAAAAGACAAAACCCACTGAAAAAATGGAAAAAAGGACATGAACAGGAATTTCCCAGAAGAGGAAATTCAAACAATTAATAATATTTAAATAAACAAATAAATAAACAAACAAACCAAACCCAAAAAAACACATAGATACAGAGAACAGAGCAGTGGTTACCAGAAGAGAATGGGGAGGGGTAAGTAAGATGAAATGGGTGAAGGGACTCAACTATACGATGACGGATGGAAACAAAACTTTGGCAGTGAACACACTCTAGCGTATACAGAAGGAGAAATATAACGTTGTACATGTGAAACTTACATAATGTTACAAACTACCTCAGTAGTTAAGTAATTAATAATTTAGAAGATGCAAATCATAAAGGTGCAAAATAAAACCACAACGAAATATCAATTTCCACCAACAGATGGGCAAAATTGTTGAAGTAAACGTTAGCAAATCTTGGTAGGTGTACATTGGTAGAACCACTTTTGAAAACAGGTTGGATTTACCTCTCAAGTTTTGGATGAGAAAATCCCATGACCCAGAACATATGTAGATAAACCCTTGGACAAATGTGCCAGGAGACATAAACGAGAATGTCCACGGTCCCCCCAAACTGGAAACAAGTCACATGTCCCTCACCAACAGAATAGATAAGTAATCTGCAGTCATTCACGCAACAGTACAGTGGACAGCAGTAAAAATGAATAAAAACATTAGCACAAAATTCAAGAGGGTGCTAACTTTTGGAAAAGGGGGGAACCTGCCATTGGGCAGGAGCATCTTGGAAGTGCTGAGGTACTAATAAATGCTCTATTCCTCAACCTGGCTGTTTATTTTATGGTTAATTTTTTTAAACTCTGTGTGTGCTTTATACATTACTTTAACTTGTATAATTGAAAACAAGGAAAAGTCAGGAAGGAAAGAAGGAGAAGACAGACTCTTCTAGCACCATCTTCTTCCCTCCACCTAGGAGAGACCATGGACTTTTCTTACTTCTGGATCCACAGAGAGAAGTGCTCGGGTTGACTGAACCCCCTCAAGAGCCAGCATCATGCTGGCAGCAGGAACAAGCACAGGACAGGCCAGCAGGGAGCCCTCAGGCCGTCTGAACCCTCTGGTCTCCTTCTCTCCTTAAACTTTAGCCATTGTGGGTTTAGAGTAAAGAAAGAAGCCCACTCTCTCATCCAAGTCATTGCTCTAGAAAGGCCTTCAAACGCATCTGGTCCAACCTCTTTGCCTCACCAAGACCTGAGAGAGGGTGTCACCAAATCAACACAGCTGTTCAGTCTAGACCAATGGTTCTCCACCTCCCTTCCCGCCACGGGGCACATGACATCCACAGGAGTGTCTTGTCAGGGAAATAACCAGCCTATGATGAAAGCACAGACAAGATGGACTCTGGGTTATGCACAATCCTCCCAAGAAACCTTAGTCAGGAACGAGTCCGTGTCTCCTGCTGGACTCCATCTTGTGCATAGGACCTGGCACAGCTCCTGACATAGAGCTGAAGCTCAATAAATATTTGTCGGATTAATTTTTATGCCATCTAACTTATTTCAACTAAACTCTCTGCACCTTTAAACAGAAGAAGAAAAAGGAACGCTTAAATCCATGGGGGGTGTGGAAAATATACCAGAGTTCTGGAAAGTGCTGGTGCTGTGGATGAAGCGGGAAAGCAGAACTGAGGGGCAGCCATGGCCCATCTGGAAGGTACTCACCTTTGGAAAGTCACTCTTTTGGCATCTCTGCTCTTCCTTACACAGCTGCCGTGAGCTCCTCTCTCTCCCATCTGGCTGCCTCTGTGACTCAGGTATCCAATATGACTGCTCCAACCTCAAGCCCACTTGGCATTTAAGTTCAACTGCCACCACCAATTGGGAATTTCCCGCTGAGTCTTAGTTCAAATTCCAGGAGAGAATCTGATTGGCCAAGCCCATCCAGGCCACACAAGTGATAAGTGGTGGTTCAACCTATCAATTGGCTGTCCTTGGGTCACATGGCTGTTCTTGGTCCAATCAGCAGTGACTGAGAAGAAAAGGGGTGGAGTCACCTATTACAGATGATGGCAGTTTAAGGTAGCCAGGGCTGTGAGGAGGGAAGTTTCTTGCAGAATCAGGGTGAATGGAGGAGAAAATTAGCTTCTCCAGTCCTTTTAACCTGGGGTTCCTGAGGACAGAAATGTTATCCTTTAGGGAACCTGCCTCCTGGGATCTGAGCAAGAGGGTCAGGGATGTGGTGGCTGGCATGAGTGTCTTTTAGAATACTTATCTCAAGCTGGAAAGATGACTATGACAAGAATTAAGAGCACAGGCTGCAGAGTTAGCCAGTCAGCAATCTAATCCTGGATCTGCTGCTTACTGGCTGTGTGTCCTTGAGCAAGTTACTAAATGTCTCTGAGCCTTTTGTTTTCTCAGCTGCATAAATACTAGAACCCACTTCACAGGGTTATGAGGATTAAGCATGATGGTACATGATGCAAAGTGTTAGCACGGTACCTAAAACAAAGTATATGCTCAATAAATATCAGTTTGTTCTTCTGAATGGTGAGCCCGCATCCATGGTCACCTGGCCACATCATTTGAGCACCTGGATGCAGGTGTGCTTGAAGTCATTACCCTGGACTTTGGGGATAAATAAGCGAATAAACTCCCTTTTGTTTGCACAGTCCTGTTTTAACTGGTTCTATATCGCTTACAGCCAAAAAAAATGTCCTGACAAAAACATTGTAAAAATTTATTCTCACTCACTTGCTTTCAGATCAACTTCCTTGCACAGAGGAAGAAAGCAGTGGATTCACAACCAGTCACTGGGGATTGGACATAATCCAGAGGCTCTCTTATCCATGCTTCTGATCACAGGCTAGGTATGCCTGTAAGGAGCTTCTCCTGTGGATGTCATTTGCCCTGTGGGTCATGGAGGGGGCCAGGGAGGTTGAGGACCATTGGTTTAGACTGAACAGCTATGCTGATGACACATGGAGGTCCACCAACCCAAACGTGCCCCCTGTCAGCCAGGTCACAGCCCAGCCTCCAAAGGCATTGTGAAGTACAGGGATCTCCACGCACCCCATATGCACAAACAAGCAAGTGCAGTTCCTGGGCATTTCTGACCGCACCAGTAGGCAAAGACTGAGGTCCTGGATCAGGCTGCCTGGACTCCCTGGGATAAGGAGCACTTCATTCTTCCAAAGACTCATTCTGTCATTCAGTTAACTACCCATTCTTCTTCCAAATGCGCACTTCCTCCATGCCAGGCTCTGTGCTGGGCATGAGGGGCACAGAATGAATGACCATCGTCTGCTGGAACGAGAGCTCCCAGCCCAGCAGGGTTCTCAGCCATGGACGTGAGCAGTACTGTAAGATGCGGTAGGTGCCAGAGGAGGACAGACACAGGTCTACATTTTCAGAAGCAAATGCCAGGACTCACAGTCTCACAAATACAGCCTCACTCATGGGGATGTGATCAGTGATGTGGAGACTCAGGAATTGGGTATGACCAGCGATAAGAGTGGTTACACACAACATGGCTGGAAATTAAGATGTGGTCAGGGATGGGAATGTGGTCAACAGGAAAGTACCCAGGACTGTTTGGAGATGTTCGGTTTCTCTGCCTTATGTTATGTGGTGGGGTTGCACTTCCTTTGACATTAGCTGTGGCTGCATGACTTGCTTTGGCCATGATATGTGAGCGGAAGGGATATATGTCCCTTCTGAGTGGGCAACTCGGGACGCCCCAGATGGTGGAGGCTCTGTCCATCAGGGTCCCCAAGTGAGAAGAAACCCATGAGGGACACAAAGCATGAGGGAGAAAGAAACCTTTTCTGGTTCCAGGCCACTAAGACCGAGATAACAAGAGATACTTGTTACTGCAGCAGTACACGGTCTGCCCTGACTGATGCGGTCAGGGAGGGGATGAGAGCAGGACAGCACTGAGCAGGGATCCGGGAGGACTGGATTAGTAGGTCCTGCCTCTCTCCCTTCACTCTCCCGAGTCTGGCCCCAAAGATAGTGTTGTTCTCTGAGTACAGCCAGCTGTTATCATCTTCATTCCAGAAATTTCACTCGATTTCCCTGGACAGGACCTGGGGAGCTCTCGCTCTTTCTCTTTATTACATTCAGAGGATTCCTCATCCCCTCTGTGGAGCCTGCATTTATCCTGAACTCTATCAGCTCCACTGGGCAGCCATAAACAGGAGCTGTTGGAAAGAGAATCTGCAGAAAACAAAGTCAAAGCCAGGTTCCTCAGGCACAGAAGGGGCCTCTGAGTATGCAGCCTGCAAGATGATGCCAGCTCCCCCAATTCTAGTATACTCTGCAGGGGGTCCAGCCCCCCAAAGGCAGCTAATGGTGGTAGCAAACTCTGCCTCCTGGGATCCACAGGGACCATATTCCAACAAAGCTAAGATGCCATTGATTGCACGGTGCATCTTTATGTACCACTAAGAAAGAAAAAACACTGCCAATTAAACCAAGACATGATGCTTTATTATCACTTAGAATTTTTATTTTATATGTATTGAAAGGGCTCTCTTAGACTTATTTAAACGTAGATTTTTATCATATATCACTATTGTGCCTGTGTAAAATGGAAAATATAAGCAAAATAAATTGGTCAAGTTATCCTTCAACATTTTTGCATTCAGAATTTGACTTCTGGGAGCCTCTTTTCAACTCAGAGTCATTGATGTTTGTGTTTTTCACACACTGTCATCCTCTGGAGCATCAAGGGCATAGGAGACACAACATTTCTTAAAAGAGTGATCCACCAGTGTCCCTGAGATTTTATTTCAAGTAGACACTCATTCTGCAAGCTCGGATGCTGGCACTTTGTTTAAAGTCTTGCCCAAAGGTTTCAGACAATGACAACAGTGTCACACTGCCACCAGGCCAACAATTGTGAAATGCCCTCGATTATAAGATGAAACCTGATTTCATGGAGGGAAGGAAATGTGTGTCTTTGAGTCAATGGAACTTGCAACTGCCTTGTCTGATTTTGCTCCTAATGTAATAGGTATAGAGTTTTGGGTCAGAGAGATATGGGTTCAAATCCCAGCCACTCCATTTCTTAGCTGTGTGACATACAGGCACACCTCATTTTATTGTGCTTTGAAGATACTGTGTTTTTTTACAAACTGAAGGTTTGTGGCAACCCTGAGCAAGTCTATCGGCACCATTTTTCCAACAGCGTTTGCTCATTGCATGTCTGTCACATATTGGTAATTCTCACGCTATTTCAAAATTTTCATTATTATTATATGTTATGAAGATCTGTTACCAGTGATCTTTGATGTTACTACTACAATTCCCTGAAGGCTCAGATGACTGGCTAGCATTTTTTTAAGCAATACAGTATTTTTAATTAAAATATGTACCTTTTTTAGACATAATGCTTTTGCACACTTAATAGATTACAGTAGAGTATAAACATAACTTCTGCATGCACTGGGAAACAAAAAATTTGTGTGACTTGCTTTATTGCAATATCCACTGTATTGTGGTCGTCTGGAGCCGAACCTGCAATATCTTTGAGGTATTCCTGTGTTAATCAGGGTAGGCTGGGATCTGCTGCAGTAACAAACAATCCCAAAATCTCAGTGTCTTAACAGGATTAAAGTTTGTGTTCATGCAAATCTACTCAAGGGCAGGGCAGCTGTCCTCCATGCACTAATTTCCTAGAACAGGGGAGTCCACCACCGGGGGGTGGGGGATGGGAAGGGAGAGACTCCATAATTACAGAAGGGCTTTTCCCTGCTTCAGCAAGGAAGTGACACTCATCACTTCCACCCACATCTCAATGGCCAGAACTAGTCATATGACCCTGCCTAATGTAAAATGTTCTTGTCCCTGTTGGCACAAAGGAGAAAAGACCAATATATTCATGCCGATAGTAAAGTCGAGCACAGTGATGCTGGGCAATTTACTAAGCCTCTCTGAGCCTTCGTTTCTTGTCAAAAGGAGGGTTATGAATGTGCCTATCCCTTTGGGCTGTGTGAAGGGTGATGCGTGGGACATGTACTGCATCATGCCTGATACAGGGTAAGCACTCAGTGAATACCGGCTGCAATGTTATCACGACCTCCTAAAGTCACACAGAACACCCTTTCCACCTGGAAACAGCTGTGCTTTCCCCCACATCACTCCCGAGGCATCTCTTCTGTCAGGTGACACAGTGCCAGCCCCACCCTTCTCCAGCTCCTTTCTCATGATTTTCTCCCCAGAAGAGGCCCACACAATCACTAATCACTTCTTCTCTGTGTCTCCAGTATCTGACAGCCCTCAGTCCTGCCTGGTGCCTCCAAACACTTGCTGTGGGACCGTTGCCAAGTACACAGCCATCTCTGGACCTTCTTCATCCATAAAATAAAGAGTGGTAGCACAGCTCCCTACCTCGAATGCACCTGAGGCCCAGGGAGGGGGACATCCACCCAGGTGCTAAGGTGTTTCCAGGCACCAGGTGTGGGGGGTGGGGGGATGTGTGTGCAAAGGCCTGGAGGTGTGAATCTGCTCATTCCTTGAAGAAAAAGGGAACATGGCAGGGGGTCTGGAGTCTCTGGGACACTCGGTAAATGGGGTGAGGGGAGACAGGCAAGTGGGATGAGAGCAAGTTAAGTCCCCAGCCCAGCCCCAGCTCCCCCAGCTTCTCCTGGCACAGAGCCTGGCAATAATTGGCATCAGTCAAAAAGTCTTCCTAGCAGGTCACCACCCCAGCTGCCCATTAGAATCGCCTACAGAGCTATCAAAAATTACCAGTGCCTGGGCCCCACCAACATCTCTAGAGAAGCTCAGGTAATTGGTTCAAAAGGTCCCCCAGGTGATTGTACTGAGCAGGCGGAGTGAAGATTGAGGGAGTGGGAGGGGCCTCTGGGAGCATCGGAGTTCACTCGGTGCCAAGCCTTGTGCAAGATTCCTCTGTGGATCGTCACTCCATCCTCACCGCAGCCCCGTGACGCTGGTCCTGGTGTCTGCATTGCACAGATATGGAAGGGACATTGCAGAAAATTTAACAGCTTGCCCAGAGACTTTGGGCTGGCAGTTGAATTTGTAGTCCAACTCCAGAATCCAGAAAGAAGGAAGGGAGTGAGAAAGAAGAGAAGGGAGGAAGCTGGAGAGATGGAAGAATGGAGGAATGGATGGAGAGAAGAATGAATGGGGGTGGGTGGGTGGGCGGTGAAAGAATGAGACGGAAGGAGGAAGAGGGGAATGAAGGAAGAAGGGAGGAAGGAAAGAAAAGAAGGCCAAGAAGAGGGAGAGACGAGGAGGGGGGGAAGTAGTATGAGGGGGTTGAAGGAATGAAGGAAGGACGGGGCAATCAGTAAAGTGCAGTCCGCACTCCTATATCGGTGGGTTCTGCATTCGCAGATTCTACCAACCACGGATCAAATTTTGGTTGAGCCAGCGGATACCGAGGGACGGCTATAGTACCTCACTGTGTACAAGGGACTTGAGCATACTCAGATATTGGTATTGGGTTGGGGGAGGGGGTTGGCTTTGGGGAGGGGGATCCTGGAACCTATCTCCTGCGGATACCAAAGGCGGATTATATGGGAGAGATAAAGGGACTAACAGGCTGTGCGATGCTGACCTGGGCCAGCTCTGGTTCTAAGGTACCAGAAGCCTCCGGATCAGAATGCCGCGAGAAGTGAGTCCCAGGCCAACGACTTCCAGCTTCTGCAGATGGAGCCCAGTTGGGGTCGCCGCCCCAGCACCGACTTTTTGCATCCCATCGCCCCGGCCTGGACGTGGTCGGCATACGCGACGCCAAGCGGGTGGCCGCGCATCCACAGGGCCCTGCTGCACCCTAGCGGCGGCGCGCGGCACTGCAGCAGGGGCGGCGGCTGGACCCGCCGCGGGCCACCAGCCGCGGGCCACCCTCCCTGGGGACCCTCCGCGCTGCCCGCGTTCCCTAGCAACCGGCCCTAAATGCTACGTCCCTCGCTCCGGCGCGCTGCCGCCAGCTGCAAACTTTTAACATCTCCAGGCCTGGAAGCTGCTGGAGGGAAGAGAGAGAGACGCGTCTCCTGTAGCTTTTTCTTAAAAAGGTTTTCTCTTCTCTCCTCCGTGAAAAAGGATAACGAGGTGGGGGTGGGAAAAGGAAATGGTTTAAGTTAATTTAAACTGTGTCTGCCGCAGGCAACAATCCAGGAAAGGTTTTTTCCTTTTTTTTTTAAGAGTCACGTTTGAAGCATTGAGGGAAGCTCTTTGCTGCAGCCCAGTGGCCACTGCTAGACCTTGGAAAGTCTTGGCAGAGAACCTGCTTACTTAGAGAGGATCCGAGGGACGAACAGCACCGAAGCTTGGCGGTGGCCAGGGGGAGGGAATGGCCAGCACTGGCCCAGGACCTTTGAAAGGGCGCGGCTCCTGTTGACTGAGGGCTTCCTCTTTGCCAGGCATTTTTCATGTGGGGTTATTTTAAACGCAGGGAGCCAGGAGGTTGGTAATATTTATTCCCACTTCGCAGCTAGGAAACTGAGGCCCAGAAGAGTTACTGGCACAGAGCCAGTTAGTGGCAACGTCTGGGTTCTAAGCCGTGAAGTCCCACCCAGACTTAAGGGCTCTACCGTAACTGCTAAAAGTGGAAGCTATCACCCTTGACACCGGACAATAAAGACACCAAGAACTCCAGAGGTTTATTTAAGGCCACTTGTGTACAGTCTGCTGCCCAGACCCTCCCTCTCACCCTTACACCTGAAATTCCCCCTTAAATTCCAGGAGCTGAACTCCAACAGCGTGCAGGGCTGGTAGGGGAATGTTGGGAGCCAGCATCCAAGGTGGCCCGAGGCTGCAGTTCCTGCCTGGGTCCCTGATGACACAGATTGTGTGCAGCGGGTAGGAAGGCTCAGGGGCTGAGCCACAAATTCCTCCCCACTTCTCCACCCTGTGTCCAGAGGCAGAGCACTGACATGTGAGGCTTCCTGTCACTCAACAACTCATTCAGACAATCAACCAGTAATTCCTGAGCAACTGCCAACGCCAGGCACTGCTCTGGACAGGGAGCAGACAGCAGCGGACGGGGCACTTCGTGATGAAGACAGGCAGGCAAACAAAGTGACCAATGAATGCACAGGATGACTTGGGATACTAAGTGCTGAGAAATGAATGAAACAAGGGATGCACTAGAAAGAGGCTGGAGTGGGGACCACTGCTAACATCACCCTTGTCTGAACCCAGCTGAACACAACGGAACCTACTGGATTCTGAGGTGCGTATGGCTGCATCTGTCCCCCATCAAGTGTGACAGCTTGAAGGCAGGGCCAGTCCTCCCATCCCGACACCCCCCCCCCACCCCAGGGCCCTGGTGCTGAGGAGCATCTCAGGGAAGGGAGCAGAGCTGATATGGTACTTGCTGTGTGAGGGAGCCCAGGGACAGCTGAGGAGCCTACCTCATGGCACTGAACTTGATACTGGTTTCAGGAAGGGAGATCCCAGCGACAAAGTGCTCCAAGCCCTTGCTCTGCTCTGTCATTTGCACTTCTCCCCATGAATCCTTGCAACAGCCTTTCAGATAGATATCATTACTAACCCCATTTTACAGATGTGGAAACTGAGGTCACACCTATAGAAGGAGAGCCAAGATTGAAATGAATACAGCCCAGTTTCAGCACCATGACTCTAACCACTGCTCCCTACCATCTGCCACCCAGTGGGCCTCACACTCAGTGGGAAATGCTTTAGGGAATAGAGAAGGGGTAGGGGTGTTTCCTTGAGCAAGTCACATCCCCTCTCTGAGCCTCTGTGTCCTCAGGTCTGCAAAACAGGGGTGAAGCAGTGAGCCTACCTTGGCTGGGTTGTCCGATTAGGGGATTCAATGAGACAATACAAGAAACTGTCCAGGAAGAAGCCTGGGATTCAAGAATAGGTTTTGGAATTAAAGAATAAACAAACAAATGAATGAGCTTATAAGTGTTTGTTCCCTTCCTTGTTCCTTAACTAGAATCATAAAAGTAAGTTTCTTCCTCACACCTGAGAAGTCTGCATGTCCCTATGGCTATGATACCTGAACATACGGCCTCGAAGCAGAAGGGTGATGGAGGAATAACACCAACACGTAACTGCCACAGCCCAAAAGTGACACCTGGCCCTTCCACTCACAGGTCATTGGCCAGAGCTAGTCACGTGATCCCCATCATCTACAAAGCCCGCCAGGAAAGTTAGAGCTATTCAGGGATCACTAATTTTCTCCTCCGCAGACACAGACCTGTGACAGAACACAAGATAATTTTACATGCTACACGAGATGATTTTTGGTGAAGATAGATAGAGCATTAGGTAACACTGAACTGCATAATGAAGAAATTGTTCCCTGTTGAACTGTCTCAACAGCCCTGTAATTATGAGAAAGTCTCAGTTTGGTGATAATATGCCTTTCGCACCTCTCTGACACTGCTAATCTCCTTTACCGATAAATAAAGGGCTGGCCTCAGATTCAGAGACAGTAAGAGAGAAAAAATGAAAGATATTCTACTAAGTTTACAAAGTTAATTTTTTCCCCATCACACTTATTTTCATGCATATTACCTATATATAGCAAACGATACCAATTTTCCATTTAGGATGGCAAAATAAAGTTTCCTCTTCAAAAAATCTATTTTTCAATTGAGGCTATTTAAAGAAAAATATTAAGTTAATGATAGTACAGGCGGTACACGAATATGGCGAAAAATGTCAAAGATGGAGTGTGAATGATGGAAGTCTGGGAAGTTCTGTTCCAAGTCAAACCCTGCCGCACATATATTAATGTTTATTTTAGAAGAAGTGGTACATACCTAAAAATTCAAAAAGTACTGAAGTATATATAGTGAAAATTCTTCCCCTCAACTCCATTCCCCAGACACACAGTCCCCCTTCCTGGACGAAACACGTGTCAATAATTTTTATGAATCCTTCCAAAGATACTTGAGAGACATCCAAGCTAATGCTTGGATGTATTCCCTGCCCCACACTGATTCCCCTTACACAAGTGGCCACTGCGTTAGGACAAGATATACCTTGCAGAAACAAGCAGATCTTAGCGGTTTAACTCATACATTTGCTCACACAAAGCTTGCTGTGTGTTCAAGAAGCTTTCTAGGCAACTGCCATCCGTGGCAGTGACCCAATGACCCAGTGGAGGCTCCATCATCCTGCAGCCCCACCATTTGCAACACAAGAGTCCTTTGGTCAACGTGGCAGGGACGAGAGCCCTGGCATCTCCTGCACCACGGATCCAGCGATACACACCACACCCACTCACAACCCGCTGGCTGACATGCTCCCATGACTCTCTAACTGAAAAAGAGATAGGGAAGTGTAATCCTTCCATGTTCCCCCAAAGAAGAGGGGGCTCATCTAGGAATGTCCAGTAGGGACCCTCCTACTGGGGCGTACAGTGTAGATACCGCTCCCACTGTGATGGCTCGCCTTTTTCATTGAACAGTGCATCTTGGAAATCATTCAGTACCCCTACATTCTTCTTTTAGCTGCATATGCTCTTCCCAGCATTGATGTGGCCACTTCCCTGCTGAAGACATTTAGATTGTTTCCGGGCTGTTGCTCTTTCAAGCAACACTGTGATGGAAGACGCCATGTAGACTCCACTCGACATGCGTATGGGTGCCCGAACGATAAATCCCTAGAGATGAAAATTCTGCGGTTTCAGGTATGTGCATTTATCATTTCTGTAGCCCAGTTTGGTACACAGCTGCCATGTTAGTGGGTCAGGTTCTTCACAAAGCCCCAGCTCAGGGCCATTTGGACCAGACACAATTTCCTTAGTTTACTTAACAAACATTAAGTACCTATTCTGAGCCAGGTGCTGTACTGGGAACTGGGGAGAGGAAGATGAATGTCACTCCGTCTCCACATTAAGGAGTTCACAATCTAGTGCGGCGGGGAGCGGGGGAGACAGATGCACAGCCAATTATTCTAGTTATATGTTGTTACGTGATGTAGCACCCCAAAACTTAGAGGTGTGTGACAACCACCATGACATGACGCTCCCTGCTCTAAAATTCCTCAGTAACAAGTCAGGAGACTGAATTTCTCTGACGTCAAGGGTCTACCTGCTGGTCAGCAGTGGTAGTGACAAAAGCAGCACCTGTACCCAGGTCCCTGTCACCAAAGCTGGTGACTACACTGCCTCCATGTTTGTGAAGCACCCAAGACATTGTGAGGACGTGGTGATGCCAGCACCCTCTTCCAGCCACAGGGAAATTAATCTAGCTAACTGACCAGGTGACTTTCCTTTGGAGGAGCCGTATCCCCCTGGGAGACCCAGCAGGCATACCAAGGCTTCCTAGGATTTATACACACACACCCCCATTGCCCTGGCCATCCCTTAAGAAGCCCCACCAGTCTTAAACCTTGGTACCCTCAGAAGGACCTAGTCCTATTCTCCCTCCTCCCAATGCCCAGCATTTCTTATCTTCCTTTGGCACTCACTCCAGACGTATTATTCATGGTGAATTCATTTGTCCCGAACGCAGATGTAAGATGTAATTCCCCCAGAATTCAAATGTAATTTAAAGTTATTTTCCAATATCTAATTTGCCTTTTATTTATTTAGGGCAATATTTCAGTAGGTGCCTCCCAGTCAAAGCGCCAGGCCCAGCAACAGAGAGAAGCCACGTGCCTGAGACACAGACGTTACCAATTTAAAAAGTAATTACAACATTGAACACGGCCTTAAATAAAAGCGAAAATGCAGGAGACAGGAGGGGAAGGAAAAACATAAATTGGGAACAATGCCGTTTTCCCCAGACGCTTTGTAATATCTGCAGCCTGCCTGTTACTGGCGCCCTGCCCTGGCCTCATCCAACAAGGAGGGATGGAGTGGCTGTGCCCTGTGAAGAGGTGGAAAGAAGTTTCTAATCATCAGAGATCACCTGTCTGCCTGTTTGCCTGTCTGTCTTTTCTCTTAATGTCTTTCTTTAGTGAGAACCCTCTTACACTGGTACTCAGGAGATGAGTTAGTAAACTATATTGTGATAAATGACCCAAACTCAGCCCAAATCAAACTGACTTAACTAGAAAATGGGTATGTTCTGGCTCATGAAAGACCATCAGTAGTGTTAACTTCAGGTACGGCTGGATCTAGGTGCTCAAAAATCTTCAAGAATTTCTCCATCTCTATCTCTCAGCTCTGCTCCCTGCAGAGTTGACTTCATTCTCAGTCAAGCTTTCTCCACCTAGTGGCTAAGACAGTGCCCCAGAAGCTTCAAGCTTACATCCTACCACCTTAGTATCCTTAACAGAAAGCGGGTGCTTCTCTTCCCACAGTTCTAGCAAAAATCTTAGGTCAGGCTTTCACTGGCTCTACCTGGGTCAAGTGCCGATCACTGAATTAATCACTGTAGCCACGGAGTTTCAGTTCTTTGATTGGCCAGGCCTGAGTCCAGTTCCCATCCACCTCTTTCCCAAACCATATGGACTGAGAGTAGGGGAAGGGTGACTCCCAAAAAGAAAATGGGGGTTCTGTGAGAGTTGAAGAAGCCATGGGACAGTGGGCAGGCAAGGGTAACTGATTTCCATCACAGATACAAATGATTTCTGTCTGTTTTCAATCCCCATACTCTTCACTTATGCTGTTCCCTTTGTCTGGAATGCTTTTCCTCCCCTTGTGCACATGAAGAATTGTTCCACATTTTTGGCATCCCCACTGGCAACTCAGTGAAGCCTCTCCTGATGTCTCCAGGGGAATCTGGTCCCTCCTCATCTTTACTGAGGCAAAGAGAGAGACAAAGAGACAGACTGTCAGAGACTGAGAGAATTGACAGAGAACCTGGAGGGAGAGGAGAGAAAGTGGGGGAAATAGAAGACAGGAAGGAAGAGGAAGTGAGAAGGGAGAGCGGGGAATGGCAGAGGAAGTGGCAGAGGCTGAGGGGAAAGAGGAGGAAGAATCTGGGTATCAACACAGATAAGCTTAGTAATAAAGGAAAAAGTCAAGTTCTTTGTTAAATAGATTCAGTTCCTAATCGGTACCCATCTCCTTATTAAGCATTGCAAAGATAAAGTCCTCACTTTCAAGCGTGTGAATGAACAAGTGTAAAATGATGCACAGTCAGTGCTCCGACATGGAGGGACCAGACTCCCCTGGGGACATCAAGTGAGGCTTCACTGAGCTGCCGGTGGGGATGCCAAGAGTGCAGAGCGATTCTTCACGTGGACCAGGGGACAAAAAGCATTCCAGACAAAGGGAACAGCATAAGTAAAGACCCAGGAATGTTAAGAGAGTGCGTGGAGTCCAGGAATGGCACAGAGCGAGGTAAGGCTGCAGCGGAGAGTGGGACAGGGGCCAGAAATGAGGTAGGGCTAGCTCGCGTTGGAAACTGAGATTTTTATCTGGAGGACCAGTGTCTAAAATTTTCATTAGAGGGTCCCTGAGAATCTTCTGGTTTATACCTAGGGATATATGAGTGCTCAGCAAGAACTTGTAAAATTTTTGGTGTGTTCACCAAACACCAGCAGCCTCTGGATCATCTCCATGACAACCAGATGGGATGTTGATGACCAGGCAATGTTTCCTGTCTGTGATCACTTTGGGGCTCTAATAATATTGTAGTTGCCCCAGGACAAGAGGAAAATAAAATGGGTAGACTTGATACAAAAATGATGTGTTTGTGCTGGATAAAGCCCAATTGATGGCTTTCCATGACAATTAAAAGTTCTTAGAGAGAAGAGGGTAGAATTGAGTCTCCACCACCCACGCCCAATAATAAAGGCAGTCGAGCTCAAAAGAACCAGTGCTAGGACAGCAATTCATCCTTAGTAAGTGGCAGTTCTGTTCCAGCAAAACAACATCATGTATTGTATTAAGTAAATAATATTCATTTGAATTTTATCACTTTTATTTGTACTTAGCTTCTAATTTGCTTTTTATCTTCTAGCTGTTTATAAACTTTGTCATTCATTCTAAGACAATTATAAAAATGGGATGCATCTTAAAATTTATAGCCTCTTACAATGACAATTGACAGCATTTTCCCCTCTTACTGCTACATAAAATAATAATGTGTCTTCAATGCACTTTAGATTCAATGAAACACAGCATTTGCAGAAGGGGCTGATACTTGGTTGTGTCTGTAAACACCTAAGTAACATTAAAATTAGAATGTTTAAGTCAACATGAGGTCCACAGGCTGTTTTCCATAAAAACAGTTTATATGGTAGTTGAGTTGGACTATCACTGATAACAAATGAGGTGATGAGAAAAAGTTTTAATCACAGAAGTCAAAGTTCCATATTAGAAAGATACTTCAACACTATGTTGGATAGAAACAGAGCAATTTTGCAGATCAACTGAGAAAGTATGAGGACCTAGACTGAAGAAATGTAAGGGACGAAGAGGATATAACTTGGAGATAGATATCCAGGAGGCAGAATGGATCGGATTTAGTGATTGATTACATGTGGAGGGTGAGGATGTGAGGAGAGGGAAAGAGGGAGAAGCAGGACCCAAGGATGGGAGGGAACAGCATCCCCAGGGCACGGAAAGGTAACGAAGGTTGAGATGGTGTGGTTGTGGCAGTACTGATGGCGATCCTGACGGTGAGGGCTGTGGTGACAGTGATGGTGGTGGTGATGATGATGCTGATGGAGGTGATGGTGGCAGTGGTGATGGTGTCATGGTGAAAAACCTGGGGTAAGAAGTGATAATGGGGGGGGGTATAGCTCAAGTGGTAGAGTGCATGCTTAGCATGCACACAGTCATAGGTTCAATCCCCCGTACCTCCTCTAAAAATAAATAAATAAGTAAACCTAATTACCTCCCGTCTCACCAAAAAAAAAAAAAAAAAAAAGTGATCATGGCAGCAGTGGTAGTGGTGGTGTCAGCACTGACGCTGGTGATGACTACAGCAGAATTATAACCAGGATGCTTTAACCTGGAGGTCTACAGGTAAAAGGGGCCACGTTGGGGACTGGCCCCTTCAGCTGCCGCATCTTGACACCAAGAAGGTGGGAAGATCCCCCCTCCTCCTGGCCTCACCCATGAAACAAAAACCACACCTCTCTTCTCCCATCACGATGGTAGGTATCACTCTCACTCTCTAATCACTCGATGGGAAATAAATTGTAAGTGAGCACTGGAACCAAAGGATTCCCCCCACAGCAGGGAATATCTATTATTTACCCATAAAAATATTTCAAGGGTTATTCGCATGTAAACTGTGATTAATTAAATTCACAAAAGTTGTTTCTGATGCATGCAAATGAGGTGGTTCCTGCTGGGTGAGACCGAGGCTTCACTCTCTGCGACTGCCGGGGGAGGCAACTGGGGGGAAGTTACCCAACTCATCTCCTACTCCAGAAACTTTCGGAAAAGTAATACCATAGAGTCCATCTCAAGTGCGGCTGTGCCCTGAGCTCTTCCAGGTTCATCCTTCTAGGTCTGGTCTATACAGTCAAGGGGATAAGTTTGGATGCTGGTTTCCCTGTTTAGGAATTTATTCCTACCCATGAGTCCTGAAGGGGCCTGAAGGTCATGGAGTGTGAAGGAACTAGAAGGGAGAAAATCAGCTATCAGTGGTCCACTCTGACCGCCGAGTCCAGGAAAGGGCCAAGACTAGCTTCAAGTTACGCTGACTCTTCTCTAGGGCTTTCTGTATGCCACCTTAAATTCTTACAGGATTTTCATGAGTTCAGCAAGACCCTGAATTGCATACCCAAAGGAAGCCAGCCTAGAATTTGTGGCCTGAAGAAAGGGGCAAAGGAAGATGGAGGGGCCAGGCTGAGTTATGTTGCAGTGACGTCCAGCATCCAAAGCTTTATCCGTTGTCTCTGTCTTTTAAGCCTCCAAAGACCCACCTGGCTGACCCAAAGACTCTCTCTAGGCAATTGGTGCCACAGTGGGCCCACGAGGGTTTCAGTTATCTGAAAACACATCCAGGTGCCCAGACCTCCCCTGGTACACTGTCCTCTTCAAGGGCTATTCTCCCTACAGCCTCCACAAACCTGGTCTTTGTTTCTCCCAGCCCCAGAAGTGCCCACCTCAGCCCACACACCTCCCGGGGCTGGACTGTCCGGAGAAGAAAAAGACTGAGCGCGCCTGGATGGAAGTCCCAGGGAGAGTGGCACCTCAGAGACACGCCCTCTCCTATCAGGACCCACCCACGTCCAGATGCAACTAACACTTCCCCACACCCAGGGCAGGCCAGGTGCTCTGTTGTGTGTTTTCACATTTAGCCCCTGTAAGTTTTACTCGAGTTTTCCAGATGAGGAAATGGAGTCAGACATGCCTTGAGGACACCAACTGCACCAGGTGCCTTTAACAAGACAGGCAGACTCCCCAGCACAGGCCACAAGGCCCCACCCTGTGGCCAGCCTCGTGCACAACAAGACAGGGCCAGACAGTTCCACTCTCCCCCAGAATACTTCCCTAATGCCTGAGGGCAACCTCGGGCCCAGGGTCCTGGGGTCTGATGGCCAGTCCTCAAATCCTCTGCACGCTTCTCCCAGAGGCCCAGGAGGCTGCTTTGAATGAGGCAACCTAGAAATTCTCAGATGAAACTCCATTGGAGAATGGGGAGAGGAACTTTCAGAAGGAATGGAGCCTCGGGTGGGTCAGGACAGGAAGACAGAAAGACTGACATCCGAAGTTGGGACAAGGGAGTCAGGGAGAGCAGAGCGTGGCCCAGAAAGGGGTCGCAAAGACATGACTGTCCCTAAGCCTTCAAGCCTCAAGCCATCCCAGCTCCACCCCAGCAGACCTAAGGTCAGGACACCCAACTACCAGGGACCTCCCAGCACCAGGGAACCCACGTGGGTCAGCATCCACACAGCTGCAGGCTCTGTGAGGGGGAGTTTTGACACATCCGGGTTTCAGGGACCCGGTGATAATCGTGTGGAGGCCAAGAGCTAACAGAATTGGAAGAAATAAAGCAGAACCAGGCAGGACCCCACACACAGGCACCACCATCCTCTCCACGAAGAATGAGCCTGAATAATCCTACACTTGCGTTGGTAGGTTCCCTTTGTCCTCCTGGTGTGCAACTCATCTCTCTGAAAGACTCGACCTCTGGCATGTCCCCACATCATTCCAGCCCCATAGGGTTTCAGAGTTCCCTTATGGGAACCCAGCTCCAAGCCTTATAAATAACTTCTAGGTCACCTGGGATCTTGACAGACTCAACGCTGGCCCAGCACTTGAGCGGGCTGGTGTCTTGGATGATGGCAGTGGCATCCAAATCTCCCAGGGATATTTTTTTTTCTGCCATTAACAAAACAGGGATAAGTAAGAGATGTAAATGGTAAGAAACCGAATGCCGTCTCAGAGGGCACGCAGTCAAAAGGGAGTTTTCCCACCTAATTCAGTCACCCGCCCCCACTCCCAGTCCCCAGAGGTGACCACTGTAACAACTGTAGGGGTGTCCCTTCTAGAGAGAGCCACGCATATCCAAGCAGACATGGGTACACCCCCCGCTTCCCCCCCTCCCAATGGTAACCCACCACCAAGATTCTCACTAACTTGCTTTTCCCACTTAATATTTATTGGAGAATATGCCATATGTGTAAATCTGTCTCATAATTTTAAACAGCTATGGATAATTTATTAATGGGTCCCTCTCAGATGGGCCTTTAATAAGTTATTAAACGCATCACGTTTAATCCTCACAACTACCTCTGAGACATACATGTTACTTCCCTTTTTTATTGAAGTATAGTTGATTTACAATGTTGGGTCAGTTTCTGGTGTACAGCGTAGTGATTCAGTTCTACACATATATATTCCTTTTCACATTCTTTTTCATTGTAGGCTATTATGGTATTGAATATTCACATTACTTCTGTTGAACATTTCAGTGCGATTCAAAGGCCACCTCATACCACCTGAAAGGATTAGGAGTCCTGTGACACCGTGATTTATAGTAAGAAGTATACACATTTGGTCTTTCTCCCCACTTCTGGCACAGAGCTCCTAAAATTCTTGGAGTTTCCTAAGTAGTGAGAGCAATAAGATGTCTTGATATTTATGACAAACCCCTTTCAACCACACCTGAGTTTATGTTTATGAAGTGACTTCTGGAAAGTACCTAAGGATGGGGGCTGGTTGGGAAGGCAACCAACCATATGACTGGAAATTTTAGTCTCACCCCCTGACCTTCAGGGAGGAGGGAGGGGTTGAAAGTCAAATCAATCTCCAATGGCCAGTGATTTAGTCAATTATGCTTATGTAATGAAGCCACCATAAAAACCAAAAAGGATGGAATTCAGAGAGCTTCCGGTTTGGTGAACACAAGGAGATTTGGGGAGAGGGGCACGTTCAGAATGTATGGAAGCCCTACCCCCTTTCCCCATGCCCTGCCCTGGGCATCCCTTCCACGTGGCTACTCCTGAGCTACGCCCTAGCAGGCAGAATGCTTCTCTGAGCTCTGTGAGCCGCAGGCAGCGGGACCTAAGGAGGGGTCTCGGGAGCGTCTGACCTATAGCCAGTCAGTCAGAAGCCCAGGTGACAACCTGGGTTGTGACTGGTATCTGAAGTGGGGCAGTCTTGTAGGACTAAGCCCCTAACCTGTGGGGTCTGATGCTGTCTCCAGGTAGATAGTCAGAACTGAGCTGAATCGGAGGACATCCAGCTGATGTCTCATAACTACTTGGTGTGGGGAAAAAACACACACGTTGGAACTGGAATCAGAATCTTAAATCCTCAACCCTGTCTGCACCTTAGAATTACCCGGAGAGACAGGCTGCCCCTCAGAGGTTCTGGTCCAAAAAGCCTACACTCCACTTCCTCCCTGGCCTCAGCTGCTGGAGCCTGTGTAAGGCCCAGCCAGGCTTTGCGCTGGTCAGTCCATCCATTTTTATGTTGTATTAAAGTTGCTATTCCTACCAGCCACCGCTACCTCTAGGCTATTTCTCAGGACATTAACTTTTATGGCTGGTCCTCTTCTGTCAGTGTTTCTTGGGGTGGCATTTTATTCCATCCAGGAGACCTGGGGACAAAGCAGCTGCAGCTACAGTAACTGGGCAGTTAACACTCCAGGACCCCTGAAGGGCTGCCCCTCCCAGCTGGGACTGGTGGCCTTTGGTTCAGGCCCCTAGATTATGATGGAGCTAGACACAAATGCAGAGAAAGACACCACGTGGGGTAGAGAGTGGAGACAGACACCGAGAGGCAGAGAAATGGAGGACTGTGCTCTCATCCCAGCCACACAAAGGTGACATGCATGAACTGGTTCAAGTGCATTTTAAATCAAATAAATAATCATTTATTAAGACATTGCTATTGAAGACCTAAATAAACATTCCTCCAAAGAAGACATCCAGATGGCCAATAGGCACATGAAAAGGTGCTCAATATTGCTAATTATTAGAGAAATGCAAATCAAAACTATAATGAGGTATCACCTCACACCAGTCAGAATGGCCATCATTAAAAAGTCTACAAATAATAAATACTGCACAGGGTGTGGAGAAAAGGAGCCCTCCTACACTGCTGGTGGGGATGTAAACTGGTGCAGCCACTATGGAGGATAGTACGGAGGTTCCTTAAAAAAACAAAATTAGACTTACCATGTGATCCAGCAATCCCACTCCTGGGCATATATCCAGAAAAAACTATAATTTGAAAAGACACATGCACCTCAGTGTTCATAGCAGCACTGTTTACAATAGCCAAGACATGGAAACAACCTAAATATCCATCAACAGACAACTGGATAAAGAAGATGGAATACTACTCAGTCATGAAAAAAGAATGAAACAATGCCATCTGCAGCAACATGGATGGACCTTGTATTATTATATTAAGTGAAGTAAGTCAGACAGAGAAAGACAAATATCATATGATATCATTTATTAATTTATTAATTTAAAATTAACTATTATTAATTTTAAATATCATGATATCATTTATTCATTTTATTAATCTTTAAAAAATGATACAAATTCTATTTACAAACCAAAAACAGACTGACGGACACAGAAAACAAACTACGGTTACCAAAGGGGAAAGGGCAGGGAGGGATAAATTAGGGGTTGGGGATTAACAAACACATGTTACTATATATAAAATAGATAAACAAGGTCCTACTGTATAGCACAGGGAACTATGTTCAATTTCTTGTAATAACATATAGTGAAAAAGAATCTGAAAAGAAAAAATATATATGTGTATGTATAACTGAATCACTTTGCTGTACACCTGAAACTAACACTGTACATCAACTACACTTCAATAAAAATATTTTTTAAAAGAGACACTGCTATCACCAAAAAGCATTATCCACAGTGCCTGCAGGATACCAAAGGTAACAGAGACATCAACTCTCTCTGAAACCATACAAGGAGGTATTATTGGGAAGAACCTAAACCACAGACAGAGAATTAAGTGCTTTTATCCAAATTTATCAGTCAGTGTAGGTTAGGTTATGCTGTGGTAACAAACAATCCCCAAAATCCCAGTGGCGTAAAACAGCAAAGAGAAGGAGACTGACTCTTGCTCGTGCTGCACATCCATCACGGCATGGCAGTGACTCTGCTTCATGTCACCTTCCTCTGTGGACTCTGTATTCCATCCCTAAGATAGCCCATAGAGGATGAAGGACCTGGTCCCCAGCGACATGCTGGTAAATGTTTAATAACAGTTCTCTGGGAGAAGAAAGTAAGGATACACGTTTATTACAAGTTTTGCTGATATAAAGAATGTATAGTGTGCAGTTTATATAAGATAATAAAATATGTAATACCCTTTATTGTAAATTCCATATAGCCCAATAATTCTCACAGAATGCTTTTATTGATTTTTATTGAAATACATCCACAGCCCACCTATAGTGGCAATTTCACTATGACTTGATATATTTTCTTACTATTCACAATGTATCAGCTACCAATGACACTTTTTACTTTGGTCTGCCTTTTTCCCATCACCTTCTCAAGTCTAGACGATCAACCAATGAATAAAGCCCTGATTTGTAGCATTTGCCAAATTTCTGTGGTATAAATACTCCCAGTATGATGTATTTCAAGCCAGCAAGGCCACTGAACGCAGAGCTGGATGTGTGACAGCACACCGTTATGTAGCATTTCCACCGTACAAAGGATGCAAATCAGCTCAAGCGCTTAGGTAAAGTAAAATGCAGCAAAATAATTAGGAAGTGATGAGTTTCAAGTATTCATTACCTTTGTTTTTAATAAAATGCATTTAACTGTAAGTTTACATAATTTAATCTTTAATGATGACTATATTTAAAACGGGCTCACCAAATTCCTGAACATTTAATCATCAGTTCTCACGGGCTGATAGGAGCCAGCTCCAGCTCATGTCTGCTACTCTCCAGCTGCTGGGAGTGCAGCCCTCAGCCCGCAGCTGTCATTTCCGCTCCAGGAATTGCTCTCAGCTGAACAGCTGCGTCTCATCCAAGCTCACATCCCCTTCCTGGGAGTAACTTACATCCAATGAGTGATTGACATGGGGGTATAAAGTGTCAGACCATTCCCCCAACTTGGGATATCTCTGAATGAATCCCCAGCTTCAGAGCTCTTTGCAGAGCCAAATTCTCCATGTGCCCAATCCTGCTTTCTTCCCTTCGCCCAAGAGCACGGCCTGGTAAACTTCAGGTACTCTAAACTCTATCTCAGAGTCTGCTTCCCAGGGAGCCCAGCCTTCGCTCTAGGGTCCAGGCTGAGGGAGCAGCACGACCTGGAACATTTTTGTTGGTCTTCATGGAAGAAAAGAGATATTTCTGAAGGGACTCACTTCTGCTCACAAGCCACTGGTCAGAGCTAATCACATGATCCTACCCAACTATCCTGTCATTCCCCAAAATGGGAGTTCCAGAACACTTGGCAAACAGCACTGGTGATTACCACTGCAGGCACATGACTAGAAAATTGCAGCTCTGAGATGGAACTCCAGGTTTCTCTGACCACAGAGAAACTATAGTCTTTCCTCCAGGCTGTTTGAGGATTGAATCTTCTTGCTAAGTCCTGAGACTGTGAAGATGAGTAATAATCATTCCCCACCCTGAAGCATCCACAACATGAAAGCTGATACATAGGCTTGTCAGGTCAGAAATCCACACATGGATGAATCTTAGTATCCCCAAGAGACCCCTAAGAGACCACAAGTCTAGGTCGGCAAGCACACTCCATCCTCCTACCTCACATACGTTGCAGACATCACTAATCGATCCTGACACTTCTTCCTGATAAGCTTGGATGTGCTGAGATCGCCAGTCATGGCTCCAAACAGGTGTTACCAATCAATCAGAGGACACGCATAATTTAAAACCATTTGCCACTCTGAAATCCTCCATTTTAAATATAAGGAAACAGAGGCCAGAGCAGAAAAGTTCATAAACCACACACATGGTCAGTCAGTCTGGCACTGTCACTGCAGCAAAGACATGTGTCCTGGGATGACAGAGGACAGTCTTCATAAGGCACCCAGAGAGCTCACTGCTAGGAGGTGGAAAGCCAGCCTCAGCCCAGAGCTTTCCCCAGTAATCTACCTTGCTTGGTTGATAATAACTAATAGCAAAAAACAATGATATTTGCCATTTTCAGGGCACATCCCATGTGTGGGGCCCAGTGGTAACTCCTTGTAATGCATTTATCATTTCCCATCCTTACACCATCCTCAGGTGGTTGTTAGCAATAGGTACCATGGGCTCTGTCCATTTCAAAGATACAGACACTGAGACTCAGGGAGCGACAGCACTAGGTATCTCCTGGAGCGGCAGGTTCTATGTCTTTTGATCCTCACAACAGCCCTACGAGTTGGGTAGTATCGCACCCCATTTGGCAGATAGAGAACTCAGGGCTCAGTGACACTGTGTCTGTGACCTAATGACACAGGTAGGATTGGGATCCAGATGGTCTGACTCTAACATCCAGCTCATGATGGTAAATGGTAAATAGAGAAGTTAGGATTTGAACCCCCTGTTAGTCTGCTGCCCTCAATCACCAAACTGTCCTGGCAGTGCCCACTGCCCACCTGAAGGTGATGCTAAGGAGAGACCTGCAGCTGGGTCTCCGATGCAGAGATCTTGCAGTCTGCAGAGCAGGGGAAGGCAAGAGAGCAGGATGGCCCACCCCAGGCAAGAGGCAACTGGCTAATGGGAAGCTGTGATCAGAGGGATGGAGTGTTCTGATATTGGCCAGATCTCATGTCCATCACCGGGATACACATCCCCAGGGCTGAGCGCAGTCGCTGGCACAGATTTAGGGACCCGCAAAATACTTGTTGAGTGATTGTTCCAGTTTACTTTTACTGCATGGAGAACCAGCTCTAAATGTAGTGGCTCAAAACAGGTCAGTGTGTTTAGCTCATGCATTCAGTAGGTTTGCTGGGCTGGCTCAGTGGAGCTGGATGGTCGAAGGTGGTTCACCCACGTGTTAGCAGGCTGGGTACCATCAGCTGGGTGGCTCAATTGTGTCCCCCGCAGTCTCTGCTCACCCAGCAGGCTAGCCCCAACTTCCCCACGTGGAGTCTGAGGGCAGCAGCAGGGGACTAACGTCTGCTGGTACTGCATTTGCTAACATCCCATTGGCCAAAGGCCATCACATAACCATGCTCAAATCTGAGATTTGAGAAGTAGACTTCACTTCTTAGTGGAAAAAGTGCTTTACAAAGGCATGGGTACAGGGATAGGAATAACTGGGGCCCGTTTTTGTCACAACCTCCCACAGGGATTGAGTAAACAAATCAATGAATAAATGGAAAGCTGAGAGGAACTAACAAAAAGGTTCTGTCCAGGTGGAGCCCCTGGACTCCGTCTGACCTCAGAACCTCTTTTATTTCTCTGTCCATGGCAAGGAGCAGGGGACAGAGAGCACACATGGCCCTCAGATGAGATGAAGTGGCTGGGGAGAGGCCAGCAGGAGCGAGGAGCTGAGCAGGTCCACGTGCTGGCCAAGCCTGGACTCTGGCGAACTTTCCTCCCGCAGGTCCCCAGCTAGCCCCAGGAAGGAGAGATGTGCTTGTGTGGTCGCCAGGTCCCTGGGCACCACCCTCCTCCCGCCCCCTCGCCCAAATCTGCATGCCTGCCTCTTGCCCCAGCCATCCCTCTGCCCACCTGAGCCACCTTCCACATCCCCCCATGCCCCTTGTGACACAGGGCGCTGGGGAGTGTAATTGCCATAGTGATTACTTACAGCCATTACATTAAGTTTTAAAGTGCTCCCTTCAAATTGAACAATGTTTTTTCAAAGTCAACAGCTGGTTCACAGCTTGAATGCAACCGTTAGGATAAATTAAATAAAAAGGGTAATAAAATCACAGTCTAAATTTAATTTCTGAAGAGTGCATAGGCTCAAAAAAAAAAAAAAGAGAGCATTTAAATAATGCCTTGAAAATACAGCCAGAAAAGCAGAAGTTAATTCACTCCCTGATTATGTCAGCTAATGGGCCCACAGGCACAATTAACCACATTATTGCCCTGGTGTGGACGAAGCCCCAAGCTCATTCCCAGGGTTCCGCTGTATAGTCCACAGGTCTGTGTGCAAAGGGGTTATCAGACAGGGGGCTGTATATGCACACAGGCTCAGAAAAGGGTCCTTGCCCCTGAAGCAAAGTAACAGCAGAGATAATGGACAAGGCAGGCTGCCATCCCAAAGCATCTTCCCATTACCTGCAGCTACCTGAGGTCACCTGCCATGACCTGCCGGTGCAACTACCTGCCGTTACCTGGAAGGATGGCTGGAGCATCTTCAAACTCGCTTGTATGCAAGTTGCAAAAAACAGCCACTAAAACCCTTTGCCTCTGAAGGGTAACAGAATATGCCACCCTAAAATATGCCACTTTGGCATAAAGATTCTTTCGAGCTGAAGGCAATTGGAAAAAAAAAAAAAGATACAAGAAAAGCTCTCCAACCTCACTTTGTTTGCCTAAAAGCGTAACCTAAATTTTTAAAGATGTCCCTCCTCTCTCTCAGGATGGACAGAAGTTAATCACTGGAGACCACTCTAGACTCTCACCAGCGTAGAGATGGCATCAGAGGAATTGACATAATAAATTGTACTCAGTGGCTCTCATCTTCCATTAGTTTCCCCATTTAGTTATCTTCCCATAATATGCTGCCCTAGAAACTCAAAGTCCTTTTCCTTTTCATGACACTTCTCTAACACTATACCGTGCCTTTTTAAGGTGCTAAGTATGCCCGAGTTCTAACCACCCCCTTGAGTTACTCAGCCCTGGATACTCCCACGTGTATGCTAGATGCACACATCAATGAACTTCTGTTTGTTTTTTACTTGTGAATCTGGCTCTTGTGGGTCTAATTCACACCCAGTGAATCTAAGATGGGTGGAGGGAGAAAGCATTTTCTTCCTCCCCTACACCTCAAGGCAACTTGCTGTGTGACCCACATAAAAAGACCAGTCCAGCACTTCCTCCAGGACTGAACCCTACATTCCAAATTTGGAGTCAGTCTGGACTTGAATCACACCTCTGCCACCTATTTGCCATGTGACCTGGGGCTCATTTCTCAAAGCCTCAAGTTCCTCCTCTGTAAAAAGGAAACTCATTCTTTCACAGAGTCAATAAATACGTACTGAGCAACTAGTCTGAGCTGGGCCCGTTCACAGGTACCCAGGACACAGCAGTGAACCAGTCAAACAGAAATCTCTGCCTGAAGGAACAGACAATGAACACAATCAGGAAGCAGTAGGTATAGACTGGGAGAAGGTAATTCGTGTTTTGAGGAAAATAAGGTAGGGGAAGGAGGGGGTTGTAATTTTAAATAAGGTGTTTAGGGAAGGCTCCACTGAGAAGGGGCTATTGGAGTAGAGCCCGAAGGAGAGTAGGGAGCCAGCCACACGGATATCAGGTGAAGAGCATCCAGCCAGAGAGACAAGACATGCAAAGTCCCTGAGGCAGGAAGGAGGCCGATGTGTCCAGAGATGAAGTCAGAGTGGGAATAAAAAGATCCAATTTGAAGAGCTAATCCATTCATTCAACCGGTATTTCCTGAGTAATTAATACACACACCAGACAGGTTTGCTGTGAGAATTAAATCAGATAAAGTGAGGGCAGTTCCTGGCACCCACTAAGCTCTCCATACCTGTGCACCACCATCACTGCAGAGAAGTGGACTCCCCTGCATCCTGGGCAGGTGGGGGTGGACACACTGCTCCACAGAGCCTGGGTCCCAGCTCTGCTTTCTGCCCCCAGAGAAGGATGCAACCACACTACCGGTGAGCCTGGTGCCAAAACCACTGAAGCCCTTTAACGGAGTGTCCAGGTGGCTGGGGGTTTCTCCCCGGCTGTCGGTCCAAGCATGGAAGGTCTGCATCACAGAAAGTATTCTGCTGCCCTCTCAGCCTTCGCGTGCACAGGCAGTGGTCTCTACCGCCAAATCTGTAGTCCACCCGCAATGCTGCAATTATTTACTCTTCCTTTCCTTGTTACTACCCAGCCTGGGCACCCTGTTCCAGTCACTACCTGAGTTGGCCACCAGGGGGCTCTCAATGCTCCTTTCCCCTCCTCCCATTAATGGATCAAAGTCCCACATCCCACCAACACACACACACGCCTCCTCCTCCATCTTCATCTCCATTCTTACTCTTGAAAAGTCTTGGCCCCAGGGCTGGCATGTAAGAGGTAACCTGGGGTCTCCTCTGGCTTTTGAAGGATGTCCACCCTGGGAGGGTCTACTGGGTCATACAGACCAATTTTTCAGTCTTCCTTTTTGGGGCTTCCTTTTTCCACTACTATGCCCTAATGTGGTCCCTCCTCACCTTAAAGAAAGGGCAGCTGATTCGTCCTACTTTTAAGATGGAGATGGAGTAGGTGAGACTCCTCCCAGGGTCCCACACCCCCCTTAGGCTGCGGCATAGTAAAGATTATCCAGGGAAGCTTCCCAAACACTTTGGTGCATATGAACCACCTGGGTGTCTTGTGAAACTGCAGACTCTGACCCAGGAGTTCCGGGGAGGGGCCTGAGGGTCAGCATTTCTAACCAGCTCCTGGATGCGCTGATGCAGCTGGTCCAAGACCACACTGAGTGGAAAGGCTGGGGGCTTACGTGCAACTTTCATCCTCGTAACTGCCGCAGCATCCCTGTACTCTCTGTCTCTCTCTGGACAGAAAGCATCATTTATTTAAAATACATATATATTTGAAATAACTCAAGTATCCATGTCTAGGAGACCAGTTAACCAAACCTTAGCATAGCATACAACGGGTGGAGTACCATGAATGCTTACAACATCCAGCTCTCCGAGAGGGGAAGCCCTGATTGGTAGAGTTTGCCCACTTGTGTTGTGCAAACGCTTCCTCCAGGGCCAGTTTCAAGCTACCAACATGGCGTCAACCAGCTCACAAATTTCTGACAGTTTAGCAGTCAGTTCTTTTGATTCCAGCACACCCTGCTATGCAGCTGTAAAATATATATATGTTTATAATAGCAAGGAAGCTCTCTCTGTATGATACGGAATGAGCTCCAGAATACATCGGTAAGTGGAAAAAAGCAAGAGACAGAACAGTATATATAGTTTGCTACCTTTTGTGTAATAAAGGAGGGAGGTACAAATACACACACACACACATACCCACAGTTGCTTGCGTTTGCATAAAGAAGTTCTAGAAAAAGACACAAAAGTAACAAATGTGCTAAGGAGAGACAGAGAATACAATGCACAGAGACCAGAGAAAGAGTGATTTTTTTGTAAATATCTTTTTATATTACTTCGATTTTTGAACTATGTAAACACAACACAGCATCTATTCAAAAACTTAAAGTAAGAAAGAAAACGTATAGAGAAGGCAAGCAAGTGATTGTGACATTCTTATTGGGGTCATGGGTATGAACTGTTCCATAACTCCTGAAGTATATGTCCCATTTCTTTAGGTTTCTACATCAAGTCATACCCCCATTAGACAGTAAATTCAATAGTAATCAATTGCCGGAGTCTTCTCCCTTCTGTGGATCATACAAGGATCCCAGGGTTTGGTCCAAAATAATTAGAAACGATTCAGTTTTCAGCTCTTGAGATCATCATTCTCACAGTTGCTGCTTGTGACTGTAGAGCAGAGGAACCAAGAATTGACGCTACAGCTTACTGCCTATATTTCAATCCCAGCTCTCCCCTTCACTGGCTGTGTGACCTTGGGCAAGTGGCTAAACCTCTCTGTGACTCAGCGTCCTCATCTGTAAAGTGGGAGTCATAATGAGACCTATGACTTAGTGTATTAAATACAATGAGACCAGTGCCTGGCACTAGTGAGCATTTGATAACTGTTTGCTACTGACACTGTCACCATCACGCACAATGTCCCATCAATAACTGCCCTTTGGGGTGGGTGACAGATATCCATCAAGGGTCCTCTCCACTGATGCAGGCCTGTTTCAGGCACCATGGACCACACTTCCCAAGGCTACAGAACTGACAGACCAGCATCCACAGCCCTCACGGAGTCACCCCACCGAGGACCTGCCAGTTCGAGGGCCCTGAGCAGGGGGACTCACCCACATGGCCACCACCTTCAGAAATTCAGCATCTCCTCACCCAATCCCAGAAGCTAAAAAACCTCTTTCCCCTCCAAGCACCAGACCCTTGCAGCTCTGCCTTCCGGATGAGTCAGCTAAATTCCCCTCCAGGGAGTTTCAAACACCCAGCATTCTCATCACCCACATCACAGTCTCCTGAAGTACCTGCTAAAAATGCAGAGTCCGGGGCCCACCTCAGAGCTGCTAGCACCCTGCACTCAGCACTTCCGCTCTCAGGGCTGTGACATCTCTGAATGTGCAGCAGGCCCTGGGGAAACGGGAGGAAAGATCCCTTTCATTCCTTTCTGATGAGCCTCAAGCAATGAGAAGAAAAGGGAAAATAGATTCCCAATTAATTTTTCAATAATTCACACTCCTCGCTCGGCATAACTGAGCCAGCTTGAATTTTGCTGAAGTAAATCATTCCTCGACGTTGGTACTTTAACTGCTTTTAATATCAAATGATTAGAACCAACATCAGCCCTTCATCACAAATTTGGGAGGCCAGTAGTAGGGTACAAACTTTGTTTCTTTGTATGTTTTTATTTGTTTGTATTGAAGTATACTCTCTTTACAATGTTGTGTTAATTTCTGGTGTACAGCATAGTGATTCAGTTACGTGTGTGTGTGTGTGTGTGTGTGTGTGTGTGTGTATTCCTTTTCGTTATAGGATATTACAAGCTGTTGAGTATAGTTCCCTGGGCTATACAGTACGTCCTTGTTGTTTATCTAAGGTGTCAACTTTTTATCCCTCAGCAAACTTTCTGCCCACCAAACCCTGTCCAGAACCCTGAAACAGTGAGTCATATTTCATGCAAATTTTCATTATGTGACTTGGAAATCAGGCGATTTAAAAATATTAATAAAGACTCGCCGTATGCTAAGATTTTGAAATAATGCAGATCTTGCTTTACATTCATCCCTGTGGGAAATTCAGTCTTGAATAATGCATGGCTTCAGGAATGAATCTCTTGCATAAATCTGATGCAAGTCTATCTGCTTGGATGGGGGGGTGAACCCCACCACTTAACCCTTTCTTTCCCTCCCCTTTGTCTCCCATGGGAAGCTGGGGCCTGGGCACTGCTAGGGTGTCCATTCAGCTTTTGAGCTAAGATGTCCTGAACCAGTCACTCTGCTGAGACCTGTGCTCTCATTCACTCAGTCTAGACCATTTAAGCCCCCTACTGTGTGCCCATCCAGCAATGTGGGCGCATCATCTTTGTGGAGCTGACACTCTGGACCAGCCCTCCCAACAGCCTGGGATACCAGCATTATTATTATTGCTCCCGGTTCAAGATGAGGAAACTAAGGCTCTGCCTGAGGTCACCCAACAAGTAAGTTGTGCAGAAGCCATATATGAACGCAGGTTGTCTGATTCCAAAATAATCATTCCGTCTGCTGGTTGAGGAGGAGAGTATTTGGGAATCCCAGATCCTGGCCAAACCCCATCGCATCTCAACTACGAGTCTGCAGGGGAGGTCATGGGTCCTGTGGTCAGACTTCTGTGGTCAGCGCTGGAGAGGGGAGCAATGCCTGTGTGACATGGCCACCCCACTGCAAGGGAGGTCGGGAAGGCATTTAGTGAGTACCCTGTTGGCCCCTCCCATCTCATACATATGTAGATATAGATATAAAAAGATACAGCTACATGTGGGATTTCTGTTATCAGAAGAAGGAGTGGATGTTGGGGAGGCAACCCACAATGTCTCCTGTGAAAGGAAGCTTCAGGAACAGTCTGGAAGAATGAAAGGGAAGTTCCAGTTGGACAAAGGCAGGGAAAAAGGCAAAAGGCTCAGCATAGTTAAACATTCAGAGGCAGGAGAAGTCAGTTATCAACTTGGAGACCCAGATACGGAAGAGGGGGCCTGGGGACAGAGAACCAGCCTGAAGACAAGGCTGGGGCAGCCACGGTGAGGAGACGTCCCCAGACTCTCCCACCCCCGGCAGGTGGGGCCCTGGGCGGGAAGGGAAAGGGGCCTGTGCTCCTCTTCACACCTGCCTGGATTCACACAGGGACAGGCTATCCCCATGTGGGTGTGTTTTGAGCTTCTCTGAGTCAAGCTTCCTCTTCATAAGAGCATGGTATTTTCTCCCTCAGAAAGTCTAGATTCTATGAAATGTTACCTTTCACTTTGCTTCTATAAAACAGACCCAAAGGCTCTCGTTCCTCTCGCTCTGAATTCTGCATCTATTCAGAGCCCAGTAAGCTCCCATGGATAAAGAAAGACGGCAGGCATCCCCCCTTTCATGGCTGGTATGCGACAGGTGCTGAGCTAATGATCAGCTAACCTGGGGGTCCCCAGGCCCATCTGCCTGATCAGCAGCAGTGACTTGGGTTTACCTGGTTTGACAAGAACGTTTTGCCTCAAGAGTCTTGTTTTTCCATCAGCGGTATTTATGGATTCTCCTAAGGTCCTCACATATACTCACAAAAAATCTGAGCCCACCAGAAGGAGCTGCTGCCCCACCAGGCACCAATGTCCCCACCACTCCAGACCTCCAGGCGTCACTGCTGTGTGCACTGTGACAGAGAGGGAGAAGCCATGGAGGAAAATAGATTTTTTTTTTAATTCACTGTTACAGCAGCCTCCTGTCCAAGCCACTTGGGCCTAGTGTGTTCCAGAAGAAAAGAGTTCTTTCTGTTTTCAGTTACAGCCATCTCCAACCCTGCACAGAGACAGGCTCCCGCGGGGTAGAGCCACCAAAAAGATCTGAGTGGCCTCCTTCGCTCCCGCCGTAGACACTTTCTTGACTACGGTAGATCCTGGGGAATCTCTGTACAGCTCCCAGTGAATTCCCCTTCCCGAGAGCTCCCGAAGGGCGGGGCCCTGGCAAGGGCGTGTGTACCGTGTGACCCCGCCCCCGGCCACGGCCAGGGGGCCGCTGCACGTGCAGCTGACCCGCGCTGGGCCAATCAGATGTACCCCGCACAAGAATTGGATGCTGGGGCCGAGAGACATGGGGTCTACTTCTGGGAGGGCTGGAACTTGTAACTACGGCCCCCACGTGAACCACAAATCCGAGAAACCGCATCAGTGCACCGGCACAGAGAGAAACAGAGATGAGAGGCGGATTGACGCAGGTCCACTTCCCAGCTCCAGGCCTTTCCTGCCCTTTCCATGAGGGCAGGATTTCCACGAGGCCTCCGTATCCTCTACGCTCACCAGGGCTCTTGGGTGCCTGCAACAGGCTCCACTCTAGCTGGCTGGGGGAATAAAGGCATTTATCAGGCAACAGTCACTGAGTCTCCAGAAGAGCTGGAGGAGAATTGAGCTTGGAGCCCACAGAGCCAGGAAGAGTCCCCAGAAGCCCCTGCAAGGATACGACAGCAAAGACCCTGCAGCGCCCCCTCCCGCTTCGGGGCTGGGCCCGCGGCACTCCTGCCAGGAACCTTCCTACCCCTGTCCCGAGAGTGGGGTCTGCACCTCAGTTGCAGGGGGTGGGGGGCTGCCAGGAAGCACCCCTGGCTTCTGTCTTCAGGAGGCAGAGCTACGAAGGAAGACAGTTTCCCAAAGGTGATCAAAAGAAATCACAGAGCAAGACAGGTGTCTGCTACATCATTGTAGTAATATCTTTTTTTTTTTTTTTTCTTTTGGCTCCTGTTGGTGGCTTCTACAAGGTCATGATGACACTCTGGACTCAGGATCCTGGACCCCTTTTACCACTGGAGCAATTGGGACTAGTCTGGCTTCTTTCCAGAGTCAGGAGGGGTGAGGCAAGCGTAGAGTTCAGGATAAAAGTTAAGGAGGCGCTCACTCTCAGGCATGTGGAAGGGCAGGGCTGGCACCTGGGCATGAAGGTCTCCTTAAATTGGGTGTCATGGGTACCTCCTTTGCCACCCTAGTCTAGGCCCTGCTTCTTGTTCAGCCTGAGAGATTTGCTCTCCAGATGTCTCTCTATCTTCCTGTAAACACAGATGGGTGCCCCGCCTACACCAGCATTCCTGGCACATTTCGACATGTCTGAATCCACTTAGAATCCACCAGAACCACTGACACATTTGTTTGGTGGACCGATTAATTAACCATGACAACCAAAAAACACCACACACTGACCTTGTGCCAAACACTTGGGTATTTAACCAGCACCACAGTTCTATGAGGCCGTCCCTGTGAATGTCCACACTTTACAAATTCTGAGGCTCAGAAAGGTAAAGGGACTTGCCTGAGGTCACACAGCTATGAAGCAGCAGAACAGGAACTGGACCCAAATCTCTGCACTGCCTCTTCCAAGCCCCCTTACAGCAGTGGCCTGGCTGTAAGAGCCACAGAACAGTGGAAATGATCATTTTTAACTCACTCAAGGTGTTTAGAATGGCCCTGGGACTACTGAGTCATCAGCCCCTAAATCCATTAGTCATCACTATAATTAGCAGCATGAATCTGGGTGCTAGTACGATTACTATTGCCATGACCATGACTATGGAGCAGTCACTTTGTGTTGGATTAGGTGAGTGATCGCATGTAACCCTCACTATAAGCAGAAGAGGTGTTATTATCCCAATTTTACAGCTGGGGAAACTGAGGCACAAAAAAGTCAAGTTAGTTGCCCACAATCACACAGCTGGGAAGTCATACATCAGAGCACGATGAGGGTGGAGGGACAGGGGCCTGGGTGAGGGTGCAGACAGCCAAGAAAAGCCCGTGAAGCATGCCAATTCTGCAACCAGAGACCCTTCAAATGGATTGAAATCTCCTTTTGACTGGTCTTTTGGAGCCAAAATAAGGCCCCCAGGTACCTCTTCCTTCTCATTTCACCTCATTAAAAGATCATTTTCCTCAGAATCCCCACACTGTCTCCAAAAGACAACAGCCTTCCAGAGGCATAACCTTGGTGATGGGAACCAGATTTCTCCTACCTTCTGCTTTCAGCCAAGCGACATTAAATTAAGGCTTATAAAACTCACCTAATGTGATAGTAATTGTATCACCCTCTGGGGCTAGGAAGCATTAATGTCCAGTAGCAAGTTGGTCAGACAGGCATGAAGAGGCCTGGAGAAGGATGGGAGAGAGGGAAGCGTCCTATCTGGCTATCTGGGGACCCCGAGGCAAAGCCAACAAGAATCTTTGGGTTAGACTGGGCTGGGGGACAGCAGGAGGAAAAGCTGGAGCCAGGACATGTCCTGATATCAGGCGAGCGCACAAACTTTACAAGATGCTATTCTGTTCAAAGCAACTGTTTAGCCAGGGATAATGATTAATATGGCATCAATGGGGTTCTTCTAGTAACTGGTGACGGTAATGATGGTGAGCACGAATCACAGTCCCCTTCTTAGTCATGCTCACACCTTGGCATTTAACACAAGCTTAAAATACAGGGGAGATTCGTAAAGTACCTGTGACTTGTACTGAGTTGTTTTGGTGGTGATGAAAATATGGGTGATGGCGGCAATGAAAGCAGTGGTGGTAGAGATAGAGGTGGTGGTGACAGTAGTGATGTGGCGACAAGGATAGTCAAGTGCTGGTGACAGTGGAGGATTGTGATAATGGCAACTAGGCTCACAGCATTGTGATGGTGATGGGGGCAGTGTTGGAGGGATGGATAACGGTGACAGGAATGGTAATGACAGTGTCATACTGATGGCAGACATGGTGGTGCTGATAGTTTGGTGATGTGGCAGTGGTTTGGTGATGGTGATATACGGTGATGGTAGTGATATCATGGGTGATGGGCATCGCTATGGTCACAATGTCACAAGGACAGTAGGCCAGTGATGTGAATGGTAGAGCCTGGTGAACGGGGCTGGTTATACTAGGATGGTGGTGGTGTTGGAGGTGGTGACAATCGTCAGTGACAGAAGATAAAGGAGGATGGAGAAGAGGAAAGAAGAATCCCAGAGCATCAATATCATCAGCCTCGTTGACAGGAGCTTGGTTCCATTCCCTTTGGTGACTGGAGGTCAAAAAGCTCATTGTCCTCCAGGATAGGGACCCCTCCCCCACCCCACACTACCACTTCAGCTGGAACGCACAACCATGACATCTGCCCTGGAATTCCCTTCCTAGGGGTAAGACTGATCCACATTAGGTTTCATAAATGCACAGATGTCCTTCCTCCCTCCATTTCCATGCCATCTTCACCCCTGCCTGGACCTCCTAATGGGCCTCCCTGCTTCCTCCCAACCCCTCATCATCCTTTCTCCCCACAGCAACCAGAACCACTACTGCAAAATGCAACTCAAATCTAGTTACTTATCTGCTCAACATCCTCCAGTGGCTGCCCATTGTTCTTAGTCTGTTATCCAGATTTCTTGTCACAACCTCGTCTCATGTTCATCTCTTGCTCATTTTTTGTCATTCCTTCAGCAAGCCAAGCCTGTTCCCACCTCAGGCCATTTGCACTTGCTACCCCCCCTGCCTGGATCATTCTTCCCCTGGAATATCCACGTCCCCAGCTATCAGAAAGCAGAGCGTTCCTACGAAAGCTTCCGTAAGCCGAAATGGCATAAAGCAAAGAAGCACTTACCTTAGGATATGGTGATAAAGCACAGATACTCGCAGACACAGTTCGAAGCTGTGGCGGCTGGACGCCGAGGTGCGGAGTGTGGTTCCCGGGGAAGGAGCGTGGCGGTGCCGCTCTGGCTGCTGGGGCCGCTCCACGCCTCTGTAACAGCTCAGCTCGTTGCAAAACAAATGTTGAATAACACTTTCATTTTTCGCCTTTTTTTTTTTTTCAGTAAAAGTAAATCCTCTTCGGACTTCTGTCCATTAGTAAAAACAGGTACTAACGTCGGTCCTTCGTAGAAGTGAAGTGGCGTAAAGCAAACTTCTGGAAAGTAGGAGCGTAAAAGTGCCGTAAAGCAAACTTCAAATTCCACCTGCTCGGGGGTGCCCTCCTTAACTCCCGTTTCTAAAAATGTCTTTCACTTCAAAGCACCATCACAATCTGAAAGTATCCAATGTATTTGTGTATCTACTTGCTTGTCATCTTTATTCCTCCAGGGGCATGCCGGCTCCAGGAATGCAGGGCCATGGTTGTCTTTTCTACCCTCCAACACGGCGCTGGACATATTTTATTTACAGGACTGGGGAAAATCTGGAAATATAGGTGGAAGGCATGTTGGTGAGTAGGGGGCTTCCATCCTCACCACCAACCATCTTTCATCTGCAACAAAACTTCGAGAAGCATCCCCCTTAGGATGACAGATGGTCCCAATTCATCCAGGACTGTCCCGGGTTTAGCACTGAAAGTCCAGCATCTATCTTGGGATAGACCTCAGTCCCAGGAAAACCAAAACAGATGGTCACGCTAAGCACAGGATAGCAGTTAGGAGCCCAGATGCTGAAGCCAGGCCACGGCATCCACTGAATCCCAGCTCTGCCACTCACCAGGTCACACCAGCTATGGGACTTTGAGCGATTTACTTAGTGCTCTGTGCCTCAGTTTCCCCATTTGTAAAATGGGGATAATAATAGTTCCGACTGTATAGGGTGGCGGTGGGGATTTAATTGAGTTAACATTTGCAAAGCACTATGTAAAGCAGTACATAAAGGACAGTATGCCTGTCGTGTAGCAAATGTCCTGTTGAATAAATAACCCACCTTTCCCCTCACCTCAAG
This sequence comes from Camelus ferus, assembly GCF_009834535.1. Taxonomy (NCBI): domain Eukaryota; kingdom Metazoa; phylum Chordata; class Mammalia; order Artiodactyla; family Camelidae; genus Camelus; species Camelus ferus. The sequence continues at coordinate 20,198,104 of NC_045713.1, read as the reverse complement.
GGAAACACCAATTGAATAACCACAGTCATGAGCTTGTAGCGAGTACTCTCTCTCTGAGTGATAGCCCCAAGGTAGCACTTACTGTCTCTTGCTGGTCCTGCGAAGCAGCTTGTTCAAATGCCAACCTCCACGTGTCACCTTAGCTGGCGGAAAGTTGTTCCACTTGGTGATAGCCCAGAAATGATGATGCTTTGCTGTTCTACTTGGAAGTCAGGCCGGGGCTATTTATCAGTTTGGGCTCCTGCCGGTCTCGGCAGAGCTGATGAAGAAGAGAAAAATCCAGGGCCGGGAGCAGGTGGATTGAAGCACAGACGTTTTTCTGTGCGGCCTTCTAGCCAAATGAAGCATGAAATGTACCAGGCCTTTTCTGCTCTGGGCCCGCCCACCCGGCTGATGGCTCCTTCAAAGGGTCTCAAGGTCAACCCCAGCCCAATTCTAAAGGCTTTCTCCCAACCAGAGACTCTGGACCCCTTCCCTCCTTATTTAAGGAGAAGATACGAGTTTGGTCCTTTCTGACTAAAAGTCAGCATCATAGAAGGGTGTTCACAACCTGGCTGCATATTAAAATGACCTGGGAGAGTTTTAGAAAATACCTATGCCCTGATCTCACCCCGTACAAAGGAATCAGGACTTCTTAAGGTAGGAACCTGGCATTGGACATTTTTCAAAACTCCTTCGATGAATGGGGGAGGGAGATAGCTCAGTGGTAGAGCGCATGCTGAGCATGCACAAGTAGAGCTTAGCGTGCACAAGGTCCTGGGTTCAATCCCCAGTACCTCCATTAAAAAAAAAAGTTGAGAGTGCCTGTTTCCCCACATTACTACACGTTCTTGATATTACCAAACTTGAAAAATACCTTATTTTTAAAAATACATAAATAAAATAAAACTCCCTAGATGATTCAAATGTGCAGTAAATTTGATGCCCAGATGCATATTTTTAATTCAGATTGAATTAATATGTACTGAGTCCCTTCCCAGACTAGCTGTTTATCGTCTTCACCCTCACAAATAACCTGGTAAATAATCCTGGTATTACAATAAACCAAGGCTCAAAGAGAAGTGAGTTGCCCAAAGCCCACAGCTAAAAATGGCAGCAAAGGTCTTGACACCCCATCTTCAGGTTCCAGGCCCCATCGCTACCATTCCAGAAGCTACTGTCCCTCTAATGTAGCTTCTGGTGCCTGGATTACGGGGCCTGGCTGACAATGTTCATTTCACTGTCCCTGGCTTCCACATTCTGCCTTTCCCTTTCCTTTCGTAGTGTAATGAGTAAGGGCTCATGTTCCCACAGCACAGAAAGCTAGAATCTGATGGCGGGTCTTTTCAGCAAAGTAAGGGTTTATTTGCAGGGCACCAAGCAAGGAAAATGTGCAGCTCATGCTCAGAAGACCCAAACTCCCCAATGGCTTTCAGGCAAGGGTTTTTAAAGACAGTTAAGGAAGAGGGTCTTAGGTTGCGTGATCCACTCATGGGCCTTCTTCTAATTGGCTGATGCTGAGGTAACAGGGTGATGTTTTGGGATCTCCATCATCAACCTTTTGGTTCCAACCAGTCTGGGATTCACCTGCTTGTGGTCAGCCTGGAGTCACTACCCTCCACCAGGTGGGAGTCTTAATTTCTGTAGAATAACTCAAAAGATATGCATCATATTATTATGTACAGCCCTTCAGGAGGACTAGGAGTCCTGTGACTCTATTGTCCTAATCATTAACTGCTTGAGTCTGTTCTTTGGTGCTCAGGGAAGGCCTAGGATACTAAAGCCTTTTTCTACAAACAAGGAATGGGAGACATGAAGAGCAGCCCCACAGGGTCCTGCTTTGTTTCAATCCCGAGGGGAACAGGTACCAGAGAAGAAAGGGAATAAAGTTTTGGATAGAGAAGTTAATCATAAACTCATAGAGGAACTCAGTTGCATGGGGACTCAGTTTCAATGGGAGGCTGGGTACCACTGTGCTTAGGAGCCAGGAAGCCTGGGAGTGACCTTCAGTCCAGCCACTGTGCATCTCTGCTAATAACGTCTCCTTCTGAGGTTTAAATAACATTAATGCATGAAAGAGCCGAGGCAGAGCCCTGCCTAGAAGTCAGCAAATCCCATTTCCCATTTCCCACGGGTGCAGAAATAGACTACATCTCCCAGCCTTCCTTGCAGTCAGGTGTGATCATATGACTGAGCTCTGGCCAATGAAAGCAAGCAGAAGTGATGTCATTACTTCCAGGCCCCACCCATCACAACCTCCCAAGTCAGCATACCTGCTTCCCCAGCCTGCTGATTGGAAGGAATGGAGCCAGCTTCCCCATCTGTAAAATGGGGAGGATGAGGGTCTCAGTATGTACTTCAGAGGGCTGCCATGAGGACTGGTGGAGTTAATACATGTAAAGCATTTGGAATGACGCACAGCACATGGTGAACACTGTACACTATTACTATTATTCTCTACCCCTGAGGGATGAGGCAGGCGTAGACACTCCCTCCCACCCCTCCCCCCTCACATATATCACCCCTCCAAGGTCAGGGGTAGGTCTGCTTGTGGCCGGACTTGGCTTTACAGGAGTGGGCAGTGGTTAGGAGCTTAGGTAGGCAGACTTGGGCCCAAACTCTTGTGACCCTGAGCAAATTAACCTTTTTTGTTGTTGTTGTTCTTTAAAAAAGAAGATATTCTGGGGTGCTGCTCCCTTCCCCCATGTCATGAGGAGCCCTCCTGCCTGGGAGCTTGTTCTCCAAAGGGTGCTGGGTCCAAAGTGGAAACAGTCAAGTGCTCCTACCCCACTGGCCTGTTTATAGGGTCCTCATGGCAGGGAGGAAAGCCATGCTCCACTTCCTTTCCCCTCCCTCTGGATTTGTTACTATTCTGCACTCTTAACACCTGCCAATAAAGACTGTCCACACTGAAAAAATAAAAATAAATAAAAAAGAAGATGATAGACCCTACCCAGTAACCCTGTGAGAATGAACTGAGATGATTCCCTAAAGGTGTGCCTCGCAAGGAAGGGTCCCCAGACCAGAAGCATCAGCATCGCCAGGGAACGTGTTAGACGAATTCCTGGGCCCCACTCTAGACCTGCTGAATCCGAAACTCTATGGCTGTGTTTTCACAGGCTTTCCAGATGATTCTGATGCACATTCAAGTTTGAGAATACAGAAGGCTGAAATGAAGGGCTCACTTCCATGCCCATTATGTGAGAAAGCCCTCCGAAGAATGGGATTTTCGTCTCTAGGGGCAAACAACTGGACCCTGGAGAAGGGTGACAGCGACCTTGCATCTCATCCACAAATTGGGTTGCTCAAGAAATAAATCCTTTTTTTTTTAACTTTCTGTAACCCACTGGATCTCTGACTCCTGCCCTCCTTGTTGCTCCATTTAACAGCATAAGAGTGAACATCAGTCCTTCCTGACTGTCCCACTCCCTTCTGGGGCGGGGTTCCAGCTCTCAGGCTCCACACGGTGCCATGATGTTACAGTCAGTTTCTGCGGGCTGTGGGTCACTGTCCACACGGGTTACCACAGAGATTTGCTTCCTTCCTGTCTGCACGACCCCTTCAGAAGCAGAAGCTCTCTGTTGCTTTCAAAACATGCTTTGGATCCCCAGAAACTTCGCTCAAGCTGTCTCTGGCACCATCATCCGGAGCTGGAGAATTCAGATGTCCACAGGGGTCAGACTAGGGTGGGAAAGGAGCCAAGTGCAAAGTAGCAAGTTCATGTCAGGCCCACACGGATAAGGGTGGGGCAGCCTCATGGGAGCACAGGGCCAGATCTCTTTTGCTAGACAAACTGCAAATCTGGACCTGAATTTTCAAGAGAATTTTTAAGTATCCAATCTCTCAAATGTTGACAAATAACTAAAAAAAAAAAAAAAAATTAAGACAATGCATTTAAAACCAAGCACAGTTGTGGGCAGGATTCAACCCAAGGCAGGGTTGAGTTGGGGTCTCTGGCCTTAGAGGCAGCCTCTTCTCTGGGACCTTGCCCAGGAAATGCCGAGGAGTAGAGCCCAGAGCCAACTGCTCAGGCCCCAGCCCTCCCCGTCTCATCCATCCCCTGCCCCAGCCAGGAATGTCTCTCTGCAGTCTGGGGAGGGGGTCCATTCTCCCCACTGCTATTCCAGGACTTTCCATGATGCCACAAATCCCCTGCAGCCTCTTAGTTCTTCTGAGAACACTCTTAAGTTCTGCTGAAAGAGAAGAAAAGCCAGGGAAGACTTATAGGCTATTTCTTCCTCTGCTTCTGTTACATCCCTCCCCTGAGGCAACAGCTGTCTGCTTTGATGAGAAGTGAAAATGGGAACTGGATGCAGGAGGAACAACGAAGGAGATAAAGTAATATATCAAAATATGATGCTGCTTTGGGTACAAAAGCAGATGGGAGGAGATGGCGCCAAGAGGAGTTAAGTCACTGGGACCCAACTGGGATTCAGGCCATTCCTCTCCGTGGGGCAAGGGGATGGGCTGGATTACTGGTTTAGATGGGGTAGTCAGGGAAGGCTTCTCCGAAGAGGTGACATTTGAGCTGAAATCTGACTGATAAAGGAGCCAGTATGGAACCAACCAGAGCGAAGTCCTTCCAAGAAGAGGGAACAGCAAATACAAAGACTCCAATGGAATTTAAAAGAGGACCAGCTCAGCAGTGAGGGAGGGCAGAAGAGCCAGACACGTGTACAGGACCCGAGTAGGCCGCAGAGGGTCGCTTGGATTTCCTTATAAGGCCCTTTTGGAGGGTGGTGAGACAGCAAAGGGCAGCATCTAATTGGCCTTTTTCTGAGTTCATTCTGGCTGCTGTTTGGAGAACAAACAGTAGGGGGCGCAAGAGTAGCAGCGGAGCCGGGTTAAAAGCTGCAGCCCTTGTTTGAGTAGGAGGGGAAGGTGGCCCCGGCCAGGACACTAACAGAGGATCTGGGGACTGGTGCTTGCATGCAAGGTGTATTTCAGAGGTGCTGCCTGTCAGACTCGCTGGTGTAGGACAAAGGAAGAAAACAATAATAACAATAATAAAAGAATAAAATAAATGAAGGAATCTGGATGACGCCTTCTTTTTTGTCCTGAGCATTGTTAAGTGTTGATTTGGGCCATTCAGTCATTTCTTTATTCAGCAACTTTAATGAACACCTACTGTGTGCCAGGCTGTGCACTATGCCCTGGAGATCTACAGGGTTGGTGTCCCCAAGGAGCCACCCTAAGTGACCTGGGTTTTCTGTGATCCCCTCCCTGCCGATTGCAGCGAGGGAGTGAGAAAAATGGCCATGTGTTCCCACAAGTGAAAATCCTCTCACTAAGTCACAAATATTTACTGAGCACCTACTATGTGCCAAGCACAGTTTAGCAGAGAACAAGACGAGCGAGGTCCCTGCCATCAGAAGGCTTCTATGAACAGACAGAAAATAAACACCAATTGACAGTGCATGTTTTGTGAGAAAGGTGTGAGTGCTAGGGAGAAAACCAAACCAGCGGACAGGGGAGAGGAAGGCTAGAGCTGCCGTGTTAACTAGTAGGTTCTGAGAAAGGACTTAGGGGCCCACAGGTGAAAGCAGTGAGCGTGGGAAATCAGAGATGGAGGAGGAGAGCTCCAGGCAGGAGAAGCCAGAGCCTCAGTGGCTCTGAGGACGGGGACTGTCCCCCCAACACACACACACACACTCATTCTAGAAGCAGCAAGGAGCTGGAGTGTCTGGAGCAGACCGAGTGAGACAGGCAGGACTAAGAGCACAGAGTAGGACCACATGGGCAGGGCCCTGTGGACCATGGTAAGGACTTCGGGCTTCACTCTGAGTGAAATGGGGACTTAGCCGAAGGTCCAACTCGCCGAGGTCCACTCCCTTCAGCTACTCTGCTTCCTCCCCCTTATACTCACCAACCTCCTTGAGTCCCAGGGAGGGCTAGACACAGCCCCCTACTCTCCCTGGCTTTTCTAGCTTAGCTGCCATCTCTGGGGCCAGCATCATATGTGATTTACAATCCCTCCTCCAGGGATGGTGTATCTGGGGGCATCTGTTCTGTTTTTATTGCTTCTGGCCAGGGCTTTGGTACTCCTTCACAGATCAAATCACTGCCCGCCTTTCCGCTAATTCAAACAGCTGGTTACCGCTCACCGATTCCTCCACTCTAATTGCCAAGGGAAGAATTATAAATAAATGTGTACAAGCAAACAGATGCTGTCATTTAAAACATCGATCCATCTAGCAAAAATGCCCCACTTAGGACTGAAGTGGCAGACTGCAGAGCATGTGTCTTGGTGGCATTTTTAATGAAATCAGAAAAACAATGGCGGAGCTCGCTAATGGATTCCCAAGGAGCAAACGGCCAAGGACGGAGGGAGGGAGGAGGAGGTATGGACCCACTTTGTGGCTGCAACAGGCGGGACCCAGAGCCACAGGGCTCCATGCTCTTCTGAACATGCTTCCCTTCTTTCCTCTTCCAACCTTCCCCTGCCTCTTTAACCTGTTGTGATATCAAGTCACATTCATTTGTTATTATTTGTGAGTCTCAGACACATCTGGTGGTCCTCAGTTTTGAGGTTTCTAGGACCCTCAGTCCAGGGTGAGGTATCATCCTCTTTGCTGTCCTGGGCAAACAGCTAGACCATCTCCCATCCTTTCTTGCAACCAGGTTTGTACTGAGAGGCCACTGGAACCAGAACAGAAGTGATTTTGGTCAGGTCTAGCCCATAAACATCTCCCACATGAGATCCATCACCATCTTTCCCATCCGTGGACTGAAGGGTGAGGACTCTGAGGGCCCTGCAGGGGGTAGAGCCTCGGCTGGAAGCAGTGGGTCCCTGAATGACAGCGTGGAGCAGAGCCTCCTGTCCATCTACACTGTGATGCAGTGAGAGGGAGAAATAAACTTGTGTCCAGCCAAAACTTGGGGGTAGTTTGTTACTGCAGGGATCCTACCCTGACTAATACACGAGTCTCAGAATTCATTCATTCACTTATTCATTCACTGAGCACAAATAAAAATAATATCTAAGTATCTCCTTCAGACATCAGAACAGTCTGGTGCAATGAATGGTGTGAGCTTACTTTTCTGATGGAGAAACCTATGGTTCAGAAAGGTTAAGTAACCTGCTAAAAGACACACAGCTGATAATAATCGTAACAACAGCGATCACTTAGGGAACACTTTGTATGTGCCAAACATTGTGCTAAATGCTTCATATGCAGTTTCTTCTCTGGTCCTCAGAAAAATTCTCATAGGTATTGTTATTATTCCTATTTTACAGATGAGGAAACTGAGGCTTAGAGAGATTAATCAACGTGCTTGAAGAAGAGAGGGAGGGAGAACAGAAGGAGGAAAAGAAGGAAGAAAGAAGGAAGGAATAAACAAAAGCAGTAGGATTCAAACTTTCTAGGCTGAACAAGCTAATACTGCCTGTTCTTGCAATCCCAAGAAGTTTCTAATACGCTAATCGCTTTGCATCTTAAAATACCAGCTTACCTCAAATCAGGCCAGCCCTAGAGAACTAGAAACACACACACACACTCCATAAAGGTTAAAACCATTACATCAAAATAAAACATATGGCCACCCAAATCTGCATTTATTACACCTAATTGGAAGAGACATAGTCAAGTACATGAATATTTTAGCAGTTTCCAACATGCAAATCACCGTGCCAAGACCCAATTACTCGTTAATCGGCACATGGCCGGCTGTTGGTGGTTGAGTTGGAACGGATAAGTTCCATCCTCTCCCTCCCAGCTGCGGTGTTTGGGTGGTCTCTCATTCGGAGTCAGTCTGCATTTGCTTCTGCCTCTAAAGAACACCCCATGAACAGAACGGCTTGAAAAGCTCCCTCTCACCAGGTTTATACCCTTGATTAGTGTCTGGGGAACACAGTGTGCAAAGGCAAGTTATTTGGCTTTAAAATCAAATAGAAAATTCAGATCTTTTCATGTCATCTCTGACTCATCAGCTTTAATGAAGAGCTTCTAGTGATTGTTGTTCAAGCCACAGGACACACAGGGAACAAATGGGAATTAACAGAGATTTATTTTCTGGCCAACTCCAGAATAAGGCCAGCGTTCCCATGCAGAGAGCAAGATGAGAACACAGTGGTGTTATTTTCCCAAATGCTACTCATCTGAGTCCTTGCCCTGATTTCCCCCATGTCTGAGTATCAACCAGCAAACGATTCACCTATTTTTCTTTGAACTAACTCACTTTTGGGGGAGTAAATTTTGCATCATTATGTAACTGAAAATCCAGTATCACTTGCCCTATGCAAGGTGTATGAGTTAGGAAAGGCTAGACGATGCAGCAGTAACAGCTGATCCCCAAAGTTCAAAGGTTTCCCACAACACATGGTATATCTCCCAGGTGGGCTGGCAGAGGGTCCACTTCATTCAGTCAGTGAGTCTCAGGCAGAGGGAAGGAATGTCATCTTAGAAAAGGCAATGCAAGAACAGGAGGGTTGTTCATGGGCTTTTAAATCTTTCAGGCACAATCCGTTGGCCATGGATAATCACGTGGCTCTGCCTAAGTGCAGGGGACTGAGACACGTTGGGGGGCTGTGTGTGCATCCTGGTTAAGTAGTGAGTGTGCTGCAAAGGGTAACCGCCAAAGTTAAATAAACAAACAAATAACAATATGACTAAATTCTACCCATAAGGCTGTGCTGTAAGGATGGTCCAAATCAGAACATTAAAAAAGGAAAGAGATTAGCAAGTGTTAGAAATGCATTCAAGGCACCTGTAGCACCCAACTGAGACCATCTCCTCGACTCCAACAAAAGAACTAGGAGAGCACTGGGGAGGCAATAACTGCCTCCCAAGGTGGCTCAGTGTAATTTAATGCATGTCCCTGTATCAGCTAAAACCATCTTTAAGAAAAACCATGGAAAGAGTTTCTTTGAAGCAAAACAGAAACCAGACAGGGATGAACGATGTTTTAAATGCAGTAAGAATCCTTGGGTGTGCACAGCATCGCTGATGTGACAGATGGTATTTTCTACAGATGACAATACCAGTATATCCCATCACACAACTCTTATGAGGTGACAATGGCTGACCTCCAGCCAGGAGGTGGGGAATCTGCGTTCTCTCCCCTTGATTCTGAGCGGGTCTGTGATTACGACAACAGTGAACTCCATGACTTCCGAGGCTATGCTCAAAAAGGTGATACACCCCAGCAGCAATGAGCACACCTAACACCCAGATCTTGGTTTCTAATACCATTCCCCAATAAAGGGAACCAGGGCTCCTTGAAGAAATGGCTGATTCTAGATAGAGGCAAGAAATAAATATGATCTAGTGCATGTCGCAGTGCCAAAAGGTAAGGAAGTGCATACACACAAACACACGCACACACACACACACAAACACACAGTGTGGGGAGTGAAAGGCACACAGGAGTCAGCCTGAAAGAGTTCCCAACAGCCAGAGCTGGAACAATTCAGATAACAACAAAAGAACATACTATCGGATTATATAACCCAGGGTACAAATAAATAAGCATGAGTTAATCCTGACAGAAATCAATGATTGCATACAGAAATAAGTGGGGGAGAACAGACAAATCTCCCACGCAGAAGACTTTTAAATAATGTGTGTCAGATATTCTGCCCTCAAGAAGGCAGAGTGTAACTCCTCACTCCTTGAGGGCTATGCATATTTAGTGACTTTTTTCTCAAAACTACAGTATGAAAAAGGGGGTGCGGATAATTTCACAGTGGAGAAAACTAACAATTACCACCTCAGCCACGTGATCAAGATTATCATCAACGGTAATCACTCACACAGCTGGTATGTACGCTGGGTATGATGTGGTAAGAAAGGCACTTCACCAATGTGGTTTTCTTCCCCCAAACCTGTAACCCCAGCCGAATCATGACAAAAACATCAGAGAGGTCCCCATGGAGGGGCATTCTACATACTGCCTCACCAGTACTCACTAGTGCTCAAAACTGTCAAGGCCATCAAACACAAGGAAAGTATGAGAAACTGTCACAGCTCCAGGGACTAAGAAAACTAAATCTAGGTATCCTAGATGGAATCCTCAGACAGAAAAGGGATATTCGGTAAAAACTAAGGAAGTCTGAGAAAAGTATGAGCTTAGTTATAAAAACGCATCAATATCAGTTCATTAATTGTGATAAATGTGCAACACTAACCTAAGAGAATAGGGGAAAGCGGGTGTGGGCTACATGGGAAACTTCCGTATTATCTTGGCAATTTTTCTGTAAATCTAGGACTATTGTAAAATTAAGGTTTAATTTTTTTTAAGTAATACAGCTTCCTTCTGGTACCCTTTTTCTCGGGGCATATAACTTAAGACACCCTGCATTATGTGGTAGTCCAGCACTCAGACACCATCCTGGTACAGAGGCTGCCTGAACCTTCCCAGCCCAGGGGCCAGATATGTGGGTGATCAGCCTTCCAGATGTCCTCCAGCCCCTGGCCTTCTAGCTGTCCTCGCTGACACCAAGTGGAACAAAGGCAAGCTGTCCCCACCATGCCCAGCCCAAACTGGAGATTCATGCACAACGTACAGGTCATCTTAAGTCACCACACACTGTGGTGGTTTGTTTGCAGCATCAGATAAGTGGAACCACTGGTCTGCAAAACCAACTTGAGTGATTGACTGATTGGTTTCTTCTGTGCATAGGAGCTGACCTTTGCTACATGCTAGACAGCGGGAACAGAGATTCACAAGACCTGGTCCCTGTTCTTGAAGAACTCACATTCCAGAGGAAGAAACTGAACCCCAAGAGAGTTAAGAACAAGTGATGACAGTACTTTTGGGCAAAGGATAGATGCAGCATTTTAGAGACACAGAGAAGAGATGAAATGATGCTGGGGGACCCTGGGGATGTGAGAAAAGAGAATAAAGAACAAGTATTTATTGAGCACCAAATGTTACATTGTTTTAAATGTGTCACAACATTTATATGAATTAATTCTTTGAATTAACCCTATGATGTCGTTATTATAACCATTCTAGAGATGAGGAAATTGAGGAACAGAGAAGTGAAGAGGCTGGTTAGGGCCTGCTAAGTGGCAGAGGTGGGATTTGAAGGTTCTCCCAGTTTTCCCATCTATAAAATGGGGCTATTGGATAATGCACATCAAGGCCATTTCTGCCTGAGGCTGTTACGCGTGGGGTTTGCCTGGACAGCATCTATTCCCCTTCTTCCAGTAACAGCTCCCCAGGTTTTGTGAGCAGAACTACCCAACCTCCATTTTCAATTAAAGGGGAACAAATACCCCTTCTTGGCCAATCACAGTATCGCAGACACCTTATAAAGCAATCGGCTCAGGCATAGACATGGGAGCTCAAGCCAGGACAATGGTGTCCTCTCAGGGACCTTTTGCTGGAATTCTTAGTAAAGAGGCATTCTATCGGCCACTTCAGTTGTTAAGCAGAAGATGCAAACTTGGAGCTGCCAAGGGCCATCATGAGAAGAGAGTCTGCCTGGGAATAAAACCAACCAGTTCAGAGGGAAAAAGAGAGGCCAAGTGAGGATGTAACATCATCTGAGCACCTAGGTCCAGCCCTGCCTGAAGCCAAATCAATCCCTGAGATTATCTGTCATGTCATTCAATAAATGTGATCATTTGAGTTGGATTTCTGTAACTTATAACCAAAATATGTCTACTACAAATCAAGGATGATGATATGGGCTGGAGTTTGTCCTCATTTTTATTTTCCCTATTAATGTTAAGCTCTCCAGGGACATAAAATATGCCTTTTTCATCTTTGCAGCTTCATCTCCACCACCCCCACCAATGTCTAACTGTGCCTGGCACATCAGAGGACTCAGAAGAATATTTGTGGAATTGCACTGATGGGCACCACTAATCACTTGCACCCCAAGTTTCTCCAGCTCCTTCAATACATGTAAGCCCTTTGAAGGTCTGGGGGTACCTGAGCTTTGGTTTGATTCCTTCAGGAAGACAAGGCTCTGAGCAATTAAAATGTCTTCCTGCAGTTTCTGCAAGCAGCCAGGACTATAGAATTGGGGCACAATTGTGCTGCAGCAACTGTGTGACCTTGGGCAGGTTACTACCTGAGCCTCCCCTTTTCATTTTTAAAATGGATTTTTGGTATCAATGTCTCCAGAACCACAAGCAAAGATAAAATGTGACAATGTGTATACAAAGCACACTCAAGAAATGGTAAACACTCAAGAAATGGTAACTATTTCCACTGTTGAAAACAATGGTAATCATAACCCCTATGACGATGAGGCCAAATGGCCCCACCGGTCCCCCCGTGGAAATTCAGCCAAGGTCTTTGTCCATATTCACTCCCTCACTGCTCACTGGTGGCTTCTCCTGATGGACACAGGGTGAGGACAGGCCATCCTGTCCTCTCCTCTGTTATCCTCAGAAGCGTTAACACACCAGGTGGGGTACAGCTCCCGGAAACCTCCTGCAGCTGGGGGACAGCAGGGCTAAGAGGCAGCCAGGCCCAGATGTCTTGGCAACGGGGACTAGAGCGTTCTGTAGGGAGCAGAGCCCAGGCTGTTCCTCATCAAGACAGCCCAGAGTCTCAAGCTCCCTTCCTCCCCCGCTTGCAGTCTGCACCGAAATTCCTAGAGGAAGACAGAGCAGCAGAACCTCCTAGACCCCAGGCCTGTTCAGGTTTTCTGGAGGAGCCCCATAAGCCCTGGAGATGGAAAAGGCACAGGGCTGAGCCTGGAGGCGGCAAGACCTAGTTTGGGTGCTTACTGGCCACGGAGCCATTTGCAAAGATGGCCAGAAAATGCCACCACTCCTGGCCTCTTGCCACGTGCCCTCTCCGGAGCCAGGCATCTGTGAGTTCTTCCCAAGCGGCCCTTATTCATGAACCCCCCTTGCCAGTTTTCCCATATTCTGCCAACCCCTAATATTCATATTATTTTCTTACCCCTCTTTATTCCAAGACACGTGTTCTTTCCACACTGAAACATCTGGTCAGGATGCATCTTGCAGACACTGTCATCACGTAAGCGCCGTAGACCAGGTGGCCGTTGTGACAAAGATGTTATTGCCTACACGTGTGCAAACTGGGTGGCAACGCCTGTCGGAACGAAAGCGTCAGCGGCGCTGCAGGGTTCCCCGGCATGGAAGAAAACGCCTCCCCAGGCACCCCTTGTACTATTGGTGGGAGCACCCCCACACTTTGGGAATCTTGGCTGTGAGTCACCCCTCTGGTCTCCCCACTCCCTGCTCCCTGAAGATAGGCTGTTTTCTCCGCCTGGAACACCCCCCTCCCCACGGAAGTTATCTGAGTTACTCCTTTTCCGGTTATCCGAAGCTGAGCTAGCCTAAAGCTCAGTAGCATCCGATAACCGTGACAACGTGCTGGCAGGTTCTGTGGGATGGGAAACGGCATAGCAGCCAGTTGTCTCTGCTCCAACATTTCCAGGGTTCAGCTGGGAAGATGTGGATGGCTGGGGCTGGAATCTTCTAAAGGCTCGTTCACTCATGTGCCCAGTACCTGGGCTTCAGGGTGGTCAGACGTCGTCTACGGTCATTCCAGGCTTCTGAGAGTTCCAGCGAACAAAGAAGAAGCTACATCACTTTCTAAGACCCAGCCCCAGAAGTCCCACGACATCACCCCTGCCATATTCTATTGATAAAAGTAGTCACAAGCCTATCAGAAATAAGGAACAGGAAGCGGGACCTGGACCAGTAGGCGAATGGGAGGTTGGAATATATGGATTTTAGGACAGACAGGAGAATGAGAACTATAGTTTGAGATGTACAGGGGTCTTATTAATACCACCACCTTGGGACACAGGTTCTCATACCCATTTCATGGAGGCAAACACTAAGGCTCAGAAAGGCAGTAAGTGTTCCAGTCTGTCTGGCTTCAAGGACTTTTTGCCTCCATCCCAGTGGAGACCACTCAACAGAACTCCATGATTTTCCCTTCCTAGTCTTTTAAGATCATTTTAGACTCACTTGCTCCTTGCTGAGGCAGTGATGAACCAATGTGGAATAAAGGCACAGAACTGGTAAGTGACCAGCCCTGGGTCACGCAGTCAATCAATGGGAGAGCCAGTGTCTGGGAGGTTTTCACATCATCTTTAAACAATTGGAGTAAATTAAACATCTCTTCCATTGCCAAGCTAAATGTTTTTCAGTTTGGAGTTTTGCTTGAATGTGTGTATTTTAAATAAATGTGATAATTAAGCCACAAACGTTCCCAGCACACTTGGATATATTAAAATTACAGGCTGCTGATCAAACAGAGAAAAATCACAAACACGGACATAAATGATGTCTTTTGTTCGTTCTGTGCCTTTTGCAGCACTCAAATGGGTCTGTCAGCTTGATAGCCAATTCCAAGGCTGCGGGGAATGTGGGGAGGTGGGGGTGGGGGATTGGCGACGAGACCACAGAAAGTGGAACCCCGTGGTGAAAGATTGTGGTTCTCTTCTTTTCTGAAAACAAGTCATCTGTGCCCATAATTCATCTCAACCAGCCAGTTCTGAAAACACAAACAAGCTGGCAAAGGGGTGTTTGTCTCTGCCTGGCTGGCAGCACCCTGCACTTACTGTTAAAAGGCCAGAACCCCTTTCTTGATCATTGTAGAAGAGAATCGGGTGTTCTGCTAGAACCAGGGGGTGCTGAGTTCGAATCTCCTTTGGCCCTTTGCTGGAGGGCCTGTGTGGGCTCCTAGGGGCCGAGTGCCCCCCTTACTGTAGTCTGTCCATCCACTGTGAAATAAAAAACAAAATCAAACTTAGTGAGGGGAGACTTTGATTTGAAAGGATGATTGGAAATGGGGAAGGAGGCTATTCCAACAGAGGGAACACTAGGACCATCAGGTCTACAAGTGTCTTAATGGTGGGGCAAAAAGAATTTTTCTTTTGTAGGGAGGGGAAAACAAGGCAAGGAAGAATTGGGAGGTGGGATGAAAGGGTAGGTCAGGGAACATTTTACCCCAGTGTTTTATTCTCAGGAGGAGCTGTCTGCTGGCTAAGGTTGAGAATGGGCCAAAGTTCAGGGGCCTGGAAGAAGGAGGGAATTGAACCAAAGTTTTGTTCACAAGTGTCTACTGAAAAAAAAAAAATAAAAGCACAACTGAAAAGTTGAGAGTTATGCTTTATTCAGGGACATTACTGAGTTACTGAGGACTATAGCCTGGGAGGCAGCCTCTCAGATTGTAGTAGGATATAACAAACCTAACTCCATATTAGATCTGTTCCTTTAGCTCTAACCCTGTGCTGTGTTTCCTGTGCTAAGTCATGCTGGTTCTGCACCTTCTGCAAAAGAATGTTGCCTATAGCCTGAAATATACAGGAGAGCCCATTCTTAAGGCTCTGACCTTTAAGGGTATAATACTTTTCCATTCATAATAGAGATAAAAAGTTGCAGAACAGAGACTAACATTTGTCTTGTTAGAGGTTTACAGGAACATCATGATCTGACCTACATGGGCAGCTGCAAGAACAAAGGATTCTGTCACCAAGAAGTTTGCAACAACCAACCACACCCCTCCCTTTTTAGTATAAAAGGAGCCTGAATTCTGACTTGGGGAAGATAGTTCTCTAGGACATTAGTCCCCCATCTTTTTGGTCTGCTGGCTTTCTGAATAAAGTTGTTATTCCTTGCCCCAACACCTCATCTCCCAATTTATTGGCCTGTCGTGCAGTGAGAAGGACGAGTTTAGACTCGGTAATAAGGCAGCTCTGAGGAGCTGTTCCAAAGAGGTAAGGGAGGAGACAGGACATACAGGAGTTTTTGCTGAAAACAAACAAATAAAACATGTAGCAGAACATCAAAATATTACTGCTAACCACAAAAAAAGGCACATCTCAAGTCAGTGATTGTAATGCTTTTCTATCTTTGGGAAGATGAAAGAGTCTGGACTTACTGAAATTTTTCCTTTGATAATGAACCTTAACTCTCTAGGACCAGTATCTTTGTTTTTCTCCTTCCTGAATTCCCCTCGGGGCTGACCCATGGGCAACTGCAGTGGCTGACTGACGGCTTGATGTCGGACAATATTTTTTTGTCCACACAAGAATTTTACTCAGATTGATTGGTAGAAACAAGCAATTCAGCTAATCATTTATGAGGCAAAAAACAGGGATTTGGAGGCTCTATGACTGGTCTTGTCAAGGTAAACAAAGCAGGCATCCATGAGTCTTCCCCAGGTCACAAAGGGAAGGATGCTTCTTTGCAGCAAGTAGTTTTCCAGAACACAAAAGGGTGAAGGGACTTCCTTCAACCTTCACTGTTTCCCAGGAGCACAGGGCTCAGGTACAACCCAAAGCTGTCATCACTCAGCTGGGGGTGATAATTATAAGAGTTATCTACTATTTTAATATTTTTAAAGAGCCTTGGAAGAGCTGGGTACATAGTAAATGCTCAGTAAATATTTGTGAATCTCACTTACCTTGAGGAGAGGGGTGAGTTAATTCAGTGTGTTTTCTTTGGTGCTAGTACAGTACCCAAATTCACTGATCTGATTGAATTGGGCTGAATTCCATTGAACGAGTGAGTCTTGGTCTCCTTGTCTATAAATAAGATGTAATAATCTCCACTCACAGGGTTGTTGAGAGAATTAAGTATTTTTGAAGAGTCTAAGGGGCCCAGACAATGCCTGACACGTCCCTTGTGACCAGTGACAAAGACTCTTTCATCAACTTAACTCTAGTCAGACTCTTCTGAGTCCTCTTTGTGACTAGATCTTGCCCTTGGGTTTGCTCTTGGCCTGTTTAGTCTAGTTTTAGCAAGAATTCTGCTGGGTCAATTTAGCAAAAAATCCCCCACCCTTCATATCTGATTAAATTCTTTATCCTCCACCCTTGATATCTTATCACCCTGGACCGCCTTCTGCAAAAAATCCTGTGACGTTCGTTTAGCCAGAATTCCCCTTACCCCTGAAGTTTCCTAATAATTTTCCATCTACTGACCCAGATCCTGCTCCTTGGCTATAAATCTCCACTTGTCCTTGGTGTATTCCGAGTTGTGCCCCATCTCTGTTCCCCATCACAACTCCCTCATTGTAGCATAATAAAGTCTGCCTTACTGCCTTTAACAAGTGCCACAAATAACGTTTTCTTTAACACTCGTAAGTGAATTCCCTTCCCTTTTCCCCTCCGACTCCAAACCTAATCTGACCAGAACTTTCTATCGCCTCTGTTCAGTGCTTCAAAAGAAACCCCAGTGACACCCACACCACTCAGCATTAAGGTAACAGTGGTGAAGTCTCTGACCCCTTGCCTGCCACTCCATCCTGAAACTCAGGTCCTTCTCACTCCCACAGGATGCAGCCCTTGAAGGTTCAAACTCGGGACCTACGACTTTCCAAAAGTACTAAGATACTTTATTTCACTGAGCCTCGATTTACCTCTCCGTAAAAGAGGAAGAATAATCCTAGTGGTAGGATTAGACAAAATGGTGGATGGGACGCTGCTTTGCACAAGAAGGTATCGATGTAGAGGAAATCGCAGGCGTTACCTACGTGGAAGGAGAAACCCAGGGAAAAGCCCAACCCTAGGAGGGCGCTCCACCCTCCAGGCTTTTAAATGGGGCGGGGTAGGGCGGGGCTGTGACATCGATCACTCGGCGCTCCTCTAGGCACTCCTTGGTGATCAGACGAGCTGTGAGTGATCGATACTCCTCGCGCAAGCCTCTGACTACTTGGAGAAAGCCGGGGTATTCGGTCCAAAGGGACAACTCGTCGCCGGCCCCCCGGGCGACTCCACGGTGTCCACACTCGAGACAGGTGAGTTTGAACAACTCGAGAGGGTGGGCAGCTCTGGCTTCTTAGAAGCGGAAGGGACCGAGCTGGGAGCGGAGGACTGCGCAGGCGTCATGTGAAGAGGTCTCGCGCGAGCGCCTCGGAAAGCCCGGGGGCGGCCCCTGAAAGCCGCGTAACTGAGAGGTGGTGTTGAGGAGCGGGGTGGGTCGGGGGAGAAGCAGGGCCGGCGCATGCGCTCTGAGAACACAGTGTAGTAGTTCAACTCTCCTGCGCCTTCCGGATCGGAAGGTCCCGCGCGTGCCTGGTACTCTTCTTAGGCCAGTCATTTCCTTTTGTGCATGCGTGCGCCTAGGCTGTTGTGCGCCTGCCTGGGTCTTGGTGCCTTTCATGCCACTCCACTGCGCCTGCGCGGCCTCTGGTTTTCATAGTGTTTGTACCCGCAGGTGCATACCGCCTGTGTCCCCCGGGCCAGTCGCCCTGTGTTTTTGGCCTGGAGGTAGACCTACAGGTCACACTTGAACCATCGGGCCCCGAATGTAGGACGCGGGAAATGAAACCTCGGGGAAGGCGCTGGAGAGGGAAATGGTGTGAGGCCTTGGGGTGGACCCGGTACATAGAGCCCGCCCAGCCCTCGCGTCCCGGGGGACCCTGTGCGCCTTGTGCGTGTGGCCGCTGGGTGGAAAGGGGTGTCTAACTCGATAGGAGTTAACTCTGAGCATGGGTATCGCGTTCTGCCCCACGAGATCCAGCCAGGGTAAATCACCGTGCTCAGTAGGATTACAGCAAGTCCAAGGGCAGGAGGCGGGTAGGTGCTGGGCCCACATCGACGGCCCAAGCCCGAGCCAGTCTGCACATAACAAAACTGGAGAGCCTGTTCCCAGAAGGCCAGTTAGAGACCCATATATTCTGGGAAGCGTTTTAGGGTTTTAAAGATAATGTAAGAGAATTCTGGGATGACTGTGGTGGCTTCTTCCTAGGAGACTATTTTAGAACTGACAGGAACCCACTTGGGCTCTTGACTAACAGCCAGCCAGAGGTCAGCTTACATAGTACATTCCAT
This sequence comes from Camelus ferus, assembly GCF_009834535.1. Classification (NCBI taxonomy): domain Eukaryota; kingdom Metazoa; phylum Chordata; class Mammalia; order Artiodactyla; family Camelidae; genus Camelus; species Camelus ferus. The sequence continues at coordinate 20,179,407 of NC_045713.1, read as the reverse complement.
CTGGATGGTGATTTATGAAGTGAGGACCTTGGGCTGTTGTGTATAGCCTATACTTGGCTCTTCTGTTTAAGTGACCAACAAGAAGCATTTTAGAAAGTTTACATCAGATTGATTTATAAAGCCAAGACAAAAACCACTCTGAGAGGTTAGCTCCTGTGACCATTGTCAGACCCACTTTTCAAGATTATTTCATGTACAAACAACAGCCCTTTATGTAAGAAGCCAAGACACAGTCCACTGAGAAAGTCTATTTTGTGCAACCTGTGCCTGACCTTCCCCCCAGAGCCATCCCATGTTGTGAGGCCAATACATGCAGCCCTGTGGAAGATAAGTTTACAAAGCCAAGACACAGGCTTTATAACCACTCAGGCTGTTTCTGTACCTGACACCTCTGCCCTCATCCCTTTCAAAAAAAAAGTCTTCTGTGACCAACAGGGGTCTTTTAAGGGGACTGACTAAAGAGAAGATACAAGGGCACTCAGGCTTTTTGTATAGCCTATATTTAGGGTGACCAGAGGTCTCAATTTAACTAGAGTAATGCCAGTTTATGATTTGTCCAGTCATAAATATTGAAATATATGCATAGTTCCCTGAAAGCTGCTATCAGCTCTCCCAGTATGTGACTGGTGTAAGATGAAATTTCTCCGTGCGGAAATGAAAGTTCCAAACAGTGAAAAACAAACATTGGAGAAAATGATGAGAATAAGAAGTTTTAGAAAAGAAAAATAAATATTCTTTACCAAGCTCAATAAATAAATAAAAGGCCTGTTTATAGCATCCCGGTTTATATGATACATTCTGTAGTTAACTCCCCTATAGGTGACCACCGGAAGGCTGTTTATACTGCCTGCTTCTGCACTTTTATGCGGAGCTGTAAGAGGCCAATTTAAAGGCTAGTCTACAGTCTGACTCTGAGAGACTCAACACAGTCTGTCCTTAACTCCCTCCTCTGGAAGTTTTGTTCATTTAATACAACCTTTCATAAAAGGCAATTCAATGAGGAACTCTGGGAAAGAAATCAGGAAAGCCCAGCCCCAAGGCTACTCAGGCTGATACCTTCCTCCGGAAAACTGCTTGGTACAATTATCAAAAAACCTTTTTGTTAGACCAATACTTGGGGAATGCTGGAAGCCTGGTTTGTAAAGCCAAGACATGAGGCCACTGAGACAGGCCGTTGGATGCAGCCTAAACGTCACCTTCACTGGAAAGCCGTATCAGATGGTTGTGAGAAGGCTGCAGCTTTCAGACCGCACGAGGCCAGCTCCCCTGGAAGGCTTTCGTACAGCCAACAAGAAGGTGTTTCGGCCAGCGGAGGACCTTTCTCCAATAAGGCCATTTCAGATGGCTGACAGGAAACATGGAAGATAGGTTTGCAAAACTAAGGCAAAGTCCTGGCCCTTAGACAAGGCCCAATATGTAAAGAAACAGGTCATGAGGCCACTTTGGAAGCTTTTTATATACTAGGAGGTGACTCTTCCCCTCAAAGCTGTTTGATACAGCAACTACTTAAAAGGCCAGATCATGAAAGATTCTGGGAGGCCTATGGCCCCAAGCCATAAGACTCCTCAGATGGATAAAGGCCAGCATGCTGCTTCACCCTGGAAGGTTGCTTCATGCTGCCAAAGTAAGGCTCTCTGGGAGGCTAGGATTTTAAGATCAATCATGAGGCTTTTTGTGGGGCCATTTCACGTGGCTAATACAGAGGCAATCTGAAAAACCATTTTGAAAATAAACAGCTATCGTAAAGCCCCTGCCTCTGGAACACTGTGTTATGCAGTGCCAGCTTAAGTACCTCTGAAGGCTCTGTTGTAAGGCCATTCGCTGAGGAACTCTGGATTCAAAATAAGTTACTAAGATTCTTATGTGGCCAAGAGGAGACATTTGTACAGCCAGCTTGTGGCCCTCTTTCCCAGAAGGCTGCCTCACATGGCCATCAATATGAAACTCTCTCCTTGGGAATTTTGCAAAGCAGCACATGGCTGCCTTGGGAGGCCATTTGGGGAACCCAGGTTAGAGCAATGCATGAGGTCACCTTGGGAAGCTGGTTTGCACAGCAGCACATGAGGCTGCCTTAGAGGCTGGCTTTGTAAAGTCACCCTCAGAGGCCAGTTTACAAAGTCCAAAATCTGCATCCCGTGGAACTAGTTTCTAGGCCATTTGAAACCCTCTGGGAGGCCATTTTATAAGGCCACTAAAAGCCAATTTACAAAGCTGGCACATAGGCCCCAGTGGAAGTCATTTTTATATTAAGGCAAATAAGTGGTATTCTGGAAGGCCTTTTTATAGACCTTCGTGAGAAGCCAGAATATGAGGCTTCTGAGGTCTTTCGAATGCTCAGGATGAGACTTTTCAAAATGGCTTTATAAGACTCATGTAAGACAACGCGGGGATGAGCCCCAAGGCCACCCAGGGAGGCCAGTTGATGGTCCACATGCTGTTTTGTGTGTGACCACGCTGGAAGGCTGAACTATGATGCTCTCCAAGAATGCTGTTAATGAGGCCAACACAGGACATTTAGGAGTCTTCTGGAAGGCTGGAGGTAGAAATCATCCTGGCAGGCTTGGGCCAGGCCACTTAAGCTCTCTTGAGTCCCATCACGCAGCAAGCCAACTGGGAAGGACACCCATTGTGACCAAGGACTGAGCTAGGGTATAGAGATCCAAAAGCTGATGCAGCCCTCGTGCCTGAACCCGAAGAGTCTGTAAGTGGACATCGCCACTCACTGCATAGTTCTGTACAGATTGCTTCATTTCCCAAATCCCAGTTCATTCATCTGTAAAACCTCACACCGTAGGATTGTGAGGGATGTGTTAGGTGACGTACACTAAACATGGAGCCTGGACATGGCACTTAGGAAAGGGCACTGAGGTTGGCCAGGATTTAAGTCCTGTTGCTGCACAAATGATTGACTGTGGTGTTTTGGTCAAGTCACTTCATTTTTGTTTTCCTGGACGTTAGTTTCCTCAACAGCAAAATAGGAAGGTGGGGTTGTAGGAAAAATGATCACATTCATCCCTGTCCACTTCCCAGTGTTGTGAGGAACAAACGAAATGAGAAAGGCACGGTTACCGTGGAAACTGTGGTAGACTGTAGAACTGAGAAGAACTCTAAGTGATTGCTCTCACTTTAGGACAAGTCCAGGAAGAGGGACCTCAAAAATCATGACCAGTGAGAAAGATACACCCTTTCCATGTGTGAAGTGACAGGATTTCCTCACCTGTAGAATGGGGGCGATCATCATTCCTTCCTCAGAGTTGTCTTGAGTGAAACAACCCAGATGTCCAGCTTCATCACCTGCTGGCTCGTGATCTTTTGGCCCCGTTCCCTCATCTGTAATGTCCTGGATTTGGGGCTAGGCTGCCTGAGTTTTTAATCTCCGCTCCACCTCTTAACTGGTTGAATTGCTCTGGGAAGTCATTTAACTTCTCTGCTTTAGCTTCCTTATCTGTAAAATGGGGATGATAATACTTTTCTTTTAGAATTAAGAGTATGTAATTGAGCTTGGTGCATTCCTGGCTTACAGTAAATGCTTTGTACATGCGTTTTCAGCTTTGTAGGGCATTGTGGGGATTATATGAGGCAATCCACCTGACACTCTTAAGTATTCTCCCTGCTGTTACTGTTACTCCTGAGCTGGTGGGAAAATGAGCTGGAAGGGAGTCCAGGGGTAGGATGAGGTTGTCTGGCGAGCCCTCAGGGACCATATCTCTAGCATCCTTCATATGTCTTTTCTTCTCAGTCTACTGCTGACTTCTTCATACACATCAGAGCTAAAGGAAGCCCTGCTTTCTCCACCTGTTCTTTAGTGTGAGTTGCAGATTGAGCCCCAGGATGTCCAGGAAGTCTGGGTAGGGGTGTTTATTAGTTATCTATTGCTGCATTACAAATCATACATTTAGTGGCTTAAAACAACACACATTTATTGTCCCGGTTTCTGTGGGTTGGGAGTCTGGGCATGGTTTAGCTGGGTCATCAGCATCAGGAGCTCTCAAAGGGCTCCAGTCATGGTGTCAGGGCTGAGTTCTCATCTTAAGGCTGATCTGGACAAAGATCTAAGCAGCTGACCTGAGATTGTTGGCAAAACTAAGTTCCTAGAGGGCTGTTGGGCCGAGGCCCTCAGCTCCCAGCTTACTGTTGGCTCTAAGCCACCCTCCAGTCTTTGCTATATGGGCCTCTCCACTTGCTTCATCAGTGCATGCCATCCAGGAAGGCAGTGGAGAGAGTCTGTTGGCAAGATGAAAGTTCCAGTCCTGTGGAACCTGATCCCAGAAGTGGTATCTCATCACTTTCTCCATCTTAGGCCAAAAAGTAAACAGCTACACATACCAAACCTACAAGCCTGTTGCTAGAGGCAAGTAATAATAGTTTTTCTATTGCTGATGTAACAGATTACCACAAGCTTAGTGACTCAAAACAATAAAAATGTATTAGCTTACAGTTTTGTAGGTTAGGAGTTCAACATGGAACTAAAATCGAGGTCTCAGCAGGGCTGCCTTCCCTTCTGGAAGCTCTAGGGGAAAATCCATTTCTTTGCCTTTTCTATCTTTTAGAGACTGCCCACAGTCTTTAGCTTGAGACCCCCTCCTCCATCTTCAAAGCCAGCAACAATGCATCTCTCTGACAATTCTGTTATCACATCTCCCTCTGGCTCTGACTTTATCCAGGAAAGATCCTTTCAAGAAGTCTGTGTTAGATTGGGCCCACCCAGATGATCCAGCATAACTTCCCATCTCCCAGTCCTTGTTCTTAGTCACATCTGCAAAGTCCCTTTTGCCATGTTAGGTAACAGGTTCTGGGGATTAGGGTATGAACATCTTTGGGAGATATTATTCTGTCTACCACTAAAATTGCCGGTCCTGCCCAAACTCAAAAGAAGTAGATTAGATAACAGTGTTATAACAGGGACCATTGGGCTTTCTTCTGCTGTAGGAAGACTGGCTTTCTTCTGTCACAAGAAATGAGGCATCTGATGGGGCTTTATCACAGGCAAGTCTTCATTCTCACTTTCCCCATCCACCAGGGATCGTAAGTGTCGGCTACTTTTATGGATCAAGGAGGGTTCATCATAAACCACAGAAACCAATCCTGGCTGATGTAAGCAAGAGGGAACTTATGGGAAGGCCATTTGGGGCCCACAGAATCAATGGAAATATGGAGAACTGGACTTGGAAAAGAACAAGCACTAAAGTGGTTCTGCAGCCTGGGAATTAGGGACAATGGGTGTAAGGCTCTAGCAGCAACAGTCCGGTCCAGAAGCTGCCACTAGGGCAGAGTGAAATGTCAGCAAAAGCTGTCAGCTGTCGCTGGTCTCATTGATCTCCTTAAAGTTCAAATTCAAGGGAGGCAACTGATGGGAGAGCATGTATCACATACCCGCCCCCTGGCAGCACCCCACCAGACTGATCTCAGTGGTTGTGTGGAATTTCTCAGAAGGGTGTGGAGGTGTGTTGTTAAGAAAGAGAAAACTATTCTGAGCCAACAAGACTCAACACTCTGCACTACCCTCTACACTCTGCATCTGCTTTCTCAATAATTGAAGGAAGTTACTGGGTCAATCAGGTCAGGATAACTGGTAACAAGCATCATTAACACTGTAGGGGCTAAATGCAATATGAGTTTATTTTTCGCTCTTGAAGCATTGCGGCATGGATATTCCTGGCTGGGGACCTATCTTGTGGCTCTGCCATCCCCTATGGCCTCAGAGTCCTTCCCTTCCAGCCAGTGGAGAGGGGGAGTGTGGAGAATCACATTGAAGGTGCTTAGGGCCCAGGCCTGGAAGTGGCGTACATCACTTCCGTGCATCAGCGAGAACACAGTGGCATGGTCACATCTAATTGCAAGTGAGACTCAGAAATGGAGTCTCACTGTGTGCAAGATGGAATGGACTTTGGTGAGTCCATTTGTAAAGCGAGAGTTTGTTTTTGTAAATACAGTTTTATTGGGACACACCACGCCCATTCGTTTACATGCTGTGTACAGCTGCTTTCACGCTGCAGTGGCAGAAGGGTAGCAACAGTGACTGTCTGGCCTGCAAAGCTTGAGATATTTACTGTCTGGCCCTTTGCAGGAAGAGTTTTCTGACCCCCAGCATAGAGCAGTCTCTGCAAAAAGCGTGAGGGTCCATATTCCTTAGCATCAAATGAGATAGGGGTGTAACAGCTGTAATAGCTGGAATATTGTAGTACAAATAAATAATTGTAATTGTGAGCAGTAGCACCTGTTCCCTTATTAGTGCTCATTCCTAAGGACTGGCCTGCCATCCGTATGGAATGTCCAGGCTGACGTCACCAAAGGCACCAACCATGATGTTTATCCTTCCTGTATATGTTTTATGTATTTCCAGGTTCCTTCTTTGGAAGTTAAGATCTCATTCTTTCAATAGTCTTAATGGAATGCCTACAATGAGCTAGATTCTACTTGTCATCTCTAGGGAAACGTAGAGAAATGGGACATATTCTTGCCCTGGAGGAGTTCATAAGCTAGGATTGGATAGACAGACGTGTAAGCAGGTGTTTGTAGTACATTGTGACAAGTGCTGTAAAAGAAGTTCAAGGGCTGATCAAAACACAAAACATTGTTGGAGAGATTAAGCAGGCTTCACACTGGGGATCATTTAAGGTGGGCCTTAAAGATTGGATAGGAGTTTGCTTGGGGGGGGGGTGGGTTGGAGGCATTCCAGACAAGGACAATACATGTTCCCCTCTGAACAAATATGTCTCTGGTGCCCACTGTGTGCCTAGTATTATGCCAGTGGCCCTGAAGATACGGCCATGACCCAGACAGATGGGAGCCCTGCGCACACAGAGCTTATTATGCCCAGCAGAGAAGACCATTGTTGAAGAGCCAGTACAGATGAGATGTGTGTTACACAGGACAGGTCCGGAAGCTGTGGAAACCTAGAGGGGACCAAGCCTGTAGGTGGCTGCTCTCTCCTTTTAAAAAATTTTATTTTTAATTTTAATGAAGATACTTCAGATTTTTTTCAGATCTCAGTAGCAGACATTTTGGTCACTGGATGTCATCAGATCTAGCCTTTTGTCCCCCAGTTTTATTTTATAAAAATAAAGAATTGTAGATATTTAGACATACAACAGTGTTTTGCTCTAACTGATGTTCCTCCCCTCCCCAACCCAGCACTCAGGACCGATGGCAGAGCCAGATGCGCTCTGGGAGGCTCTCATGGCACTCCTGCCCGGTACCAAGGAAGAGCTGAAGCTGGAGCTCGGGGAGGAGGTGGAGGGCAGCGTGGTGCTGCTGCTGCAGCGGGCCGCCCAGCTCTTCTATGGGGGCCAGATGAGCGCGTGTCTGCAGACCTGCGAGGTGCTCCTAGACTACTCCTGGGAGAAGCTCAACGCGGGGCCCTGGCAGCAGGTGCACAAGGACTGGCGACGGGTGTACGCCTGCGGCTGCCTCTTAAAAGCTGTGTGTCTGTGTGCCCCACCGGCCGACACCACCGCCGTTGCCGCCGCCCTGAGAGTCTGTGACCTGGGCCTGCTGATGGGGGCGGCCATCCTGGGGGACATCCTCCTCAAAGTCACTGCCGTCCTCCAGACGCACCTCATCTCCAGAAAGAGGCCGGCCCCCAGCCCGAGCCAGGAGCCACCCAGCACCAAGGTACCTGTGTGGGGCTGTCACTGACCACACCTAACCGTCCATCAGCCCAGGTTTTCTAGAAGTAAAACAGATCAGCTCTCACGGGCCCCTGGCACACCAGCCCCTCTGGGTGAAAATGGCATTTCCATTGATTTGGAAATGGAGCAGCTCAATTTTTTTCCCCTAGTTTCCGCAAAAGCAGTGACTCTTGAGAGCGGGAGGGTGGAAGCTTTGTGGTTCCTGAGCGAAATAGCTCAGGGGGCCTGTGTGGGCAGGGCTGCAGGCAGTGGGGGCAGCCTTTCTCCTTCAGCTTTTTCCCGGTGCCTTGGCTGAAGTGTCACCTGCTTTGCTGGCTGCCTCTGCCTCAGCGCTGAGTGTGCAGGAGATGTTGCAGCTGCCTGCCTTCTGTCCACCTGACTGAGCGGCCCTGCCCTTCAGATCCTTGCCTGTGTCCTCACTGGTATTTAAGTGCATGTGCCGAAGGAATACCCCGCAGACACTGAGCCAGGGTGGTTTATTCAGGCTTCAGATCCCAGCGCCGACTCGCAGACCTCACCCAAAATACCTCTGGGCAAGCCAGTTACCGCCTCTGAGCCTCAGTTTCCTCATCTGTGAAATAGCACTTAGAGTGCTGACCCCTAGAAAGAAAGGGCCAGGACTGTCCTGGGTAGTGGGGTTATGGAGTGTTTTTGACATTTTTCTAGATATTTTCTCATTTTCAGAATTCCTGACAATGAGTATTATTTTTCTATGAGAGTAACACAAATGGATGTCATTAAACACACCATGCATGTAACCAGAATAAAAGGTGATCCTACAAACAGGGAAGAGAAATTTGCAGCAAAGCTGTCAGAGAGCACATTTCTCTGTTGTGCACAAATTATACAAATCAACAAATCAACAGGGAAAAAAACTGGGCCCCAGGAGGTAGAGACCAGACACACGAACAGACTGTTCCCAAGGAAGAAACAGATCTGCTAAAAAACCTGTGGGAAATGTTCAACCTCACCTCTGGTTAAAAAAAAAAAAGAAATGCAGCAATGGTGAGGCAGCGGTTCTTGGCTCTGAAACTATCGAATGCGGTTTTATAAGGCACCCAGTGTTGCCAAGGGTGCCCTAGGGCCAAGGGCACGGGGCGTGGGTGGACCTTTCAGAGGGCAGGGCAGACAGATACTTGTCCCCTTTGACCCGGGGGTTACACCTGCCCTTTCCCAGACCAAGGGTCTCCCGAGGGAATATGGTGGTGGCTTCACAGCCAAGGTGGTGCCCATGGTCTGGGGTGATGTATGTAGTTAAGGGGGTGAGGACTCGGCTCTGGGGTCAGCTGCCGGGGTTCAAGTTCCTGCACTGCCACCCACCAGCGTCTTGGCTGCTCTCCTTCCGCCTGGAGGAGTGGATTTGCTCAGCAGCTTTATTGAACTCCAGCGGTGGCCCAGATGTGCCAGGCACCAAGGGTGCGGCCTAGACCCTGTCCTCCTGGAGCTTCCGTTCTGGTGAGGCTGTAAAAGAATGTCTTCTCCCAGGTGCTGAGACAGGTGGGGGAGGCTGCTTCATGCAGGGAGACCAGGGAAGTCCTGTTTGATGAGGGAATCTGGGGAAATAAAAGCCTCCTGCAGAGAGCTGTGACTTTGAGAGAGGAAAAGGCCCATATAAGCCCGCGGGTGAGAATGTTAGCGCCACTGCTGTGGATGTTGAGAGCTGGTCTGGGGTCCAGCAGGGGCAGCACAGGGGGCTGGCACGTGCCCGGCGGCCGTCCTGGGAACTTTACATGAGAGCTCATCTCCTGGCAGTTTAACACATGAGGAAACTGAGAATCAGAGATGGTGACTTGTCCAGGTCCCTCGGCCAGGAGATGGTTAAGTAAAGGATGGTGCAGCCACTCAAGACATTGTGCACACTGGAGACCGTTTCAGGTGAATTACTGGCTTCAAGAGGCAGAGTTGCTTCTTCATCATGAATCTTCCTACCAGTAGATCAGATGTGTACGGGACAAAAATGGGAAAGGAACATACTTTGTCACCAGGAGACTACTTTTATGTTAGACAGTGGGGTTTGGGATAATTAATTTTCCTCTGTGAAAGCAATGTATTACTTTTATAATTGAACAAACATTTTAAATGAACTGGTAGAGGGAAAAACATCTTGATCTCATGAGACGTCAGTGGTAGTAGTGGCAGCAGTAACACTGATAATATTATTATTGTTACCAATGACAAATGAACATTTGCCGGGATGATGGCCCTGCGGTCAGACCTCTGCCACTCCTGCCACTGATTCAGATTCATAGTGGAATTCCTCGAATTTGGACTTGCTGCAGTTGTTACCATCTTGGTTTTAGGGTTTTATTTTTTTCTTTTATTCAGTTCTTTTTTTAACTGAAATATAGTTGATTTACAATGTTTTGTTAGTTTCTTGTGTACAGTAAAGTATTTCAGATATATATGTATATTCCTTTTCATACTCTTTTTTCATTTGTTTATTATAAGATATTAGATATAATTTAATAGTAGGACCTTATTGTTTACCTATTTTATATGTAGTAGTTAGTATCCATCTTGTTCTCTTTTGATTTTAAACAGAAAGCAAGGAATGACCACATTTCGATTCCAGATGTGGGGTCAGAAAGAGCAGTGCCCCGGCTTCACTGTCCATCCCTCCAGTATTTCCAGAAGCATTTTTTGGTTCCAGGGAGGCCTGTGATCTTGGAAGGCGTGGCTGACCACTGGCCATGCATGAAGAAGTGGAGGTGGGTGTCTGCTGACGGCTGTGTGGTTCCTCATCCCAATTTAGCAGCCCCAGAGACCACCCCCCTGAATTCCTCCTCCCAGCACCCCCAGGTGAACACAGCCCCACAGACACTTCACAGCCAGCGGTGGGGTGGACCGCCAAGGAGTGAGACACACATCAGAAGTCCAGGGCTCTGAACTGATGCTGGAGGTTATCAGAGTCTTACCAGCTTGCCTGCCCTAAGCCGTTTTTAATAAGTGCATATGGAGGTCTGATGTTAAGTCTATTACATGCAATTTTTTAGGATCTCAGGAATTTGTAGACTTTCTCAGGAGTCCCTAAGGCTTAAGAGTAGAAATGAGAACCTAAGAGACAGCCCCGCCCCCTCTCCACGGGGCTCCCAGGGCTCCGGTGTTGGCGCCCACCTCCCGTCTGCATCTGGTCCCTCGGAAGATTCACAGTGGAGGGGTCAGATCAGGCAGCTGGACAGTGGCTGTGATGTTGCTGTGTGTGATTTTGACATGAGAAGGTGTATCTAAGGCAGGTGGAGGGAGCCGGCCTGTCTTGTGGTGGCTTTATGGAGGGGTGGTCCCCACTGAGACCTGTGGGAGGCAGAGTTTTGACTGCAGGGCCATTGTCCTGGCAAACACTCATTATGTGCTCGACTGTGTACCGGGCGCCACGACAGGCACTAGCCACATCTTACCTCCTTTTCCCCTCCCTGGTTCTTTCATGGGACAGGCACTGCCGTCACCCGCATTTTACTAATAGGGAACAAGGGTTCAGAGAGGTCAAGGAACTTGCCATAGGTCCCCTGGTGGGTGACAGGGCCTGGACTCAGTGTCAGGCTACCGGCTTGGGGGACCCAGGCACCTCACCACCCTGTACTGCCTGCCACTTGTTCAGAGAAGGCCTCAGCTTGTGATGGGGCCAGTGAAGAGAGAAGTTGGAAGGCTCTTGGCAAACAGGGAAACAGAGCTGCCCAGCAAAAACCAGATTCACTGCTTTTATCTGCCAAGCTGCCCGGCGCCAGGTGGGCCAGTGACCTCACCTCTCTGCACCTGCATTTCCTCATCAGTGAAGTGGGGTCTCCAACTGGTGAGCTCTTGTAAGGAAGGAAGGAGAGCAAGCGCATTAGCAGGGTGCCCAGCAAGTGTTAGCCTGATGATGGCAACGCCGATGCTGTTTTCCTAATAGCCTGGAGTATATCCAAGAGGTTGCCGGCTGCCGCACCGTCCCGGTGGAGGTCGGTTCCAGGTACACGGATGAGGAATGGTCCCAGACGCTCATGACGGTCAGTGAGTTCATCAGCAAATACATCGTGAATGAGGTATGTCGTCTGACTCCTCCCCTGATACTTGCAGGGCAGGGAACACATTAGATGTGGGCAAATAACCTCCATGCATTGCCGGGAGAGGTTTTGGAGGAGTCAAAGCCATTCTTTAAGGGCCTGTGGTCATTAGGCTGGCCAGCGTGAGGAAGACAGGCAGGACAGGACATACAGGACCCATTTCAGACGCTTTTTTGGGGGGCAGTTGGTACAGTTTAGTGGTTTTTTGTATATTCACGAGATTGGGCGGCCATTGTCACTATCTAATTCTGGGACATTTTCATCACTCCCAGAGAAACCCGTATCCCCTGCCCTCATCCCCAGGCAAGCACTAATCTGCTTTCTGTTTCTATGGATTTGCCAATTCTAGACATTTCACATAAATGGAATCATACAATATGCGACCTCCTGTGTCTGGCTTCTTTCATTTAGCATCATGTTTTCAAGGTTCATCTCTGTTGTAGCCTGTGTCAGTCCTTAATCCCTTTTTATGGCTGAATAATGTTCCTTCGTATGGATAGACCACATCTTGTTTATCCATCCATCAGCTGATGGCCATCTGGGTTGTGTCTACTTTTTGGCCAGTATGGAAAGTGCTGCTGTGAACAGTGACACACAGGTTTTTGTGCGGGTAAATGAGTTCATTTCTCTTAGGTGTAGACTAGGAGTGGAATTGCTCAGGTCAGATGATGACTCTAGGTTTAACTTTTTGAGGAGGCTATTTTCCAAAGCAGCTGCACCATTTTGTTGTTTAAGATTCTTGACAGTGGGTGTCCTCCTCTTCCTGACACCCGGGCAGCAGAGGCTGCAGGTTGTCTGCCCTGTGCCTGAACCATTCCTCTGGGCCGAGAATGAGGGGAGCCTTAAAGGGGGCCTGGAGAGCAGAGTTCTTTACATGGGGTGAGAGTTCAGCATCCGTGGGCTGCAGTTGCTCCCCTCACTCCCCAGCGACCCACAGGCCAAGGCAGCCCCAGGCCCAGCCGCTGTCAAGTCCTGCTCGGGTTTGCCGGTGGATCTGCTCAGTCGGAGTCCAGGTGGATGATGACGCTGGCCAGCAGTTGCCTTCCTTGCCCTTCCCAGCATGGTAGCTGTGAACACCCGAGGGCTCCCCCCCAGGCCACCCCCGACCTTCACCCTTCCTGCCCCATCTCTTCCCCCGCTGAGTGTGCAGCCTGCCCACTCCCAGGCACTCCGCACAGTTCTGCAGGTGGAGGCTCCTCCCTCAGTGCCCTTGGGTGCTTTTCTGTTCTCCCGTCTCCTGCATTCCTCCCCACACCCAGCCCAGCTCAGCTCACTGTCACCTGGAAAAGGGAACTGTGGCTTCGAGACGCACTGCATGGCCATGTCCACTTGTGCTTGGGAGAGTAAAGCCAGCTGGAGAAGCCTCACGTGGCCTCTGCTGGAGGCGGCCCGGGCCCTGAAGCAGAGAGAACCAGAAGTGTGGGCCGTGGGGTGGGCGAGAGGGGGCTTTGCAGCCATGCAGGGCAGCGTTGAGTCCAGCCCCGGCCCTCGCTGGCTGTGTGGCCTGGGCTGGTCACCTAACCTCCCGGATCGTTGGTGCCCTGACTTCTGGTTACTGAGGGTTAGTTGGGGTTAGTTAGTTAGAGGTTACTAAGGCCTAAAACCCGTAAAGGTCCCAGCACAGCATGGTCAGTGCCCATTTAACGTAAGCTCCAGTGTCCTCTGGGCCAGGGTACCTGTGAGGGCCGAGAGCTCATCAGATCCCGGATGTCAGGAAGAAGAGAGAGTGAAGGAGGGGATGGAATGACGGACAGACCCTAGTGAGGACCTTTCATCTACTTCAACACTGTTGTAGCCTCAGAGCCTGTCAGACCAAAGCCAGCTCCGCTCTGGCCTCAGGTGGGGTCGGGGTCCCACCTGCTCTTCCCCCGTCTGACCCTTACAGGGCCCTCGGGCATCTTCAGAGAGCCGCTGAGCAGGGGGGAGCCCAGCTTGTAAAGAGCACTGGTCTTTTCACCCATCTGATTGGCAGAAATTTTCACAGAATCACTTCCGGGGCAGGCAAAGATGTAGGAAAGTGGGCGGTCGTGTTCGTTAGTACTGGGAAGAGTGTAGACGGTCAGTGTTTGGGAAAACAACCTGGCAGAAGCTACTACTGTTTAGAATGTACACGCCCCTTGACTGTCTTGTTCTGCTTTTGGAAGCACGTGAATGTGAGGACCAGAGTATCGGGCCGTTCACTGAAACACTGTGGCAGAGCAAGGCAGACGTCCACCAGCGGGTGAAGGTTGAATTACTAATAACGCATCCTGCCTATAAAACGTGCCTCCGGCCAAAGAGAGTCAGATGTGCACATGTTGACCTGAGGAGATATTCATGATGTATCGTTAAATGAAAATAGCAGATTTCAAAGTAATACGTGTAGAGGTCCATTTTTATTAAAAAATAAATCCTTATGCTGTGCACTAGAAATTGATACAACATTATAAACTGACTATGCTTCAGTTAAAAAGAAATCCTTCTGTGGGTGCAGCCCCTTCGTGTTTCATTTGAGGTGACTGAGCCTGGGGCTCAGGGTGACTTGCTCAGGGCAACGTCAGTAGCAGAGGCAGGCCTGCTGATCACAATTTGCCCCTGGGTTGGAGGATGGAGCCTGAGGGGGACAGAGAGGAGGGTCCCCCCAACACGAGTGGCTGCCTGGGCAGGGGCGGGAGCACGTCGGGTGCTGAGAGCCAGCCAGTCAGCGGCAGCTCCCCAGGGTGGGGGTCCTCCATCACTACTAACAGGGCTTTCTGTCGCCTCTGGTTTTTTTTCCCGTGGATTAGCCGAGGGACGTCGGTTACCTTGCTCAGCACCAGCTCTTTGACCAGGTAAGTCTGAGACCACACCCCTCCATCCTTCACCCCCTCATCTCCTCCCACCTCCCATCCAGGGCACTGGCCCCAGAGGGCAGGAAGCGGTAGGTAGCAGCCTCGTTTACTCCCCACTGGTGCTGCCCCCCTGCAGGGAGCAGGGAGGCGCCCTGTGCCCTCCTCACCAGCAGGCAGCAGGAGAGCAGGCCAGGCCCCTGGACTGGGACGGGGGATGAGGAGGCCCCAAGAGTCAGGGTGGCCCCCAGTGGATGGAGTCAGAAGCCCAGGTGTGGTCAGGACTGAGGAACATGTCCTGGGGAGCCAGGCGATGGTTGTGGCTCTGACCTGACCCAGAAGGAGCGAGCTACTGGCGACTTTGACTCAGAGTTCCCTGGGCAGATCCCGGAGGGCCTCAATAGTCTGCTTACAAGGCGGAGTCCCCACGCTGGGCCTGGGCGCTCTGGCAGGGGACTGGTTCCCTTACCCTGGGTACCCCTGGCTGGATGGAAGACCCTCAGGACAGACCGGGCAAAGACTGAAAGAGGAGGGGATGCAGGCAGGAGCCAAGAGGAGGAACAGGGCTCAGGACAAGATGAGCCCCACATACTGGATGCGTCCACCAGCCTGGGAGGGTTCAGTCAGAAGAGCAGAGCGGGAAGGCGAAGAGGGCGGCTGGGTTTTTCCAGACACATCCCCCTCGAAAGTGGAGGAAGAGTCTGTGCATCTAGTCAGGCATGTTCACTGATGGTACCTGGGCCAGTGAGCCGACATCCCCTCCTTCTCGCATAGCCCTCATCCGACCCCGGGGGCCCTAGCCTCACTGAGCTGCCCCGAGGCCCCCAACACCTCTACACAAACTAGCAGCACAAGTTCATTTCCCACCAGGTCAAAGTCTGTGGACAGTTTTAAGACTTCCACATGTGACCACGTCACTATTTAAATAGTTTCACCACTCGATGCCACCAGCAGCCCGGCAGGAGGGTGCCCACTCTGCCACATCCTCACCAGCACTGGATGTTATCACTTTTTCAGTCTTTGCTGGTTTGATTAGTGGGAGATGATGACAATGTTTAATTTGGGTTCTTTGCCAATAGGACTGAAACCCTCCCTTATGTCTAATTCATTTTTATGTATTATCTGGTGTTTGTCCTTGGCTCATTTGTGTACTTTATGTATTGGGGTCCTTATTATTTTTCCTTATTACCTTGTATGAACTCTCTCTATTAACCTTCATTTACCACAGTTCGAATTAGTTTCCTACTTTATTGGTCTTTATATTAGTTAACTTATCTTAAATGTACCAATTGCAATTGCTTTACTGTCATGTTAGTAAATTTTGGAAAATCTTCCCCTCCAGAGATTTGTTAAATACTCCATCTCATTTTGTTTTTGTTTTTCTTTAATTTGATTTTCTAAAGTATTATAAAGCTTTAGAAAATTATAAGCTAGTTTATTTGTAAGTACAAAGCAGTGGTATCAGATTTTTAAGAAAAGGAAACAGGGATAAAATGCGTACGACATGGAAACAAACTTGAAAGTAAAATTAGGACCCTTCCCTAGTAGTTATATATTTGCTTTTTTAAATTCCTATACAGTAAGATGTGGATACAGTCATATTATTACACAAGAAGAGAGTGTGTATTTGGTGCTTCTGTGAGACAGTCAGTTGACTCCTAGGCTGCTGTGTCCCGAAGGCCTGGTCTTGACCCTCCACGTCTGCCCTGATACCCACAGATCCCAGAGCTGAAGCAGGACATCAGCATCCCCGATTACTGCTGCCTGGGCGACGGGGAGGAAGAGGAGATCACCATCAACGCCTGGTTCGGCCCCCAGGGAACAGTCTCCCCACTCCACCAGGACCCGCAGCAGAACTTCCTAGCCCAGGTTGGAGTTGCTCCAGAACATCGGCCTCCCCGCTCCTGGCCCAGCCACCTATGGCCTGGTCACATTAGCGGTGTTTAGACACCAAAGAGATGGACCACTGACAGCGATGCAGACAAAAGGAGAAAGAGAAACAGTGGCAGGCCTCAGGGTGGGCTCTCTGCCCAGTGGGGGCTGCTTCCAGATGTGGTTCTGGGATCCTAGATGCCTCACGTGGGCAGAGCAGGGCCAGGGCGCCATTTCAGGACAGAGCGAGTACCCTCAACAGCTGCCTCTCCTCTGCTGTCCACCAGAATCAGGCCAGCTTCTCCGGTCAGAACCCTCCAAATTCGAGAGGCCTGTCGGCCATTGGATAGGTTTTCCTGAGACCCAGACAGAGGAGCATGTGTTTGTTGTAGGAGGAGGGGCATCTGTCAGAAAAGCACAGAGAGGTTTGACAAAGGAGAGCGTTCCTTCAGCCCAGGGACAGTCCACAGAGGCAGCCGAGAGGCCGGGAGCTGGGGCCCAGGACCAGGCTGCCTAGTGTGAACATAGCTCTGCCACCTCTCAGCTTTGTGAACATGGGCAACTCACTTAACCTCTTTGTGCCTCAGTTTTCTCATCTGTAAAATGGGGGTGATGATAAACCACCTCCAGGGGTTGTCGTGAGGATTAGAGTTAATACACATAAAGCATTTAAACAGCGGTTGCCAGTCAAGTGCTTGTTGACTGTTCACTGCAGTAACGAAGGCAGTGACTCATAACCTAGCTGGTGTGTTGAGCACAGGGCAGACGGGGTGCAGGGAACAGCATTAGGAATGGCGCATGGAGGTGAGGAGGACGTGGAGGCAGTGGTGGAGGCCAGCACCTGCTGACGGCTGGGGGTCGCTCTTCCCTCGCAGGTGATGGGGAGGAAGTACATCCGGCTGTACTCCCCGCAGGAGTCGGAGGCCTTATATCCTCATGACACGCACCTTCTTCATAACACAAGCCAGGTGGGCACTCGGGGACCCGTGGGGCTCGCGGATTCTCCCACTTGTGCCGTCCCTGAGACCAAGCAGATGACTTCTTTCACTTTCTCCAGGTTGACGTGGAGAATCCCGACTTGGAGAAGTTCCCCAGGTTTGCCGAGGCCCCGTTCCTGTCCTGCATCCTGTCTCCCGGAGAGATCCTGTTTATCCCGGTGAAGTACTGGCACTATGTGCGGGCGCTGGACTTGAGCTTCTCGGTCAGCTTCTGGTGGTCATAGCCGGAGAGGAGGGCAGATCTGTGCTGCAGGGGTGCCCATGGAGTCGCTCCTCCTGGCCTGGAGTCTGGAGACGGGCTGCCCAGGCCTGCGCCTGAGGACGCCCTCCCGGGCCCAGGAGCGCCAGGCCGCTGAGTGCATTAGAGGCAGGCGGGCCAGGCCCCAGAAGGACTTTGCAGGCTCACGATCCACATGGAAGCTCCTGGGCTCTGAGGTTGACGGCGTGGATTTAGCCCTGCCCTGCTCTCAGCTGCTGTGTGATTTGGGGCAAGAGACCCACTGTGTGTGGGTCACCATCTGGTTTCTGCTCTGGTTACCAAATTAGAACCTGTCTTCAGAGCAGTGCATAGACCTTCAAGCTTGGGGAATTTTCTACTCTGCACCCTCCCAGCAACCAGTTCCCAAATCGAGAAACAGAACCACTTCCAGCACCTCGCAGGGTGAAATTCAAGGTGTGGCAAGAGTCTAGATTGTGCGGGCCTGATGGGCCACCTGGCTGGGAGAGAAACCCAGCTCAAGCTAGTTTAAGTGAAGACGCAACAGCCAGCTGGGTCTGTCAGCTCCATAGCATGTAAGGAGCCGCGGGCAGGGCTGTGAGACCTGCAGGAGGAAGCCCAGAGCCAGGCCTCTACCCACCAGTCTTCTCTGCCTCCCCGGCCACCTCGCGTCTGCTGGTCTGGCCTTGGTTTCATTCTCCTCTTGAGATAGCCTTCTCCCCAAGGGGAGAAGACAGCTCCAGCAGGTCAGCTCCATATCCTAACACCACGACTCACAGGCACGGAAACCTGAGGGACAATTCTGACTGGCAAGCCTGGGACCTGTCCCCCAGGAGGGGCAGTGCTGGGTGGGGGGCTGCTCTGTGGTGGAGCCTGGCCCACAGGCCCCTCCCGGGTTACTAGAAGAGGGCGTGGGAAGCCCTGATGGGCAGCTGGAACTAGCTTCTCGTGTCCTCTGTAACCAGGACAGGGAATTTGAACCTGACCATGTAGGTCTTGGGGCTTCAGTTTTGAGCAGACAGACCATCAGCATATGTGCATAAGAAAGCTGGCTCTCAGCTGGGGGAGGAGGATGGTCTGATCACAGAGCTTCGGGGAGGCTGAGACTGAGGCCGGGAGTGAGCCCCAGCCTGGGCAGTGCGCACGTAGGACAGGCCATTTAGAAGGTGGAATCCGGGGCTCTGGGAGCAGTTGCTTGTGAGATCGTTTATTCCCCTCTCTGGCATTATAAATAATTATTTACCTAATTTTTCATATGATGAATTTATTCCAAATCTCAACACCGAAGGTAGTGAGGCATGAAATAGGAATGCGATCGTGTCATTGATGACAAACAGACGAGCCATACCTAAGGGGTGGCCTGCGTAGCTCACACCGTCCCTGGCTCAGCTCCTACCAGTGGCCCAGCCTCTGCCATCCCATCCATCCCAGTAGCCAGTCCCACTCCCGCTGAGCTGCTGCAGTTGAAAGGCAGTTCCTCTGTGATGTAGTAGTGCTGAAGTCAGGGACCAGAGGAACCGTTCTTGAAAACACTCGGGGCCAGGCTGCCACAAGCAAACGCCCCTTGTCAGATGGGAAGACGGTAGAAGAGGAAACATTCATATGCTGTCAGGCAGGCAAGGCTCCAGTGTTGCTGGTGTCCTGGCTGGAGGGCTGGCTCATTGCTGAGGGATGTGGACCGAAGATGGCTAGAAATCAAAGTGCCAACCTGTTCACAGAGCCAAGGAGAGGTGCAGACACGAGGACCCCACCTCTCACCTGTCGGAGATGCACCCACTGAGATGCCTGTTCAGCACCTAGAGTCCTGTGTCAGATACGGCGTGGCTTCGAGCTGGATGAGGGCCCTGCTCACCTCATGCTTCACACTCTTGGGGAGTCTGGAGAGGAGATGGAGGGACACGGTCCGATTGTGCTGCTGTGTGCAAAGGGCCCAGTCCCCTCTGTGTGCAGAGGAGACTGGAAATGGGAAGAGCAGTGAGTGTCCCTGATCCAGTCATTCCTGGAGGGACAGTCAGGGGCACCAGGGGAGAGCAGAGCCCTGGAAGACAGCTGTGCTGGGAGGTGGGCAGGGCTGGATCACAGGGGCCTGAAGTGCTGGGCAAGCCTGGAATTTCAGGTAAGGGTTTTGGTTGGGCTGCGTGAAGGGGTTCCCAGGAAGTTCACGTTGGTATCAGCACAGGGGAGACTGGTAGCAGGAGGCCAGTGTCCCAGTGGCAAGGTGCTCGAGCCTGCGCAGTAAGACCCTGCCTCGCCCTGAGCACCCCACCACTCGCTGGGACAGGCAGGAAGCCGGCTGTGGGAAGTGCCCTGCCCTCCTGGTGGTGGTGTGCTGGTTTGCTCTTGGCCCCTTGGCCTCCATCCTCCCCTGCCCCTGGGAGTGCAGTCGGAGGGCGTGTCAGCCCGGTCCTTCCTGCACCTGCATCTTGGAGGTGTGTCTGGAGGAAGAATGGAACAGCTGGAGTTGATTTATGGCAGCAGCAGTGCCCCGGTGACAGGAATGGGTCTGTCCAGCCAGAACCCCCAAGTCCAAGGTCCATCTTTCTAGATCAGTTCTCCTGCCCTGCCATCCTCTCTGCAAGCTTCCTCCTACCCCTCTGAGAAATCTCTTCTCAGGAGGGGTGGAGGGGTGCTGGGGATGGTTTCTGACACACAGCTGAACTCCCCTCCTGGTCAGGGCTCCCACAGAGCTACACCAAGGTTTGTTATTTGCCCTCAGGACGCTGGGCTGGGGTCTGGGCTGGCTCCTGGTGATCCAGCTAAATGCCTTTCACTGCCAGGGGAGGGGGGCCTGAGGGCTCGGGCCAGACCTGGACCCTGCTCCACATTGGGCTGACGGAAGTGAACCAGCAGAGCGTCCCTGGCTGCATAGGTGGGGGATACCCCACCCTTTTGGCGCCCACAGTTCATTCCCCCTCTGCCTGGTCATATCACCCTCGTCACTCAGTCATGTGGCTTGGGAGGGGCTGCCCCACCCTCGGCTCAGAGGTGTGCCCCAGGTTGCCAATGCCAGTTGGACTCTCCCATCCCCACCTCCATGAGTGCCCAGATTGGACGTTTGCTGGGATGGGGGAGCCACTAAATGAGACCCGCCTTCTTCCTCCTGATGATGGGGCCTGATGAGGCCTGGAAGCATGGCAGCCATTTTGCTACCATGAAGAAAGAGGCTGGATGTGCTGGGAGACCGTGTTGTAGGCCCCAACATGAGGCCAACTCAGTGACAACAGGGCAGCGACAGAAATTACAGATGCTTGGTGACATCGCTGGAACCAGTAACTCAAGCCTCTCCTGAAGGACCCTCTCTGGGAAGTCCTTCCTCATTGAAGTCAGTCTGAGTGGGTTTTCCATCATGACTGAAGGGGTCTTGATTGATCCTGGAATTGGAAAGGAGGTGAGAGAGGGACTTAAAAGTGTGTTAAGTGTGATGGTCAGGGGAGTGCAGGGCGGTGGGGGACTGGGAGCTGGAGGTGGTGACAGCCTAGCCAAGACCTAACTGGCAGACAGGTGTTAGCCGGCAAGGGCAGGACACAAGGAGAGGGGAGAGCAGGCAGGCAGGGGGAACTGTGCGCAAAGGCTCAAGGTGAAGAACAGGTTCATTCAGGAACGGGAAGAAATGCTCTACCCTGAGAAGTGGGAGGGGAGAGGCGGTGAGATACGCAGGATCTCAGCAGGGGCGCATCAGGCACTGTGGGAGGGTCACTGGTGGAGGAGGCTGGAGCCGGGAGCAGAGGCGAGCTGTGCCGAGGGATGGGGAGGTGACCTGGCCTTGGGCAGCGGCTGTGGGGCTGAGGGCCATCTGGCAGGTGGGTTGCCTAAGACGTGATGACAGGCTTGATGCAGGACGACCAGGGAGGGGGGGATCCAGGCCAACTCCCGACTGGGGCAACTGCAGGGCAGGGCTGCTGGCCACCATGTGGGGCAGAGGGCCCCGTGAGGACAGCATACCCCCGCTGTCCTGCCCATCGGTCTCAGGCCGTTCAGGCCAGTCCACCCTGGACCAGAAGAGGGTGTGGCCCATGGGGCATGGAGGCGGGGGGCCAAGGCTCCCACACGTCCAAGTCGGGCCAGCCAGTGAGGATGGGACAAGTGGCCAAAGGCAAAGCTGTCCTGAGCCAGTGGCCTCCCAGGCGTGCTGGGCAGGAGGGGCTCTGCCAGCCTCACAATGGAGCAAGGGTCTCCCAGCTCTTGGGGAGCATCAGAAAGGAGGGGAAGGCCACGACACAAACCTTACACAGGGATATCCACAGATGGAGGATGCAGCAGCTACTTAGTAAGTTTATTCCAAACTTGTTAATGAGAACGTAAAAAACAAAGGAGGTGATTCATGTGCAACAGGAAAACGATGCCTCGTCCCACCAGGCCACGCAGTCACTTCCCTAATGGCAGCGCCAGCTAGTGCTGCCTGGATCGCGACGACTTTTTGCTGGACTTGGAGATGCCAGCCTCCCTCTCCTTCTCGGGGTCGAAGACTTCTGTACACAAAAAAGCCGCAAAGTACCGTGAATGGCAGGGCTGGCTGACATCCACAGCCACACTTGTGTGCCAAGGACTGTCCTGTGGGACATTCTTCACTGCTAGCCCTCCAGGGAGGCAGGAGTAGCCCCAGCTGACAGATGAATGAACTGAAGGAGCTGGGGAGGCCCCTTTCACTGCTCCTTCCTCCCCCACCCCCAAGACAGCTGCCAGGGAGAGTCTTGTCTACACCTGACCCTCCCTCACAGGCCTTGGGATTTCTACTGGGTTCCAGACAGCCCTGTGGAACCGAGGAAGCAAGCCTGCCTCCCCTGACTGCAGAAGCTGCTTCACCGCGTGGGGCTCAGGTCCCACACATGTGTGGAGCCCTTGTGAGAGTGCCCTGTCCTCTCCTTCCCCCGTCCCTGCTCAGGGCTAGGTGCCAGCACGCGGGCACGCGCTCTACCCTGCCAGCCCAGCTCCTGCTGGAGGCCAGCAGGAGAGGGAGGGCTCAGGGACACGAACCTGGTATCTCATGGGGCCAGTAGTCATTACAGTGGGGACAGTGCGGATCCGAATTGGACTGGAAGTACTTGGCCACACAAGGTAAGTGCATCCTGATCCCACAGGTGTCGCAGCTTTGACCCTGAAACAAGAAAGGTGATGGCCAGGGCGCCTGGCACACATCCCGTGTCCATTAACCTTCAGGGAGCTGCAAGGAAAACGTCCTGCAGGCTCTGACTTTTTGTCTTCCAGGCCCCAAGCTAATGAGAACAACCCCAAAGTCTTCAGTGCAGTGGGTTTTAGTAAAGAATTCTGACAAATGAGCACAGAGGGAAAAAGCTCAAGACTCCAATGGCCAGAGGACGGCGGCGGGGGTGGCAAGCCAGGCCCAGCAGAGCAGCAAGGCGGCCCCCCACCCCCCGCACACGTGGGCCCTGCAAGTGGGCCTGCGGACGGCTGCCACGTTTCAGAAGGCTGTTCAGCGATGTGGGTCAGAAGCTTTAAAAAGCTGTGTGCACGCTCTGTTCCAGAAGTTCCACTCCTAGGAATTCAACCCAAGGAAACCACCACCGGGGGCCCAAGGATGGATGCGCAGAGAGGCCCATCCCAGTGCAGGTGGCGACTGCACTGAGAGAAGAGGAGGAAAACATAAATGTCCAGCACTGGCCTGGCTGCTCTGAAGCCCTACGAAGTTCGCAGGGTAAAACATGACGGGAAAACCACAGCTGATGTAGGAAGAGATTCACCACACAGCTGCCAAGATAGCACAGCCTACACCAAAGACTTCCAAGAGCCTTCCTGGAGAAAAATTAATAAAAAGAGCCCTGGAGCTAGAACAGAGGGATCAGGGAGGAGACGTGGGCATTTGCGTGCTCGTCCTCGGACACGTCTGAGGAGACGCCCCACATCTGCTCATGTCGGAGGAGGCGAGGGCAGTGCCAGAGGCCTAGGCCCAGAAGGAGAGCTCTAGAAGGCGCCCGCCGCCCTGCCCCGCGGTACCTGGATGAGCAGGCTGTGGCAGATGTTGCAGACCTTCACGGCGTCGGGGTACGTCTCCCGGATGTACTGCTCCATCTCCAGGATGGCCCGGCCGTGCAGCGTGAACTCCCCTTCCTTCTGCAGGGGCCGGGCGGGAGGGGCGCTCTTGGATGACACTGGCACCCCCACGGCCCAAGACCCAGAAAGGAGCAGAGGTCTGCATACCCGCCCCAGCGCAGCGGGCGCCCACGCCGGCCCCCTACAGAACCTCAAGTGGGGGAAACTCAGGCAAGACCCAAAGGAAGTCGAGGTGAGGGCCGCCACCCCCGAATTTCTTTATTAGCACCTTACTTGCACCTTCACGGGCGGGATCACCGACCTCGCACAGCAGTCCCATGAGCGACCCCTGCCCCAGCCCCACTGCAATGAGCACACTGAGGCCAGGAGAGGGAGGCAGTGTCCCTGCGGGGTGAACTGCACTGCCCATACCCAGGTGCCCACTCCTTCCTTCCTTCCCCCAGCCCGCCCACCCCACCCCACCCCACCCCCAGAGAGCAGCTCCCGGCTCCCAGGCCGTCCTTGGCCCTGTGGCTGGTACCTTCTCAAAAGCCCCCAAGTCCATAACGATGCCCCACCTCCACGGCCACCACCTCATCCATCCTCACCCTGCAACTGCTCTCTGAGCCCACCCTGGCCCCTCGGTATGCCGCTCCAGTGGCCTGACCTCTGTGAGGCCCAGCCCTCAGACTCTCCACCATTCTCAGACTGAAGAATCAAATCTCTTACTTCCCACCTCTAGGCTCCCCCTGCCCCCATCTCCCCAGAGGCCCGGCCTTAGCTCCTCAAGCCCATCATGGCCACTGGAGCGCAGGCTGCTCCTTCCGCCCGGACCATCGTCCCCACCCAACAACCCCCGCTGCCAACTCCACAGCCTTCAACTGAGTGGCCCTTCCTCCATCAAGGGGACGTTCCTCTGTTAAAGCTGTCATACAACCCCACTGCCCTTCTATCTGAAACACCACTGCAGTGAGATGTGGGACTGACCTCTCCAACCCTGAGCCCCATGAGGGCAGTGACCAGGTCTGGTTCTGCTCACTCTGTCCGCAGCACCTGACGTGCATGAGGCCCAGTGCCTGGCAGTGCCGTGAGAAACGTCTATGGGAAGACTAAGTGGACCTCATCTCAAGGAGGAATACCCAGGCCTGGGGTCAGCAAGTTCCAGTTCAGAGTCAGGATCCAGCTGCATTCACTAAGCATCCACCAGATGCCTGGAACTCTGCCCAGTGCTTACTGTTCATGATCCCCCTCAGTCCTCAGGGTGCCGTCCCAGGGAGGGGCAGGCGGGGTACTCTGGCGACTCCAAAGCAGACCAAAACCCGAGTGATCTCCCAGGCCTCATTAAAGATCCCCGGAGCTGGGATCTTGCAGTGGGAGTGGTCCTGGAGGTGCGGACATGCAGCTGGCAGTCACACCCCTGCTCTGAGGACCCGCAGTTTCTCTGCAGCCTCCTCCACCTTGGGGCCTCCCCCGCTGACCCTGACCACTCTCCACTCCAAGGCCTCCTGATGGGCTGCAGCTCTGCACCAGGCAGGGCTTCCCACGGGTGCAGGGGCAGGGCTCCCCATGCACTGGGGAGGCCCCGCCGTAGTGAACAGTGCCGCTGGGGCAAGAGCTGCACAGTGCAGCTCCCAGGCAAAGTCCCGCTTCTGAGAAGCCGAGGCACAGACTCAAGACGTGGTCCCTCCCACCAAGGTGCTGTCCCCAGAAGGCTGGTCAGGGGGACCGGCTGGACCCACAGCTGTTCCTGCAAAGGGCCACAGAACTCCCAGCAACCCAGTCCCCATCCTGCCCCTGTGCCAACCAGTTCAGAAAGCACTTGACCCTCCCAAAATAAACCCCTGAGAGCCATCAATATCCTAGTTCTTCAGATGGGAAACGGGCTCAGAACCAAGAAGCCACTTGCCAGAGGTAGTGGCAAGGCCAGAGGAGGACCTGGGGGTGCCTCTCACCAGCATGCCTTGGGTTTGTTCCTTTGTCCACACAAGGCCCGAGGTGTCAGCCAGCCAGGGGCTCCCACAAGGACCGCGGGGCCAAGGAGGCCACTGTTCATGCAGAGCTTGCTTGCTGGCTCGGCAGCTCACAGAACCCCAGGGCTGCCATCCTACCAGAGCTCAGGGCCGCCCCCACTTTACTGAGGAAAAGGGAGAGATGATGGGAGCCTGGGCCCAGTGCACGTCCTGCAGACCCCAGGAGCATGTGCCTTCCTTCTGTCGCCCCTGCCCTGGGCAGTAAAGCACAGTCTTCAACAGAGTTGGGCTCACATCCCTGCACTGTGACAGGACAGCGGCGGCCTGTGCTCGATGTGCATGCCCACTCTCGGGCCCAAAGCTGGGTGCAAAGGGTGCACCTGGGTGCAGAGGGTGAGCTCAGAGGGGAAGAGGTGTGCAGATCGGCATAGTCCCGTGTGAATAAAGATACTGCCTTATCTACGAGGCTTTTTTGCATCATTTTTTCCGGTAAATTTCATGTAAATTCTGTCCCTCTGGAACTTTATCTTCTTGCCCAGTCACTGTTCAGGAAGCAGTTATTGAGCGCCTCCAGGTATGTGACAAGGTACAAGGATGAAGTCACAGTCCTAGCCCTGAGAGAGCTTGCCCAAGGACAGCACGGTCAGTTATGACCCAAGCTTCCCGAGAACATTCCATATTGCCAAATCCACCCCAGAGAGGAAGAAAAACTCTGACAAAGCAACTGATGGGGACCTGCAGTCACCCACGCTGGGGCCTGAATATGGCCCTGCTAGTTGCCAGGTGTCGACTTTGTCCAGATCCCAGAGCTGCAGTGGATCATCTACAACACAGAGCTAAGGGGCTCCCTGTCGTCCCAGCATGTGACATGCAGACATGCCCAGAGATCCTGGAGCCCACCAGGAGCTCCCGCCACCCCTGCCCTCGGCACTGTGGCCTCTCCAGACACTTCCTCCCGTCAGGAAAGTACCTCAGGAACTGTGTTTCTGGTCAAACTGCCAGGGCCACCCCCCCCCAAGAGATCAATAACTCAGAACTCGTCACCTCAACTCCAGAGGCGAGCTCTCCCCAAAAAGGAAGTGAAGCATCATGTTGCCACAGCAGCAGCCTCCAGCCACGGCTCTGACCACCAAGTGAGGAAGTTGGGGGCCGACGTGAGCACATCCTGCCC
This sequence comes from Camelus ferus, assembly GCF_009834535.1. NCBI lineage: Eukaryota > Metazoa > Chordata > Mammalia > Artiodactyla > Camelidae > Camelus > Camelus ferus. The sequence goes on along the minus strand of NC_045713.1, from coordinate 20,152,713 downwards.
CGACCAGACAACGGAGGGGCAGAGCCGTGGTAAACTGGACAGCGCTGAGCCTGTCCGGCTCGGGTTTCCTGGAAACTGGTGCATTTGTGGAAAAAGAACTGAAACTTCTGACTGCTTGTCAGTAGAACTAGACACGGGGCATCTAGAAACTTGCTCCTTTCACAGATTGCTACAGCTCCTCTCCAGACACTTTGCTGTGCATCCTCTGTTCTTTAAGGGCCACCATCTAAGTGAAGGAGCCTTAAAAGTGAGAAGCGTGGGTCCTGAACAGCGTGACACTGACGATAATCACCACAGCGGTTCCCGTGGGGGGCCCAGCAGCCGCACCTGACACCCCCAGCCTCATCACACTCCCTACACCCCCAGAGGTGGTTGCCATTACTCCCCTCTTACAGATGGGGAACTCAAGGGCACCTGCACTGGGATTCAGGCCCAGGGCTGATGCTAGAGCCTAACCACTGCACTACACTGCCTTGGGCCCACAGACCGGAGCCCCGGGGCCCACACACCCACACAGCCCCGGGCTCTGCTGCTTCTGCCTGGGGCTCCTGGGACAGGTCATGTGTGGGCATCGGAGCAGATAAGGGGCCTGAAAGGGCCTGGCTCAGTAGACATCCATTGTATACAACACGGTTCTGGTGGAAAAACTGTAATTCATTCTAAAGAGTGAGCCAGGCTGGAGAAATCACGGGACAAAGTACCTCAATCAGCCACTTGTTTTGGACAAACTTCTGCAGCACATGCTCCGCTTCCTTCTTCCTCATCTTCTTGCCTTTAAGCTGATCAACCAGGTTCAAAATATTCGTGGAAGACGCAAAGCCAGTATCTGAATCAATAATCAGTTCCAACTGAAAGAAACAGCAGGTACCACGTCCATCTATTAAATCAGCAAAAACAACTTTTAAGCAATAATACCAATTCTGACAGGGCTGCAGTAAAACAGCTCCTGTCACAGGCAGAAGTGTACGCTCTTTTAGGAAAACAATTTAATAATATGCACAAAAAGCCATAGACATGTTCAGTTTTGACCTTTAACCATCCTAAATGAATGAGCCTGATGCCCTCAAATCAAGAAGGGGGAATCCATGTCCTACTGATGGAGAAGCTGAGGAATGAATAGGAACATGACATGGCGCCCCTCCTATTCAAGGTGGGCAGGCCGGCAAGGCTGGCTGGAGGAGGGGCAGGCTGGAGCCACAAGGGCAGGACTGCAGAGCCAGGGCGGGCCAGCAGGAGAGGATGCTGGGGAGCTGCAGAGGCACATGGACCCGGGGCAGGGAAAGGCCAGCAGGCAAGCTGCCCTAAAACTTCTACCCACACACAGCAGGGTGGAGCCCCTGGGAAGACAGGTGTCTTGCACACACATGTGTGTCTGGCATCTTAGAACCTGGTTCTCAACCTTGGCTGCTTAGAAAGGAATGGTTCTAAAACTTGGTCCTCATAGACGTATTAGACAGACATGGAGTGAGGCCAGAATGTCCACATTAATTTTACCTTTCCAGTTATACTGTGCATCCAGGGCTGAGAACCACTGTCTTAGCCAGATGTTCAGCCAGGTGAGTGACAAGGTGAACAGCTCCAAAGCGGGGTAGGCCAAGCAGCACCTCTCAAGTGTGACCCGTAAATGGAGCACTGTTAAAATGCAGGTTCAGATCCAACAGCCTGTGTGAGGCCTGGGCTTCAGCCTTTCTAGCAAGCTCCTGGGTGGTGCTGCTGCTGGTCCTGGCCGCACTGGGAGTACCAGGCAGTAACGCTTGTTCACTCGTGTCACACACCCACAGGGCCCACTGCTGCTCAGTCAGTCGGGGTCAGACCTGGACCAGCCCTTCTCTCCCAGGCAGCTGTGGCGACATCCCCAGCAAACACCTGGTGGCTGTGACAGCACCTGGCTCAGGCGCTTGGTGCCATCCCCTGCAAAGGGCTTTCTCAGGCAGCAGTGCTAACCCTCTAGGACTGCAGTTTCGATTTCTGATGAAAGACAGAAGTTTCCCATAAGAAGCCCAGCTGATGGGGAATGGGAGTTACTGTACTCACAGCCTTTCTAAACAGATCCAGTTCATTTTCTGCAAAATCTGAGGCCATTTTGGAAATTGAAGTCGTTGCAAGATTCACCTAAAAAATAAGTCAGCATGAGGTTCAGGCCAGTCGCTTGTCAGTTAGTTCACTTGTTGGCTCTCCCTCCCACCCTGCCTCACCAGTCACCGAGCACCTGTCCGGGCACTGTGGGCCACAGGGGTAAATCTGTAACCAGTCTTGTATTACAGGCTTAAATCTTTAGCTCAGTCAATGTGTCTAATTCTCAGAGATTTCAGAAATCCCTGGGTTGTACAGTATCTCCCCAAACTCAGGTGACTCTGGGAGACTTCTCTGCGTGCTAACAGAGCTTCAAACACAAAAGGCACTGAGAAGTCTGGCGGTAAGGAAATCTGATTTACCGATTTAACCCAGCATTTCCATGTTGTTTGACTCCATAACCCTTCCTGCCATGGGACAGAGTTTGGGAAACCCTGGGCTAGAGCCCCTCTCTGTGTGGGCCTGTTTGGTAGAAGCCTGATCTCCTTTGATGGCCTCCGGCGGTTCCCTAGCCAAGGACAGGGGCTTGTCACCTCCCCTCTATTTCACCTCGTTCCCTAGCGAGGAGGGAAAATTTGAGAACAACAAGAGGCCCCAAATGGGTCTCAATCCTTAGGGGTTCCACGCATTTTTCTTTTCAGAGCTTCTATGTCTTATTCCAAATGAAATGGCATTTTATTCCTTTGGAATCCTAATATTCCATTCATGTGGAATAACTTCTTGCAGAGAACTGGCAACAACCAAAATAAATGCATGCTGCCAAGTCTTGGGTGAGGGCTCCACGTGGGCAGTGAAGTGAGCGCTGAGGTTCTGTCACCCCCAGCCCTGATGACTACAGAGGACGCTGCAGACCACGGGGCACGCGCGGGCAGCGAGCACGGGGATGGAGGCGGGGCAGAGTTAGGGAGGCGGGCCGGGCCCTTGGTGAGACAGGTGCGCCTTCACCCACTAAGGACGCACCTGGCGCGGTGTGCTGTGTCAGCCACAGGCCCTCACACGTCCACCAGGGGGCTCAGTCTGCACTTACCAGCGCGTAAATGGGTCTCCCGTCATCTTCCGTGACTCCTTTCTTTATCTCAATGTACAAGGACTCCAAGACACTGTTAATGTTGTTGATAAAGTCCTCCAACTTCTCTACAGTAGCATTACCTAGAAATAAACAGGCCAAAAAAAAAGGTGGGGGGTGGTGCTTCATCAAAAAAGTGTAGCTTGTTTCAATCCTGCCATCGACCTAAACACATGATAGCAAAGCCAGAAATGGCCCAAGGCCCCAGCCTTGGGCGCGTGCCAGAGCCTGTGGCTTCTTTCTTCCTGGAGCATTCAAAGGACGGAGGGTGCGGCAAAGCAGAGAGGCCCAGGAAAAGGCAGCTGAGCCTGCCGTGGTCTTCCTGTCTTGGCTGGCAGCCCCCAGCCTCCTCTGCTGCCACCGTTCCCTGCCGCCTGGTCACTGTCCCCCACACGGTACTTCGGTGCACCGCTCGTGTGCTCAGAACCTGCAGTGTGCTCCCACTGCAGCCGCTGCCCCTGCATGTCCTAACACACGTGTCAGGTCTACCTCGGTTCCTTCCTCCCTTTATTCGACATCCAGATGTACATTGGACATTTACACGCCAGGCCCAGAGTGCTGATCTGAGGGCGCAACAGTGAAGAATAACTACCAGCAGCCCACGCTGAGTACCTGCCCCAGGGAAGGCCCTGTCTGAGCGTTGTTCACACAGTACTGAACCCATCCTGCCAACAGCCCCCGAGGCGAGCACTGGCAGCCTCCTAGTTCAGGTGAGGAGGCCGTGATGCGGAGAGGGGCCAACTCACCCTGCCCAGTGTGGCCTTACTTCAACAGGCACGGTGAGCAGTGGTGAGCCCCAATAGCATGGCCACAGCCCCTGTGCTCTGGCCTGTACGCCACCTTGCCTCTGTCTCCATGGGAGGCACACAGCCTGGAGACACACCAGGAAGCTGACACCACTCTCTAGGGCCATCGGTCTGTCAGAAGACGGGGTGTGGACAGGGCCCGGGGAGGGGCGGCCCCATCTAGCACTGCAGGGGCCCGGGGCGAAGGACAGCGGACTAGCAGGAGGGTTGATGAGGCTGCAGCAAGAAGTGGGAGCCAGATCACACAAGTGATCTGCAGGAGAGGGGAGCGTGACCTTTCTCTTGTGGACAGCGGAGTCGGAAGCAGAGGAGGAATGGGCAGCCTTGTGTCTGGAAATTACCCTCTTGTTCTGTGATACTTTTTAAACCAAGAGTATGTATTACTGTTTTCATTTATTAAAATAAGTAATTTCAAAAGATCTGTGCCTTAAAAAAATCACTCTAAGAAAGAAAAAGCAGCTGAAAAACAGACAATATGACATTTATGTTAAAAAAAAAAATAAGAAAACCATCAAAACAATACTGCAGGGAAAAGGCACCATGCTGATGACCAAGGCCATAGATAGGAAGGGGACTAAGATGAGAGGGTCATCCCAGGACCCCTGACATTTATCTGTTTGGCTGCTTACAGAGAAAGGTACTTGCAAGCTCCCTTACACCTAAATATTATCAAATTAAAAAAAAAAAAAATCACGCTGGAGGCAGTGGAGGTCACGGACATGACACAGGCATGGTGTCTACTGAGGGGACCCAGAAAAGCTAATGACAAAGACCAGGACAGTAATACTAATATGCAAATCACAGCATGAGTCTAATCTTCCATTATAAGTAAAGTTGTTTAAGTTAAAAAAAAAAAGTAAAGTGAAAAGTTAGTATTAAACAGATGGTATGTGGATATGGCAAAAATCCTGACAGGAGTATGATGATGAAATTTGGCCACAGTGTTTTTAATCTAGGACTTTAGAGCTGAAAGATACCTTAGAAATGTTCTGGTCCACCTTAGCGGCTAAGGAGGACTGTCACAGAGACCCTTAGATGAGCACAGAGGCTCTGAAATGATGCACAGCATAGTAAGCACCGTGTGCATCTGTCAAACAAATGTATCTACCCCGTTCCGGTTCCTGTTTCTCCCTAGCAATCCTGCTCCACACCACCGTGTTTTATCATAATCTTCTGCTTTTAGTTCTAAGATTGTGTGTCTGTATAATTTTGCTAAAAATGAAAACTGTTATTTATGTTTAAGTCTCTAAACCAAATATTCTTTTCCACTTTATATCACTCCCTACTATGTCCTTCTTTCTAAACATCTGGGGCAGACAATTTTAAAAACTAGATTTCTACCTTTGTAAGTGCACTGGCTTCCTATTGCCTCTGGAACGAAGTACCACAAACTTAGTGACTTAAAATAACACATCATCTTATAGTTCTGAGGGCCAGAGGACTACAGAGGGTCAGCAGGGTGGCAACTTTGCTGGAAGTTTCGGAGACCTGCTCCCCAGGCCTTTTTCAGGTTCTGGAGACCCCCGCATTCTGCAGCTTGCGGCCCCGCCTCACGCTGACCTCAGCCTCACCTTCACAGCCCCTTCTCACCCCTGTCCCACCTGCCTCCTTCTTATCCGGATCTCCCTGCTCACACTGGGCTCCCCTGGATGCTCCGAGCTAATCCCCTCATCTCACAATCCTTAACTACATCATGTTTGCAAAGTCTCTTTTCCCAAGTAAGGAACATCTTCACAGATCCTGGGGAGCCATTACAGGCATAACTTGGAGATACTGTGGGTTCAGTTTCAGACCATTGCAACAAGGCCAATACTGCAATTTAAAAAAAAAAAAAAAGGCCACAGCTGCTGAAAAACCGACCAGAGTGAGACAGTCATACTTTCTGCCTCCGTGCCTTTGCTCACGCACCCTTCTTTCTGAAATGCCCTCCCTCCTCTCACTCCCACTTCTGTCTACTAGTTGCGAAAGCCAACTCAAACGGCCCTTTTCTCTTGAGACGTTCTCTGCTGCCCCGGCACAAAGAGCTCTTGTGCCTTCTTCCTCTTCCACGCCACGCGAAACATCCCTTCAGGGCGCGTGGGCCTGGCTGTGAGGCCTGAGCCTGTGCCCCTGGCTTGCCGGGAACCCTTTCCTCCCTGCACGGCCCCCAACTCAACCCCGGGAGATGGGAGCGTGGTGACGAGGCCTTCAGGAACCACCTCCCGCCGACTGACAGGACGCTTCACAGGCAGGAACCACCCCGTCCCCCAACCCCACACACAGTGGCAAGTCCCACCTCCCTCTGAAAGTGAGAATTCACATTTTCCACCGAAAAGGCCTCTCCTGGGTGTCGTTCAGAAAAATGTACTCTGTGGGCAGATCAAAAGCATCCTACTACATCGGACTTTCCAGAAACCTCGTCCGCATGGAGGTGAGCTAATAGCCGCCCTGAGCTCTCCCCTCTCCCACCACCTCTGGTTTGTTGTCCAGCCTCACTTTTCAGAAACATGAATGTTTTCAATGTATTTTCATAAGAAAAAAAGCCGACAACCCACTTTCTACCACTGTCCTTATGGTGGAAACCCGCCACGTGCTCAGGTGCTGGTCCTCTCCTCCCGCCACATCAGTGTCCCACTCAGGGGCCTGGCCACGTCCCTTTCCACCGCTGCCACTGCACGGTTCCCCACAGACGCCTGCACTGGACCATCTCTGTCTTAATCACAAGCGGGGAAGAAGCTTCTCATATGTTCAGCAACACTCCCCACGACTTGACCTTTCAGGGGCAACACAGGCAGCCTGGGCCACAGGACCAAGCAGGGCCAGCCCAGTCCCACCTTGCCCCTCGGTGGGACCCCAGGCAAGTCTCTCCCTTTCTCTCATCCCTGAAGGCTACCCACCACCTCATGTCCAACCTCGCACATGTCTGGAATACTTCCTCCAACCCCCTGCCAACCACCAGCCCCTGCTCCAACCAGCCAGGCTCCCGACCCTCTGGCACCCTGACCACGGGCCCTTCCTGTGCAGGCCTGCCCTGACCGCACCAGATGAGGCTCCTGGGCTCTGGCTCCGTCCGCCTACAGCCCTCAAGCACTTCCTCCCCATCATACTGCATTCCACTTACCAAGTCCGGTGCCCTACTTCCCCCATAAGTGTGATTTTGGTGGGAGAATAAACCCACATCCAGAGAAGCAGAGGTCAGGAAGCTGAGGGGGCCAGATCTCAGGTCAGCCAGGAGTGGGCCCAGAACCTACGCTTAGCCTGTCAGACACGTTCTCAATCTAAGCAAGGGACCAAGGGATGGCTGAAGGTGGTTCCAGCCCAGCCACTACAGAGGGAAGGTGGCTTTGGCCGTGAGGTGCTGCCATACTTCCTGTGCCCTCTGGCTCCTGCCTGTTCCCCAGCCTGGCCCCTAAACATGATCAGTCCTGTGTGTCCCTTTCCCAAGAGCCTCCCAATACATTTCTTTTTAAGTTGGCCAGAATTGGGAACTCTTGTTGGCCACCAAGATCCCTGACATGCCCATTAAGTGTCAAGGTAACACCAGATCAGTGCTTCCCCAAACCAAGTCTTCAAACCAGCTAATTTTCACTGTTCTGCCCCTCTCCCTCCCTTGTTCCTGGAGCCCATGATGAAAAAGCTACAGTTTGCAAATCTGTAGGAACAAACTGGACTGAAGGAGTGTCCAAGAATACATTTGGCCCCAGTATCCTATGAGTTCATGGTCATGATAAACTATATGCGATACAGACCACATGCTGTGACTCTGAGGCAGCTGTCTCCAGTCTTGGGTCTACCACTCTGAGGGACTTTAGACAACTAATGAGTAACTGTGCTCCTCCCTTCAGAATCCTGAGCCAACTGAGAAAAAAAGATCGTTTTTTTGCAGGTAGAGCTGGATCAGAGGCTGGGTCCGTCCACACCAATGACGGCAGCCATCGATACAGGAAGACCAGCTACGAGAAGTAAGAACAAGCCCCTGGACCTACTATGACTGCCTCTTCTCAGAGAGCAAGGAGACACCCTAACCAGGGCAGTGAACACCACGTCTGGACCAGGAAAGGGTCTGCAGATCGTTGGGGCCAGCTGTTCCCCCTCTACCTGTAAGCTGGGTGTACCTGTGCCTCTCTTACGGGCTATGGTGAAGTTGCCCTTGTTGGACTGAGAATAACGGACCTGCATATGTGGGGCTGTCATCGCCTTAGTACGTGCTGGGCACTGCTCATTAGCCTGGCTCGCTTCATCACTGTGAGAACGCTAACTCCATGAGGTGAGCTATAATTGCCATCTTTCCATACCAGAGGCTTGGAGAGTTATCTTGCCCAGAGCTCCCCGTCATGGAAATGGACCCCAGGCCTGGCCAACTCCAGAGCCCACGCTCCTGTGCACAAAGCCACCCAGACTCTGTAGAGCAGAGCAATGTCCTTGGAGAACATTCTCGATCCCGACCCCACCGAGGTCGAATCGACCTTTCTCCAGAACCTAGCACTGTGCCTTCAAGGGCACAAAGAGGGATTTAGCCAACATAGAAAGATGGAAAGAGCCTGGCCAGTGCCTGGTCAGGACTCCAGAGGCAGTGCTGATGACAGAAGGCTGTGCCCGTGAGGTACTACGGGCAGCTGGGCCTGGCCAACCCCCATCATCCCTTGGCAAAGAAAGGTGGTCCAGCCCTGACTAGTTAGCACACACTGCTGTGGGAGGAGCTGAACTAGAGGCCAAGGACTCAGGAGAGGACAGACAAGCTCTCTCTTTAGCAGGAAATGCCTTTCAATTGGGGCAACTGAAAAATGGGACTTGGGGCGATGGACAGGCTTGGGGCAGCACTGAACAGAGAGGACACTTTCTGAGGGGTGGGAGCTGGTCCAATTCATTCTGAGAGATTGTTTTCCTGGCCACAACTATATATATATCATCTCCTTTTCTTTTAAAATTAAACTTTAATTCAACCAACAAACCTCTTCTTGTTAATCAGAGTCCCTCCTTCCCAGAAGCCTGTGGAGACCTAGGGTGTACTCGGACAGCAGGAAGTCTGCTGCCCTAATGACTGAGCAACAAACTAGGCACCACAGATAGGAAATTTTTAGGCAGAGGAAATGCTATTTTAGGCAGAGGAAATAACAGTAAAAAATAAGACCCCAGGGGACCAAACCACTTATAGGCCAACTTGCCCCATGACAGCCCTCTCATCCAATGGGGCCCACTGCGTGGTCCTCCTGAGCACGGCGCTGAGGATGGGGCAGCCTGGGCCCTGGACCAGACATGGGCACTAGGGCACACTGGGCCCAAGAGCAGACCCCAGGCTGGGAGAGGCAAGGCGGCAGGGACACTGGGCCGGAGAGTGTGTGAGCGTCACGTCTCAGCCCATGGCTTTCACTTCAACTGCTTGAGGAGGATGAGCCTCTCAGCACTCAGATATGTGAGTGGAAAGATGGGCACTCACAGTGGCACCTCCACAGTGTGGCTAGTGAACAGGGCTGAGGAGGGTGGGGATGGAAGGAGCGCAGCTGTATGTGGCAGATACATTAGACAAGCAGTTCTCTACACCCTGCATCAACTCGCCAAGCACTGCAGCTCTGCTCCCCCAGGGTCTCATCAGACCCTCACGAACAATGGCCAAGGTGGGCCGGGATGCGGGACAGTCACTGTTTTCCAAGAGAACGCCAACTGTCAGAGACGTTAAGGACTTACCCAAGATCACAAGGCCAGCAAGTGACAAAGTCTGGACCAGAAAATCAAAGGTCTGACCTTCAGTCTGGCACAGTGACAAAAGGACTTGAACATCCATTAAAAAAAAAAAATTCTTTGATAGGCCATGAGGTCTGAGAATTACATCAGAGTGGGACTGGGGTAAGCAGTTAGGAGTACAGATAAAACATTAGTCATGAGTTATCATTTTTACTGGGTGATGAGTACATGAGGCTTCGTTGTATTATTCTCTCTACTTTTATGACTTTTTCCATAATAAAAGTTTAAAAAAATATGTCAGTGCTCAACAACATAGCTGGATGCCTTAACCCTCAGGAGTCTGAAACAACAAAGAGAAAAATGACAGTGTCCCGGAACAAGAGAGATTCGCTCAGGGCTCTGATGGTATAGGGGGAACAGGCTTTTTTAATAATGGGCTGTTTTTAAATCTACTGTTGAGAGATCTGTCTCCAAGTATACAGAGACCTTTTTTTTCAAAGTCAAGAGATTATTCCAGCTAGAAAGTCTCCTCTTTGGCCTTATTTCAAATGACAGGGCATAAAACTCACTTTACATCACGTGGCACAGCTCCTGCATCTCAGCCACATGCATCAGGCGCCCTAAAATCCATGAAAACGTTGCTGAGGTGACAACAGGGGCTGACGCCTACTGTCCCTATAAGTACCATAAACTTACCCATCGGCCAGTCCCCTGGCCAGAGGTCTACTGGTCGGTACTTCCGGCAACAGAGCGGCACCGACTCTTCATCGTGGTGGTGCCCAGGCAGGGCAAAGTCCAAATGACGCTGTAAACAGCCACAGAAAACCAAACCTCCTTCAGCAGCACTTTACTGCTGATGCTGTTATGTGCATGTCACTTCCAACTCGCCCCCTGAAAACAGGTGGTCCATCTGTCACGGAGACGCATGGCGGCGCCACCCCCCCCATCCCAGGGAGCCCCAGGGAGCCGAGGAGGGGCCTGTGGGGCACAGCCGCCGCCCCTGCTGAGTAACAGCAGCTCCGTTTTATCTCCCCCAGGCTTCACCGGAGCAGAGCCTGTGGACACTGACAAACCAGATGCCGACAGAGGCCACACAAGAAGCACAGATGTGGGCTCGAATGGACACAGGGTGAAGTGGAGAGCACGTGTCCCATCAGAAGAGGCAGGGCTCTTCTGCTCTGGCCACATGCCCAATATGTGGATTTTTATGAGAAATCTCCTAGTTGTTGTTTTTAACATGGTAATTAATTTTTTTAAATTGGAAATACTGTGGGGCAAACAAACCATGCCTGTGAGCTCAATCCCAGTGACATTCTACCAGTTTTCAAATTCTGATGCAGGCTGGAACCCTGCTGTAATAGAGGCCTGGTGACAGCGCAACCCACTCTGTCCTCTGACCCAACAAACAGGTGGCTATGGTCTCTCACAGAAGCTGGATGGTGAGCAACACAAAGGAACAGACTGTGTCACATGAGTTCTTCTGAGTGACCGGATATATAAATGGACAGTGGGCAGACCACACGTGAAGACAGGGCTCTGACCCACAACCTGCAGCAACCAGCCCAGGGAGCCAACCCGTCATCTGGAGGGACCAGCCCAGGAAGCCAGCCAGCTTCCTTTAAGTCAGACTTGCAGGGAGTCAGACCACTATCTCTAGCAACCAGTTCAGGAAGCCAAACAATAACCTCTGGCTCAAAATTACCAAGTCTTGATTAATAACTGACAGCTTCCTTAATTTTTGTCCTTGCTTCCAACTTAGGACCAACCAGAGAAAAGTCAAGTATGCTCCCCGAACCGATCACAGGATGTCCTGCCCCTAGTCAGCCCACCCCCAGCTTCCCTGAGCCGGCAGCCTCCAGTCAGGGCACAGCTGGAGCCGTCCCTCCTCTCCACTGTCCAGCTTTCCCCTCCTCTGCCTGCCATCCAGTCTCTGCCAAAACACACATGAAGGTGGCTGACTCCCTTGCTGGGGCAAGCTGGGAATAGACAGCCCTTGCCTGTTCTCATTTGGGTGGGCTTCGCTTGTGTCCACAGTTTGTCCTACAGGACTTGGCTCTGTACCCTGTCCCTGGCAGGGGTTAGGAGGGTGGCTGAATGGCGTGTGCAGGCCGGTGGTGCCACCAGAGAGATGACTCTGGCCACATTCGTCCAGTTCATGACATCCTTCCTCTGGGTCCCCACCACCTTGCCTCTGAGTATAAAACAGGCCTCCTATGATCTCCTGGCATCCACTCTAGCCCTTGACAGCTGTCCTCCACGTGCAGCTAGGGTGGGGCCAGGTCCTGGCACTATCACCTACAGCCCAGAAGCTACCAGTGGTTCCCCTAACCCTTAGTCACACTCCTGTGCACCCCCTCGGTCTACACTCCCACCACACTGGCCTTCCTTCTGTCACTCACACTCCATCCCAGCACTTACATTCATAATTTCCTTCCACAAGGAAATAGTGACTATACTTCCTAGATTTTCAGAGAAAATCCGAGCATCAGAAATTCAGCCTTATGGCCAACATAATAATTGCTATCACACCATTTACCAACATTAGGGATCTTCTGAGTCCCAGTACCTCACCTCCCAGCCCCCACTGCGGGGATCTGAGATCAGATGACTCAGAGGGACACACGAGGAAGGAAGGGGCAGCAGGCAGCACACACTGAACATGTACCAGGAAACGCTCTGTGCCAGGCACTGCACATAAGTTCCCTGTTTAATCCTCACAACTTTTCCTTGGGGTAGATAAGATTTCCTTTATAAAACAGGAAGCTGGGACTCAGAAAGTGGGGGGAAAAAAGACCTTTCCCAAGTCCCTGATTGAATCTGTGTCTTCAAAAAATGGCTTCACTCTTCCTGCCAGTGGTGCGTGTACTGACCCTCCTGAGGAATCTGTCCGCAGTCCTCCCACAGCCCCTCACAGCCCCTCCCCTCGCGGCGGGGTTCCAATACAAGACGCATTCCAAACCAAAGGAGGCCCGCGCCGGGAGAGTGTGCAGCACACACAAGTCCCGGCTCAGCAAGCCTGTACGGGCCTGAAAGGACTGCTGGGGACCGCCCCGCCCCGCGTTGCTACACTGCACGAAGCCATCAAGGGCTGGCTGCGATTCAGACACAGCGAGCCCTTCAAGAGCCAGAGTCCTGAAAGCAACAACACTCACATCCTTGTGGTTGCAGAGCTTCCAGAACCCAAAGACCCCTGCCCAAGTACGACTGCCTGCTGTGAAACAGCTGAAGACTTCATCAAGCCACATTTGAGATGTTCCTTTTCATGCTAACTTTATGCCTCTTTTCAGTTATGATCACAAGCCTAATGCGCCTTGATTAACTGGAAAGGCAAGTGGGCTGTCAGTAGCAAGCTTTTTAACTGTTCATCATGGCGAAAGGGGAGAAGTGTACGATGAAATCATTACAAGCAGGCGGAATACTTATTTGGAACCAGCATCTAATCATCGCTAAGTCCTCCATGGAAAGAGGAGGTGCGTACAGAAGTGACTGTAGATACAAGATGGAATACCAAACCAAAAAGTCAACAGCATCACTGACTCACCACTAATGCATGCCACCCAGCGATGTGCCTGAGCCCTGAGACAGGCCCCAAGACAATGGAGCAGATACAGCCGTGCAAATCTGAGTAAGAAAAACACAGCTAAGATGAGGGCTGATGCAAGGTTTGACAAAAACGGAAAATATCTATCATCCCCAGTGCTCCTCTGACACTCTGATACTGTGTTTCTCATCTATTTTTGGTACATGCATTTCAGTTTACTATTTCTTTTTTTGCCTTAATATCATATTATTTATTCTGCTCACTGAAATAATGTCAAGTCTTAATTTTTTAACCTAAATTTTAGATACTTTAATTTATCCTGAGAACAACAGATAATTTTAAAAACCACTAAAATTTAAAGCATAACAATATAATATAATTAATTATAAAATGTTACTGCTGGAGAGTATAGAACAGGACCTCACATCATTCTGGCAACCATTTAAGAATGAACAAATTTAGGGACGATACACCAGTGAATGATAAAACTAGTGGGTCAAAACGATTTTTACCTTATCTCAAAGTCCCTCCCTGCAAAATACTTATTAATGACAGGAAAAAGAGTAACTTTACAGTGGAGAAACCTGGCAGATACCATCCGAATCCACACTGTATACCACCAGACAGGATGCGAAAACACAACACCATTTCCGTATTATTTCCGCAAAAATAAAATGTATAAACTGAACTGAATCAGCAGGAAGCACCAGACAAACCTAAACTGAGGAACATTCTACAACTATGCTACCCAGTACGGCAGCCCCTGGCGCACAGGTGGACTGAGCGCTGGCAGTGAGGCTAGTCCAAATTAAGGTCTGCTGTCCATGTAAAACAGACACTGGACTGCAAAGACGTAGCATTAAAAAACGTAAAATACCTCATTAATAATTTATTTTATATTGATCACACGTTCAAATGATAGCATTTCGGATGTTAATTTCACCTGTTTCTTTCTGCTTTTTTTTAATGTGGCTATCAGGAAACTTTAATGACATATGGCATCGTATTTCTCTCAGACAGTGCTGTTCTACAAAGTAATTAGCCTGTAATCTTCAAAAATACCAAGGTCATAAAACTCCAGGAGAGACTGAGGAATTATTCCCGATTGAAGGAGCCTAAAGAGACATACATGACAACTAAATGTGACACATGACCCTGGGGTGGATCCTTTGCTAAAAAAGACAACATTGAGACAACTGAAGAAACTCCAGTGGGGTCTGTGGACTAGATGACAGTGATGAACCGATGTTAACACCAGGTTTTAATGGTTAGCCTGTGGTTATTTAGGAGAATGTCTTTGCCAGAAGGAAACACACCCTAAAAAATGTAGGGGTGATGGAACTTCAAACTGCTAACCTGTTCTCAAGTGATTCAGGAGGGAAAGGTTCTCTGTACTATTCTTACAACTCTCCTGTGAGTTTGGAACTCTTTCAAAATAAAAAATAAATTTAAAAAGCAACCCTAGCAGCTTCAGGCAAGGAAGGCCCTCAGTGAATCTGGCACCGACTTGGAAGGCGGCATTCAGCAGTGGGGGGCCTGGAGCCAGCGTGAGAAGCAGCTACACAGTGCACAGGCGTTTAGGGGCCTCTGCCTCCTGCTTTGCCAGACGAGGAGGCTGGACCTAGTGATCCTCTAAAACCCAACTTGGTCAACCAAAAAAAAAGAAAATCAGAAATATCAGCCCCAAAACATTTTAGTAAGGCAAATAACTTTGAGACAATTGTTGCCATGAAACTGTGGGCTGTGGCCACCTTCTGCTTCTGCCCAGTAAAGCCGCGTGATCGATGACACACATTCCAACCAAGAGTCAGTCTCGGGTTCAGGGCCCCCTCAAGATCTGCACTGGGCAGTACCACTTTCTGACAACATCATCAGGACCAAGCACTTCCTCCCAAGAGGCCCTGGACCTCTTGCGAAGGCGTCAGAATTCAGGCTACCGTGCTTGCTTTGTTTCTAGGAAACTGAACTAATAGTTTAGGAAACATACTACAACTACTTGCCAACTCTCTTGTGAGTCAGACCCCAAGGAAGGTGCCTCTCCAGGTAAGCCCTGGATACAGGATAGAAAGGATGCTTTTCCTGGATGCTGCATCTATTTTCTTAGGGTCCCACACAGATGATGCAGGGCCTTATGAGACCAAGAGAATGAGCTACATTTTGGAAACCTGTTTCCATTTATTGGACACTTACAGGCCACAAAGCACCTATCACAGATCACATACATAATTTTTACAAACAGCCCTGAGTGGCAGGTATCTCCAGTCCCACTTCACAGACAGGAAAACTGAAGCTCTGGGGTTTAGTGATTGACTAAAGTTACACAGCTACCAAGTAGCAAAGTAGATGCAGATTTTCTTCAAACAGCTTTGTTGAGATATAACTGACAAATGTAAAGTGTACAATTTAGTAAGTTATGACATACATACACACTCTTGAAATCATCACCATAGTCAAGATAATAAAAATAACCATCACTCCCTAAAAGTCTCCTCTCGGCTCTTTGTAATCCCTGTCTCCCACCCCTCACAACTCTCCCCTAGGCGATCCCCAGGCAACCACTGGCCCACTTTCTGTCACTACAGAATGCACTGAGGATCTCTAGTTTTCCGTAAGAAACTTCTGCTGCATCATGCCAGGGTAGATACTGGATTTTGTTTATTGCTTCTTCTGTACCTATTGAGATGAAGATATGGTTTTTCTTTCTCAGTCTGTTAAAATGGTGAATTACATTGATTGATTTTCAAATGCTAAATAAATCCTGCACTCTTGGGATAAACCCCACTTGGTCATATTATATCTTCTTTTTTATTCTTTCTTTTATTCGATTCTTTTAATATCTCTTTAATTGCTGGATTAGATTGGCTAACATTGTGTTTAGAATTTTCACATCTATGTTCATGGGGATCTTGGTCTTCAGTTTTCTTTCCTTGCAATGTCTTCATCTGGCTTTGGAAGCAGGATAACGCAAGCTTCACAGAATGAGTTGGGAAGTGTTTCCTTCTCTTCAATTTTCTGGAAGGGTTTGGGTGGAACTGGTATTACTTCTTCCTTGAATGCTTGGTAGAATTCACCAGGGAAGCCATGGGGCCTGGAACAGGCACAACACCCAGCCCTGTGGGAATATCCCACATTGTTTCCCTGATTCTTCCAGCTGGTTCTTGCCCTCACCTCCGGGAGTTCCCTTGCTGATCAGCTGTCGGCTGGATCCTTGATGGGGTGGAGGGGTCCTCTACAGATCTCTGCTTTTCTCTCTGTGCATCTCTTTCCTCCCCTACTCTGTCCTGCAAACCCTCGCTGCTTTTGTCTCTTTGAACGCTCATCTCCATCTCCCCAACTCAGAGAGTCTGTCTAGCTCTGCCTGGGTTTCTCCCGTGCCGTGGCTGGAAAACTCTCTCATGGCAGTGAGCTGAGGCAACTGTAGTGCTCACCTCATTCCTTCCTGTGGTGTAAGAAAGAGACTTGATCTTTGTCCCTGGTTCCTGGCACAGACCACCTATAACCCTTGGAATTTCCTGAATGATAAAGTGGCAGGAGGGTCTTTTGTTCTAATGACTAATAACTTCAGGATGGGGGCTGGTTGCCAGAAGGACCAAGCCTTGATTAGCTGCTTGGAACTTACAGCTCTATCCCACAAGTACACGGAGAGGAGACTGAGCTAATCACCAATGCTTCAAGCAATCATGCCTGTGTAATAAAACCTCCATTTAAAAAATCCCCAAGTGATGAGATCTGGAGAGCTTCCAGGATGGTGAACACATCAAAGTGCTAGGAGGGTAGAGCACCCAGAGAGGGCGTGGAAGCTCCAAACCACCCCTGCCCCCAGGCCCTGCCCTGTGCATCTTATCCATATGGCTCTTCTCGAGTTGTATCCTTTGTAATAAACCAGAAATGCAAGTAAAGCATTTTCCTGGGTTCCGTGAGCTATTCTACCAAATTATTGAACCTGAGGAGGGGGTCATGAGAACCCCTGATTTATGGCCGGTCAGTCAGAAGACGGGGTGGCCGGGAACTTGTGACCAGCATCTTGAAGTAAGGGTAGTCTTTTGGGACTGAGCCCCTTTAACTGGTGGGATCTGACGTTAACTCCAGGTAGACAGTGCAGAACTGAACTGAGTTACTGGACACCCAGCTGTGTCCAGAGAACTGGAAAGGTAGTGTTGAAAAAGAAAATATGTATTTGGTGTCAAGAGGGAAAAAAAAACCCTCAGTGCCTACCTCTCAAGAGATCACTGTCCTCCACTGACTAATGTCCAATGTTGCGTTTATTTTGTCCACTTTTTGACTGTTTTAGACAGGAAGGTAAATTAGTCCCTGTTACTCTATCATGATCAAAAGTGAAATCCTCAGCAGGGGAGGGTATAGCTCGAGTGGTAGAGCACAAGCTTAGCATGCATGAGGTCCCGGGTTCAATCCCCAGCACCTCCCCTAAGCATAAATAAATATACACAATTACCCTCCCCCCCAGGAAAAAAGTGGAAATCCTCAAATCCAAGTCTTCTTAACCACTACTCCCTAGGCCTCCTGTACCAACTTCCATCAAGGGGGCTTACACTGGAATCATCTGACTCCGTGTCTGTATGACTCACAAGACCCAAGGCGAAGCAAAAGTTCATCTCTGTATCACAAGTCCTTGCATAGAGGAGTCTTAGGAAGTGGTGCCAGATGGCCACACACATATGCAAGCCCTGGACCAAAACCTAAGGTGCTCTAGGAACACAGGTCCCCAGGGCCACGAAGAAAGGCTAAGGCTTTACACCAGAACATCAGAAAAAAAAATCTAAATTCTTTACTGGCCAGGAGATGTGGGGAATTTGCTTTCCCCTAATGACAGTAAGAAGAGAGCCCAAACAAGAACCCAGAATAGGAAGTGCTCTGATAAACAGGACAAACGTGGGAACCTGCAATCAGAAAAACTTGCAGTTTCAATCACTCCTTTGTTTCTTAAGTATTTTTCCAGTTGGTAAAAGGGGAATTTCCTGGGAATCTCTTCAAAAGATAGGCAATTAATAATACTGGTCTCAGAAGTTTTGACTTAATTTCAGATCATTTCATTCCATCATTCCTTGTTTTAAAATCTCTCAAATAACATTAATGCTTGGAAACAAGCTTTTCTCTCTTCTTTTTAATGAAGGATGAGAGAAAAACTATAGTCCAATCCTGACGACCACAGCCATCACCATATCTTGATGCACAGAAACGGTACATAAAGTGTGAAGAATAAGTCAATTCCTAGACACCTTCTACAGGACTTTCCTAAATTAGGTCATGACAACTTTAAAGGTCAAATAAAGGCAAAAACACTTTCATTTTTAGTACTCAGGCATCACGGAGCTTCTTACAGTGAGCTCTGAAACTTCCCCATCAACAGTAAAGCTCACCTTCAGGACTCAGATGAGAAACTAAAATGGAGAAGGAACTGTGATATAGATCAGATTAAGAAAAGCATGACTGCCCATCACTGGAGGACACTGAGGGCCAAGTTCAAAGTCTTGCTGTGCTTTTCGAAGAGCAAGAAAATGTAGCTTGACAGGAATAATATTCCCTTTCCATAAAGGAGGCTCTCACCAAAGACCCCTGTCCACCCCAGTACAGGCAATCAGAGCAGATATATTTTCACCAGCAATAATTATGTCACTCTCCTGCCTCAAATCCTTCTAGAGGTCTGTAATGTCCACAGAATTAAGTTTAAAAAAAAAATGACTATGGTGTACAATTATGGCTTCTTCATCATCTGTAAACCTACAAACCAAAGGAATTTATTCTCCTCCCACACATCTTATTTTCTTGTCCAAAGTTTCCCAAGCTATGTTATTTGTAGGTCAATTAAGTTTAGACACATGGCATCAAACGAAGTTAAAAAGGATTCCTTACTGTAGGACCCTTCCAAGCTTTTAATTTGTTGACGTGCCCCATCCAGCTCCAGAATTTCACGGCACCAGCCGCCTCAAACCTGCCTCTTCTCTATATGCCACCCTCCTTCCTCGTCCTCTGCATGTCATGGAAGGATGCTGTTTCCATACTCGCTGTCTCCCCCTTTCCCCTTCCCCCCTCAGCTCCCTAGGAGCATGTCTCTGCCTCTGTCACGCCATGAACTGCAGCTCTCAACGTGGTACCCTGTATCCTGTCCGTTCACTGGCCCCCCCCCCGTACCTTTCGCCACCCCTTTTGCCTTGGTTCCCCTGTATGTTCCTTCCACTCTTCTTTTGAAAATTAAAAATACAGAAAGACTAAAACATAGAATAAAGAATGAACGCTTAACATTCCTGTTAATCAGGACAACCATTAGACTATACTAATAACGCCATGTTTGCTTCAAGTCTTATTTTTCTTTAAAGAACAAAATAGGGTAACAAGGAAGTGTCCTTTGATTTCTAGTAAGAAAACAACCCCACTCCACCTCTCCCCAAAGGCAAGCAGCTAACAGTGTATCACACATCCTTCTAGAATCCATTTTCATATCTTTACATGCAGATGTATGTATTCATGAACAATAAAGGGCACTAAGTTTTACAAAAAACTTAACACAGTGGCATCGTACAATAGGTATAATTTATCAACTCTCTTTTTCATTAAGATCTACCAATATTGACTTTACTGATCTATCAAAGTTGATCCTAATTGTTTCTACTGCCACCTCGTTACTGAAGCCAGGTCCTGCCTCTAAGCGCTTCACGCTTATCACCCCATCTACCCCTCCCAACAAGCCACCGAGAAGACACGCCCAGTGCCCTGGATGGCACAGGGCAGAGGTGGCACTTTACTGGTTTGGCCAAGTCCAAAGCTGTGCCCTTCACCCCTGTGCTAAGCTGCCCTCTTACTTTCTACAGCTGACAGAGCCCCGTCCCTGTGCCAGGTGTTCTGTATGTATCACGTCTCTTAATCCTCTGAACCAGTCAACTACAAATAATTATCTTCATTTTAGAGATGAAGAAACTCGAACTGGAGAATGCACTAGAGCCTTGGTGTGAACCATGACTATCCAGCTTCAGAGTCAACTGTCAGATTTATTTTTAAAATATTAAAAGTTGGAAATGAGATGAGAAAGATGGGCTGGCATGAGATCGTGAGAGACTAGAAGCCCAGGTCAGGAGTATGGGTTGACTGGTTACATGGTATTACTCCAATGTCATAGTCCCTGGTCACACGGTACCAGCGCACCCCGGGAACAGGAAACGGCACTTACGGTCATGGACCTTATAGCAGTGCTTCTGCAGGCGCTTAACGTCCCACTCCTCCAGCACTCCGTGAGTCATCAGCAACTGGAGAAAGCGCCGGTGGACGTCGGTCATGACGCCCATTCTTCTCGTGCTGCCCTGCATGGCTGGGGGAACTGAAAAAGAAGTCAAAGAAACCCAGTCACCTCCGGGCACACCAAAAGCAATGTTCCATGCTCCGTACCAACTGACATGAACAAACAGAAATTTGTTACAGTTTTTAAAATCAAGTTCATCATGCTGATTTAGCACAAAAAATGAAAAGGACACAAGTCAGGGGCTAGGTGATTTAGTCCTGGGCAGCAGTGAGAAGGGTGGACTCTGGAGGCAGCCGGGATGCCTGGAATCACAGCAGGCTTCACCACTCAGGTGTGTGAAATTGGGAAACTTAACCTCCAAGCACTTCAGTCTCAGATCAGAGATGACAGAAACATCCTCCCTAGGGTTACTACGAGGATTAAATGAGTTAATACACATAAAAGCCTATAATAACTCTAAATGGAGTATAACCCTTAAACATTGTGAATCACTATGCTGTACACCTGAAACTTAAATAATATTGCAAATCAACAATTCCTCAATAAATAAATACACACATACAAACACATATATAAGAGCCTAGTAACAGACTAATCACTGAAAAAGTGTTAGCTATTTTTACCAGGAGACAATTCTGGGTCTGAAACTTGACTCAGCCTCCTACCAGATCTATGGCCTGGGATAAATTTAGCTGAGGCCCCTTTTCTTACTACAAAATTAGAATAACGTTCACTGCTTAGAGAACTGCTGGTGGTAAACATTTAATAAATGCTAGTTTCCTTCTCCTCTCCCAAACCACTAATAAAACATCTGTCATGATAGGACTGCGGGGTGTTTTTAAAATCTCCTGCTCTCTACTAAAATGCTATCTTTCCACAAGCCACAAAGGTCAGAGCTGACAAAAGGATTGTACTAGCCCTGATCAAAAAGCCTGCTCCTGCCACAGAGAGGTGGCACAGTGCAGGGGTAAAGACCATGGCTTTAGAACTAGGCAGGTGGCTTTGAGACCAGTGCTTGCCAGACCCTCCTGATCTTAAGAATCAGCTAACCTGTGTATAAAAAATGCAGATCCCCAGGCCTTTTCTGGACGTTCTGACTGTGGAGGGGCCTGGAATTCTGAGGTTTTAACGTTCACTTCAGGTGATGCCATGATTTTACAAGAAATTCACTATTACCTTAGGTAAATATAACACAGAAACATTTTTAGCTAACCTGTTTCATCCCGAAGCCTCAGTCTTTTCATCTATAAAACAGGGATAATAATAACTGTCTTTAAGGCAAAAGAATGCAGTTTAAATGAGAAATGACTACCAAGGGTTTGCCAAGAACCTGGAACTAGGAGACACACAAAAAGGCTGGTTACTTTTCTTTCTAGACGGCATCACCATCTGAGCCTCAGAGCTGGGAAGCTGCACTGCCTCATGACCAGCTTCTCTGCCTGCTAAGATATCCTCAAGAACATCTCCCCACATCTCAACCTCAAACTGGACTCATCTTTTCTTCCAACATCCTCAACTCTTTTCCTCCCAAGTCCTCTTTGAGAATCATGTGGTTTGGGTGATACAGACACCACCAGTCATAGAGACACCATAGACCTGAGCATCAAACTCTGGTCCTCCTCTACCTCAGCCTCAGATCCAGCCAGTCCGCAAGTCCCGCCAAGTTTTTTTCCTGTCACTAGGATCAGGTATCTTCATTCATCCATTCTATTTTAACGTACCAAGTACCTCTTTTTGGGTACTTGGTACCCTTTTTGGGTATTTGGTAACTTTGTTGGGTATTTGCCAGTGGTTGTTCTGGGCACAAGAACAGAATGTGCTGGGCTAAGGAATTTGGACTTTTATCCCAGAAACTTTGGAGACTCAGGCTCACCAAACTAAGGTTCTTTAAAGAGGTGATACAGACAGGCTGTTAAACCAGATTAAAAACTTGTCAAATGACTAATGAATAAAATCTAGCTATATGATATAGAAGTTACCACTAAAACATCAGAATGCCAAAAAATTCAAAGGACAGAAAAATATATACTCTGCAAACTAACCAAAAGCAATCTGGTGTGGCTATTTTAATATGACACAAAGTAGACTTTCAGGCAGAAGCATTACTAAAGATAAAGAAGGTCCCTATAAAACGATAAAAAGGTTCAATTCCAAAGAAGATATGATCATTTTAAGTGTTTTGGGCATCCAATAACAGGGCCTCAAAACAGTTAAGGCAAAAATCATCAGAACTACAAAAATAAACATACAAACCCATAACCACAGTGGGAGATTTTAACATAGCCCTCTCAATAACTGGTAAAATGAACCCAAAAAATCTGTAAGTTTAGAGAAGATTTGTAAAACACAGCAAAAAGTTTAATCCAATGGACATGCATAAAACATTGCAGCCAACAGCTACAGAATCTAGAAAACTTCAAGCATACCCAAAATAATTTTTCAAATTGCCATGTGTGGGCCACAAAGCAAGTCTTAGCAAACTGTGACGGACTGGTCTCATACAGAACATGTTCTCTGACTGCAATACAGTAAAGGCGGAAACCAGAAACAAAAAGAAAACTAGAAAAACTGTTTAGAATTTAAGAAACACACTCCTAAGTAACACATTATCAAAGAGGAATTATTAATGGAAATTAGAAAATATTTTGAACTGAAAATAGCAAAATATTACCCATAGAAACTAGTGGGAGGCAACTAAAGCAGTAGAGAGAAATAGACTTAAATGTTTATATATTGGGGGGCATGAAAATTAATGAGTTAGACATCCATCTAAAGAAGCTATAAAAATAATAACAGCAAATTAAGTCCAAAGAAAGTTAAAGAAAGAAAATAATAAAGACCAGAAACCAATGAAA
The DNA here is from genome assembly GCF_009834535.1 of Camelus ferus. NCBI lineage: Eukaryota > Metazoa > Chordata > Mammalia > Artiodactyla > Camelidae > Camelus > Camelus ferus. The sequence goes on along the minus strand of NC_045713.1, from coordinate 20,129,459 downwards.
TAGAAAATAAGTGTATATCTGAAAAGATCAATGAAACCAAAGTGATTCTTTGAAAAAACTTAATAAAAGTGATGAGCCTCCGGAAGATTTTCCGAAAAAACTTATATATAACCAATATTTGAAATGAAAAAGGGAAACAAAAAAGAGCAAACCATCCCCAAATCATCTGATAAGGCTGACATAAGTTGGGCACTGAAACCAAACAAAGGAACATGAAAATCTCATATCTTTCATGACCATAGCTGCAACAGTCCTAAGCAAAATGTTAACAAATCAAATCTAGCAGTGTAAAAAGGACAATATATTGTGATCTAGTTGGGTTTATCCCAGCAATGGTTTAACATCTGAAAATCAATCAAATATCGTATGTCAGTAATATCTCAGTAAAGCTGGGGGCAAAAAAAGAAAACCAAACAATGCTGAGCCACCACACTGACAGAGCCACCACATTTTAATAGAAAAAAGGAGAAAAGGCATATAATCATCTTGATCAAATGCAGAAACTATAACTGATAAAATTCAACATTTGTTCATACTAAAAACTTTTTAATTAACTTGGAATCAAAGGAAATCTCCTTTTTCTACTAAATGACATCTACAAAACCCCACAACAAATACTTAAGGATGAAATGTTACAAAGTAATCACTTTAAAATCCAAATGGATCCAATGCAACTGAATCAATGTAATCCCAAGCAAAATCCTAACAGGCTCTGTGCACATGTCCATGTGTGATCTGACAAGACGGTTCTAAAATTCACATAGAAAACGTAAAGGCAAAATGGCAAAGACATTTTGGAGATGATAAAGGCAGGACTGTCCTACCAGGTACCAAGACTTATACAGCTAGAGTAACAAATAAAATGTGATAATGGTGCAGAAATGGACACATAAGACCAACCGAACAGAACAGGCAACTAAGAAATAGATACGTCTGCATATATGGACACCTGATACGCTGGAGAAATGGAACTCCAGATCAAAGCAGACTTTCCAGTTTAAGGTGCCAGAACAACCCCTTATCCATATGTGAAAAAATTAAAATAATAAAAATAAAACTAGACCCTTACTTCACACTATGCACAAAAATCAATTCTTGAGGATTAGGGTCATAAGAAAAGAAACATAAAACTTAAAGAAAACAATATAGGAGTCTATCTTTATGACCCAAAGGTAGGGAAGGATTTTTTCAAAAGATATGAAAAGTATAAATCACAAAAGAATACACTGGCAAATTTGACTTTGTTAAAATTAAGAACCTCCGCTCACCAAAAACACAGAATGTGGGGGAGAGAGACAGAGACAGAGAGACAGAGAGAGAGGACAAGCTCAAACTGGAAGGTATTTGAAACACATTTAAGCCACAAAAGATTCATATTCAGAACATATAAAGAACTTTTACGTAAATCAGTTAAGGGGAAGACCACTGTAAGAGATAAAAGAGCAAGAGAAATTTTACCAAGAGAATGCACAAATGATTAATAAATAAAGAGATGCTCAATCTCAATGTCATCAAGCAAATAAGTATTAAAACCATAGTGATTAATGTCTCACCCATCATCAGAGAGGCATAAATTCTTAAGAATGGCTGAGGCTGAAACTCACCAACTGCTGGTAGAGCATAAGCCCTTATAATCACTTCAGACAACGGTTTGATATTACTAACAACTCTGGATATCCCCAGAAATCCACTATGTATACACCTCACAGAAACTTCCACATTTACCCCAAGAAATGTGTTTACAAAGCACGATGTAATAGCAAAAATCTGGCAAAAGTTTAAGTACCAACCAACTGAAGATCACCTACATAAAGAATTTCTAATCATATTACAGAATTCAAAACAGTAATGAAATAGACTACTCACAGAAACATGGATGCATCTCCTAAGTGTAATGTTATGTGCAAAAATCAAGTCACACAAAATGTATATTCAGAATCCCACATGTATAAAATCCAAAAACTAGCAAAACTGTACACTGCATTCATGAGATACACAGATAGTAAAAAGTACAAAGAAAAACAAGGGAATGAGTAACACAACATTCAGAGCAGGGGTTATCTTTTGGGAAGGTCTGAAAGGATTCAATGGAGGCTTTGAGAATACAATAATGTTCTATTTCTTAACTTGGTGGTGGGTAGATGGGTATCCATTGTATTTTGGTCCTTTAAATTTACATCACACATTTTTAACAGGTGTGTTACTTAATTTTAAAAAAAGAAAAAAAATAATGTAAATATGTTAGGTAACAGCCAAAATAAATGCTAATGAAAAGAACCAGGTATAGAATGGTATAGACTGCTATGGATTAAAGAAAAGGAGTGGGAAAATGAGGGTGAAAGATATATAGGACTGTTTATGCACAGAAGTTAGTTGTCTCTGTGAAGGGGGGGAAATTAACCATGGACATGTATCACCTACCCAAGTAATTTAAAAATAGGAATGTTTGTGGAATAAGCAAATTTTAAACCACCATCTGTGCCAAGTGCTAGACGTGTACCTGAACCTTATGAGGAAAGCATTACTGACCCCATTTTACAGATGAGGAAACTGAGGGTGAGAGGGCACAAGGTGACACAGAGTTAGTGATGAAGACAGGGAGTGAGAGTCCAAAAGCGTATTTCAGGAACTGTGGCAACCTTAGTCCAAATAAGCGAGACGTATGAGTTAACAATAAAATTATGATCCAGGTCCCTCATTTGCAATTCTCAAATCTAAAAAGTTCTCAAAGCCAAATATTTTAAGTTTGAACACCTGATCTGACCTAAGGTGAGACTATTTATGGTTGCTGCCTACCCGCTTGGTGTCAACATGCATATATTTAGCTGTGGAAATAGTATGTATTTGATTACAGGACGCTGCCCCAGACCCCCCAGAAGATTCTACAGAACACTGAATATATGCACTATATTACCTTTCGAAAATCCAAGAAATTCGGTATTCTGAATACATCTAGCCTCAGGGCTTTAAAAGAAGGGGCTGTGGACTTGTACAAAAGTTCTGTACCCAAAACAGAGGGGGAAGCAGAGAGAACGGCAAGGACTGAGAGGGTGGTCAATGAAGGCCGTATTTTACGTATTCGGTTGAGGCAGAATTTTGTTATTTTGATTTTTCAACTAATATTATGACATAAAGTATTTTTCACCCACTATTACGATTTTAAAACGTCTGTCTGTGTGCGAAGGGCCAGGATCCGGTCTGCATGCCTCTGCTGCCCCTCTCGGGGCCTCAGTTTCCCCATCAGGAATTGAGAAGCCCCAGCCCCCGAGCCCCCGGCGCCACACTGCGACACACCAGGCGGGCTATCCCCGGGGCCTTACCCCACCACCTCCGTCCGCCCCTCGCCTTCCTGGACGGCCCTCTGCCTTCCCCGTCAGCCTCGCTCCCCCGCGGCCCCGATTACCCACCGCGGCGCCCAAGCGTAGCCCACACTGCCGACGGCGATGGCAGAAAGGCGGGCTCGGCTTCACCTTTAGGGCGGGGCGAACCCGGACACGGCGCTCCATTGGTGGAAATTGCAGATTCGTCCCTCCCATCGAGTGACGCACTTCCTGCTCGCCCGCCCGCCCGCGCCGTTGCCATGGTGCCATGGGATCCTTCAGTTAGTTCCCAAGTTAGCGCGTCCCACGCGGCTCTGGGTGTTTTACGGGAAAGGGCTTCCACTTTTCGTCCTCCGCCTCCCGCCCCACAGGTGACACCCCGCGACCCAAGAGGAGGAAGAGCAGGAGTGCAGCGTGCCCCTCTCAATGGCCGCGATTCTGTGGGCACAGGTTAGTTAGTACCCTGTCCCGGGCCTCAATTTCCCCACCTGTAGAACTGACTGTGTGGCGTCAAGGTCAAGAACTTGAGCCTAGCCTGAGCTAGAATCATGGCTCTACCATTTAACTAGTTGCCAGATCTTGGGCAAGTCACTTAGCTGCTCCCAGCCTGTTTTTTCTTCTGTCAAATGGGGATAATAGTCTTTATGAAATAATGTGTTTGTGAGGCTTAAAAGAGATAACGCACGAGGAAGGGCTGATTAAATGTTAGCTCCTGCCTTACCTAGGCATTGTTGTGAGAAATAAATGAAGTTTTTAACAAGAGTGAATGGACTGTCTTCAGTCTCCAGGGCACTCATTTTAAAAACGTACTCCTGTCCCCAGTCTGAGAGCTGGTCATGCAGTCTAGCAGGGTCAACAGGTAACAGATAACAAATTATAGACCAGTAGGAAGTGCGAGAATCTATCTGTGTGATGACAGCTTCATGCCCCTACTTGGCGGGTTGCCACTCCTGTGATCTTGGACAACTTCTCAATCTCTCTGGACTTCAGTTTCCTCATCTGAAGGGGGAGGGGAGGAGAAAGCAGAGTGTAGTGGTTAATAGCTTGAGTTCCATAGCTGAACCATCTGGATTTGAATCCTCGTTCTCAAACTCAATCTCTGAGACCCAGGACAAAGTACTGAAGCTCTCCACCTCAGTTTACCCCTCTAGAAAGCAGGGATTATATTAGCACTTTGTTGATAGGATTGTTGTGAAGATTAAATGAGGTAATACATGTGAACCACTTAGAAGAGTGTCTGGCACATAGTAAACCCTCAATAAATGTGAAATTCCATCATTAATAAAGTATTTTATAAATTGCCTTGGGGCAATCGAATAAGAAAAGAACAGCCTCTGTACAGTTTTGGCAAAGTTTCAACTCATAATCTATGTTTAAAGTTGAGGTATTTCACAGAAAACCCCAGGATATCTGACAGCTCTTGAAAAATGGGGCAATGTGGTGACAATAAGCCAGCATTCTCCTATGGCAGTGCGTGTTCAGAGCTTGGTAGAGACTCCACCCCTTTGTAATGAATCATGTGCTTTCCTGGTGTGTGGAGAAATACGGAGAACCACAAACCTAGAAAACACTGGGGACATTTCAGGATCAAAGGGCCAAGAAAAAAGGTAGAGAAGTGATTCAAGACCGAGTGGTATCAGGGGCAAATAGGGTAGGAGAGGGTTTGGAGAAGCAGGCCATGATCGGGATTGTCAGTGCTCTGGAGAGGTCAAGAAAGATGTGACACCAATTTAGAATTTGATGGCCAATAGGAGCCATAGAGAGAGAAGGAGGCTAAATCGACCTCTAAGAGGAGTGGATGCATGGAAGCTGAGGGAGTGCTGACTACTTTTAGGCAGGGTGCTTTGGGAAGGGGAGACCTGAGAGCAGAGGGAAAAAAACAGAATAAAAACAGGGGAGACTGGAGAGGATAGGGTCAAGGATATGGAGGCAGGATTACTCTTACCCTAGAGAGGAGGAGAAACCCATGAACTCTGAAACATGAGGAAAGGAGGTGAAGGTGGCTAGTTAAAGGCTCACCCTGATGTTTTCTACTTTCTTCATAAATTAGCAAATTATCATTCTGCTGAATAAAGGGCCTGGGGAGATGCTCGGGGATTTGAGGAGCATCAAAAGGTTTAGATCACATGCCAAAGGAAATGCAAGAGTAAGGTTCCAGCTAAGGTTGAAACCATGAATGTGTAGAGAAGACAGTCACTCATCTGATTCCCGTCACCACCCAACCACCTCCCATCCCCATGTCAGGGGCCTCAGAACAGAAGCTCAGTGTGGATTCATCCTGGGGTGGATCTTGGTTGGGGATATGCAGCTGACTCTAAAAAGCAAAGCAGCTGGAGGGTGTGGGTGGGAGGGCCTTTGAAATGATCCACCATGGGGTAGGCAGGGCAGAGGTAGGAAGGAGGGGAGATGCTGATAAATTGTCATGGAGGGTACCACATCCAGAGGTCTCAGGGAGGTGGATTGGGTTCAGTAGGAGTAAGCAGTGAGTAAGGATTAGAGTTCATGATGAAGAAGTGACCCACCACAGGGTGTCTGTCCCCTCTCAGCATGATTCCACCCCCCCCCCAGAAGACAGCCCATTCTCTAGTTGTCATCGTGAGTATCTATCAGGACCTTTGAGGTGCCAGACATTGGACTGGATGCCACAGGACAACTCTGACAGTTCAAGTGTTCTTCTGAAAGTTGACCCTAAAGGTACAAGAGCTACATGTACATAAATGTGTTGTACATAAGAGAGGTGGGTGAGGTCTTGGCTAAAGAGGAAGAACTGAGGCCAAGTCATAGGCTAAGGTGGTCAGTCTTTAACCTGAAGACGGTAGCGGCTATCAGAAAGATCAGGTTTGTATTTTAGACAAAGAACGTTGGCACATCTGTTTTTTTTCAAACAGTTGAAACGTTCATAGAAACTGACCATGTACCAGCCACAAAGGAAGCCTCAGTAAATTCCAAAGAATCTGTAGACTGCATTCACAAACCACAATGAAGTACAATTAAAAATCAACAAAAAGAGGGCCAGAAAGATACCCATACAACTATAGAATATACCTTACATTAGTAACTGCACTTTCTTCTGAGGAGGGGGCAGGGAAGATAGGAGAATTTGGTTTTTATCCTGTGTATTTATTACTTATGAAAAATAAAATGGAAAATTAATCAGCCTACCTTTGAGTTTTATTTCTTAAGTTGGGCATTCAATATATTAATTTTTATACCTCTGTATGTTGAAAGACTTTATATCTTTAAAAGCTAAAGAACATACTTTTGGAAACTGCAAAATACACACAGCTTGAAAAGAAAACCAACACAGAAATTACATAATATTTAGAAATTAATGACAATAAAAGCCTGACATAAAACTTGTGGGATCCAACTCAAACAATAATTAGAGGGGGATTTATAGCCTTAAAAAGTGTACTTATTACAAAGCAAGGAAACAAAATTTAAGTGTTCAACTTAAAAGGTAGAAAAATAAAGAGAAAATAGAAGGAAGGAAATAATGAAAAAAAGCAAAAAGAAGAGTAAAATGAAAAACAAAAGAAAATGAAGTTGATTGTGGAAACCAAAAGTCTGTGTTCTGTTAAAGACAAATAAAATAAATAGCCTTCTTATAAGATTGATCAAGAAAATGATACAGATAGCAATATTATAAACGCAAAAAAGACATACCAGTTAGAGTAAAATCGATAGAAAATATAAGAGTATACTGTGAACAACTTTATGCCAATACATTTGAAAATCTAGATAAAAGGGGCAATTTTTGACAAAAATACAAATTATAAATCTTGGCCCCAAAAGAAGAGAAGTAAACCAATAATCACCAATAAAATTGAAAACGTGGTCGGTCAGATCGACTCCAACTTCCAAAATGCTTGGACTGAAAGAGTCTTCCTGTAGTGATGCATATACAAAGAAAGCAAAAAAACAAAACCATTAGGCAAACTACACCAGAATGTGGACAAGATGAGTAGTTTATCCAACACGTTCTACGAGGCTGGTCTAATCTTGACACCAAAACAAGAACAGCAGGATTAAAGAGAATTTCAGCTCTGGCTATATTACAAACATGGATGCAAAAACTGAGTCTCCTGGTGTATCTTCCAGAAGAGGAAATTCAAATGGCTGAAAAAGGTGTAGAAAGATGTTCAACTTTACTATTAGTTGGAAATAAAAGCAAAAAGATACCATTTTTCTCCCATAAAAATGACAAAATGTTGCCAAGGGTGAGAGGAGACTGGTATTACCATACGTCTATGGTGGAGTTGTAAATATTACAGCCTCTCTGGAGAACAATCTGGTGTTATTGAATTTGAAAAAGTTCATCTAGCAACTCCACTTTTAGGAATTTAACTGGGGAAAACTGTCCTTGTTCTCTTGAGAAGGTTTACTGCCACAGGGTTGGTTGGCAAGAGAGGGAAAACTGAAAACATCTTTAATAGGGAAATGAAAAAACAAAATATTCATGTACAACAGATAATTGTGTAATATTAAAAGGGATAAATTAACTCACGAGAATCTCCGTGGATGAATCTTCAAAGTATAGAATGGAGTTAGGGGAAAAGCAAGATATACAAATGATAAAGCAGGTTTACCACATATGCAAAATTGGTGAAATGCATCATGGGAGTATTTTATATTTCCAACAGATAAATAAATGCATATAAAAATATTTTCTATTTAAGTGTTGGAAATCTTGTCACAAAAGACTAGACGACCTTGAGAAAGAGGGGAAGGGGATTGGAATAAGGATAGAAATAAAGAAACCTTGAGGTTTATGTGCAATATACTAATTTTAAAATGAAATCATAAAACCTTATAGTGAAAAAGTATATGAAAACAAATATATGTATGTGCGTGTATGACAAGCATTATGCTGTACACTAAAAGTTGACACAATATTGTAAACTGACTATATGTCAATAAAAATATTTTTAAAAAATCATAAAATCATATATTCATATAACATTTGTATAACTTTCCAAACATTAACTTTAAAAGGGGGGATAGAGATAAATGTGCCAAAATGTTAACAGTGAGTTAATGTTGGATGGTGGGACAATAGATGACTGTCTTTTTTCACTTTCACTTTTCTGTGTTTTTTTTTTTAAACTTCCAATAGGAAGAATGAAAATACAAAAAAGAATGAAAATCATATTTCTTATTTAAAAAAAAACACATAGCAATAAACAGAAGAGAAAAGAAAGGTCCAATCCTTTTCATTTTTTTCGTGATTGTCTTGTTTAGCTTCCATGTTCTCACATAATTTGGGGTTCATTATGTTTAGTTTGATCCTGTGGAAGTGATGGGTATGAACTGGTGGAGCAGAAAGAGAAAGTGATTTCCCTGTACTCATCCCTCATCTTAGAGGGATGAAGACAGGCCCTGAAAGTCAGTTTTAAAAACGATCCCTGTTTAGAGTCCGAGGAAGACTTGGACACTCGAATGAGAAATACACACGCCACTAGAAGCAGGGTAGACTGTTCCATCTTCGTAAAGGGCCATTTGGGCGTGGCCCCAGAGCCTAGACATACCATATTCTTTGACCTCGTAATTTCACTTCTGGGAATCTCTCTGAGGAAAGAATCAGAGACACACACAAAAGTTAATGTACAAAGATGTGCATCGTAGCCTTAATTCCATTAGGGGAACATGGCAACGACTTAAATGTCTACTTAAAAAGGAGAATGGTTGGCATAAGTTAAAATCCAGCAGAACATTATGTAGCCTGAAAATCATGTTTGCAAAGAATACTTTAAGTCAGACAAAAAAACATAATGCAAAATATTTTAGGAGACAGAGACTAAAACTAGAAAGCTAGAAGAATATATACTCACATATTATTGATGGATACCCTTGACGGGGGGAGGATCACAGGTCAAGTTTTTTTCTTGTCACTTTCTCATACTTCCCAACTTTTCTCCAAAAGCATGTCTTATTTTATATTCAGAAGAACTATTATTTTTCAAAATAAATTGAGTCCATGTGATCATAAAGATTTTAGATATAATGAAATTGACACCGTAAAAAAAATTGGATACAGTTGCAGTCATATTCATCCAGAATCATCAGAGGATTATTATGCAGAAGGGAATTTTCATTACAACTAGATTATCCCTTTAAGCGATAACATTTTTTAAAGTTTTTCTATTTCTGAATTAACAGTTCTAAAACACTTAATTGCTCTCTTAAGCAAACAATGACTTTTCTTGGTGAGTACAGGGAGGTCTTTGTGGACAGTTACTACTCTTTGAGCTTTTTGCCTTTGCATGGAATACCCTGAGTTTTTAATTGTAACATCAGTTTTTTTTTTTTATGGTATTTCCACTTCCCTCTGTCAAGCTACCAGCAGTCCTAATCTCTTCTTATAATTGTCTTCTTTTAGTGTCCCCTGGCCTAAGCAAATAAATGACCAGTATCATTAGAAAAGTGGCAAAAAGAAATCATAAAGCTAAATATGAATCAAGAGCACACATTTTAGTGTATAGGATTTGTTACACCTATTTTCACTTCTCCGGCCTCTGTTCTGCCTCCTTCTGTGTTCTCAACTGTTGTCTAAAGAGTGAAATTACCAGAGAAGTGATTTCCAGATAAGATGCAAGGTCACAGTGATTTCCTCACTGACTTGAAAAGAAAACTTATCAGAGGTTGAATTCAGGGCAAGCTGATCACAACCTCAAATTTAGTGCGGTCCCAAGTGGGCCTTTTAAGAGCTCCTGAATTACAGTGACTGTTCTGCTCATGTAAGGAGCATTCTACACTTGCTTGTCCAAGGATGGTCCATGGCCTAGCAGCGTGGGCATCACCTGGGAGCTTGTGAGACATCCCACAGGATAAGACTGAGCCCGGCCCTGACCTACTGGAGCAGAGTCTGCATTTTGGCAAGATCCCCAGCAGAATCAATCGCATGTCAAAGTTTGAGAAGGACTGATTTAAATTTATTCCCATGTCCCATGTCCCACCTTCTTAAAGGTTACTCTAATAAAAGCATTTTCTCTCTTTTCCCTCTTGCTCTTTTATTTTTCCAATGCTAATGGCAGAATGGTATAGTCTTACCCTTCTCAGAAAGGCACAGCATACATGGTTCAAACAGTAAATCTCTGGTGGCCATCAGAACTTTGGCAGGGGTTCCATTACATCTGTCAACCAATTTGGGCTTTCAGCTGTTTCATAAGTTTATAATACCTGGACATCCACATTGGACTACATATACTTATAAGTTTACACACACATTTTTTACCAATATAACATATGCTATTGGGAGCAGGTTGTAAGTCGCTTTCACTTTACATGTGCTTCTTTTAGAATGAACGGAAGCAGAGAATTCCCTACTCTCCATGGTTCTTCTTCATTGGTTCAGCAGCTTCCCCAACTTTTTTATTTTTTCAGATTTGAAAAGTATGAATAGTTCCAAATCACTGCTTCTCTCTTTGTCTGCAGTATGATGTTAAACATCAGGACAGAGGGAGGGTGGGGATGGGGAGATGAAAAACTAAGAACCCTACATATAGCATCCATCACGAGTTAGGAGCTTAGAGAACATTATTTTTGTTCCAATGTTTCAAAAGTATCTTATTCTTTGGCATTTAATAAAATTTTTTGAAGTTATAACAACCAATTATAATATGATTGAAAACATATATTTGTAGCCACCATCATCATAGAAATAGAGGTATAATCATATTTTAAATCTCTTAATTAAAACTCACTTGACAATGGATTTGGGAACCAAGGTTGAAAAGAAAGTGTCTAGTTGACTCATCAAATGTTTCATTTTCATTCAACTTTTGCATTCACCTTAATAGTTACTGAGATCCTTATACGTGTTAAGCAGTCTGGTAGGATGCAAAGATGAAATCTGAGTAGTTCCTACAGTCAGGTCGATTTAAAAAAAAAATAAGAGAAGGGGGAAGGTAATGGCTCAGTGGTAGAGTGCATGCTTAGCATGCACAAGGTCCTGGTTCTATCCCCAGTACCCCCATTAAAAATAATAATAAATAAATAAATGAAAGAGATGCACATTAGTAAGTGTAATCAATGAAGAAACTGCTAAGTGCTTTAGTGTTTATTAGTTAAGCTATTTTAGGTTAAGAAACTGACTCTGGATAATTTAAATTAAAAAAAAATTATTGGAAGGATATTGGGTATACATTATTTAGGATAGGCTAGGTTATGGTGCTGGAACAAATATCCCCCAAATTGTTATTTCTAGGTCATGCTGCATAGCCCATGTGAGTCAGTAGAGGTTCTACTCTGCACTCACTCAGGGACTCAGACCAACGGAGGCACCACAAACTCGTAGCCACATCACCTGGAACACGTAGCCTCCTCCGTGACCGCGCAGAGGGTATCTGGAGACTAGAGATTTGCACAGGGGTTTTTTGACTGCCTCAGCCTGAAAGTGACAGGTGTCATTTCTACTCTATTTTCATCGGTCAGAACTAGTAACATGGTCTGCCCTAACTGCTGGGGACTGGAAAATGTAAGGGGAAAATGGAATAATTGGTGATCTTCCTGTCTCTGCTATAGGAAGTTTCAGAGTCTCAAAGGAAAAGCTGAAGAATCAGCTCTTGCATTGAACAGGGATCAGAGCAGCTTGGAGGACCCGGGCAGCAGGAGCTACGGAGGTGCAGTCAGGCTGTCATTATTTGCAGCTTCCTGTCACCCTTGTCAGGATTCACACTGGAGGGAGAGAGCAGCTGATTGTCCCCATCAGATTCCATGTCCCACCCAAAACCAAGGTAAGTGGACAACTTGATTGACAGTTCCACCAAAAAGGAAGGAGGACTCATCCATCCAAACAGAATTGGTGCACTGTTACAATGGAAAGGGAGGGTGAATGTGGGCAAAAACACCTATCTCTCTAGAGCTGGTCCAAATGCCTGAGGATTCAGGGTTGACATAATAGAGAAGGTTTCATAGGAAGAGGTGACATTCAAGATGGGCCTTGAGGATGGGATAAATTTGCTGAGGAGGAAACCAAATCTAGGCAAAGTACAAATGCATCCTCTGCAAGACAGAGACAAGCTGAGTTTGACTAGGAGAGTGATTTTCAGTTACTTTTTCACCCCAACTTACCCGTTTTGTCTTTACTGTGCTTGGCACCAGCTCAGGGGTCACAAGCAGGTGGGGGCTGGTGAGAATGGCTCACCCCCCCCATCACGAGTTTAGGGCCTTGGTCCTCGTTGTTGGCTGAGACGCTCACTCCTCCTACACGTGGCCTCTCCTGTGGTTAGCTAACACTTCCTCAGGCACAGTGGCCTCAATGCGGTTGGACTGTTCATCCTGTGGCTCAGGGCGCCTCAGGGTATAACAGCAGAATCTTCTGGGTCGTCTTGGCATAGCATCAGGCCCTCTGCCATCTAAGAGTTAAAGTAGTTCACAGGACCAGTGCAGACTCAGAGTGGGAGAGGGCTGTACAGGATATGGCTCCGGGGAGATGGGCTTCCTTGGGGGCCATCTTTGGAGACCAGTCCCCGTGGAAGACAGACTTACTCTAGGGTTTCTGATTCCCAGCCTCCAGCATGAGGTCTGTGGTGAGAAGTGGGGAATGTTGCAAGAAGGATCAAGGGAGAGCTAGCCTGGAGAGGCATCGAATGCCAGCCTGAAGAATTTAAACTTCTAGAGGGGGAGGGTATAGCCCAAGTGGTTGAGCCCATGCTTAGCATGCACAAGGTCCTGGGTTCAATCCCTGGTATCTCCTCTAAAAATAAATAAACCTAATTATCTCCCCCCACCGCCAAAATTTTTTAAAAATTAGATAATACAATAATTAAATAAATAAAACATTTTAAAAAAGAATTTAAACTGGTCCTGAGGTCTATCTCTTCATGAGCCTTGCTCCAGGTTTCCCCTGTATGTCTTGTTGGCCAGAACTGAACCCCTTTCTGCTAAGGAGCCTATGGCATGGAGAATCTGTTTAAGAGGATGAGGATGTCTGCTTGAGCTTTGGTCAGTCACGATTCATTCTCTGGGCATGAGCCATGGCAGCCTGAATGAAGTGGGAGGGCAGAAGGGGCACCATGGTGCTGCGTAGGCTGTGCTACAGGGGCTGCTGCCAGCAGCAAAAAGCACAGAAGGGTGTTGCTTTAGTTCCGATGAGAGGGCGTTAGGGCCTGGACCAGGGCAGAAGCTGCAGGGAGGGGGAAATAGGCCAGATGTGAAGATGAATACAGGAGTGGACAGACTGTGGCAGCTAAAGCTGTCGTTCATGAGAGAGAAGGGGAAAGAGACAGGCAGACAGAGGAAAGTTAAAGATGGTGACATCATTTCCAGCTTGCTTAAATGGATGGTGACACCGTTAATTGAGTCTGAGAACACAGAAGGAGCAGTAAATCTGGAGAAAGACGCTGAGTTTGCTCTTAGGCATTTGGGGTTTGGGAGACAGCAAGGAGGAAATGCGTACAAGGTGTGGGTCGTGAACCACTAAGACATGGGAGGACCAGCAGGGCCATGATCAACAGAGAGCTGTGCTCAAAACCACACTATCAAATTATGTCTCTGTTTGCACAAGGTCTAAAAGAATGACATCTTAATACTCATACATTAAAAAACTAAAAATAGACTTACCCTATGATCCAGCAGTCCCACTCCTGGGCATATATCCAGAGGGAACTCTTATTTGAAAAGATACATGCACCCCAATGTTCACAGCAGCACTATTTACAATAGCCAAGACATGGAAGCAACCTAAATGTCCATAGACAAATGACTGGATAAAGAAGATGTGGTATATATATATATACAATGGAATACTACTGAGGGATAAAAAAATAAAATAATGCCATTTGCAGTAACATGGATGGACCTGGAGATAGTCATTCTAAGTGAAGTAAGCCAGAAAGAGAAAGAAAAATGGCATATGATATCACTTATATGTGGCATCTAAAAAAACAAGACCCAAATGAACTTAATTACAGAAAAGAAACAGACTCACAGACTTAGGAAACAAACTTATGGCTACCAGAGGGGAAAGAGGGTGGGAAGGGACATATTGGGAGTTTGAGATTTGCAGATACTACTATTTATAAAATGAATGAACAGCAAGTTTATACTGTACAGCACAGGAAACTGTATTCAATATCCTGTAGTAACCTATAATGAAAAAGAATATATGTATGTAGGTGTATGACTGAAACATTGTGCTGTACATCAGAAATTTGACACAACATTGTAAACTAACTATACTTTTAAAAATTTTTAAAAATATGTGTAATAGTCATAGAGGTTCCTTCTGAGAGGAGGGATTGGGCGGGCAGCAGGTAGGACCAAGAGAAGACATTCACTGACCTCACCTGCTTTTGCACCATTGAAGCTTTGATAACGGGCAGGAATCCAATAAGGGAAAAATAAGCTTATAAATGAGCTGAACAGGAAGGAGAACGCTACAGGAAAAAGAAGAGGATATGGTGAATGATCCCACTTAGAGGGCAGGATGGAAAGAAAGAGAAAAAGGTGGTTAGAGGGTCGTACCGAGTCTTGTAAATCAACGCAAGAGAACATTTCAGGAAGGATGGGCAGCTGCAAAGGTGGATGAGGCTGGATGGGAACCAGAAAAAGGAGACTCTTCTGTTTAATGAAGCTGCCATTGTTGACCCTAGAGAGTTCTGTAAGCGTGGAGATGAAATGCAGTCAAATACACAGAACCGTGGTGACGTATGGAGAAACACAACAGCTCAAGAGAGCACTGGGGCAGAGAAATGATCTTTCTGGGCTGCAGGAGACTAATCGTATCCTTAAAATGTATTGCCCCACCACTCCTCGCTTTTGAGCTAATTTTTGGCCTGCCGTAGGACCAGCCCCCTCCAAGGAGTGTTCAGTGTCACATGAACCAGTGCAAGGCACACACCAGTTATTCCTGTGACATCCTGCTTTACCAGGGGACCGGTAGTTGTTGTGGTCAAAATATGTCGTGCATTTGTCTTTCCCACGAAATTTTCTCTAGCCACAAAATTAACCAGAAACAAGAGAAGCATAACCCCTGCCCCCCCCTTTTCTCAGCAACCGAGAGACAGAGTCTCCGATACCAGAGAATGAATAACGTACCAAAACTAAGTTAGAAATGCCAGCAAAACAAGGGGTGGTAGGTAACTGGTTCTGTGCCAGTCAATGGCCAGCTGAACCCACTGTTGCCATTTAGATTATGAGATGCCCTGGATTAAATAAACAAGGCTGTGTGATAAGACTGAGCGAAAACCAAGCCCGAGGAATTTGGATTATTCTCTTGTAATTGATTTCTCTCTCCCATCCTTTTGTATTTCCTTTTGCTGTGTGTTTACCTGCTATCTCAGGGACATACTGCAGAACTGCCCATGAGGCTAACACACGTATTGGTGGACCAAGAAGCATTACCTATCTATGACCTCGGTTGGCAGCCAGCTCTTGTGCTAATGTGAATCCGGGTCAGGGAATGGGGACTGGAGGGCCAGGAGTACTCATTGAAAGCCCACTTAACCTGGCCTCAGGAGTCCAGGATTTCTACCCTGGCACTGCCACTTCCTTTCAACCGTTACTAAGCGTAAATTTCTGTAGTAATGTATTCAACAGAATACTTTCAGATACTAATGCTAAATACCAAGCCTTCATAAAAAGGACATTTCAGATCTAACTTAACAAAGTGTCTAAGATATGAGTTTCCAAGGTTGGGGCAGCAACTCAACAATGTCATCAAGGCCCCTGACCCTTGCATCTATCTGCTCTGATATTTTCAGCACGTTGACTTTTACCCTTAGCTCTGCCTCCTGGTCATAAGATGGCTGCGACAGCTCCAAGCATCACCTCCCTCCATGACAGTGTCCATGGTCTCGTCTCTCTGTTTTTTAGTCAGAGAGGAAAATCTTTCCCAGAAGCCTCTTGCACCCTTCTATTCAAGTCCAGTTGCCCAAGACTGGGGCACATGTCTGTGCCCCAGGTGCAAGCAGGGCTGGGAAAGTGAGTACTTTGTATTTTCAGTATAGTGCTAAAAAAAAGGAGCTGGGAATCACTGTTGGGTAGGCAACCACACATCCATAACAAGTAACAATAATGAGAATAACAAGTGATAATAGCAGCTAATATTAATTGATCTATTGGTACATGACAGGCACTGTTCTAAGGAATTAAAATGAATTATCTTTGTTTATCCCAATGAAATTGCCATGAGATTGATCCCATTTTACTGAGGCTCAAAGAGGTTTAAAAAACTTGCCCTTGTCACACAATTAGAAAGCCCACTCTTGGGCTTTCGGAGACCAAGGTCAATGAGACAGTTCTTGACCTCAAAAGACTCAGAGAGAAAGGTTCAGTCCAGGCATCAAATCACTGCAACATGGTGAGGTAAGTGCTGATAGATGTGTAACAGGGTGTGAGTTAGTAAGAAACTGTCTGGCCTCAGCATCCCCCCTCCCCACCCTCAGCAAGCAAGACCGCTCTGTGATTCCAGTGAAAACTCCCAGGGAGGAAGGGATCAGAGGGAAGAGACTGGGGGAGATGGGCAGAAGCAGGGAGTTCCTCAAACTGGGAATAGAAGAGGGAATCTGGGCATTGTGGGGTTGTGTGACAATGCCATGCTGTCTCACAGTGCTCAGGGAGGAGACAGGACCCCAGCAGGGATGACTATGTGATGCTCTGAGGGGAAGCTTCACACAGCCACTGCCAGACACTCATGCCCAAGCTGGGAAGGAGCAGAGAGGCTACCCACCTTCCAGGGGATGCCAGGATTGGACAATAGCCTCCCGGTGGTGCCTTTTAGATCAGTACCCAGAGGTCTCTCCCTGTGTCTGCACTTCATACAAAATCTCCACCCGCTGTTTTACCCTGGAGGCAGGGAGAGTCTTCAGCAACTACTTAGAGTGATTTATTAGACCCTAAGGCATAAGAGCTTGGCAACAGACAATTTTATTTGGAATAGCAAATTCCTGAGGCATTTCATACATCCAAAGAGAAAGCCAGCCTGACTTTACAGCTGCATGTGCAGAGGGAAAGGCAGAAAAAGGAATCACCACTGCTGCCATAAGAGGAGGAATCCATGAAAATCTCCACAGAGGAGGTACAGGTTAAGCAGGGGTACTGCAGGATGAATAGGAGTTTACCTGGGGGACAAGAGAGGGAAAAGATCTATGCAAAGGCAAAGAGGTATGAAAGACATTGCTCCTCCTTGGAACTGTGAGTATTTTGAGCAGTAGGCAAATGGCACAGATGTCAGGGAATGGACCTGGGAAAGAAGACACGGGTTTTATCCTGAGCTCCAAGACCATGGGTAGGAAAGCCCAGCTCTTAAAATTGCAGAAATGAGTTTGAATGAGAGGCTTCCAAACTTGTTCTTTAAGTAACAGAACATTTTTTTCTATACGTTGAAATGAACTGTAACTCCAATACACAAATCAGATATGATAGGGATAAATTTTTCCTTGACTGCAATTGTCTTGAAGGTAAGAATCATGATTTTACTAATGAATTAAGCCCAACCCTGTGTGCCCAGTGACCAGGCTGGTGAGAAAGCTAATTTCTGTCTTAATGCGAGAACCCCTTCCTATCCAGAGTTAAATGAAGATCCAAGGTCCAAGATCCAGCCCAGATGGTTGCTGAGGGTCTTGTGGTTTTCACCCACACGGACAGCTTCCAGAATGTTCACTGCCCTCTGCTGTCACCCCAAGCTGGCTCCCTGATGCAGGACACAGGATCTTTTCCCTGATCCAGCTTCCCTGGGGACCCAAGGCAGCCATTTCCCTCTGAACCGGGCACAGGCCCCAGCTAACTCCCCAGGACCTCCAGCGAGCCCTGGTCCCAGAGTGGGGAATCGGCCCAATTGGGCCCACTTCTGGAGGCCCCAGTACCTCTGGCCCTCTCAGGTTAAAGTTCAAGTGCCTTCACCTGGCCTAAAGCAGTGTTTTTCAAACTGAAGGTCATGGCCCATCAATAGCTTATAAAATCAATTTTGTGGGTCATGACCTCTAATGCTTTAATGATTACATTTATTATTTATTATTATCTAAGATATGAAGGGTGAAATGACTCACTAGTTTCCAGTTAATTGTTTGTTTCGGTCATGCATACATTTATTTATTTTTATCAACCACCTAAATCTTTTTGATGTTTTTTGGCTGAACATCTGATTTTTTTTTAATTGTAATTGATTGACAATGTTGTGCTAGTTTCTGGTGTACAGCATAGTTCAAACAAAAGCTGAAAGAGTTGTACTGTGGATACACATATTCCTACCACCTAGGTTCTACCATTAATAGATAAATATTTTTAATAATTATGTATTTAGTTTTTTGGGTGGCAGGTAATGAGGCTTATTTCTTTATTTTTAGAGAAAGTACTGGGGATTGAACCCAGGACCTTGTACATGCTAAGCAGGTGCTCTACCACTTGAGCTATAACCTCTCCCTACCGTTAATAGATAATTAAGAAATTTTTTTAGATTAAAAGATAATTTACTGAGAATGAGACAAAAACAAACAAAACAAATTTTGTAGTATAATTTACTTACAGTGAGATTCACTGACTTGTGTACAGTTCTATGAGTTTTGACAAACACAGTTGAGAAGCCACCACCACAATCATGAATCGGAGTAATGCCTTCAATCCAAAAAAATTCTCTCCTGTCCCTTTGCAGTGACCCTTCTTCCTACCCCTGGTCCCCAGCAACCACTGGTCTATTTTCTCTCCCTAGAGTTTGTCCTATAAACAGAGTCATCCAGTAGGTTGCTTATTGAGTCTGGCTTCTTTCATAATGCATAATGCTGTGGAGATTTTCCCGTCATGTTTTGTGTATCAGAAGATTCTTTAGTTTTATGGTAGAATAGCATTCCACCATATGGCTGTACTGAGGTTCATTTATCCATGCGCCAGCTGGGGGACATCTGGGTTGTTGCAGTTGTGGGGCAATTACAAATATAGAGTTGCTGTAAACATTTGCACAGATTTTTGTGTGACCCTGAGTTTTCATTTCTCTAGGATGAATATCTCAAAGTAGAAAACTGAGTCGTATAGTAAACCTGTTTTACTTTATCAGAAACTGCCAAACTATTTTCCAAATGACTGTATCATTTTGCATCCCCACCAGCAATGGATGAGAATTCCAGGTGTTTCCATCCTCACCATCATTTGGTATTGTGATAGAGTTAAAATTTTTTAATATAAAATTTTATATTTTAAAAATTTGAGCCATTCTAATGTGTGTGTTGAGGTATCTCATTGTAATTTTAATTTGCAATTCCCTAATGACTAATGATGCTGAAAATCTTCATATGCTTATTTGCTCAATGTCGACATTTATTGGTAAAATAGCTGTGCAGGTCTTTTGCTCATTTTTAAAAACTGGGCTGTTTTTATTGAGTTTTTAGAGTTCTTTATGTATGATAGCTACAAGTCCTTAATTAGGTATGTGATTGGCAAGTATTTTCTCACAGTCTGTGGCTTGCCTCTATTTCCTTAGTAGTATCTTCTGAGGAGCAGAAGTGTTTAATTATAATGAAGCGCGATTCATCAGTTGTTTCCTTTTTGTCTTACGTTAACATTTTTTAACCACTTTATTGAGCTATAAACCATTCAATTCAGCCATTTGAAGTGTACAGTTTAAGCGCTTTATATATTCACAGATTTGTGCAACCTTCACCGCAATCAATTTTAGAACATTTTCATTACGCCGAGCAGAAACCCTGTGCTCCTTAACCATCAGTCTCCTGCTCTCTCATTCCCATCTCCACCCCTGGGCAACCCCACTTTCTGTCTCTAGATTTGTCTGTTTTGGACACCCTACATGTACTCAACAGAATCACACAACATATGATCCTTCACAGCCAGTTCCTTCACTTGGTACAATACTTTCGAGGTTTATCCATGTGGTAGCACGTATCAGTACTTCATTTCTTTTTATTCCCAAATAATATTCAGGTCTATGGATTGCCACATTTTACCTACCCAGTATCAGCTGATGAACATTTGTGTTGTTTCCACCTTTTGGCAATTGTGAAGAACGCTGCCGTGTACAAGTTTTTATATAGTAGACACATGTCTTCATTCTCTTGGTTATATACCTAGGAGTGGAATTGCTGGATCCTAAACCGCCAGTTTTCCAAGGAGGCTGCACCATTTTACATCCCCACCAGCAAGTGTATGAGGGCTCCGATTTCTCTGCATCTTCGCCGACACTTGCTTCTGTCTGCCTTTTTGCTAGTAGCCATCCCAGTGGATGTGAAGCGGTATCTCATTGTGGTTGTGATTTGCATTTCCCTGATGATGTTCAACATCTTTTCATGTGCTCTTGGCTACTTGTGTATCTTCTTTGGAGAACTGTCTTTTGCCCATTTTTAAATTGGGTCATTTGTATCCTTCTTACTGAATTGTAATAGTTGTTTACTTATTCTAGACACATGTCTCTTATCAAATATGTGATTTGCAATAATTTTCAGTTCTGTGGATCGTCTCTTCACTTTCTTAATGGTATCCTTTAAAGCATGAGAGCTTTTAAGTTTGATGATTTCAAATGTTCTTATTTCTTTTGTTGATTGTGCTTTTTTGTGTGTTATAGCTCAGAAACCGTTGCTTAATTCAAGGTCAGGAAGATTTACATCTGGGTATTCTTCTAAAAGTTCTATAGTTTAGATCTTACATTTAGGTCCTAGATCCATTTTGAGTTAATTTTCATATATGATGTGAGCTAAGGCTCCAACTTCATTCTTTTGTATGAGACTATCCAGTTATGCTAGCACCATGTGCTACAAAGCCTGCTCTTCCCTCTTTGAATGGTCTTGACACGCATTAACAGTTTATTATATTTGCTTTATCGCATATCTGTAAATATTTCCATTTCTCTATCCATCCACCGATCTATTGTATCTTTTGATGCATTTCAAAAAGTGAGTTGCAGACAGCAGAATACTTTCTCCTAATACTCATTGCACACATATCATTAACTATAGTTCAGTATTTGTCCACATTTTTTTTCTGTTTGATGTAACATTTATGTACAATGAAACACACACATTTTAAGTGTACCATTTGATGAGTTTTGACAAATGCATTCACCTGTACAATGCAAATTCCCTCTCAAGATATAGAACATCAACACCACCCCAGAAAGTTCCCTCCCTTGCATTTATTTTTATGTACTTATTTTTGACAAATGCATATGCCCGTATAACCACCACCCTAATCAAGATATAGAATGTTTCCATCTCCTAAGAAAGTTCTCTTTCACTTCTTTGCTTTTAACCTTGCCCCACCCCATCCGCACCCTAGACAGCCACTGATCTCATTTATACCACTGTAGATTAATTTTGCCTGTTACAGAATTTCATGTAAATTAAATCACCCGATGTGGACTATTTTGTGATCAGCTTATTTCGTCCCTGACCAACATTTGAAAAACAAAATAGAACAGAATAGAAAATATCAGAATAACAAAAGAAAAAGTGCTCATGCACGTGTGTGTGTGTGTGTGTGTGTGTGTGTGTGTGAGAGATTGTATCGGACCAAAATAGAAAATGCATTTCTTACTATGGGTTGTAATCAAAAAGATTTAAAAGCTACTGTTCTCTGGATCAGGCCCCCGGGTTTCTTTTCTACCTGTCTTGTCACTTTTCTGCTCCCTCAGCTTCCCTGATCGCATATCAGTTACCCCAGTGACTGGTCTCACCTTCATACCTTTACAGATTCTGTTCCTCCCCTTTGGTCACTCTCCCCACCTCGTCCCACTGATGCGCAAACTGGAGAACTCCTATTCACCCATCAGATGCAAGATGGTTGGCCCTTCCTCTAGAAGACATTCTCTGTTTGCATGCTTCCCTCTCAGAACTGATATTATGTTGTACCCTAATTACTTGGTTACTCTTTCCTCTAGCTGACCACCAGCTCCGTGGGAACAGGGGCCATATCTTACTCACCTTTGCAGTCCCTAGCTCTGGGGATGTGATGACACATAACAGGCATCAATACATATTCACTGAATGAATGAATGAACCCCAGGGTTCTGGGTGACCGGGTTTTAAATAAACCAGCTACATTTTTCCCAAGCCCCCATTCCTGCGTATTTTTTGTCCTATATGTCTCTGATTTCTTGACCATCATGTTTTATAACCTCCCTCAATCACCCTGAGACCTTAGCCTTTTTACTTTCCTCCCTCCACGCCCAGTGCTACCGTTTCATCACTGCGACTTCCTCCCAGACACGCAGAGGCAAACAACTGTTATATGAGGATGATACTGTATTCTTATCTTTACGGCCTTTGTCCCAGATCTGCTCCTCCTGCCCCCATCTTGGCCAAGTGATATTAATTCTGTGACTGTGGCTATGGGAGCAGGTAAGTATGGTGTGAATGCACGTGTACCTGGAGAGATGGTCACCCAAATGTCATCAGTGACTGCCTCTGAGATTTCAGATGATTCTCACTTAATTTTCTATACTTTTTCTGCATGGCTTCAGCTTGCTAGTTGAGAACAACGTTAATTACCTACTTCTGTGATAATGCTGCCAGCCCTCTCAGTGGCCTGCAGCTCTAAGCGTCTACTCTCACCCTCAGTGGTCGGCCACGGGGCTCTGCTGATCTTGGCTGGGCTCTTTCAGGCTGGCTGGTGTCTGATCTAGACTGACCTCAGCTAGGACCATTGAGGCATCTCTGCTCCGCATTATCTCTTATCCTTAGGGGTCGAGCCCAGCCCCGAGACGCCCGCATGATGAGGGCAGAAGTGCAAATAAGCCCAATCTTGGAAGTGAATTTCAAGCTTCAGCCCCCATCACATCTGTTAACATCCTGTTGGCCAAAACAAGTCATGTGGCTGAGCTCAGCATCCAAGTGGGAGACACTTATAAGGTACAGGGCAAGAAGGGTGGGTACAGGGAGGCGTAAAGAACCGGGACCATCGTGGCAATCTCCTACAAAATCGCCATCATTGCAATGTCCTATCTTTGTAATTAGAAAAAATAGTAAAGCTGGTTTCAAGCAAGATGGCTGCCAGAGCTCCAGCCCTACATCCTCCAGGAGGTACAGGTGAGAGACACCTATGAAGAGGGCAGGTGAGTATTTCAGCAACCCAGAAAAATCTCAGAGTCTCTTTGGCTCTAGTGGGTCACATGTCCATCTCTGACCAAATCACTAAGGCTAAGGGACCGCAGTGTTCTGATTGGCCACTCCTCAGTGACCACTTCTACCTGATTTACATGTAATGAGAGCGGGGAGAATGGTTCATCAGAGGAATATCAGGGATGCTACAGGAGGTGGCTGAGTCAGATTAGATTGTCGCAAAAGTCCCTGAGTCTGGGGGGCTGGCTGGAGTGCAATTCGCGTACAGGTGAGGTGATCGCAGAGGGCGCTGCGAGTGAGAGGAGGGGCAGGAAGCCACTGCAGGAGCATTCATGAGCAGATTAATGCTGGGGGTGGGGCACTCAGTCTCTCTGGGACCTCTGGGAGACTGTGCGGAACCTGCTTCAGGGCTGTTCCCCCACCAGCCACATACCCTGAGAAGTGAGGGAACTGGGGTATTTATCCAACAATTCTAGTCATCACTGGCTGAGACCTGCACCTGTGGATGTTAACTCTCTGTCACATCTGCCTGCCTTCCGCACGGGTCAGATTGACTCCTGTGTCCAGAGAACATCCTGGGGCAGAGTCACAGGTGCTTGCAGCGAGAAGATGGGACTGGTAAGTGAGAGGATATGCATGTGGCATCGACGTTGTCTACTACAGTGGGAAGAACAAGTCACGGTGCTAACCAATTGTCAGGAGATTGGCTCATTTTGGTCTGGGTCCTGCCCTCAAGGCAAGGAAGCCCATAGATACAGCCTCCAAATAGATCCCAGAGAAGAAGTATAGCAGAGTGGTTAAGGGCACAGGCTGTGGAGTAAGGGGCATATGGGGTGTGGTCAGTATTTACCACTTGCTTGCTGCAAGTTACTTAACCTCTCTGAGCCTCAATTTCCTCATCTATAAGATGGGACTCTACAGGGGTTTTTGAAGATTAAATGAGGCAATTGATAATACGGCACTGGGCACTTGTTTTCCAAGAAGTACAAATGAGTCCATTCTAGAGAAATGACATTTCCCAAGAGGTACGTCCTAGTGTCCCAAAGGAGAAGAGAGAAGACCTAACAAGGGGTAAGCTGAGTTAAAGACCGAAGACCCTGGAGGCACTAAAGGACCAGCAAAGGATGCCGCCAAGAACAAACAGCACTGATTGTGCAGAGGCTGCAAGAGACCTAATGGCAAAGTCTGCAAACAGGAGGCCGCTCCGTTTAGGAAATGCAATCCAGGAAGGCGGGGAGCCCACTGCCTGGCGGGAGGCTCTTCTGGGAGCCCTGTGATCAAATTACCTTCTAAAGACTGGAAACCTGCTTCCTTCAACCCAGTAGTTATAAGCCAGTGGCCACCCCATCTCCCACCCCAGAGGGCATTTGGCAAAGTCTGGAAACATTCTGTTTGCTACGTTGGGGGGTGGGGGTGGGGAATGCTTCTAGAATCTAGTGGGTAGAGGTCAAGGATGCTGCTAATCACCCCACAATGCACAGGACGGTCCCTATAATGACGAAGAATTCTCCAGCTCCAAACGTCAATAGCGCCAAGGTTGAGAAACTCTTTCGGCAATGGGGAGGTACAGGGTGATTCTCAACCAAAAGAGAGAGATTCAACGTTGGGAATTCTGACAGCTGAGTCAGTGGTGGCCTGGAGGCAGTGTAATTCAGGACTTTTTTTCCTGTTCTCCTGGGAAATCTGTGAGGTAAGCAGGCAGGAGTCTACTGATCCTCAGCCAGAAGCACTAAGCTCTGGCTTCATTCCTCCCAGATGGCAAATCGTGCAAAGCACAGTGAGCCCGTAACACCTACGAGGTTCTTGAGAGAAGTTTCTCTCTCCTGAGAAAGTGTGCTCACTCAGCACTTACTGGCTATGTGCTCTTGAGCAAGTGTCTTACTTTCTCTGTGCCTTTTCCTCATCTGTGAAATGGGCCTAAGAGTAGTACTTAATTCCTAGAGTTTTTGTAAGGATTGATTAATATATGGAATGGGCCTATAACAGGGTCTGGCACATAGGGCCACACTGCTACGTAAGTGTCAGCTCTTATCATCCTCTCATCCACCACCACCACCACCACCACCATCCTTATCATCATCATCATCATCCCTACCATCATTTTCGTCATCATTGACTTTATCATCCCCACTGCTATCATTGTCATCAACTTCAGCATCCCCACCGCTATCATCAACATCGTCGATGTCGCATCCCCACTGCTATCATCAGCATCACCACCATCATCATTAACATCATCATCCCCATCACCACCATTATCATCTCCACCCGAACCATCATATCATCATCATCACCATCATCTTCATCATTTCTTTTAGGGAAAGCCTGTTTATTGAACCTGTCTCCCCCCTCTACACAATTATCATCACCACCAGAACCATCACATCATCATCATCATCGTAATCATCATCATTTCTTGTAGGGAAAGCCTGTTTACTGAACCTGTGTTACCTGAGGTTTGATTGGATGTCATTCTGCCCCAAGGGTGGCAGCAAAAGGGATCGACCCTCAGCCCCTTTGACACAGTCTCCTGGCTGCGTCCATGGACATTTGTGTAGGGTTGTTACCAATCCCTCTGTCTCCACCCATCAAAACCAAGTGAGTCAAGCCAGCTTGAAGGTCCCAGATGGCTCCAACTCTTGGAATAAGTCCACTGAATCTCTTCTGTTAAACTGCAAAATGACAAAAAGCCAAGTCACAGGTGCCCAAACAGAGGTCAAAATTTCTGCTATGGAGAAATAGAGTCTGGAGTTTGGTTGCAGCTGATATGATGCAGCTGTTCAAAGACGTCAGGGCTCCCATTGTCTGGAAAAGCCTTCTCACCTTACAGGAATCCCAGATAACTGGCTGTGGCTGGAGTTGCTTTCGTAGTTCTTAGACGTCAGGGCTCCCACACTGCGGTTGTCTTGGCCTTCGTTAATGCGAGGTGGTCTGTGTTCACAGCAGGAAGGCCTGTTCTATCAGGAATGCATTGCTCTGAAGCACCCCCCTCCCCAGTACAGACTTCTATTTGTGCTTCATTGGCAGAACCCCTAGGACAAAGGGGGCTAGGAAAGCTGGAGTAGGATTGTCATGATTGGCTGAAACAAATCATGCCCCATTGCCTCAGGAAGGGTATGCTGTCGCCCCAATGAAGTCTGGGTTGTTTTGGTGAGGAAGAACCCGGGAGGTGAGTCTTGTGGGTCTGCAGCAGGTCAAGGAACTATGGCTGCAAAACAAACTATCCCCAAATTTAGTGACATTTATTTCGCTCATGCCTCTGCAATCTGGCAGGGCTCCGTGGGTGTAGTTTGTCTCTATGCTACTTGGTATCAAGTTAAAACAATAGCAACATTTATTTTACTTGTTATTTTGCAATTTGGTCAGGGTTCAGACCAGGGTCAGTGACCCCGCTTGGTGTCAGCTGGGATAGCTGTGGAATAGGGAGCTGGAAACATCTGAAGGCTTACTCACTCACATCTAGGCCTGGGCTGGGAAGTCCCAAACAGCTGGGGCTCCTCAGGCCTTTCTCTTTATTTCTCTGTGGTCTCTCCATGTGCTCTCACCAGCATAGTGGCTTCAGGGTAGCTGGACTTCTCACATGTCAGCTCAAGGAATCCCAAAGTGTGAGATGAGAAAGAGAGAGAAAAAGAGAGAGAGACAGGCAGACAGAAAAAGAGAGGCAGAAAGGAAGAAAAAGAAAGAAGGAAGAGAGTGAGGAAAGAAAGAGAAAAGAAAGAAAAGAAAAGAAAGAAAGAAAGAAAAAGAAAGAAAAGAAAGCAAGGAAGAAAGGAAGGAAGAAAGGAAGAAAGAAAGAAAAATGAAGGAAGGAGGAAGGAAGGAAAGAAAGAAAATAAGGAAGGAAGGAAGAAAGAGTAAGAAAGGAGGGAGGGAGGAAGGGAAGAAGGAAGGGAGGGAAGGAAGGAATGAAAGAAGGAAGGTTCTATATACAGACCTTCTACCTTTCACATACACACAAACACACACAAACCTGAAATGGATCATAAACCTAAATATACAGTGTAAAACTTCTAGAAGATGACATATGAGAAAACCTAGAATCTAGGTTTGGCGATGAGTGTTTAGATATAACACCAAAAGCATGATCTAGGAAAGAAAAATGATAACTTGGACTTCATTAAAAGCAAAAACTTTCACTTTACGAAAAACACTGTTAAAAGAATGAAAAGATAAGCCACAGGCTTGGACAAAATCTGTGTAAAACACATGTCCAATAAAGGACTTATCTCCAAAATATACAATGATTTTTAAAAAAAAAACTCAACTACTGGAAGACAACCCAATTTAAAAATAGCCAAAAGATCTCAACAGACAAAAAAGATACACAGATGACAAATAAGTATATGAAAAGATACTCAAAGTAATATGTCTTCTAGGCACTTGAAATTAAAACGACAGTGAGATAGAATTACACAACTACTAGACTAGCTAAGATCCAGAAAACTGGCAACACCAAATGCTGACAAGAATGCAGAGCAACGGGAGCTCCCATTCATTGCTGGTGGGAATGCAAAATGGTACAGCCACGTTGGAAGACAGTTTGGCAATTCCTTATAAAATTAAATGTATTCTTACCATATGATCTAGCGATCACACTCATTATTTACCCAAAGAAGTTGAAAACATGTCCACACAAAAAACCTGCATACGAGTGTTTAGAGGCGCTTCATTCATAGTTGTCAAAGACTGAAAGCAACCAAGGAGTCCTTCCGTAGGGAAATGGGTAAATGAGCAGTGCTACATCGAGACAATGGGATAGTATTCAGTGCTAAAAAGAAATAAGCTATCAAGCCACAAAAAGACACGGAGGAATTTTAAATGCATATTACTAAGTGAAAGAAGCCAGTCTTGGGAGGCTATATACTGTCAGATGCCAACTATATGACATTCTGAAAAAAGCAAAACTATAGGGCCAGTAAAAAGATCAGTGGCTCCCAAGGCTGAGTGGGGAGGAGGATGATGAACAGGTGAAGGAGACTTTCAGGAAAGTGAAAGTGTTCTTATGTCGCTGTACTGGTGGATCAAAGTCATTATGGGTCAAAACCCACAGAACTGATCAAGAGAAAGCACGAACTTTAATGTGAACAGCAGACTGTAGTTAATAGTAATGTATAAAGATCATTTCATTAATTTTAACAAATGTAGCACATTAATGCAAAATGTTAATAATTGGGGAAATTATGCACTTGGGGAGGGGGTATATGGGAACTCTGGACTATCAATTTTTCTGTGAACCTACAACCTAAAATTAAAAAGAAAATTTTTTTACCTGAAAGCTTGAAAGATAGGCTTGAACACAAGTGATGTGTTGACGTAATGTGAGCTGAGCTTGTACTAAGGCAATACTTGGGAACCCCCTGGGTTAAGGATCTGAGTTTTTATTACTTTGGGGCCTCCAGCCCCTCTCCAAGGGAGGCCTGACACAGAGTAGCCACTGGTAAAAGTCTGGACAACTGGGGCAGAAACCTGAATAGTGGAACTGTATGCGGGATGGCAAACTTTACAGTTATTATCTCTCTAGGGCCTCAGGACAATGCCCTGTTTTCGTTAACTCTCTATTCTAACATAATTTCAGACTTACAGAAAAGTGGCAGTAGAGTACAAAGAATTTCCGTATTCTGATCCCCCAGATTTCCCAAGTGTCTTCACATCCAACCACATCTGCTCCATCCTTTTCCTGTCTTTTCAGTGTGTTTTCACCCCCACTTCACAACCAAGCTAATAGTTGGAGGGAACAGACTCTGAGCTGGCTTCTTTCTCATTTTCATTCTGATCAGAACAATAATGAACATTTACTGAGCGCCTACTACATGCCAGACACTTTTCATGTATCTTACCGCATGTATTTCAGACCCTACAAGGTGGGGCCTGTCATCATCCCCACTGAGGCACAGTGCTCCATCCACTTGGCTCAAAGTCTCATGGTTGGTAAGTAGTGGAGTTGGTAGTACCCAGATGCACGTGGTCTGGTGGAAACGAGGAAAGAGGGAAGGATGATTTAAGAATGCAGAAAATAGGGTGGGAGCCCAGTCTGGTAGACCAAGAGGGCAGAAAGCCCAGGCCACACATACCCAAAGTGAGACTTCTGCTGTCTCTGGGAGAAACTGGGTGCAAACTCAGAGATGCCATGATGGAGCAAAAGAAGATTTTGTGTATATGAGGGAGCCCCAGCACTGCCCAGCCTGAATCTTCACACCTCTTACTTACCTCTTTCAGGTATCCTATCCTCAAAGCTCTCCAACCAAATTGGCTTTCAGGCGATTCCTCCATCATGTTAAATTGGTTCCCACCCGGCCTTTGCACTTGCCACTCTTGATTTCTAAACTAGTCTCCACCACCCTACCACCCCCATCCTCTTCAGGCTGGAAGCTCAAACATGTCCTTCTCAGGGAGGAGATAAGGGCCTGAAAGGTCCCGCTCTGTTTTACTTTCTTCTTGGTACCTCTTGTTACCTGAAATACTTCATTCATTTCCTGTTTTCCCCTACCTTCTGGCTTCAAGGCTTTTATAGTGCCCAGTGATTAGTGGTCAATGGAGCCCGGGTTGGAATCCCACACCTGCTGCATGATTCTGAGCAAATTTCCCCTCAGAGGCTCTGTGCCTCAGTTTGCCCGTATGCAAATTGGGGGATAGTCATATAGCTCCCTCACAGGGTAGTTGTGAGTTAATATAGTCACGGCCTTGGAAAGGGGCCTGCCAGATGGTACTAGCTGTTGACTGAAGAGTTGTTTTACTATCAACACTTTCCTGGAGCCCAGCATATCGGAGGCGCTCAGTTAACATTTGTTCAAGGAAAGAACACACAACCGCACTTCACAGAAGTGGGCTGTTGGGAAGGCGAGCAGGATTAAAAATGCTCAGTCCCCTAACCCTGAAGGCACCTGGCCCCTGTGTCTAGCGAGATGGCGAAGCGCTGGGGCAGGAGGAGCAGGGGCAGGGGGCAGAGAGACCGGCGAGTGCCCAGTGGGGAGCTCAATCGGGAGCTGGGATTTTATTCTCAGAGAGAGGGGAAGCCCTGCGGAGTTCTCGCTGGGGTGTGGCCTCCGGTGGCCGCGGGGGCCGGGGCCGGGGCCGGGGGGCTGGGGTCGCCTCCAGGAGAGATCGGCAGATCGGACTGCAGGGGCGGAGGGGACGCGGACAGAGACGAGGCCGCGGCTGTCGGCGTCGCGGCCCGCAGCGCGGCCGGGGGAGCTCGCGGCGCGCGGGGCGGGGCGGCGCAGGCCAATGGGTCAGGCGCCCGGGGCGGGGCGCAGGAAGCGGGGCGGGCTTGGTCGGGCGCCCAGGAAAGCCCCGCGAGGCGCCGCCGGGGCAGGGCTGGCCGCCCGGGGGTCCCCCACTTCCCGCTCGGGCACCGGCTCGACGAATGGACCCAGAGGGCGCAGGTAGGGCGAAGGGCCCTTGCGCGAGGGGGGCCGGGGTTGGGGGGTTGTCGGCCCGGACACGCGGCGGCCGTCCGGGGAGCGCTGGGCCGCCAGAGGGGCCCCAGGCGGTGGGAACCCCGGGATCGCAGGACCCCCAGCGGGAATCGCCCACCCGGGACCGCCCGCCTGCTCCTCTCCGCGCGCGGGGTGGTGGCTCTGTCCTTTTCGTCCAGCGCAGCCAAAGCGGGGCTGGGGAGGCTTTGTCCTGTGTGCTCCGACACCCTGCGCGCCCCTAAACTGGCGCGGTCTCTGGCAGGTGGGCGGGGTGGTCTCCTGGGGAGCTTCGGAAATTCGTGAGCTGGGGTTGAGGCAGGTCTTGGGTCACTCAGCCCCTCTTTTTCTGGGTAGCACCCCCACTCCACCCGCACAGAAAGTTGGTGAGGATGAAGGGGAGGAAAAGGGTGGGGAAAGTTCTAAAAACTGTTAAGTTGGATCCTAGGTCAAGGAATATTGGAAAAGGCCCTTTCCACCTTTGCTCTCCTTTTTGAAAATTGGATGGACTCAATAATAACGATCATTTACCTGGATTTATGTTGTACAGACTCTGTCCTGAGCACTGAAAGTATTCTGAGTTAAATCTCAAAAGAACCTTTCTGGTCAGTGCTATGTATGTATTGTGGCCATTTTACAGATGAGGACTGCTGAGGCACAGGCAGCTTAAATAAATAACTTGCCCAAGGTAATGTCCACATGGAAGGTTTTTGTTTCCCCAGGTGTCCCTCACAGTCAGGGGATTCCAGAGTCCTGCAAAGGCCACTGGAACTCTGCTAGCCTGACCCGTGGGTGCAGATGAGGATGCTGAGGTGTGGAAAAGGGAGTGACCTGCCCCAGACGTTCGTGCACTCACTGAGCTTCTACTGGGGGCTGCTTGAATGCTGTTTAGGGCACTGGTGTTTGTCCTTAAGGAGCACCCCCTCTGTGAGGGGAGAGCTGGGAAGGAGGGAGGAAGCACAAGTAGGGAGTGATCAACCTTTATGGGGCCGTGGGACAGACTCCTTGGAGTGGAAACCTCTGAGCCAGCCTTGTAAGAGGAGTAGAGGGATTTGGCAGGTGCAGACTGACAAGGAACAGCATGCTGAGCTGTGGGAACAGCATGGATAAATGCCAAGAGGTCGCCTAGGGAGGAGGGGAAAGCCAGTAATGGATGGGAAGGGGGAGCATGTTATGGAAGGCCTTGAGTGCCGTACCAAGAAGTGTAGGCCAGTGTATTTTACCTTTGCCTGAGCCATAGGAATCACAATGCAGGTTCCTGGCCCCTACCCTGGACCTTGGTATCTAGAGGGAGGCTGTGGGGAGGCCTGAGGGAGAGAAAACCATGAGTGAGTCACCCCGGTTACAACACACCCAATTACCAGCAGGTCTGAGAGGACCTGAGGATTTCCAAATTCTGGGTAGTGACTCAGTAACTCATGCATTTTGTAGAGCAAAAGCCCGGGGTTGCAAAAAGCCAGGCAGGGGCAGGAAGGCTGTCCCCAAAGACATTCACAATTTCCTGGTGCTGAGATTCAGAAAAGGAGCTAAAACAAAGTATTAAAGAAGTGATAAGAGAGACCCTTTCCTGGATCCCCTTCTCTCTGGTGACCTAACCCCATATCCCCACCCCCGGATGGAGGGGAGAGTTTAGGATCAAATGCCTGCTGCCTTTGATAGTGTCTGGGAGTAGGGCAGGGATTGAAGCCCCCTGGGTGCTTTGTTTCCTTACATTGGTAAAATTGAGCTTCCATGAAAGTTAATGACATCATGTTTTATAAGATGCTTAGCACAGTTTCTAAAACATAATACATCTGTGGTCAATGTGGATGTCTGTCAAGAAATAAGCTGGGGAGGTTAAGAACATGGCCTCTGGAGCCAGATTGCCCGGGTTCAAATGCTGACTTTGCTACTTCTTAAGGAAGTTACTTC
Organism: Camelus ferus; assembly: GCF_009834535.1. Lineage (NCBI taxonomy): Eukaryota > Metazoa > Chordata > Mammalia > Artiodactyla > Camelidae > Camelus > Camelus ferus. The sequence continues at coordinate 20,096,816 of NC_045713.1, read as the reverse complement.
TTAAGGAAGCAACTTCTCAGGACCTCAGCTTCCCCATTTGTGAACTTACAATGTCTACTTTATACCATCTATAGTGATGATGAAATGAATTAATATCAAGCGTACCAAACAGTTTCTGGTATGGAGTAGGCAGTATGCACTTATTAAGGAAGTAAATGAACCCCATTGGATGGGATTCAGTCTACCCGTTTTGCAGGTGAGGAAACTGAGGCCCAGAGATGTGTGAGGTGGCTGTGTCTAAGATTGTACATCTAGGAGTGACAGATGTGGGGATTCGAATCTGCTTTCCTTCTCAGCCTGTGTTCTTTCCCCCATGCCACTCTGATGGGGTGACCAAGAGGGACATCTTTCGGAACATTCCTTGTGACTGTGGAGACATGCACGGACTTATTTGACCAGATTCCCCTTGGCTTGGATAGAAGAGAGTCCAATGCCGTGCCTAGATGTTGTAGGAACTTGCCCTTGCAAGAATGTGGAGGGGAGAACCCCAGTGGAGGCTGGGGAGGGGGGTCCTGGAGAGGCCAGGGGGCCCCTGCATCAGATGGGCTGTATCCTTTGTTGCTTTGCTTCCAGCCAAGTCATTCTGCTCCTCTGAGCCGGAGGCAGAGTGAAGGGCACAGGCTTAAAGACAGGGGGCTCAGGTTCAAATGTGAGCTTGCCGCTCTTCCTTTCTGTGGGATCTGGGGGAAGTTGCTTAACCTCTCTGAGCTTCAATTTGCTTGTCAGTAAACTGGGTGTTTGATGAGGGGCGGTATTCGTGAGATGATTTTTGGAGGTACCTTGCCCCTGGCTCCGAGATCGCGGATTCTTTCCCTATTTAGGACGGTCACTTCTTCACATCAGCACTTGCCTTCCTCATTCCTTTCTTCTTTGGATATTTGTTGGGCACTTGTGTGCCAGACACCGTGTCTGGGGCTCCTGATAGAGCACCGGACAAAGTCCTTGCCCTCCTGGAGTTTGACTTCCAGTTGTGAAGACAGGCAGTACACAGACATGTCCAGATTCACCCCAACACTGTATCTGTAATTCAAAATCTACAAGCTCTGAAAACCGGAAGTGTTTCCCTCACTCACTTGGAAGCCAGACCCGCCATGAACTAAACGTGAAGCTCTTTGGAATCTGTCTTTATTTTCCTTGAAATGAATGCTTGTGTGTCCCGTGGCAGAGATATTAATGTGATTGATCACCAAATGCTCCTGGGGCCCCATGGCAGGCAGGGGTGGTTATTTTTATTTTATGACCTTTCTCGAATCTGAGTCATTCTGAATTTGGAAACACTCCAGGCTCCCAGGGTCTCACACAGGAGAATGTGGACCTGCAGTATCCTGTCACGTGATGACAGTGCTGGGGAGAAAAGTAAGGCAGAGAGGACGGAGTCGGGGGAGCCTCTCTGAGGAGGGACATTCAGAAGGACAGGGGCAGAGGCCTGCAAGAACGGGCCAGGTGGAGGGAACCACGGAGGATGCCAGGAAAGGTCTTGTCCACCCCACCAATCCCACTTCCTGGCCTGCTGCTTGCCCCTACTCGGTGTGCACAGTTCTGTCTAAAAGCACACATCTTTGTCTTTCCAAGAAGTGGTGATGCCTCTGAGGTTTCGGGTTTGCCTCCAACTGACTCATTCTCATTCTTGGGGCCCCCTTGCACCTCCTCATCTCCTCAGTGTTGCTTAAGAAGTCCAAGGTCTTCACCAAAGAAGACTCACTAGGGATGGTCACTAACTGGACTGGCATCTGAGTCCCCCCTCCTCCTCCCTCCAAGGAGGGAGAGAGAGGAAGTGGGTCCTAATGAGGGAAGAGATGCTTGGCCCTCAAGGGGTTGGTGGAGCAGATTTCCTGAAGGCGAGAAGGTGTTATTCTGAGCAGCAGGTTTGTAAAGGGGCTGATAGCCTGCAGCTTGCAGAGCCAGTTTGTAAAGCTACAAGTGACAGGCACGCACATATCTTGAGTTCTAGTGCCGGGCTTGATGCTTATACTCCACTTGGCAAACATGCAAGGGGTTGGGGACATAGCAGTGACTGACACAGAAGCAAAGGCCCTCGTGGAGCTGGCCGTCTGGTGGAAGAGGTGACTACTGAGCTAAGACTGGAAATAAAAAGACAATGTAGGTATCTGGGGAAAGAGATCCCGGCAGAGGGAACAGCAAGTGCAAAGGCCCTGAGGTATGATTGACTCACAACAAGGAAGCTGATGTCGGGGGATGGGATTGAAGCAAAATGAAGAGGTGTGGGAAGAGAGGTCAGGAAGGTCAGTAGGAGCCAGAGACCCACGTTGTCTCGTTCAACTTGTAGAATAACCCTGTAAGGTAGGAACTGCCCTTGTCCAGATTTTACACATAAAGAAATAGACACAGAAGGTTTAGTGACTTGTCCAGGGTCACACAGCTGCAAACCTGGCAGATCCGGGGTCCTCAGTCTTTACCACTGTGTTTCAGTGCAAAGGTTCACCTGTCCCTTAGTCCACTGTTGGTGCTCACCTGTGGTCAGTCTGCTCGGCAACCCTGTGAGTGTGGTCAGGCCAGGATCAGCGTCACAGGTGATCCGATCATTGTACGAATCATTTTACAGATCATTTGACTGATGAGCGGCTTCCACAGCGTCACAGACAGTGAGGACACCCTAAAGCAGGGCAGGTGTGGCGGGGATGAGGAGAGCGGAGGCCTGACGCCACATCAGGCACTGTGCTGCATGGAGGCAGGTAGATACGTGGGTACCTCCCTGCTTCCCTGAGGAGGAAACTGAAGCTCAGGGAGCAGACTTACCCAGTGATGCAGCTCAGAAGTGGCAGAGTCTGGATTCAAATCCAGGGCAGCTGACCTGGAAACCTATGCATTTAACCACTGTGCTGAGCCATCCAGCCCAAGGAGTAGGGTTTAAAAGAACCAGACTTCTTGGTTAGAAATAAGGGAACACAGCCACCAAGATCCATTTTGGAGAACTGCAGAAGTCCTGAGGGTTTCCTGAAGTAGCCGGGAAAGTGTTCTGTCTTTTCAAAAGAGGAAATGGAACTTCTCTGTAGAGGAGAGATGCCAGGTCTCTGTGGGGGCAGCCCTCCACGGCCGCAGAGCCTCAGACTCCCAACAGTCTTGCTTCTGAGGATGGAGAATAGACCTTCTAGAAGCCAGATTGGACAGCTCTAACTGGGAGACGATCTTTCTGGGATTTAGCCTTATTAGCTTTCCAGGAGTTTTCACTTTTTGGCTTTGTTTGTGCCCCTTCGAGGTAGTAGCCATCTCCTTCCAACCCCAGCCCAAGAGTTCTGTTATTCAGACTACACAGCCATAATTCATTCAGTCTCTTTCTGACGCAGAGAACTATAAACAGTTCAATCTGGCTTTGGACATGATCCTATTGGTCAGAGTCCCACATAAAAAGCATTGCCTTCCCTAAAGTCTACCCAGTCAGAGAGGAAGGAGACTGTCACCTCCTTGGATCTGGAGCCCATATCTCTGTTGATACAACCTGCAATCATACTTCGTAGTGGCTGTATCCGACTTGGGGCTTATATTGGACTTGTCATCTAAAACCTCCAGGTCGCTCTTCTACATGAGTGCTGTCAAAGTTTCTTCCATTCTGAGATTCCTTGTTTGAGGCTAACAATTGATCTCAGTCTTTCTGGTGTTCTAATAAATCTACTCTGGGCTATAATTTTTTTTTTCTGAGTACTGCTATGGCTTTATTCCACAGGTCTTGTTACACAATGTCATTCACTACTAAAACAGTTTATCATTTACCTTTTGATTAAAAGCATTATGTGCCTTATAATTTTTTAAAGTGGATGGAATTTTTAAAGGTATCTTTTTATTGTTGATTTCTAAAGTTATGGTCAATATTTGTAGCTTCTGTGATATCAGTGATGGAGAATTTGTTGAGATCTTCTTTGTGGGACTTTCTGGTCAGTTTTTCTGTCTGTTGCTCTCATATTTGGAAGAATGTGTATTTCTATTTGGGTGTAACGTTCTAGAAATATATGTGTTAGATCACCCTTACTAATTATAGCATTTATGTTTTCTATGTTTTTATGTAGTTTTCTCTACCCGATTCATCTCCCACTATGATAGGGGATCTGTTTATTTCTCCTTGGCCTTCTCTCAGTTTTTTGCTTCATTTTTTTTTTTTGATGCTATATTGTTAGGTGCATATAAATAGAATATATGAATAGAAGAGGGTTCATGACTTTTGTAATTTCTTGGTGAGTTGCTCCTTTTATCAGTATAAAACAGCTCTCTTTCTTTTAATACTTGGATGCCTTGAATTCTGTTTTATTTGGTATTAATATTCCTTTACCTATTATCTTTTTCTTAAACTGTTAGGAAAATGTTTGTAGTTTTATCATGAGGCATTGAAACATCTGAACAAATCAGTATCTGGGCAGTGAGGCAGCTGCTTTCCCCTTCACTTCTTAAGGTTACTAGAGCAACTTAAAAATATGGACACTTCACGAATTTGCGTGTCATCCTTGTGCAGGGGCCACACTAATCTTCTCTGTGTCGTTCCAATTTTAGTATACGTGCTCTGAAGTGAGCACCCTATTGTCTTTATTTACATTTTTCTTGGCTTCTTTTCTGATTCTTTATTTTCTTTTCTTCCCCTCTAAAGTTTTAGGACTTTTCTTTGATCCTCATCTGGTAGCCAAATGAGTTTTAAAAAATAAAATAAAATAAAACTTGCATGTCGCTCTCAGCGCTGCAACCCACTTGCTCAGTAATCAAGCCATTTTCCCTATTTGGGCCTCAGTTTCCTCATCCATAAGATGATGCTGTGACTCACTTTGCCTTTCTCTAGGGTTTTGGTGAAAATAATGACAAATAGAGAATGTGAAAGGCATTGCAAACATCCCTATTCACACATTAGTCATGGGGTGTAAATATTGACCCGCCGATAGTGAGAATGGTGTGTAAAAATGGCCTGGAGGGAGGGCCACACCTGCGATAAGGCAGCCACAATTTGGGTTTCTCCAGCATCACTTGGCTGCCTCCTGTGTTCACAAAGAGATGTGAGTAAGATGCCATCCTTGGCTTGGAGGACTTTTTTGTCTGGAAAGGGAGAGAAATGACAGGCACAGCTCACTGTTTATTAGAATGGAAGGGATGTTGGCACAGAGGGGCAGGCCGAGCTGTGAGATGGGTGGAGGAAAGAGTAGGCTTTGACCAGGAACATCCGGAGAGGATGGCATAGGAGGAGGGCACAGAGAAGGAGAGGAAATGGCCCAAGGGAATTGGGGAGTCTGTGGCACATCTTGGGGGAGCAGGGCTGGGAGAGTGTAAAGACTGCTGTTTGACCCCCTCGTCTGCCCCGACTGAGGAGGAAGGCAACAGGGCTTGCAGAATTTTGGAATCCTCACTGACAAAACGGTGCTATTCAGCCGCACCAGAGCAGGCAGTGATGGCCTGTCTGCAGCCCCGCTCCCTCTCATCACCATAACAACCGCATTCCACAGGGATAGAAGGATGGGAACGTTTGGGAGTGCTGGAGCTTAGGGAGCTCACGGAAGGTGTGGGGTCTCATCTGTTGCTCCTTTCCTCTTGTTGGGGGTCTCCTGGGATCTCAAGACATCTACCCACTCAGGAGGATGCCAGCTGTGGTTGTAAACCAAAGAGGGACCACAAATGTGGGGTGTCGATTTTAAAAATTGAACATTCAGAAATCACGGTAATATACATAGAAATTTTGATTTCTAGCTTCTTTTGAAAAAGACCTAGCAATGCCTCGGTCTTCATTTCCATGGTGAAAAGCAGAGTGGCGGCGGCCTGTTAGGACCGGTCAGGTGCTCACCACCTGTCCCTTCTTCACTCACTGAGGTCATGCGTTCTCTTAGATGTTGAGTTGTCTCTGGGAGAGGTGGCTGGGAGCTAGGAGCTGCTCCAGAGGCAGTGAGTGCCCTGGAGGCACTAGAGAGCTGATGGCCCTGTGCAAAGGCCTAGGGGGACCTGAAGTATTATTGGGAGTGGAGTCCAGGGTCTTTGGGGATCCACCAGCACTGAGGCTTGACTGTTCTGGAACCTTTGCTGACATACCCGGAGGGCCTCACGCACCCTCTGCTCTAGTCCCTTCCCCCTCATCCTGATACACATGCAGACAAGTGCCTGGCTTCATGCATTTTCACCAAGTAAACACATGTGTGTATAACCTGATCAAGAAACCAAACAAAATCAGCGCCCGAGGAGATTCTCTCCCACCCACCCCTCCCTCAGGACGCTTTCCTGACCCCTGACCCCAAGATTGCTTTGTCCCCTTTTGAACTTCATGTAAATGGAGTCCTTGGCTCAGCTGGTACCTGTGAGACCCGTCTGTGCTGTCATGAAGGCCGCCATGTGCTTGAGGGTCTCAGAGCTGTTACTTGACACTTGGAGACAGGTTTTGCCACCTGCTCCATCAACACTGCCCCAGGCCTCTTCCACCCAGCCATGGTCTCTTTGCCTCCTCTCAACCACCCCAAGATGCACATGATAAATAGACTGAGGTTCTGAGAGGACCCCAGCTTGTTAAGATCTCCCAGCCAATCAGTGCAGAGCCTGCACACTTAGGCCCAGAATTACGCTTCCGTGTCTTAGATCCTCTGGGGTCCCTGCCCCCCATGAATGGCCCCACACATCTGTGTCCCAGCCCATGCCAGGAAGGATAAGGGGTAAGACAACAGAAAGGACCTAAGGGAGAGCCCCCCCCAACCTGTCTGCACACAGAGCATGAAGAGGGTGCTCTTACCTGTGCTGATGTGCTGCTGCTTTGGCTTTGCCCAGAGGGCAAAGTCCTTGGTCACTGCTGAGACATGCTCGCCGCGAGGGCTGGGCAAACAGTGGTGTAAGCCAAATTCTAGTTCATCACTTCCTGCTTTGTCACCCTGGGACTATTGCTGTATCCCTCTGAGCCTCAGTTTCCTCCTCTGTGCAGGGAATGTTTGCCCATATCTTCCCCACGGGGCTTGCTAGAAGGAGCAAACAGAGAGGTGTATAAAAGGAGTGAGAGAGCTTGTGGCTACTTCCTCCATGCCAGGTGCTGTATCACAGATTTCAGAGCCAAAAAGTCTGGGTTCAATTCCCAGGCCCACCACTGACTAGCTGTGCATCCTCAGGCAGGTTCCTGAAACTCTCTGCCTCAGGTTCCCCAGGTCTACAAAGGGAATGATGATAATTGCACCCTCCATGTTCCTTGGGTGGGGAAAGGGTGGGCCCCATGGGCAGAAAGACCCAGAGCATGGTCTCTAAAGACTCAAGGAACTGGGGACATGCAGGGGCACTCATGGTGACTTCTACAGACCTCAGAAGAAAGAGGTGTCCTGGGAGCCGTGACTGTCACTAAGACAGCCAAAATCTAATCAGGGTCCTGGGGCCAGATGCCCTGCATCTCAGGGCAATGAGTAATAATCATGGTAATGTCCCAATTACCAGCTCTCTGGAGGCTAGCTCTCCCTGCCCCTCTGGGGTGGCTGAGATCTGTGTGGTCCTGCATCAGGGTATTTAAGGAGACTCTGAGCCAGAATTCGTCAGTGTTTATCTAGCAGTGAGAGGTGGAAAATGCCAACTCCAGGAGCTGTATCCCTGCCTCCACCAGCAATGGCTGGCCAGACCTCCCTGCGCACAGCAGGGAGGATTTGTTCATTTGCTTTTCCATTCAGCAAATATCTGTGGACCCCCTAATGTGTGCCAGGCACCATGCTAGGCTGCAGGGCTATAGCAGCGAGCAGGGTGGGCACCACCCCTGGCCTTGCAGGAGCTGGCGTTCAGTGGGGATTTGGACAGTGCACAGGACGTGTGCTTGTGTGACAGGCAGCGAGGAGTAAGTGCTGGGCAGAGAAATGAAGCAGGAGAAGGGCTTGCAGAGTGATGGAGGCTGGTCGCTGCTCCCAAGCAGGGGTGTCTGCACGCGGGTCCCTGAGGTTCAGCCTCCTACCTAGGGCCACTGATACCTTCTGAGGGTGGGCATGGCTTCCAGGATCCTAGATTGAGTCACCTGGATGCCTCCCCAAGGGGATGTCCCCTGAAGGAGGTCTGTGGTCTCCAGCCCTCTCCTGTCCCTCAGACAAGACGGTGTCTCACTCTGCACAGCTCCCCTGGGCTTCAGCCACAGCTGATAACCTGCAAACCTATCTCCAGTGCAAGCTTTCCTTCCTTCCAGACCGCTAGGGCGTATTGCCTCCTGGATGCCTTTCGGGGCCCATGGCCCAGGTGGACTCACCAAGTCCACAGCCAGCAAAGTGCATGGTCTTCCCCAGCAAGCCCGCTCCTTGTCCCAGCACCCCCCACCATCCAGCCGCCCGTGCCCCAGCCCAAGGCCACTTCCCTGCTCCCAGCTCCCAGCCCGCAGTCATCACCTAGTTCTGCCACATCTGCCTCCCAAACAGATCTGGAATCTGCCTCCTCTTCTGCGACTCCAGCTGCACCCCCTCCTCTCTCAGCCGCCTCTGTGTTCCCCCTGTGATTGTTCTCCACGCACAGCTCATTGTGGGCTTTCTGGAAAGTGGCTCCTCTCCTGTTTAATAGCTTTCAGTGGCTCCCTACTGCCCTGGGGACGAAGTCTGAATTGCTTACCACTCCTGGTGGACAGTGTTGGCCTCTGGCCCTGCTGACTACACTGCTCTCATCCCCTGTAACTCCTACCGTCGCTGCAGCCATGAGCCCATCTTGTGAGTGGGAAATGGGCCACGCCCTCCCTCTCTTCAGATCCTTCAGAATCTGTAAAATGGGTTTAATAATTGTACTCATCTCACAGGGGGCCTTAAAACATCTAGAACAGAGCCAGGCACTAAGGAAGCGCTGTGTAAGTGTAAAAATCAGAACAGAGTGAAAGACACATGATCGTTTATTGAGTAATTGCTCTGCGCCAGGTGCTGGGCTGGGTGTTCTGGTCACAGAGGACGAAACACGTTTCCTGCCCTCACAGAGCCCACTGTGCCTTCTGGGGCATTCTTCCTAACTCTCCAGTTGCTTCTGCCCCTCCCTCAGAGAATTCTTGTTCACTACCCCCGCCCCCGCCGACCCTCTAGGACCCCTCCTCACTGACACAGCCTCTTGCGTACCTGACGATGCCTCTTCTCATGCTAGTTCTTGCCACGGTCCACTCCATCGTGGTAAATGGCAGCCCCATCCTGTCAGTGGCTCCAGCCAAAAGCCTCGGAGTCCTTCTTAACCCAGACCAGTCCTCTTTTCTCTGACCCCACCCCCTATCCTCAAACACCATTCTGTCGGCCAAGCCTGTTGGCTCTACCTTCAGAACAGATCTAGACTCCAACCTGTTCTTACTGTTTCTTCCCTGCAATCCTGGCATGCCTGGCGCCTGGTGCCTGGACTAGCCCAGTGGCCTCCTCGCTGGTCCTTGTTTCTGCCCTTGACCCCACAGGCCAGAGCGACCTTTTGAAGTCTCACCTCTGTGCCCAAAATCCTCCACTAACTTTTCTTCTCACTCAAATATTTGTTGAAGGAAAGATGGAAGAAAGGAATGAATGAGTGAATGGCCTTTTTCGCATCTATAGTAGCTAGCACATAGTGGGTGCTCAGTAAACACCTGCAAGAATACATGGGGCAGGAATAAAGAGCAGGAACACACAGTAGGTGCACAGGGTGCCTGGTGGGCTCTTTGGCTGAGGTTGCTCATTCTTGCTCCTGGTGGTGGCAGAACCCACTGGCTGCCCGCCCCCCACCCCCACTCCCTGGGCTGGGGGTGGGGGGCTGGCAGGCAGAGCCCAGGCCATCTTGGGGCCCTGGGCTGGCCCGCCTCACTGTCCTGGGTGGGGCTGCTGACGTGGCTGCTGCTTCTGAGAACCTTAGCTGGGCAGCAGTTCTGGGAAGGCTGCTGCCCCGGGGAGAAGTGTGTCCTGGCCCCAAGCCAGCCCAGCCCAGCTGTCCCAGAGTCCAGAGGAAGCTTCAGGCTGGCTGAAGATTGTGGGCTTGAGATTGAGGAGTTTCAGGGGTCAGTGGCTCCGGGGGAGGTCACCCACAGCCCCTGCTGTCCCCGGCTTCCTCTCCATATGCCTCTTGTCACGGGACTGGCTGCATCCTGTCTGCTGACCCAACCCCCACCCCCACCCCCTCCCAGTCGGGTTGCAGCCAAGAGAGGGAAGAGGAGCAGGAGGCCTGTACACCCTGCTGGGCTCAGGAAGAGAGCCCTGCTTGGTGGCTTCTGTGCCGCTGCTGGATTCTGACATTTCAAGACTCGCCACTCATGTCCCCCGAGATGAAAAGAGTGAGTTAAGCGTGTTTCCCTGCCGGCACAGGCGTTTTCCCACTCGGGGTGTTTCTGTTCTCTTCCTGGCTCAGGCTTTCAACCACGCTGTCACTTCCTAACTCCATGACCTTTGCCTTGTCACTTGCCCTCTCTAAGCCTCAAGTTTCTTCTTTGGCCAGTGGGACTTACAACACATGCCAGGGCTGCAGGGACTGCATTTCAAGAGGCAGCGGTTAGGTGTATGGATTCTGGAGTGAGCCTGCCTGAGTTCAAATCCTAGCTCTGTGACCACAAGCAAGTGCTCTAACCTCTCTGTGCCTCTGTCTCCTCATCGTTTAAAATGGAGACTTTAATGGCACCTACTTCATAAAGTTGTGAGAACCGAATCATGCCAGGCACATAATAAGCACTATATATGCATAGCAATTATTATGGGTAAAGGCTTGGTACATACTCCATGTTTAAAACCAGATTATTGTATTCATTAATTGAATTTTAACCAGTCCTTCACTGAATTGCTGTTTCATGAGCACATATTGTGTACGTGTCAGGCACTGTTTAGGCACAGGGGACGAAGCAACGAACACAGCTATTTTTCTTAAAGAGATGTTTGTCTTATTGATTTGTAAGACCTCTTTATGTATTAAGGCCCTTAACCTTCTGTAATGTAGATTGCTACTTTCTTCTAGTCTTTCGCTTGCTTGCTTCTTTTTTTTTTAATGGCGTGTTTTGATCTGGGGAAGTTGAAAACAGTTCTGCAGTCGCATCTTTCTATCTTTCCCATCTACATCCTGAAATAAAATAAGCACTCACAAGTATAACCTCAGTGATATGATTTGAGATGGTGATAAGTATATGACAGAAATAAACAGGGTACTGTAATAAGAAGTAACAGGGGAGCCCTCATTGGATGGTGTTTCCAGGTATAAAGGCTGCGAGGGAGGAGAGGGACAGGGTTGTGTCAGAGCGCCCAGAAGGCCAGGCCAGTGGGAGGGAGCAGGGATAGGAGGGGACTGTAACTGGGTCACAGGGGCCAGATCATCAGGGGCTTCGACGGTTTGGGTTTTTTTTGTTGTTGCTATATTTTCTTAAACTTTTAATTTTGTGGGAATTGTAGACTCACACGCAGTTGTAGGAAGTAATACAGAGAGATGCCCTATACTCTGTTTCCCCCAAGGGTAACATCTTACCACACTATAGTTCAGTAGCACAACCAAGATATTGACATCGATGGAACCCACTGACCTTGCTCAGTTTGCCTGTTTTACTTGTACTCATTTGCGTGTGTATGCCTGCATGCTATTTCTTTTAGTCTTGCTAGTCTGGTATTTATTAGTTTAATTTTATCGCGTGCACAGTTTTTGTCTCCACCACCGCAGTGAGATACAGAACAGTCCTGTCACTGCAAGGATCCCCATGTTGCCCTTTTATAGCCACACCTCCCTCCCTGCCTGCCCCCCTGAGCCCCCAGAACCAATAATCTGTTCACCACTTGCATAATTTGGTCATTTCAAGAATGTTACATAAATGGAATCGCCCAGTGAATGCCCTTTTGGATTGGCTGTTTTCATTCTGGGACTTGGATGTGATTCTGAGTCAGAGAGGCTGCCCTTGGATGGGCTGTGAACCCCTGGGGATCCGTGATACTGGGGGAACACATCTTTCAGGAGCCAGAGGCCGGTGAAGTGAGTAGGCAGTTTGTGGCCTGGTTTCCAATTTAAAATGACTCCGGCTGCAGCATGGAGAAGAGATGGGTGGCACGTGTTTGCAGCAACCGCTAATGGCCCCCCTCTCCCAGGCTCTACCCCGTTGCATCATTCTCCCCAGCCCTGGACTGGAGAAATCTTGCTACAACTCAGTTCAAAGACCCTGAAAAATCTGCTCATTGCTGAGAGGGGCTGGCCTTTGACCTGGAGTCCTTACTTGGGCTTCAGGGCATCTGTGAACCATTAAAATGGAATGCAAAATTGAATGTGTGCACTTATCTAGAAAGAGGGCTTGGAGTTTGCATCAGACGTTCAGATGGGTCAGTGACCTCCAGAACACTGAGGACTCTGGCGTCTAAACACAGATAGTAGTTAAGAGCCTGACTGCCCCTGTTCAAATCCCGAGACTGTCACCTCTCTGTAACCTCAGACAGGTCACGTAAACTTTTCTGAGCCTTGATTTCCTTGTATGAAAATGAGAAAAATAATAGTGCCTACTTCATAGGGCTGTCTAAAATGTTGAATTAATATGTGTAAGATGTTTAGAAGGAAATTTGGCATGTTTAAATATTGTGGTAAATATTGAATGTTTGTTAAGCATATGATGAGGCCACAGGAAGTTAGAGGCAGAGCCTTTTAGGGAAAGACTTTCTAGGCCCTCTGGGACTTTTGGGCCCACTCTGTGTCAGTTGTCATCCTCTTGACAAGCTTCAAATCAGCAGGATTCCTTCCAAAGGGATGCACAGTTACAACTGGGAACTATCACCTCCCTTGTCTGGGCTCTCATATCTCTGTTAATATGACCTTAGCTGGAAGAGTATTGAATTAATATGTAAAATGTTTAGAAGGAAGCAGGATGACCAACTCTTCCTGACTCATTTCATTTCATCTTGTTGGGTTCAGTCTGTGGTTCTAGGAGAAGTTGAAGGAATTGATATATTGGAATGTACTTTGGGCTCAGAAACCAACAGACCTGGATTCTGACTCTAGCCCTGCCCTCTTGCCAGCTGTGGGACCTGATGGGCAAGTTATTTGACCTTGCTGGCTTCAGTTCCCTCAGGAGGAAGGTGGGAGCAATGACACATTTTGCAGGGTTTTTGGGCAGTCAGTAAGGTAATAATTCTAGTGCACTTAGCAAAGTGTCCAGTACAATGAGTACTTGACAAGCAGGATTTTGTTTATACAAATGCTTGGGTCAGTGTAAGGAAGCTGTTTGCAATAGTCAAGCATTGCCCAAAAATAACTGGGGGGGGGGGGGCGAGTGCCCCATCCATGGAGGTGTACAAGCAGAAACTGGACAGCAACACATCAGAGATGGGATATTGTCAGGGCGCCCCATCCAAGTTGGCAGTTGGGCAAGGCAGGAGGACCCTGAGACCCTCCCAACCCTAACACATCAGGAATGCCATGATAAGGGTATGAACTTGAAATTATTTTCTCTTGCCGTGTGCCTTACCCTGACCGCTTGGTAATTATTCTTTTTAAATTCCTTTACTTCTCTGCCTTTGTCTTCCATTCCCTGTGATGTTCAGAGAGGCTTTGCCATCGCATCTGTGCCATGGTGTCCCCTGAGATGCAACAACTGCACGTAGTCCCTGTGAAGCCAGTGGCATGCGTGAGTGGGTGTGCGTGTGCACATGTGTACATCTGGATGTGCCCTGCAAAACAGATAACACCCTGGCCACCATATGTGTGAGGGTTTAGTCCACCCTAAGGGGGTTGCTGCACTCCCCCATTGGAGGACTTCACAATGGTAGCCCTTCTGCTGTGTGTCCTTGGACATACATCTTGGCCTCTCTGTTTCTCTTTACTCAGAATTGGGGCTGGAATAACACCTTTGCCATCTCTGCCACAGGATGCTGTGGGCCTCTGTGAACTCATGAGAGGGAAGGTTATTGGGACTTGGCAGAGGAAACCGGCATCAAGGACCCACCGCCCCATTCCCACCCCCTCCTTCCTTGGTCTTCACCGCGGGTCTGCCAGGAAGGCGAGTTGGGGCTTCAAGCAGACACCAAGCCTCCCCCCAGGGAGAGCTTTCCAGCCCCGTGCTGAGCCCATCAGCAGCCCCGCACCAGATTCAAAATGAATTTATCCAACAAACATTTCCTGACCACGTGCTACTTGCCAGGCATTGTCAGAGGTACTAGGAGCTTGGCCGTGAGCAAGACAAACGCAGGCTCTCGGGATGACAGACACACAACTGAAAGGAGAGGGGGCTCCCACTCTCCTTGCCTTTGGCCCCCAGGGCACTTTTTGAAGAGTACAGGCCACTTCCTGTGTAGACTGCCCCTCGGTGTCAGCTTGTCTGATGTTACCACGTGGTTTGTGCACTTGGGGCAGGAATCTCAGGGAAGGGATGTTGTGTTCTTCCAAGGGCATCGTTTTCAAAAATGCTCACAAACCTTGCTTTATCTCGCTCCTAGAATGGTAACACTGGTTAAAGTGGTGTCTGCCAGGTTTCTTTAAGTAAGGTTCTATACAGTTATACATCAAAAGTATTGTACGTAGAATACATAGAGTTATAAAGTTAATAAGTATTTCAACTCATTAATTAATAATGAGTTTGGGGGAGATACTTAGAGTCTGTTGTGGTGAAATAGAGCTGTCCCTCCCCCCACTTACTCATCTCTGTCACCGTCGACTCCTGCACCCCTATTTTAACTCCAAGGGTTATGGTTGGTTACTGTACTGTTCGTTGTGACACTCCAAGTGCTCATTTTGGCCCGTGGGCGTCTGTTCAGGCTGGCTCCTGTGTCTTTTCTGGATGTGCCTATCATTCTCGGAGCACTTCCTTACTTTCTGGCACAAGAATTCCAGACTTCTCTTGTTCTTTCCCTGCTCCTGGAGTCAGCCATTTCTCCAGGGAACCCTGTCAGGGCAGAAGAGTAAGCAGAAGCCAAGATCTGGGCACCGGGATGGCATGATAATCAGACACATGATTCTAGGCTGGATCCTGGACTGCTAAGGGGCATTGTTGAGGCAATTAGCGAAATGGAAATAGGGTCTGTGGATGTGATGGCGGTAGCGCATCCATGTGAGTTTCCTGATTTTGCTGGTTGTCATGTAGTTATGTTGGAGAATGTCCTTGTTTTTCTAAACACTGGAGTACCTAGGGGGCAATTTATTCATGCTGAATAAATGAATAAATAAAGGAAATAAATGAGAGAGACAGAAAGAGAGAGAGAGAATGTGAAAGAAAAGGACAGCGAGAGGAAAGGCATGGAGGTGAGGGTGAGTTTGAGTGTTTGAGAGCAGCAGGAAGTGAAGGCATGCAGGGGGCAGGAGCGCGTGCACAGGTGTGCACAGGTGCGCCGTGCGCAGGTGCGGAGAAGGAGGCGGGGCCCAGCCACGGGGGGATTTCAAGTGGGATTTTCAAGTCCCTGGAGAGCTCTCAGCAGGGGCTCGGGGTTTCTGACTTGGCATTACCTTGCTGTGCTACAGACGTTGTGCAACGTGCTTTCGGTGCACACCTCACTTCCTCTGTGCAGCACACCTGTGAGGTTGATCTTGAGATCTTACGCGTTGCAGAAAAAGGAGCCCAAACTCTGAAAGTTAGAGAAACTCTCTTAACGAAGGATAACTATGAAGTAGCAGGAGGGGGTCTGGAAGCTTTTTTTTCTGAATTATGACCCCAAGATAGAGACCCAAGCGGGGCAGGGGTGGGGGGTAGGTGCGCTCAGCCGTGCCAATACCCCAGCGCATTGTTTTCGAGAGGGCATTTGGCATTCAGTGCCAGGAGTATGGGGGGGGGGGGGACCTGCACTCTCTGTGACCCCATGGGATCCTGTTTCTGAGCATTTTTCTTAGTGATAATAACAGCTGACATTACTTGAACCATGACTGTGTTCGGGTCCCTACATGAGGACTCTGCGTGTGTTAGCTTATTTCATCCTTAACAACACCCACTTGACAGACTAGGAAACGGAGGCACGGGGGTGGGTGCTAAGCAGCTTGCTGAAGGGTCACAAGCTAGTGACTGAGCAGGTGCTTACAGTTAAGGAAATAATCAGAGAAATGTATGTCAGTGGTTCTCCAAGGAAGGGCATGTGAACCATGCTGTTTATAATAATCAAGTAATAAAAATGGTAAGGTCCAATATCCAGTGTTGGACACACAGTGGAATACTACTGATTGGCTGCTTTGGATCTAAATTTAGCTGCATGGAATGATGTTAATGACACAGTAAGTTCAAAGTCCAAGTTTTAGTGTGTTAGAGAGTGCTGTTTTTTTGGTAAATGAAATTCATATGTATTTCCCAATTTTTATAGAACAAATCGGGAAGAGTAGATTCCAACATACGAGGCGCTCTTGCTGGGCCTTGTGATCTGGGGGGAATTTGAATTAGGTTTTCTTTTGGGTGTCCGTACATTCTGATTTTTGTTCCCCAATCACGAATTATGGGATGTCCTTAACACAACAAGGGCAGTGCACGGTTCCATTTGTATAAACCGCAAGAGTAATCCATTGGGTTAGAAGTCAGGGTGATGGGGTCATGACCAGAAGAGGACAATGATAATGTTATGTAACAACTACCCACAAAACCTCAGGGGGTTGCAAGAGACCTTTGTTTAGTTTGAGTTTGCAGAGGCCAGTTTTCCTGGGCTTGGCTCATCCTGCTGAGGTGACCTCCCCCTTACACCGGACATCAGCCTCAGGTCAGTCACGCAGCCCCGCTGGACTGGTGTGCCCTCTCTCACCCAGGTGGGGCGGCTGCCTGTTGCCTGATGCAGCCTGAAACTTCTGAGACTGTCGCACATCATTAATCTTCCAGCAGGCTAGCCCGGGCGTGTTCTCCAGGCAGCCGTCCTGCAAAAGCAGGTCTCTGCGTGTGGCACTTTCACTAATGTTCTGCTGGGAAAAGCTAGTCACATGGTTGAGGCCAGGATCCAAGGGTGGGGAAGAACGCCCTAGACGGGCGGTGATGGGGATGGGGGCACAGTCCGGTTACTTGGACACAGGAGGAGTGAAGAACGAAGCCATTGACGTAGTAAGTCTAACACACTCAACAGCATCATCTTTAGTGGCTGCCTAATAGTTCATTGCATGGGTACCCTCATTTATTTAACTGGTTCTGTAAGGCTGAACAGTTAGATTAGCATTTCCAAAGTATATTTCAAGGAATTGTAAATCCCTCCGGGGATTAATTGAGGTTTTGATACACACACACAAATGAAGGTTGGATCTGAAAATAAATTTTGTAAGCCTTGGATTAGATGAAGAAGAATCAATTTCTTTACTGTAGGACTTATCAGAACCTTTACACACAAATGTGCATTATGAACTTGCAGAAATCTAAGGGGTTGTTCAAACTTAGCAGAACTTTTTTTTTTTTTTTCCAAGAAGCACCTCTTGTGACAAGCATTCTGTGGTTCTCACTCTGGGCTTTGTGCGGTTGTGTCGTGTTTCACAATTGTAAACAGAGCGCCTGTGAACCTGGAGGGCTCATCGTTGGCCAGGTTAGGGTTTTATCTGGAGTAAGTTGAGCTCTAAAAGCTGCACCCAGGGTGACGGGCAGGAATGGTGGGAACCATGAGTCAGCACTCACCAGCTCACTTTTTCTCAGCAGGCACCATAGGATCTCCCAATGGGGTGGCTTAGTTCTGGGCTCACGTTCCCTGTGAGCTGCCTGATCCTGGTGTGGGCGGCAGGCTCTGGTAAGTCACCCCGTCTCACCCATTTCCTCCTTCCCTCATTCTGCAACCCAACCTTGATTGACTGTTTACACACCAGACTCCCGGGATCATCAGAGAACCAAGCAAAGATCCCTGGCCTCGAAGAGATTACGTGATAGTGGGAGAGGACAGCCAGTAACAAGTGGTCCTAATATTAAGGACATTCTAAAGGTCCTTAGAAGGTGATGGCAAAAGACGAAATAGAACAGAGTGGGGAGGATTAGGAAAGCTGGGTGGAATAGGAGGACGGCAATTAAAAGTACGTGCTCAGGGAAGTCCTCATCAAGTCACAAGTGGGCGAAGATGTGAAGGATGCGGGGAGCCAGGCAGATATTCGAGGGAGGAGTATTCTCAGTGGAGACCCTGAGCCCAGAGCCTGCCTGAGTGTTGGAGGGACCAGATGAGACACGAGAGGGTGAGATGCAGCAGGAGGAGGGAAGAGATGGAGACGGCAAAGTACCAGGAGGACCAAGCCAAGAGTCTGAGCATGATCTGTGACACTACAAAGGATCCCTCTGGGTGTAGCACAGGGGCAGAAGCTGCGGGTGTGGAGGGGCTCAGGGAGGAGGTGCCACATTAAGCCAGGGGGCCTGGGACCCACAGAGGAGATGAGAAGGGATTGGCTTTTGGATCTGTCTGGAAGGTGGATTTGAAGACAGACTGGAACTGAGGTGAGGGAGAGAGAGGTGGCAAGGCTGACCCCGATATTTCTGACCTGAGCTGCTGGCAAGAACACAAATATCATTTCTGAGATGCAGAGGAACATGTGTTTTTGGCGGGTGGGGAATCAGGAGGTAGCTTTGGACATGAGGTGAGTTTGAGATATTTATAAGACATCTAAGAACCTCCTTAATACGGTAAGTCGTTTATCCAGGGAACAAGTGCAAATTGGTGTGAGCTGTGTGGGGCCTGGTGCTGAGCACGGAGCAGGAAGGCATCTGCCGGTCAGGTGCAGGCTCTCTAGGGCTAGGGCCACGGCTCCCAGACCAGGCAGCAAACCCAGTGTACATCTGGCTGGGTTCAGATCCCAGCTCTGCCCCTGACTCGCTGGAAGAAGTTCCCCAGCTTCTCATCCTGCCCTTCAATATTGGACAAAGCCAGGGGATAAGAGCACCTGGTGACAGGGCCGTGGGGGTCACCCTCCTGAGCACAGAGAGGGATGGAGAATCGATGGGGGCAGGAAGGGGTCAGTGGAAGACAGTGTCTCCCCCAGCTCACGCCATGGGGGGTGGTAGCTGAGTTTACATACGATAAAGGTGCATTTGCTCTGTCCCCGCTGATGGACCCTGTCCCCAAGGGTATTGCTTCAGGGGCAGGAGTCACCGCAGTGCCAGCTGGGAAGCTCCTGGAGCCCCAGTCCCAGCCCCCTGCTCTCTGAGGACTGTGCCTGGGACTGCAGTTTCGTTCTTTTGTGATGGGCTCTTTGGTCCTGTTTGGGCTGGTTTCTGACCCATCCCTTTAGACATCAGGCTTCATCTGCTCAGAAGGCTCCCGTGTCTCCCCAGGGAGTGTTAAGACCCGCCAGGAGCCCACCTGCCTGACCGACTACATCAGCACCTCCACCTGTGAGTGGGAGATGGCCGGGCCCACCAACTGCAGCACCGAGCTCCGCCTGACCTACCAGCTGAATTTTATCTTCTCTGAGTAAGCCAGTGCTGGAGCTGGGAGTTTGGGGAGGTTTGCCCCGGAGTTTGCCTGGTCCGGGTGGTGCCTTGGAGCGCGGGGTGCTAAGCAGTTCTCTGGGCTTACTGGGCATGAGAGGTGAGGAGCCCTGGGTCGCAGCATGTGTCAGACCAGCGAGTGTGTCCCAGGGTTCCCAGCGCATTGTCACCGAGGCATGTGGCACGTGCTTATGGGTGGAATTCTGGACTAGGCCAGTGGCTCTCAAACTTCAGGCTCTTTTATTTTTGGCAGGGGGAGGTAATTAGGTTTATTTATTTATTTTTAGAGGAGGTGTCAGGAATTGAACCCAGGACCTTGTACATGCTATGCATGCACTCTACCACTTGAGCTATACCGTCCCGGCTTGAGTCTCAGGACCCCAAAAGCTTTAGGCTGGGTAGCTTCTATTGATCCGTGTTTACCCTGTTGGAAATTAAAACAGAAACTTGAAATCACAGCAGCACACAAGTCCACATTTCAAGAGACCATCAGAGCAATGATGTCATCACACTTCATGTAGCCTCTGAAAAAGTCCACTGTACGCTTGTGAGAGAAAGAGGGTGAAAATGGCAACCAGTGTCTGAGGATTGTTATGAAAGCAGTTTGACCCAGTGGAACCCCAGACCACAGGTTGAGAACCCCTGGGCTAGACTGTTGTTTGGGGGTCTGGAGTTAGCGGTGGAGTTGGCTGTGTTAGCTGGCGGACCGTGGAACTTGGGATATGTGTTTCCATTTACTAAGGTGGATGAGCTGTGCTTCTGTATGTGGTATATTAGCCTAGACCAGGGAGCTGCACACTGGCCCATGGGTCACATCTGGCCCACCGCCTGTTTTTGTAAATAAAGTTTTATTGACATACAGCCATGCCCATTTGTTTGCGTCTTATGGCAGGGGCTTCTGTGCTGTATCAGCAGAGTTGTGTAGTTGGGACAGAAAGGGGATGGCCCTCAAAGCCCAAAATATTTACTATCTGGCCCATTACAGAAAATGCCGACCTCTGGCCCAGCCTGTGGGTTAGGCTGGGGGATACAGGGAATATGCCTGCCAAGGTATGTATGCTGGGCTAAACTGTGTTACCAGGGGTGTGCTGAGACACACATATGTTGTTACAAATTCTTTCATGCTGTGGGTTCTTCCTTGTCACTGGCTTTCAGGGTCCAAGGCTGGGGCTGGGGGCGGATAAGAGTCCATGGCGGGTGTGGTAAGGGGCTGAGGCCTGCAAGAAGGTGGTCCCAGGCCAGTGTCCCCTCTACACCCTGGCCGCTCTGCTCCCAAGTCCCCAGATCTGGTCCTTAAGGAGGGGTGACCAGGAAGCTGAAAGAGCTCGTGGTCCCCTGAGGCATGTCCCAAGTACAGGGGCGGGTAATACCTGTGAGTCCCGTGACCAGCCTAATGCAACATCTGCGTCTGCAGAAACTACACGTGTGTCCCCGAGAACAGAGACAGCACGGTGTGCACGTGTGATATGCTGATGGATAATGTGGTCAGTGTGGACATCTATCAGCTGGACCTGTGGGCAGGGAAGCAGCTGCTGTGGACTGCCTCCTTCAAGCCCAGCGAGCACGGTGAGCAGGGCAGGGTGGGGCTGCAGGTGTTCCCACAGCAGCCAGGCTCCGGGACAGGGGAGGCAGGCTCTGTGTGGGAGAGGGGTGCTCCAAGCAGCCTCCTTCCTTTTCCCAGACCTGATGGGGTTCTTGCCTCTTTCTGGGCCTCAGTCCTCCCATCTTTGAAATGGAGTTGAGCTCAGCAGTACATCAGGGCCCCTTGTGTTCAGATATTTCAACCCCTGAATTTAAGAGCCCAGATCGGGGTGTTGAATGAGATGTGTTTGGGGGAAGGCATGCTTGCCGCAGGTCAAAAGCTGAACTAGGAACCGTCTTCCACCCTCTGTCAACTGGTCAGCTGCTGCTTCTTCAGTCTGGACTGTGAAAGGCTGACCTTATTACCCTGGTACCCAGAGTTCCCGCGGGAAGTCCTCAAGAGCTTGCTGGGGTGTAGTGACAGGAGTTTAAAACACCACTTATTGCTGTGTGACCTTGGGCAAGTCACATTACCTCTCTGAGCCTCAGTTTCCAGAAGAGAGTTGTTATCTCTACTTTACAGTTGAATAAACTGTGGTTCAGAGAAGGCAAGTAACCTGCCTAAGTTCACACAGCTACTAAAGCCGCAGAGACAGTACCTCACTGAGCTCAGTCTTCACGCTCCATCAGCAATTCCTGAGCAACCTACTCATCTGCTGGGGGTCGGGGGATGATTTAAACCGACCCATGGACAAACCCATGAATTAAATAATTTGTGCATGTGTATGTTGATTTTAAGGCACATTATATACCTGTGGTCTCATGGATTCAGTGCTTAAAAAGAGACTTAAGTTTTAAAGCACATGAATCGAAATAAAGAAAAATACTTAGTAAATAATAATATAGTACACAGAGGTGGCCAAAACCGTGGAGGAAGAAAGTGGAAAAGCCAACATTTGGATGACTTGGCTCAGACATTTTTGCATTCACTGCAGAAAGGTAGTGAATAACCACTAAAGTGCCAAGTAGGATTTTAGCAACATCACAATCCATATTATTGTAGTAATTCTCTGTCGTAACTAAATCTGTGTGGTGTCCCATCAACGGAGGTGTTATTGACTAAAAATCTGAATGGTCTGCGGGCCGGGCGGAGCCAGGCATCCTCCTGATGCCCGGGCCAGCCCCTCACCAGGCTCCGCTCCTCTGCAGTGAAACCCCGGGCACCAGGAAACCTCACGGTTCACGCCAACGTCTCCCACACGTGGCTGCTGACGTGGAGCAACCCGTATCCTCCTGAGAGTCACCTGAACTCTGAGATCACCTACCTGGTCAACGTCTCCAATGAGAACGACCCCAAGGATGTGAGTGGGCACCCTGCAGGGTTTCTCCATGACCTCTTGGGACTCGGGTCTGGGGTGGGAGATGGGGAGGACAGCCTTGGGCTGGACAGCAAACCCTGAGGACCCAGACCCCTGGCTTTTACCCTAACTCTGTGCCAGGACCAGTCCCTCTGGGCCCCTGATTCCTGGTGTGCAGACAAGGCAGGTTATTTCCGGGCACTGCTCCTCATCTGTAAAGGAAGGGCTCTGGACCACATCTGTTTCCAATGGGGTGGGACACGGGATTTTAGGTGATCCCTCGGCAACACACTTAAATGACTGAGTCCCACAGTGAGACAGTTACTCCCCATCAGCTCCCTCCAGACCCTGACTGTCCAGGGAGACATCTCAGCTGAGCTATGGGTTTACTAATCCTTTTTAACAGAGAGAGGAGGCCGCACAGCTCAGTGCCGTCCCCGGGAGAACGAGTTCAGCCATGATGTAATGCTGTTGTGTGGTTCTGATTGCATTTACTTTATGTGACGCTCATGGCATCTGATACTTGCTTTCTAGTCAGCGCAGTAGTAGCGAGGTTCCTTTTAAAATGACTGTACTGACATTTTTAAAGAGGGACAGCTGATTTTAAGGAAACTATCAAGTAAATAATCGCAGGGGCTACACAATGGATGGCTTGCCCCCCGCCCTGCCCAATTTAGGTGCAGGTGGGAGTGAAGGCTGTTTCCTGCCACCCATGTTTTCCCCTCAGATATTCCCATTGCAGGGACAACATCTGAACACTGTTGTGTTCAGGGGCCCTGGTGTCCCACAGAGCCGGGTTCCAATGCCTGACCTGCCACTTGCCCAATGCATGGCCTTGAGTCTGTCACTTAACCACCTCTTGCCTCAGTTTCCCCATCTGTAACAGCAATACACTACTACCTACTCCGTAGGGCTGCTGAGAGCAGGAAATGTGTGACACGGACAGGCTGCCCTGCCTGGCACAAAGAACGTCATAAACGTCACCCTCCTTTCTTCCTGAGTACCACAGACCTCGAAATCCTGTCTGCCTCGCCCTCCCACGCCATAGTCTCTAACTCGCTCTGTCAGCGTTGCTGGGGGTCTGCTGGGAGCCCTGCCTCGTGTCCTGGGACCCAGGCTGGCCTGGCCTCAGCTGCCAGGGAGCAGGCCCCAGACACCTTAAGCTGCCATATCTGCTCCTGTCCCTGCATCCTCTCTTCCTGGCCAAGCTCGGGAAGTGGTGGGTGTTGATTTGCATCCCTGGGGTGTGGTTTTCCCCTTGGGCACAGGACCA
Organism: Camelus ferus; assembly: GCF_009834535.1. Classification (NCBI taxonomy): domain Eukaryota; kingdom Metazoa; phylum Chordata; class Mammalia; order Artiodactyla; family Camelidae; genus Camelus; species Camelus ferus. The sequence goes on along the minus strand of NC_045713.1, from coordinate 20,073,469 downwards.
GGATGTGGGATGGGAGCAGGAGTGGGGCATCTGGGCTCCTACAGCAGAGGCTCAGAGCAGCTTGGGAGGGGGCTTGCACAGATGCCAAGGAAGAGGCAGGTTCTGTTTGGTCAGTGAATCCCTTTCCCTTTCCTGGGCCCATGCAGGCTTAGCCCAAGGGCCAGGCTGGAGCGAGAGAAGGGTACAATCTATAGGGTCCGAAGAAGTGCCATTCATTTGCTTATCTTGGCTGAATCCAGGTTCCAGGAATCTCCGTCTCTTGGCCTTGCTTTACTCTGTGTTGGTTTCATTTTTAGGCAGGCTGTTCCCTAAAGTTGGGGCCAATATGCCCCTTAGCAGCTCCAGGCCTGCATCTTTAAGCCACGGTGGGAAAAGGTCTTCTTTCCAGATAATCCCAACAAAATGATCTTGCGGGCAATGATCAGCTGCTTGGCTGGGATCACATGCCAATCTCTGAACCTATCACAGGCAGGGGTGGGGGGCAGGAGAGAGGGTGCTGGCCTCATTGGCCAGAGGCAAGTCAGTGCCCACTTCTGGAGCTGCGAGTGGGATCAGCTCCACCCATACCAGAAGGGCTGAGAATGAGGGAGGGGTGGTTCCCCAGAGGAAGTTCTGGAGAAGAGGAAACAGGGACTGGGCTTCCTGAGACACAGCTGGGGTTAGGACCTGGCATCAGACTCCAGCCAGTAGATAGAATTGATCAGTGTGCCCAGGCTACGGCTTAGCGGTCACACAGGTGTTCAGGGCTGCCCTGGGCCTCAGAATTCCAGGTCTGGCTTCTCTTGCTGGTGGGGGAGAGGCTACTGAGATACCCTCTCCCATCCCTCCTTCTCAAGGACAGAACTGAGCCTGAAATTCCCCTCATTAGTCACAGGCCAGAGATGATCACATGCTCCTGTCTAACCAATCACAGGCTGGGGATGGAATAGCCACGACTGGTTTAAACCAATGAGGATTGGAGCTGGAGACAGAAACTTACCTGCCCTGAGCTTTAGGTCTCTGATCCCAGTGGTGTGGATGCTGGGTGGGTATCCCACCATGTATGCTACAGTATTGCAGACACCAGCTGTGGCTCAGACTGGTTGGGATCAATTCTAAGAAGGGATATTAGAAACTTGCTGTGAAATTTGGGAGATGGAGCTATCATTGTCCTAGATGACTTCTGGACAAGGTTCTATAACAGAGGTGGAGTTTCAGCTTGGGCACTGAAGGGTGTACAGGAGTTTTCTAGCTAGGGAAGGGGAGGCCAGGCAGAGGGAGCTACATGAGCAAAGGCTTAGAGGTATGAACATTCATGGCATATCTGGGGACTGAGGGATGGGGCAGAAAGAGGCCACAAGCCTGTGCAGGGCCACAAATGCCGTGCTCAGGATCATAATGGTTACCACCTCTTGGGAGCCTATTGTGTGCCAGGCACGGCATGTATGATCACCAGTGGCTGTGAAAGCCCCACAGGTGGGAGGGGGTTCATCTCTCTGTTTTAGTGGCGAGGACACTGAGGCTTGGAGAGGCGGACGTGACTCACCCAGGGTCCCATAGTTGGAAACGGCCGAGATGGGGTTGGGAGCCAGGATTTGAACTTCAGAGCCTGTCCTGTTTCTCTTTCCCTGGATCTTTCTCCCAGAATGGTCTTCCAAACACTTAGCCTTTCGGTAAAAAAACAAACCAACCACAACTAGCTCCCTGGAAGCTCAATTTCTTTTGTGTTTCTTAGTAAAAGCGTTTCCCAGTCCCCCGCTCCTCTCCGGGGTCTGTGATTCCTTCCATGGACTAGATCGAGCTGCTGTTTCCTGTTTTCTGAGATTTAGAAGAAAAGGAACACTGACAGTGAGAATGTCTTTCTCTCCCTGCCCTGGTCTCCTCCAGCCACTCCCAACACACCCCAGCTCCACTGGAAAGTTCCAGCTGCCTCCAGTTTCTCCAGCAACCTGTTGGGACTTTGTTTCCTCATTGTGCAAAACCCCCCGTCAGCTCACTTTACACCAGACCATTTCCCCCAAATGCTTCCAACCTGCCAGTGCTGCCAGGAGCTGGGAAGGGGCTGCAGGGACCCAAGGAACAGGGGGAGCTCTTAAAACACTGTAGGGTCGGCTGAGAACAGCAGCCAGGGTGGGAGCCAGGATTCCCCTCCCCCCATGCCAGTGCACTAACACCTCCCTTTTTTCTATCAGTTCAAAATCTATAACGTGACCTACTTGGGGCCCACCCTCCGCATTGCAGCCAGCACCCTAAAGTCTGGAGCTTCCTACAGTGCACGGGTGAAGGCCTGGGCTCAGAGCTACAACAGCAGCTGGAGCGAGTGGAGTCCCAGCGCCACGTGGCTTAACTGTGAGTATCTGCTCAGAGTCCTGAGCAGTTAAAACCTCTCCTCTCCACGTTTACTCTGTGGCCAGACACCTGGGTTTCCATATTACAGGATTGCCTGTCACTGCAGTAACAAAGTTACGGACTGACATCATGTACTGGTCAGGGTAGAAACGGTAGGCTACAGTAACAGATGAGCCCACAGTTCTGTGGCTCAACACCATAGACATGTATTTCTTGCTCCAATGTGAACTTTGCTGATTTGTGGGTGGTTTTCCTCCCTGTGGTTCCATCATTCTCTAGGACAAAGATTCTTAAGCTTTCTTTATCATGGATCCCTTTGGCAGTCTGGTGAAGCCTGTGGACCTCATCTCAGTGTAATATTTTTAAACGTACAAAAGGAAAGACATAGGATTACAAGGGAAACCTAATTTTACTGAAATGTGAATATAAAGAGATTCTGAAATACATTTGTTATCTAGGAATATATGCTTTGTGAATTACACATTAACAACAAGATCCAGTGGTAGTTCTCACAAAGACTGTAATTTCACAGTAGATGAGCATAAATGGTATTTCGTGATACTGCAGCTGTAACGTGAGACAAGAAGAGCTGGGATTTCTGTTGGGGCTTGAGTGATGCTGCTGTTACTGTGGTTTTCTCCCTCCATTCCTCATGGGAGGAAATGCCAGGCTTCAGAAGTTAGCAAAAATAAAGGTATCATTTCTTTCCCATCCAAGTTCCCAGACCCCTGAATTCTAACTGCAACCATGTTGGGGGTCTATGAACCCTAAGTTAACAATCCCTGCTCTAGGGCCTTGCTGTCATCTGCATCCAGCCAGCAGGAGGGGAATGAGAGCAGGGAGACCACACCTGCTTCTTAAAAGCCTTAGCCCGGAAGTGATGCCACCATCTCCTCTCAAATTCTATTGGTGGAACTGGTCACATGGCCACGTGTAGCTGCAAGGGATTCTAGGAAACACAGTCCTTCACTTGGTAGCTGTGTCTCCAGAACAAATCTTGGCAACTTTATCACACATGGCTTTTTCCATAGAGATATTGAATTATCTCACATAAAATGAAGTCTTACCAGTGGACCATCCCAGGTTCATACAGCCGCTCGGTGATGTCATTCCAGTCTTGTCTTCTTTCCCACTGCCATCCCTAGCATGGTAGTATTTTATTCTTGTGCTTGTTGCCTCATGCCCCCATGTTGTCTACTGCCCAGATCCTCAAGCCCAAGGCCCAAAGCAACTGAAAGTCTGCCACAAGGAGTGTACCCCGTGCAGCTATCTCTTTCATCAGGGAGCAGAAATCTTTCTAGAAGCTTCCCTGGCAGACTTTCCCTTGCATCTCATTGGCCAGGACTGTCACAGGGCCTCTCCCAACTGCACAGGAGTCTGGGAACTCAAATGTCTGGAAAGGGGGCCAGGGTAGTCTTGATGGGCCCAAACCTCAGGCTGGGCACACTGCTGCCTGGCAAAGAAAAGGTGATAGATAGCTGTTGGGTGGGGGAGGCTGCCCCAGGCATCATCTATCTGATGGGGAGAAAGAGGGCTGTTGTGAACATTCAATGAAAGAAGGATTCTTCAAAGTGCTGGGCACAGTGGCGATTGGCAGTACCACACCCCAGCCAATCGCACGTCCCTCTCAGCACTGCTCAGCCTGTTCCATGGATACCCCTTGACCGTCTGTCTCACTCCGGTCCACGAGCTCTATGGGTGGTATCTGCTCTGGGTCTATGTCTCCAGTGCCCAGCACATCGCCAGGCACACAGTAGGTGCTTGGGAAAGTTTTGTCAAATTGATTCAATTCTTCCTTTGGCCTGGGGAAGGGAAGGGCAGTAGCTTGTATGGAATAGATACCATAGGTACTCACTCATTATCTCCACAAATATTTATTGAGCTCCTACTACATGCTAGATACTAGGGGATCAGTGGTGAACAGGACAGACAAAAGCCCCTGTGCTTGTGGAAACGACATGCTGGAGGGGAGAGAGAGAAAATACACAAGTAAACAAAAATATAAATGAGCTCTAGATCGGGATGACAGTAAGTTTGGGAAGGAAATAAAGCAGGGGAAGGGAATGGGGTGATGGGAAGGGGCAACAAAAGAGAGGGGGTGAGAGGGAACTCTGGACCAGACAGCGATCAAGGAGAAGCCGCCAGCTATGCGAATGGACGGGCAGGCGCTGCTCCGAGTGCGGCATATATTCAAGTGTACAACAGCCCTGTGAGTTAGTACTGTTATTTGCCCCATTGTACAAATGAGGAAACCATGGCACAGAGAAGGATGAGGGTCTTGTCCTGGGTCACCAGCAAGTCTGAGAGAGTCAGGCTTTGAACTGAGGCGTCTAGCGCCAGAGTCTCTGCACTTGACCTCTATGATTCAGGAAGGAGAAAGCAGCAAGTTCAAGATCCTGAGGTGGCACCGAGCTTTGGAGGAGCAGGGGACAGCAAGGAGGCCTGTGTGGCCAGGGCTCAATGTGCAAGAGGGCGGATGGGGCAGGAGGGCGTGGCGGGGGGCAGGAGGGCGTGGCGGGGGCCAGTGCACACAGGGTCTTGGAGGACGCCTTCCTGAGGCCTCAGTCTTCAGCTCTGGGAAGTGGAGACCAGGCTGGACTTAGCACGATGCAGGCTCACGGCTGCCCTCCCACTTCCAGACTACCAGGAGCCCTTGGAGCAGCGCCTCCCACTGGGCGTTAGCATCTCCTGCGTCATCATCCTGGCCATCTGCCTGTCCTGCTACTTCAGCATCATCAAGTGAGTCCTGGGCTTCAGCATGGGGTGCCTCCGAGCCAGCACCCTAGAGTGCGGAACGGGCGGGATGTCCCCCTCTGATCTGTTGGCCTGTCTCCTTTGGTTCAACGGTAGATATTTATTCAGCAGCTACTATGTGCAAGGCACTGAGACTGGCAGGGACCCAGTAGGTGTGCAGGGAATGCAAGGTCCCCTCTGCACATCTGTCACTGATGCCTCTGCCTTCCCCGGGCTGGTCTTCCCCCCTTTCTAAGCCTGTTTCCCCCACTGCCTGTCCTCCCCACCCTAACTCACTGTGTTCCAGCTCCAAATTCCTTGCTGTTCTTTGAACACCCCAAGCAAGTTCCTCTGCCCTCTGAGCCTTGGCATTCGCTGTGTTCTCTGCCTGGAAAGCCTTTTCCCCAGGCATCTTCAGGACCCCCTCCTCCTCCACTTTCAGTCTCCTCTCAGAAGTCACCTCCTTAGGGAGGCCTTCCTGGATCACACCCTCCATTCCTCTCTCTTCCCTTATTATTTAAAAAAATTTTTTTTCTTTTTTTAAAAAATTTATTTGTTGGGAGGTAATTAGATTTTATTTAAAAAAAATTTTTTTAATGGAGGGACTGGGGATTGAACCCACAACTTCACATATGCTAAGCACATGCTCTACCACTGAGTGATACCCTCCCCTCCCTCCATTCCCTTATCTTCTTTATTTTTGTCCCTGGCACTTATTGCCAGGAATGAATGATGTCCTATAATCATTTCTGCATCTGTTTGTCTGTCTCCGTCTTCTAGAAGGTCAGTTCTGTGAGGGCAGGGATTTTTGCCTGTCTTGTTCACTGTGTGACCCTGAGGCCTGGCACAGTGAGTGGTACACAGTAGGTGCTCAATAAATATGTGTTGACTGATGGAGTGGAGTGGGCGGCGGCTAATCCAGAGCAGGACATTCCCTCCCAGCCCTGACACTGTGGCTCCAGGCCGACCCAGGGAGGGAGAAGGAATCCTCCAGCCTCTCTGGCCATCCCAGTCCTCTCCCTGGCACCTTGTTCTCAGCTGCTCCAGAGCAAAGGTTGTTGAAGGGGAAACTCAGAATCCTCTCTCTGCAGCTTGAATCTCTCCTAATCCCCTAGGACTCATTCCCCTGGGGCAGAGGCGGCCATGGCAGGAACTCTACTCTGAGTAGCAGAATGCTGGTACTCGAACCCAGCTCTTCTGCTCACCAGCTGTCACTTCACCTCCCTAGGCCTCAGTCTTCTCATCTGTAGAGTAGGGTCAGCAGTGGAACCTGTTTCATGGGGTTAGAGTGAGACATCCAAAAACCTATCAATGTGACTCCTAATAAGTTTTGGCAACTATGATTTTTTTTTATGGGAGGAACATCAACCTGTTAGTGATTCAGGGACCAATACCTCGTCCTTTTCTTTTTCAGGATTAAGAAGGAATGGTGGGACCAAATTCCCAACCCAGCTCACAGCCCCCTGGTGGCTATCGTCATCCAGGATTCTCAGGTAGGAGAGCAGGCTGGGGAGGATGCTTCAGACTGCATGTACCAGGAAGTAGGATTCAAGATGTCTGGGAAGTTAAGGATATTCGGGGGCTTTTGGTGTTTCCTGTGGGAAGTCAGGAAGGTTTCAGTAGCTTCATGTGGTCATTAGCAGCCCAGAGGCTTTCACTGCCCTCTCCTTGGCTTCCATGACAGTTCTTTCAGCCTGTGGTGGGTTCTTCTGGGGTTGGTCTCTTGGTTTTTTTTCCCCTCCTTTGGGAGATGATCCCTGAGGTCACCTGCATGTCATCTCCTGGGGAGGCGACTGTACCAGGGGAGGGGGACAGGCTTCCTGTGTCTTCCTCTTAAGAGCAGGAAACTGCCCCCAAAGCACCAAGTTGATCTCTCAATTCTCATTGGCTTGAATTATATCACAGCCTCTTTCCTAAACCACTCACCTATAAGGGAGTGAGAATACTTGAGATCAACCAGGTGGCCACCCCTGGGCTAGCTTCCCCAATGTGATGGCCACGTGGGGTTTGTCTGAGCACTATCAGGGTTCTCTAGGAAGGAGGGAGGGGGATACAGGTCCTGTCTAGAACAGAATGTCCAAGTGTCCTCAATTCTCCAGGGACCCTGGGGCAGGCTCTGGAGTCCAGTGGTGCTGGCTTTGAACACTGGCTCTGTCACTTACCTGTAGTGTAGACTTAACAAGTTGCTTAACTTCTCTGAGCCTCAGTTTCTTCCTGTGGGTTATAGCAGTGGTTACCTAATGGGGCTGATGTTTGCAATTCACAGAGGCAGTACATGTAAAGTGTATATTACAGCATCCTGCATGTAGTAAGTGTTTTATGTATCAGTTAGCTTTTGCTGTGTAACAAATCATCCCTGATATTTAGAGCGATAAACAATAGCTCTTGCTTCTGCAGGTCTGCAGTTGGGCTTAGCTCAGCAGTGGGGGTAGAGGAATCCTACACCAGGCTTGGGGGCAGATCTTGGCTGGGCCTGTACCAGTAGCCTCACTCACAAGTCTGGCAGTTGGCTAACTCTCACCTGTGGCCAGGGAGGTTACTAAACCATATATGTGTCTCTGGTCCTCCAGCAGGCTGACCCAGTTGGCACAGTGTCACTTCTGCTACATTCTATTGGTCAAAACAAGTCACATGGCTAGGCCAGATTCAAGGGATGAAAGGAGCTTCAGGGAATTGTGGCCATTTTTGCCATCAGCCACAGCAACATATTAGGGAAGTCTCATTCATTCTCAGGAAACCGAGGCTCAGAGAGTGGAAGTGACCTGATCAGACCTCAGACTTATATGATGTCAAGACTCACAGTCTTTTCACAGCAAACCTGTGCTGAGCATCCCTGGATGCCAGGCTGGGCGGGAAGCCCTCGCTGCTCTGTTTCATTGACTGTCTCTATGTTTTAGGTGTCACTGTGGGGGAAGCGGTCCCGAGTCCAGGAAGCAGCCAAGTGCCCGTATGTATACAAACTTAGGTCATAGCCTCCCTGGATTTGGAAGGGGGTGGAATTGGGGTGGTGGGCCCCATCTGGAGAATGGGGTCACACCCACAACATGTCTGTTTTCTCTTCCTTGGTGTTCATCACATGGCCTGTGACACTGGGCTTTGAGGGGTGGCAGGGGAAGGAGTGGTCTGGGTAGGTTGGCTGCTGGCTTAGCCGCCTGAGTTCAACTTGGGGGTCAGGCACATGCTGAACCCCTTTGGGATTCCCAGTCTTTCCTGAGCAAGGCTGATGGAGGTAACAACCAGGGCAGCTATACCAGTTGTTAAACTGTTGACATAGTGGTATACTGGTTGGCAAATGTCACTGTCCTGAACCCCTGGGCATGTCACCATCTCCCTGGCCCTCATAGTATCTCTCTCAGGGCCTCCCAGACCTACCCATAATCCAGCAAGGAAAGGTACCCGCAATCTAGCACAGCAGGGGACTCCAGGGTGCTGCCCCAGCCCTAGGACTCTCCAGCCATTCTAACTGGTCATGACTTACGCTGTGGTATTAGTAAGTATTTTAAATATCATCATCCCTGACACTTTTCCTTATTCAATATATTATATGCCAGGCTCCAGAAATCCCAAAGACACAGGCTCTGCCTTCAAGGCGTTCCCAATCTAGTAGTAAGGGTAGACTAACAGGTTATTGATTATTACATCTGGAGGCATATTTGCAATAGACTGACATCAGGCTGGGCTTTGAAGGATGAATAGGAGTTTTTCAAGTGGAGAAACTGATCCCTGATCAAACTTTGCTTTTGCAGGCACTGGAAGACTTGTCTTACCAAGCTCTTGCCCTGTTTCCTAGAGCATGGCATGGAAAAGGATGAGGATTCCTCTAAGGCTGCCAGAAATGGGCTTTCCCAGGGTCCTAGAAAATCAGCCTGGCACCCTGTGGAGGTCAGCAAGACCATCCTCTGGCCAGAGAGCATCAGTGTGGTGCGCTGCGTGGAGCTGTTTGAGGCCCCAGTGGAGAATGAGGAGGAGGAAGTAGAGGAAGATAAAGGGAGCTTCTGTCCATCGCCTGAGAGCAGTGGGGGCAGCTTCCAGGAGGGCAGGGAGGGCATTGCAGCCCGGCTGACAGAGAGTCTGTTCCTGGACCTTCTCGGGGGTGAAAATGGGGGCCTTAGCCCACAGGGCTTGGAGGAGTCCTGCCTTCTTCCATCTTCAGAAGATGCAAGTACTCAGATGCCTTGGGCCGAGTTCCCAAGTGTAGGGCCCCAGAAGGCATCGTCAAGTCCTCCAGCCACTCTGACTCAGAGCCCAGCCAGCCTGGCTTTCCCCGAGATGCCCGCTGTCATTGCCAACAACCCCGCTTACCGCAGCTTTAGCACCTGCCTGAACCAGTCCTCTGGCTCTGAAGAGTGTGACTCAGACCCACAGCCGGCTGAACGCTGGGGGAACGTGGAGCCCGTCACCCCTGCCGCCTCCCAGCTCTCTGAGCCACTTGCTGCACTCCAGCCTGATCCAGAAACCTGGGAGGAGATCCTGCGTCAGAGTGTCCTCCAGCACAGGACGGCCCCGGCCGCCGCCTCAGCCCCCGGCAGTGGCTATCGGGAGTTCGTGCGTGCGGTGAGGGAGGGCAATGCCCAAGACAGTGGGGCGGCGGGCCTCGGCCCTTCTGGGGAAGCTGGGTACAAGGCCTTCTCCAGCCTGCTCACTGGCAGTGCCATCTGCCCAGGGACATCTGGGGTGGAGCCTGGCAGTGGGCAAGGGGGCTACAAGCCCTTCCAGAGCCTCACTCCTGGCTGCCCCGGGACCCCTGCTACAGCCCCCATCCCCTCGTTCACCTTTGGACTGGACGTGGAGCCCCCCCACAGCCCTCAGGACTTGCTCTTCCTAGGCCGCTCCGCAGAGTGTCCTAGTTTGGAGCCAGTGGTGAAGGGAGAAGATGGCCAGAAGCCCCTGCACTCCCCGGAGCAGGCCCCAGACCCCCTCAGGGACGAAAACGACCTGGGCAGCGGCATTGTCTACTCAGCCCTCACCTGCCACCTGTGCGGCCACCTGAAGCAGTGCCACGGCCAGGAGGAGCGTGGCAAGACCCACGTCATGGCCAGCCCCTGCTGTGGCTGCTGTTGTGGAGACAGGTCCTCACCCCTAGTGAGCCCCCTGAGGTCCCCGGACTCCCTGCCTGGGGGGGTTCCACCGGAGACCAGCCTCTGTCTGGCCTCCCTAGCCCCCTTGGGTGTCTCAGAGGAGGGTAAGTTTCCCCTGTCCTTCCAGACTGCCCCCAGCAATGCTCAGAGCTCCAGCCAGCCCCCTACAGCGGTGGCTGTGCTCTCCCCAGGGCCCACGTGCACGGACGCTTCCTAGGTGTGTGCCCTCTTGCTGAAGTCTACAGGTGAGGACTGGGTCTTACCCAGGCCTGTGAAACGCCTCCCCCTGGAAGTCAGCCAGGCTGGCAGAGTTCCGAAAGACTCGGAGAACCCTGGGATGAAGTTGTAAAGCTGTCCAACACCGGACAGAGATTACAGACTGGACGCCCCTAGCTCCGAACACTGGCCCGGCCTCGCCACATCCCCTGGGAGTGAGGGCGCCAGACAGCTCTGCCCACAGCAGGCACCTGCAGGGATCAGACTGTTCCTGGGCACCTTGGTTTGTGAACGAGCCGTCGGCCATTTCATCAGTCCACAGCTGCTCCAGTGGACTATCCCTGTCGAGCCTGCTCAAAGCATGTTTTCTCCACCAAATCTCTCTGTTGCCCATGCCTTGCCCAGTCCTGAGATTGGCTGCCGCCATCTCATGAATTAGATGCTGAGCTTGGAAACTTAACCAAGCCAGTGGGAGAATGACTTGGGAGGCCTTGGGAAATTGATGTCCAGAAAGGGTAGTCATTTGCCCATTCATTTAACAGAGCTTCATGATGTCAAGGCACTGGGGGCAGAGTCTAAGCTGTGGAGAGGTGCTTAGTCGAGTAGGGTAACAGAGGACATGAAAAATTGTGATTAACCAAGCAGTGACAATTTCCCACCCAGCTGTAAGGCCAGGGGCTCCTGTTAAGCACTGGATCCCCAGAACAAGCATGCAAAGCGACCTTGGGGCTCGCATGTGCCCCCGTGGATGCTGTTGCTGGCATTGGTGGTACAGAGGGAGGAGCTGACATCCCCTGATCCAGCGAGCTGGGCGTTCCAGGTGCTGACATCAGACACATCGCTTGCACATCTGTCCAGACCCCAAGTTGAGAAATGCTTGTTTGTGTGCACTTCAGAGATTGTTTCATTGCTGAGGAGGGAGGAACGGGAGAGGATGGAGTTTTGTAGAAATAAAAGTTCTTTATCTCCTTTTTTTTTTTTTCTTTCATTAAACAAACACCCTGCCAGGCACTGTTGTGAGCACTTTATCTCTGTTAACTCATTGAATTCTCCCAGCCAAAGGAACCGAGATCCAAGAGATTAAGTAACATGTTATCTCTGCTTGGGTTTCCCTGAGACCGGGACTCAAGTGCAGTTTGTGGATGTAGGAGGTGATCCCAGGAAACTCTGTGTGGAGAGTGGGGAAGGGAGGCTGAGAAGGGCAGGAGGCACACGGGGAAGACAGCACACAGAGTAACCGATACTTCACCCTGCTGAGGAGCTTTGGAAAGGCACGCCCAGCGCATGCCTTGAGGTGGGAAGCTGGGCTACTTGTCTACCAGCTCCCAGCTGTCATTGGTTGAGGACTGCTTTCAAGGGTGTTAATTCCCCAACACTTCAGCTGCTCCAGGAAAAAAGTCCTCAGACTGAGAGTGAGGGGTGTTTGAGCAGTTCTCAGTGCATGGAGGAGATGTGGATGGGGCTGGGACGGCAGCTGCTACTTTGCCAAAGTCACACACCTAGTGGCAGACCCAAGACCGAATTCAGGCAGTGTTTCTGGTGCCCAGGCTCTCTGTGGGTGATCTGTGCTTGACATCCAGGTGGACAGTGTATAGAATGGACCTCAGACAGGCAGGCAGGGGATCTTAAGCTCCTTTGTGATCACTGTGTGTCTCTGGGTAGCTGCCCCGAATGCCATGCTTGCAAAATGAGGGGCTCGGCTCATTTGAGGTTCCTTCCTGCTCTGATATTCTGTGTAATGCACTAGAGGTGATGGGGAGCTCACCACCTCACAAGCAGCCTGACGTTTGTGAGAAGTGCCTCCTTTGTGCAGAGCCCAAATCTATCCCTTCCGCTGCCTGAGTCACCACTGCACGCCCCTGGTTTACCAATGGGGAAGCTTAGCTCTGGAGAGGAAAAGGGACTTGCCCAAGGTCACGCAGTGAGTGGCAGATCCTGAACTAGCCCTCTGAACCTTTTGCCTTCAAGAGCTTTTTATGATGAAATATAATAATTTAAAATAAAAATAACCATTTAGAACAAAGCACTACATTGTGATATTCATTGACTATGTCACAGCTCTAGTGAGCAGGTTGAAGGGAGCAGGCTCAGAGACGTTGAGGTTAAGCTTAGGGCCACACAGCTCAGAAGTCCTGGAGTCAGGATTTGAGCCCAGGCCTGACTGCAGCGCTCCCAGCCACCATGGGGTGCTGTCTCATGCACAGCAAAGAGCCAACTCAAAAGTCAGCCCTGGTCCACTTAGCCTGAGTGTCATCTCAGAAAATCAAAATTTAAAACTAAGCAGCAAACAGAGAAAATACATTTGTGTGAGTGCCGGAGAGGTGGCTGGGTTGCAAGGCCAACAGAATTGAGAAGGGTCTTCAGGGTGTAAAGCCTCAGACCCCCATCTCTGCCATGTCCCCTTTATCCTCCCTGGGCCTTTGTTTCATCTTTTGTAAAATCCGCATTGGAGGGTTGTCCTGAAGATTGTCTATGTTATCATCACCTCCTGGGTTTACTCCGACCTGGCAGGGGCACAGGTGACAAGAGTGAAAAGGTACAAACAGCTCAGAAATCTAGAATTCTCAGCCCTGGCCACTGCTCTGGGCTGCCTCCTGTGCACACACACACACACACACACACACACACACACAAAGTTGCCTGCCATTCAGTAAACAACAAATATTGCCCACCACCAAACACCTCTGACGGCGCACCTTGAGGGGAACTCAGGATGGAGAAAGGACACACTGGCCCTAGATGGTTACGACGCATATCAAAGGAATCATTTCAGTAAGCCCAGACTCTCGCATCTTCTCATACATAGAAAACCATTAAAATCATTAGCTTGAGATGTCAGTTTTTTGTGATTAGCAGACATCTTTTGATGTTCAACTACATTTTTTGTTTCCCCTCAGCAAATACTCCTATATATCCTGTCTCCTCCGTTACCTCTTTGGAACAGATCCTCAGAGGTTATCTGAGAGGCTGTGTCCTGGGCTATATGGCTCTCAGTAATGTCCCTGAATGAAAAAACATAATTCTCAACTTTGAGGTTGTGTGTTTTTTTTGTTTGTTTTTTGTTTTCAGTAGACATTCCAAACCTCCCTGGTAAGCCCCTGACGACTCCTGCTGCAGTTGGCTAATTCTCCCCCAGTCCCCCACGCCATCTAGCTTATGCCTACTCCTTCGTGGGTCAGGGCTTCCCCACACTAGCCCTGGCAAGTCCCTCCTTCATTCAAATATTTATTAATTACTCCCTGAGATCACTTGCTAAAACAAAACTAAATTTCTCAAATTATGAATGTGGATCAAACTTCTACCTTAGATTTTTAGGAAAGGAGTCAGAAAAAAAAAAAAGAGAACATTGGTTCAAAGAATAATCTTAGGAAGGGATTTTACAGCGAGACAAAGGAGGGTCTAGAATGGTGCTGTCCAACAGAACTTTTTGCTGTGATGGAAAACTTTCACTCTGTCCAATACAGCGGCACTAGCCATGTGTGGCTATTAGGCACTTGAAACGTGGCTAGTGTGACTGAGGAACTGATTTTTTTTTTTTAGTTTTATTGAATTAACATTTAAATTTAAATAGCCACAAGTGTCTACTGATTACAGTATTGGTCAGTACAGGGCTGGTAGATCATTTGAGTTCAACATATAACTTTATCAGTTGCCTCAGCATGGAGGGGAGAGGAAAGGATCCAGAAAGATGAAACTAGAGAGAAGAGGAATGAGCTAAGTAAAATGTTTGCCCCAAGAGCCACGGAGGGACAGCGTCTAGCGGATCAGGTGGGCCCAATGCAGGACCACCCCCTCGCCTGAGCCGGAAGTAGGCAGCAGGTGTGGGCTGAGAGAGATGCCCGGAGCAGGAGTTTCCCGGCTCCCCCCGCGGGGCTGGACCAGATGTGCGGAGAGCAGGAGGGGCGCTCCAGGGTAGCAGAAGCACCAGAAGGGGCCACACGTGGCTGGGGACTCGTTGGAAGACCTCAGCAGAACCTGGAAACCCTCCAGAGGCATTGATTTCGGGGCCCTCCGCCCCAACCCCACACACCCCAAGCTTTGATTTTACAAAGATTTTTCCAGAGGGTGGAGGTGGCAGGTGGTGGTTGTTTCCGCTTTAGTTCTTATTTTTTTTTTTTTTTAACAAAACCCCTACCTATTGCTTTTTTTCTGATTACTAAATTGGCATGTGCCAGCCTTCTCCGATTCAAAGAAAACCTAAAGGTATAAATAGGAAAGTGAAAACCACCGGAAATCCCATCCCCCGCTTCAGCACCTGGCGCCGTGTGGGCGGTCCCGAAGTGCATCTTTGTTTCTGAAGGTGTATCTCCCTTAACATCCTGTTGAATAACCTTTCTGACATGATTTTCCCACGAAAGTTACTAATTTAAAAAAAATACACAAACAGCAAGAAGTTTCTGAGCCCTCACTGCAAGGGAGTTATGACCCCACTGGATCAGAACCAGAGACTTTTCCATGATGTACCCTGACTCCTAACCACTCGTCTACCATTTGTCTAGATTCTTATACCCCTTTACAGGTGAGAGCACTGAGACTCTGCAGTCATCCTGTCTCCGTTTGAACCTGCCGTTGCCAATTCAGACCTGTGTGACCCCGGGCAAAGTACAAGGCAAGGTGAGGAGCAGATGTCTTGACGGGTGGCGGCCAGGCGATGCCCAGCTGCTCCTGTGATTAACATGACTGAGCTCCTTGACAGCAACCGGACAGGACCAGTTCCTCCTCAAAATCCCCTCCTTTCCACAATGTTTATTGACAAGCTGAGGACAGCCGGCCTGCGATCAGATTGGCTGGAGGCCAGCTCCTTGGCTCCTGCTGCCCCCTAGTGGTCTACTCTGGCCCCAGCGCCTGCCTCTGCGCCCAGAAAGCTAAGCGTGGGAGATCACCACTCTCCCCACCTCACCTCTTCTTCATCTCTGCCTTTCCCTCCAACCCCTCCAGCACCTGGCAGAGGGCTTGACATACATTAGGAACTCAGGGTGCTTCAAGGACCAGCTGTGTGGCTCGGGGGCCATTAGTAACCTCCCTGTGCTTCCTTCCTCTTCTGTAAAATGTACTGATGTCATAATAGTACTGACATCATGGAGCTGTCGTTGGAATTAAATATGTTAATACATGTAAGGCTTAGAACGGTGCCTGCCCATAGTTAATGCTGTCTGAGTGTTTCCTAGCATTATTATTATATTGAATGGGTCTGTGGGTGTGGTGGGGGTGAGGGTATAAAACATAATTAAAGGAAATAATAACATTGTAAATTTAATGTTACTCTATTGCAAAAAGGACAGACTGGAATAAGAAATCTGAGACAAAAATGGTCCCAATGGCATCACCCCACCAGCTACATTTGTGTACGTCCACATAACTTCTAGATGTGGTTCACATGTAGAGTCAGTGTTTCTATATTTGCAGAGGTTTTCATCATGCATTTCTCACCCTGTATTCATATATGATATAAAATAGGTCTTTCCAGAGAAGGAGAACAAGAGAGATCGAGATGCAGAGAGAGAAACACTAAACAAACTTCTGATCCCAGCTCCAGTTTGATACTTGACTCAAACTACAGAGTGACCTCTGACTCAAGCCATAGCCTGATTCCTGACCCATGCTATGGACCTATTCATGATCTTGGCTACACACTGACCCCAGCCACATGCTGACCCCTAGCTTTGGCCACAGAATCATCTTTGACCCCAGCCATAAACTAATCTCTGCTTCAGGCCACCCGGACCCCTCACTCCTATACACTGATACCACATTGCGTCTGGGAATTGGCATTTCCTGATTTCCAGCTGGTAAATTCAGCTCGAGTTGGTCAACATATCTGGTCTGTCTGTCCTTCCTCTCTGCCGTGGAACTGCAGAACAAACTCTCAGTTCTCCTTTCTAATCAAAGAGAGCAGCTTTGTGGGGGAGGGGATAGCTCAGGAATAGAGTGTGGGCCTAGCATGCACAAGGTCCTGAGTTCAATCCCCAGTACCTCCATTTAAAAAATAAAAACCTAATTACCTACCCCCAAAACAAACAAAAAAGATTGCAGCCTTAAGAGAAAGCCCCTTTGGCACCTCTGTTCTGCTTTGAATGTGATGTCTGGTGGTTTGGCAGCCATCTTGTGATCATGAGGGGACAAACCTGGAGGAGATAGTGTTCTGAATGTGGCAGAGTGCAAGAAGAAAAGGGTCCTTGACTATATCATCAAGTGATCAAACTGACCTCTGGTAAGTAAATCATAAACATACTTTTGTTTAAACCATGTGGATTTTCTTTCACAGCCATAAAGCAGCCTTAAAAACTGTAGTTGGTAGAATAACAGACCCCCAAAGACGTTCACATCCTAATATCTATGGACATGTTACATTGCGAGGGGGAACTGAGGTTGCAGGTGGAATCAAGATTGCTAATTAACTGATCTTGAGATGGGAGATTATCCTGGATTATCTGGAGGAGCTGATATAATCACAAGGGTCTTTATAAGTGAAAGAGGGATGTAGGAGAGTTAGAAGCAGAGATAGATTTGAAGATGCTGTGCTGCTGGCTTTGAAGATGGAGGAAGGGGCCACCAGCCAAGGAATTCAGGTCACCTAGAAGCTGGAAAAGTCTGGGAACTCTTGTGTCTCCAGATATTTCAGCTCTGTGAGACCAATTTCAGACTTCTGACTGCCAGAACCGTAAGATAATAAATTTGTGTGTTTCAAGCCACTAGATCTGTAGCATTTGTTACAGCAGCAAGAAGAAACTAATCTACAGATTCTTTCATGCAACTGGACACATCTCAGCCTTCTTTTTCTCGAGCCTCTTCCCCCATCCCATCCTATTCCTCATTACTGCCACTCAATCTCCACTTTCAGTGGATTCTGTCAGATCTCTGCCCACTCCCTACCTCCACTGGAATCCATCATCTCTTGTTAAAGTGGATGAGGAGCAGGGCCAATTTCATGGACAGGCCACCAGTGCCCTAGCACTAAAGGGTCCTGTGCTTGGAATCTGATGCTCTGAGGTCCCCATCCTGAAATTCTTAATCATTCTATCTTTGAATCTGTGCTTTGTAAGGGAAGTCTGATGGGACAATGGAGCATGTGCCAAGGGCATGGAGCCTCTGCTCACACCTTCCACCTCCTGCCACCTGCCCGCTGCCCTGTGAAAGGTTTTTAGCCACCTGCTCCTCTGGTACCCAATGGCCCCCTGGACCCCACTTAGCCTCCCCTTTCCCACCAGCACCCAGCAAACTCTAGAGGGAGATGGATGCAGGGCTGGGATCTTGGTGTAGAGCGTGGCAGTGACCATCTCTGCCCCAGGTGTGTCTGCCAGGTGGCCAAAGGCCACAGCTAAACTGAGGCAAGCCTCTTGCCCACTACCCATCCAGGTTCCAAGAGTCATCATATTTAATTCTTAGCACTTTTTGAACAAGACCTGCATTTTCATTTTGCCCTGAGCCCTTCAAATTCTGTAGCCATCCCAGACCCGGAGTCACTCCTCTCCAAGGTTGAGCCCTCCGTTCCCTCTGGGCCCCCAAACACCATCACTCCCCCATGTTTTCACCCTCTTCCCATCACCAGGTATAGCTCTTCCAGTCCCTCCCATCTGCAAACAACCAAACCTTCCCCTCACCCACCTCCCACTTCTCCCTCTATCTCCGTCCCTCACCAGCCACAGTTCCCTAAAGCTGTCTCCTAATCCTGTCTCCACTTCCTCCCTGCACACCCACTCCTCAACTCTCTCGGGGCAGAAGCAGCCGGTGCTTCTACCAGGAGACTGCCTTCACTGACATCAGCTATCACGTCCGGGCCTGTTTCAACCCCCAGCTGTCTGCAGCCCTAACCCCTCCCTCGTTCTTCAGGCTCCGCTCTTCCAGGGTCTCCTGCTGCAGGCTGTTTGCTCCTGGTCAGGCTCCTTTCCTCCGTCTCCTCTGCCCTCCCTGAAATGTTGGGGAGCCCTACACACACACACACACACACACACACACACACACACACACACACACACAGTGGGGAATCTAATCTGTGTCCATATGGGTTGTATCAAACTACAAACTTCACCAAATCTAGAGTTTCATGAGTCAGGGACTGTCACCCAGCAGCCAGCACATTGCCGGTCACACAGACTGTGCTCAGTAAACATTTGTTGGATGAGTGAACAAATGAATGGTGTCTGCTAAATATACCTCCCCTACCCAGACCTCTCCCCTGAACTCCAGCCCCATATACCCAACTGCTGTTGGGCGTATCTCAAGTTCCACATCTCCCACCCAGGTATTTCCGGTGTCCCCTCTAGTGCACGTCACTCTCTCATGTGACTTCTATTATGATATTGTATGTGTTATTTTTTATTGAAGTGTAGTCAGTTTCCAATGTTGTGTCAATTTCTGGTGCACAGCATAATGTTCCACTCACACATATACATACATATATTCCTTTTCATATTCTTTTCCATTACTAAAGATATTGAATAGAGTTTCCTGGGCTATACAGTATAAACTTGTTTATCTATTTTATATTTAGTAGTTAGAATTTGCACATCTCGAAATCCCAATGTGTCCCTTCCCGCCCTCTTTCCCTCCTGGTAACCATCAGTTGTTTTCTATGTCTGTGAGTCTGTTTCTGTTTTGTTGTATGTATTACTAAGTCCTTTGGTTCTCATCGTGTCTCCCACATCTCCCCCACTAGAAGGTAGACTCCACAGGGACACAGACTTTTGTTTGTTTGGTTCACTGCTGTATCCCAGGGCCTTAGAACAGAGTGTGGTACACAGTAGATGCTCAAGAAATACTTTCTGAACCAACGAACGGACCTCCACCTGGATATGCCCATCTCAGACTCAGTATACCCTAAATTAAGCTCTTCATCATCCTCCCCACACCTCCTCCTTGTGGGCCCTGGTCTCAGCTGCTAAATCTAAAGAGTGGGCATCACTCCAGGCCGCCCCTCCTTCCTCCCTCCCTACAGAGATCCAGGCACGGACTGTCTGTCCCTAGGACCCCTTTTCTTCAGCAACTCTATGTGACCAAGTCAGCATCCTCATTTTTATCACCTGGAATTAGGCAAATAGCATCTTTCCTCTCAAACACTCTCCCCACTGTGACCAGAGATATTTTTCTGGGTCCCTTCTCTGCTCACAGGGCCTCCTGGCTTCCCTTAGCCAAAAGTGTGGGATGCATACCCCTGGGATAACCCAGGTGAGGGACACACCTCCAGGGTCACCCAGGTGGAAGACGCAAACCCCTGGGGTCCCTGAGATGATTCTAGGTGGCACATAGGTGTGGGGTAAAGGGACGTCAAACCAGGAAAGTGATTCCCTTTTCAGTTCCCTCTCTTCTTCTGACTAGCCTTTCATAGGCTACAGCATCTAGCCAGAATTTCCCTAACTCGTTTTTGGCATCGCTGGTTTTGTTTTCACAGTTCATTTCTATTTATGATAAGGAACGCTGGCTTTCCATTCGTGATGATGACAATATTTCTTTTAAAAACAAAGTTATTTAAATAAAACAAGTAAGTCACTATGAAGAGAGAGTTGTAGTAAAAAGCAATGGGTAAAAATGTGAGTATGGAAGAAATCAGCTTGTGGCCGTGTGTACGAGGGACAAAAGTTTGGAAGACACGGGTCTGCACACCAGAGGCCAAAGCCTTTGCAGCCTAGCTTCTGGCTCCCCCTTCTCACTTCCTCAGCCCGTACCACTCCCTAGACAGATGACCTGGCCACCCTCAGAATCCTTGACCTGGTGTGATATTGTGATTTATGATAAGAAATATATATTTGGTCTTTGTCCCCATTCTTGGCACAGAGCTCCTAAAACCCTCAGAATTTCCTAAGAGATGAGAGCAGTTAAGTGTTTTTTGTTATGTTAATGAGGTGACCTTTGGGAAGCCCCTAGGGCACCAAAGGATGGAGGCTGGTTGCCAGGGGAACCAACCTTGTGATTAGCAGGGAACTGTCAGCCCCACCCTTCAACCTCCTGGGAGGGGAGAAGGGATGGAGATTGCCTTCAATCACCAGTGGCCAATGATATAATCCATTGTGCCTATGTAATGAAGCCGCCACAGAAGCGCAAAAGGGCTGGGTTTGGGGGTTTCTGGTTCGGTGAACATTTGGAGGTGCTGGGAGACTGGCTAGCTCTGGAGGTGGCCTGGAAGCTCTGTGCCCCTTCCACCTGCTTGACCCTGTGCATCTCTTCCACCGGGCTGTTCCTGAGTTATACGCTTTCATTATAAAAGGGAATCTAGTAAGATGATTCTCTCAGCCATGTGAGCTGTACTAGCAAATTAATCAAACCTGATGAGGGGGTCGTTGGAACCTCTGTCCTATTGCCAATTGGTCAGAAGCACAGGTGACAACCTGGACTTGTAATGGGTGTCTGAAGTGGGTGGGCAGGCAGTCTGGTAGGACTGAGCCCTCAACCTTGGGATCTATGCTTTCTCCAGGTAGATGGTATCAAAATTGAGTTAACTGCTTGACGGTGTGGAAAAACACACTGCACATTTGCAAACCCTCAAACCTTTACTCATTTCCTTCCATCTATCAAGCATGCAGAGGGACTTCAGTTCTGTCTGCCCTGCCTCTACTCCTCCTTCCTCTATTAACCGTTCCCGGTCTTCCATGGGGACAATCTCTCCCTTCTGTTAGTTCAGGTTGTTTCCATGGAAGTGATCTCACTCCCACCTTTCCAACAGGGCACATGACTCAGGCTTGACCAATCACAGTGTTCCTTCCCCAGTCTGTATAGTGGTTGGTTCAGGGACAGGCATGTGATTAAACTGACCAATGAGAGCCTTTCCTGATATGATCACTGAGACCATTAGAAAAAAGATCTGTTCTTTCCTCTGTGCTTCCTAACCTGGTAGGTTATAAGCCTGGACTTCTGAGAACCTTTTTTTTTTTCCCCCATCGTGGAGTCTCACTCAGCCTGCTTAAGAATGAAGCCAATCCATCAGGGGTGGGAATAGCTCAGTGGTTAACACGCATGAGGTCCTGGGTTCAATCTCCAGTACCTCCATCAAAGAAAACAAAAATGACGCCAATACAGAAGAAAGCAGGTCCAAAGAAATTATTTGAGAACCTTGTTCCACCCATGCCTGAAACTATATTCTTGAACTTAATTTTTTTTTTTTTTTTTAATGAGTCAGTAAGAAGCTAAATCTGTCACTTGCAACTGCAAGGCTCCTGGCTGAAACAGCTTTTTTTTTTTTTTAAGATAGAATTCACGTAACATAAAACTCTCTATTTTAATTATTTTAAAATACACAATTTAGTGGGTTTTAGTATATTTACAATGTTGAACCCATCACCACTAATTCCCTCACCACTCACCAGGCCCCCTTCACAAAAAACCCCTCGGCCATTAGCAGTCACTCCCAGTATGACCTCCCCCCACCCCCTGGTAACCACTAATGAAATGTCAATTTTTAAGACCCAGTTTCAGTGGGCACTTCCCCAGAACCTTTCCCTCAACACAGGGCAGGACTGTTCTCTCTTCTGTGCACACCCCCTATTACCACTTTTTATGATTGTCAATTTAATTTTCTGTTTTTAATAATAGAATACTTTGAACATACAGAAAATTACTACTCCTGTCTCTCTTACTAGACTCCTTGAGGGCTGGGACTCTAATCATTTCTTCTGTGTCTCCCAGCCCCCAGCCCAGGGCCAGGTTCAGACAAAGTGCTCAGGGGAAATAAATAAATAAATAAATAAATAATAAAAACAAAGTAAAATAAAAAGGGAACAAGGGCTTACTCCAAACATCCCAGCCCTGGGCCAGGCCAAGATGTGAAGATGCCAGCAAAAAGTTTGTTGAGTGACTGATGGACGTCTTTGGTAAACACTTCCACAATGGACAACACCCTTGCCTTGCTTGTATGTGATGGGGCGTGCAGGGTGTGGGGTGTGGGAGTATGCTTTGGCTGAACTGATCACTTCCCACACTCTGACATTTAATTAAACCCCAAACTAAACTTACAGTTTGCCATGTCTGGGTACCCCCTAAAATTTCCCCAAGCCACACCCACTTTAGAAGCTCAGAGGTAGCATAGTGGGGAGGCAGAATGCACCAGCCATCACGGGCACATTGACTGAACTTCTCTCTGGCTCGGCTGTCCCATCTGTACAATGGGTTAAAAATAGTATCTCAGAGGGTCGTCTGAGGACTTAAATGAGTGAAGACTTGTGCGGCCCTTAGATAAGCACTGGCTCATTTAAGAAGTCTGTTAACAGGTGGTTTTTCTGGGTTGCCTAAGAAGCGCGTGAGATCACTAAGCCATTGAACATGCTGCTGCCTCTACTTGGAAATACTCTTTTCTACCCCTTACTCACTGCCTCACTCCATTACATTTCAGCTTAGATGCCTTCTCCTTCAGGAAATCCTCCGGCTCCCCAGGCCGTGGTTAGGTGCCTCTCCTCTGGGCTCCTCACACCTGTGCTTCCCCATCAGCACAGGTAGGGATGATCTGGGACACCTCAGGGTGCCCAGAATCCAGCACACAGCGGGTGCTGAGTTAATGAAAGGACAAATCAGAACATGAAAGGATGAACAAGTGATTTTGTTCTCATCCCTGAGGCATTCTCACTGGGATGCTTGCCCTATCCTGGGGACCAAGCCTCTGGCTGCATCTTCCATGTGCCTCTGGAAGAAGATTGTGGATCTGCAGCATTCTGAGCCAGCTTGCACCAGCTCCTGAGAGCGACTGTGTTCATCTGTAGCCCTGAATTCCATGACATCGCTTTGATAGCCTGGAAGTGGCTATGGCGGGGGGTATTTATACCATGGAAAACGGCAAACAGCACATACTAGGTTTTTGCTTTTCACTTTTTGATTGATGGCTGACCAGCACACAACCAGTTGTAATTTGAGGGGACCACAGAGTGCCTGTTTTGATCTCACTGCGACACGCTTTCCCACCACCAGGTTTTATTTATGCAGCTCCCTCTGCCTGGACCACTCTCCCCCTCCCGCTATGGCTAGCCACAGCTCCCTCATGGCCCCTTGACCTTTGAAGGACAAAGCCTATGGTGCTTCCTTCCCCTCTTCCCCCTCCCACTCCGCCAAGCCCAGCCCAGCATGCAGGCTGCAGTTGTGAGTAAATGTGTGTTGATTGACTGATAGACAGTTTTTGGTAAATATTTTTGCATGTTTGACCTTTTCCCCATGTGAATGTGGGGAAACCACGGCAGCCCGAACTTTCAGTAAAGAGGAGCCTCTTTGAGGAAGGGAGTCTTTGCAGAAACTCACCACAGCTGCCTGGAAGCCAAGTCATTGCAGCCCTTCCTCCCCGCGTGCGCAGCCTCTTGGAAGACCTAGGTGTCTCCGGGCTCCTGCAGGTGCAAGATGGGGGAACAGGAGGAGGTTGGGGACTTTGGGGCAGGGGCTCTTGGTGGGGCGGGAGGCCCTGGGAGAGCTGGGGGGTTGGCACACATACGTGCACACACACGCACACGTGGGGTGTGCTTGTGTCTGCAAATTCACGTTGATTTGTCACTTGGATCATGGTCTGGTTCCAGGTGGGTTGACGGAGGTTTGGGGATCCTCAGACCACAGAAGGTGCTGGAAATTATGCTGGTCTCTGTCCCCTGCATCCCACCATCTCCTGCCAAGACCCAGGTTGTGCCCTGTGGCTCTGGCAGAAAGAGACGTGTCTACTCCCATGTGTGCTTGTGCGCATGGGGGGAACTGTACTCACAGGGCCTCTTGATGTGTGGGCGGGCTCAGCTCTGCGTAGCAAATACTCCATAACCAGGGCCTGTCCGATTTGACCCTGGCGCGTTCGTGTCTGCGCATGCGTGTGCCCCTCCCCGCGCCAGTTTACAAGCCCCTGGGAGGATGAGATTTTTGTTTTCATCCCTGTTATATCGCCAGCACAGTGTCTGGCACAGAGTAGATGTTCAATAAATATTTGTACGCAAGTGTGCACGTGTACACACCTATGCGCCTCTGCTCACGTGACCGGGTGACCTTCACGCGTGTGAACGTGTGTGGGTGGGGCATCGCGTGCTTTCTGCGCAGGCGCGTGAATCGGGCTCTACAGGCCTGTGTGTGAAGGACCCTGAACGGTGAGCTTGCGCGAGCGGGATGAGCCCTCGCCGGCCCACGTGAGCACGCGTGCCGCGTCTCCCGGTACGTGGGCATCTATGTGAGCTCGGGCTGCATGTGCACATAGGTGGGTGAGCAAAGGTGTGATTTCGTGCGGGTGTGTGTGTTAGGTGAGATCTGTTTAGTTGTATACACAGGGGCGCGCGTGGACGTTTGTGAGAAAGATTGCGGTGCAGTGGTCAACAAACTGGCCAGGCTTGGATTCTGGTTTCCATTTCTGCACATCTGTGCCACTGTGGACGAGGTACTTAAAACTCTCTGGGCCTCAGTTTCTCTATCTGTGAGGTGGAGTGATAATAGCACCTGCCTCCTGGAGCTGTTTTGGGGACTAAACAAGACACTAGCATTTGGCACACAGTGAATGTTCAGTCATGCCGCCTGCTGCTGGGTTTTTTTTCCCGGGGAGGTGGTGGGGGGATTAGGTTTTATTTATTTATTTATTTATTTGAGCCATACCCTCCCCCGCTGATGTTTTAAGTTGTGTGTTGCACACGTCTGTGTCCCCAACCCTGTCCTCACCCCAGTCCCAGAGAGAGAAGGACCGTCTCTGCTGAGCACTAAGATTTGCATGTGGGTTATGGGGAAAGAATCTGTGTCTTGGTGTAAGATGATCGGAAGCGGGTGGAAG
Organism: Camelus ferus; assembly: GCF_009834535.1. Lineage (NCBI taxonomy): Eukaryota > Metazoa > Chordata > Mammalia > Artiodactyla > Camelidae > Camelus > Camelus ferus. Next base: position 20,048,416 of record NC_045713.1, on the reverse strand, counting down.
TGGGGCAAACTGGGCTCTGAGCATCACAGCCCCTTCTCCTCAGCTGTCCTTCCACCTGACTCATGGAGGAGAACTTGGGCTTTCCTTGGTCACCTGACTCCATCCTCCCAGCCTGGAGAGGTCAGTCTTTGCAAGACCAGCTCCCTGGGCTCTGGGGAGGCAGCTATGAGATGATGGGTGAAGAACTCACTCTGAGGAAAGGTGGTCCCAGGATATGCGTACGATGATTCCATTAGGGGTGGCCCTGGGTGTGCCCATTAGCGGTTCATTAGGCCAGAATCTTCTACTCATACCATAAAATGGAAAGAGCCAGGTGCCTTTTAAGGGGTCTAAAAAGAGCTATCATGCTCAGAAAGGGAACTTTGTAGCTCAGAGGAGACTGACACCAGTCAGAGTGATTAAGGAGGATGGGGGACTTCCCATCACTGCTGCCCAGGCCCTGGGAGGGGCTGGTGGGCAGGAAGTGAGCTCTGAGGCTAATCCAGAGTGTTCAATTATCCACTGATTCATTCGAATCACATTTCTTGAGTCTTATTCTAGGCCTTGGGGGAGCCAAGACTGGTCCCTGCCCACATGGAACTTGTGGTCAAATATATAAGCCCCAGTAAGGCAGTGTGGTCCACAACATGACGAGGGAAGCTTGGGCCCAAAGGAGGGATGACTCACCTAGTCTAGGGGCATCAAGGAAAGCTTCCTGTAGGAGGTGACATCTCCGTTGAAATCTGCAGGATGAGAACCAGTTGATTGGGAGATGGTGGGGGCAAGAGTGCATCATCTGGTGGAGGGCACAGCACAGGCAAAGGTCTGGAGGAACAGCCCAACCCGGCTGGAGACAGAGTGTGAGTGAGCTGGGAGAGGAAACTGCAGGGGAAAACAGCCCTGTGTGCCACGCATGGCGTTTGAGACCAGAGGACCTCGTCTGTCATCTGTAGGCCAGCCTGATTTGGGGCTGGCTGGGATGCCTGTTTCTTGGAGTAAGTCCGAAGTCGAGGTGGAATGGGGCTGGCTGTGGAGAGGAGGGCCTTGAAATATGCATTTGATCATTCAAGAAATTTTTCATGAGCACCTACTACGTGCCAGGCTCTGCTCTGGAGATGGGATGGGGCGGTTCTGCAGTGAACAGAACAGACAAATCTCTGCCTTAATGATGCTGCATGTCTAGAGTGGGGACAGACAGGGAGGCCAGCGTGCCTGGAGCAGGGAGAGGGAGGGAGGGTAGGAGGAGATGACTTCACAGGTGGTGGGGGCCAGCCACGGAGGGCCTTGCTGGCCACCGTCAGGACTTCGGGTTTATTCTACGAAAGCCAGGAGGGCTATGAAGGACTCAGAACGTGGAGGTGATGTGATCTGATTTCTGTTTTAAATGACCACTCTGCAGGGAGGAGAACAGGATGGTTTTGGCGGGGAAGGTCCGAAGGCAGACGTGGGAAAACCAATTAGCAGCCTGCTGTAATCGTCCAGGTCAGGGATGCTGGGGGCTTGGGCCAGGTGGTGGCCGTGGGTTCTAGGTGTGGGTTTTTTTTTTTTTTTTTTGAGAGTTTCACAAAGTCTAATTTATTTAAGTTAGGATGCTCCCTTTTATGTTTTTAAAAAATATTTTATTAGCTTCTAGATTTTATTTTTAATTTTTTGATTGAATTAACAGTTGAATTTACAGAATTTGTAGTTGATTTACAATGTTAGTTTCAGGTATACAGCAAAGTGATTCAGTTATATAGCAACATACATATATATATATATTTTTCTTTTCAGATTCTTTTCCATTATATGTTATTATAAGAAGTTGAGTATAGTTTCCTGTGCTATACAGTAGGTCCTTGTTGTTTATCTGTTTTCTATATAGTAATGTACGTCTGTTAATCCCCAACCCCTAATTTAGTTGTGAGTGTGTTTTGAAGGTAGAACCGGTGGGTGGATTCAGGGTGATGAGAGAAGGTGAGGAAGCAAAGATGACCCTGTGCTGAGGCCGGGCTGGGAATCCAGCCCCACACGCGGTCCACCCACCTCAGCCTGGTCCCAGGGGCGGGTGGAATAATTATTATTGAGGAGCTTAATCATACCTCCACTGTTGAGCCCCTGCTCTGCCAGGCATGATGACTTCATTGCATCCTTGTTATTATCCTATGAGGTAGGGGGGTCTTCCCAGCCCCATTTTGCATTTTCAAAAGAAGAAATGTCCCCCAGGGTGACTCAGCCCTGAGACGTCATCATCATCATCGGTAAAACTGTGGGTCCAGCACTCCTCCCACCACAACGCCAAATCAAGTGTCCCCTCCAGGAGACACTTGGCAAGGTCTGGTGACACTTCTGGTTGTTAGAACTGGGAGGAGCTGCTGAGGGCATCTAGCAGCTCAAGAAGCTGCTCAATATCCTGCCATGTGGAGGACAGCCCCACAGCAAAGAATTACCCAGCCCAAATGTCCACAGTGCTGAGGTGCAGAGACCCAGCTCCCCCATCCTTCCAGGGCCTCCTGAGAGCCCACCTAAGGGGTTTGGGAGCCTCTTCCTGAACCAGAAGTGAGCCTGTGCCAAGATGGCAGTAGGCAGCCGGCAGCTGTGGTGACAGAGGCTGGTTCCTGGAAAACTGAACTTGACATCCTTGTGGCTTTTCTTCTCCTTTTTCAATCTGCAGATGGTCTCCAAAGGCCCAATGTGTCCGCAGCTCACTACGCTGCTGGGAACCTTCTATGGCTCTGGGTACCACCTTCCCCTCCAGTCTGTGGCCTCACCACTTCCCTCATGTCCAGCCACACCAGGGCCCTCATTTCCCCGAAGACCCTGTGTCTCTGCTTGGAGTTTGGTTGCTCGTCTTCAGGGCATGCTTCCTTCTCCTTTCAGTCTGTTCTGATCTTGATTATTTCCCTTCTTTTATTTCCTTCTGTGTTTATCTTGCTGCTCTTCTTCCCAGTTCAATGTTCCAAGCATTCAGTTTTAGCTTTTCTTCTTTCCTAATTTATGCATTTTTAAGGCTACAAATTTCCCTCTAAGTCTTGTTTTAGCTGCAACCCACAAGTTTTGAGATGTGCTTTTTAGATCGTTCAGTTCAAAATGCATTCTAATTTTTCCACTGTGATTTTTCTCCTTGTCCCTTTGGTGATTTAAAAGCGGATTTCTTGGTTTCCCCAACCATGGCTTTGAAAACCTTTGGAATGGCCTTTCTTATGTTTTCATCATGGTAAACTACTCTTCATCCTTCCAAGTCCAGTTCAAGTGGCCCCTCCTCTGTGAAGCCTTCCCTGGACACTCCCTCCATACCACTCCAGGCATGTAATTAATAGTTGCCTCTTTTCGGCTTCCAAGGCACTTTGTAAAGATGTTCATAATAGCACTTTTAGGACACAAAGTCACCTATCTGTCAAGACTCTTTCAGTTTCAAGTGAAAGAAAACTGATCCTTTTGGCTGAAACCAAAAGGGAACTTACTGTCTCATTTCACTAAAATGTCTGGCTTTCAGGCACAGCTGGATCAAGGGGTCCTGATTCCTGATGACTCAGTTCATCTCTTGGGTCATTTCCTGTATGTTGACTCCATTCTGTGGCAAGTTCTCTCATTGGGGCCACAAGCTATCTGCAGTAGCTACAGATAGCACAGCCTCTCTGCTCCAAGTCTGGAGTCTTTGCCCTAATTGTCTCATCACAAGTTTCATGGAGTCTCACTGGTTCTCACTGATACTCTGACTGGATTAATTAATATGGCCTGGGAATAGAGTACATTGGCTTAGGACAGGGTCATGTGCTTCCCTGGGAAACAGGACAGAAAAAATCAGGACACAATTACCTGAAGAATAAATTAGTGCTGGAAAGCCCTTCCCCACCCCAAAAAAGTCAGTCTTATACTCACCACATGCCACTGTCCCAGCTGCTTTACTTTGAGTCCCGTGTGTCCCTTCCCCACTGGACTTGAGACCATTGACAGTGATGAAAGATCGGTTTTATTAACTGAGACAAATCAGAGACTACAGGGGAGAGATGGGCGACTCTCCTCAGCAGTCAGCAGCTGCCGCAGGAGCTCTCTGTCTTAGTCAGCTCCGACTGCTACAACAAATACCACAGACAAGATGGTTTAAATAACAGAAATGTATTTCTCACAGTTCTGGAGGGAGGAAAGTCCAAGAACAAGGTGCCGACTGATTCAGTTCCTGGTGAGAACCCGCTTCCTCGCTTACTGCTTTCTTGCCAGGTCCTCCCATGGCCTTTCCTTGGTGAGGAGGGATAGACCAGCTCCCTGGTGTTTCTTCTTACAAGAACACCAATCCTATCCTTAACGACCTCCTTAGAGGCCCCGTCTCCATCCACAGCCGCACTGGGAGTTAGGGCTGCGATATGTGACTTTCAGGGCGGGGATGGGGACACGAACATTCAATCCATAACACCCTCCTTCCAGGGTAAGCCCTCCCACATCTTTTCCAAAAATCAGAGCCTCACAGACACTCAGCATGAAAGGAGCCTTTATGGCCCTGTGGTCCAACCACACATGCAATCAGTCCAACCATATACCCACATCAACAGGTGGCCAAGCCTTGGTTTGCATACCACCGGGGACAGGAAGCTCACCATTGACGGTAATTAGGCAACTCTGACTGCGCTGGTCTGGACCTAAAGGTCAGCTCTCACATCCCCCACCCTGGATCTTCTCTTCTTTGAGCTAAATACCTCTTCTCTCTCTTGGTTTTCAGACCCTCTTCATATCCCTCCCCACCACCTTCTCGGTTGCCTCTTCTGAATATCCTCAGTTCGCCCATATTCCTAAAAACGGAAGGCCAGATCTAGACATAGACTGCAGGTGTGGCCACTTCAGTGAGGCTAACCTCCCTTGTTCTGGCACCACACCTCTATTAATTCAGCCTCGGGGGCTTCCAGTTTCTCTTGAACAGAACACACTTGACGTTGGGAAAAATCCCCAAGCACATGTTGCATCCTGTTGTCACCCTTTTACATGTGAAATTGACTATTTGACCTGAAGTAAAGGACGTTGCACTCATCCTCGGTCAGTGTCTCTGGAAGGACGATGACTCACATCTCTATACATTTTTAACGCCTTCCCCTCTTGCTATGCCCTGTCCCTGGCATGCAGGTGCCTTGTGGCCGTCCTTTTTTTATTCCCCAAATGGAAATAGCTTGATTATTTTCCTCAGATTTCGGAAGCAATGTATCACTTTAAAAACTCAATACAGAAAAGTACAAAAAATTAAAAATAAAAATTCTCACCACCTGGATGTAGCCCTGTTAACACTTGGAGCTGGACCACCCAGGTTCAAATACTGCCTTAACCACTTACTAGCGCTACGCGATCAGGGGCAAGTTGCTTAAACTCTCACATCTCCATTTCCTTGAGTCTAAATGGAGATATTAAAAGGTGATTGTGATATCTTAGCACAGTACCTAATAGATGGTAAGTTCCCCTAAAATGTAAACAACTTTGCTATTTTTGTTATTAATAATTGTATTAGTCAAGACTGTGTTTCTCTGGAGAACCTTGACTAATACAGAGAAATGTGTCTTAGTCTGTTTGGGCTACCATAAAAAAGTTACCATAGACTTGTAGACTTAAACAACAGAAATTTATTTTCTCAGTGTTCTGGAGGCTGGAAGTCAGCACAGTTGGGTTCTGGTAAGGGTTCTCTTCCTGGCCTGCAGACAGCCGCCTTCTTACTGCACCTTCACAAGGTGGAGGGAGAGAGAACTCTGGTGCCTCGTCCTCTTCTTATGACACCGCAGTCTAACTGGATTAGGGCTCCACCCTTCTGACCTCATTTAAGTATAATTACCTCCTGAAGGGCAGGTAGAATCACACTGGGGATTCGGGCTTCAGCGTATGAACTGGGGGAGGGGGGTGGAAGCAATTCAGTCTACAGCAATATTAGTATATGTGGTGGCTGTAGTCTTCGCACAGATAACCCCGTACTTGCACCGTCTTCTTTTTGATAACCACAGAGGTGGGTTGCCGGTTACCCAATCAAAGCCTCCTTCCCTCTGGCCACAGTGACTGGTCCAGGGATTTCCAAGTTACTCAGGCTGAGCCATCCTTGACCCCAGACTGGCACACAGATTGGCTTGTGATTCAGGCCAAGCCAATGCAGATAATTCCCTGGAATTTTTCTGGCTGGAGTCCATGGGAACAGTTCCTTTCCACTCTGACTGCAGAGCTGGTGAGTTGGGAGTTCAGGGTTTCCAGGAGTCCAGGGTTTCTCCAGGCTGCAGAAGGAGAGAATCCCTTTCTGAGCTTTGCCCACCTGCTGCAGTGCGTGCCCAACTTTGCTGAGCTTGCTTGGTTAGGTTTTCTACAACTACCACTGAAGTAACACTGTTACGGATGGGCCCTGAGTAGTAAAATGCGTTCAGTTTCTTTTCTAGGGTATGACAGAGATTGTTAGCTTCCAGTGTCAGGTTTCACCTTTTTTCCTCCATGATAAGCCCCTGATGGGCATTGATCCATCAGTCAGGATTCTGTCTGCATCTGTGTCTACCTCTGTGTCTCCATCCACATCTGTATCCAAATCTGTATCCGTGAGTATTAGTTCAAATACAGGATCAGCTGCATATCCCCAAAACTCAAGTTGATAGTGGCTTAAATAAGAGAGGTTTCTCTCAACATGTCACAGTGGGGAGGGAGGTGTCCGGGGCTCAGTGGTGATCCATGAGGTCACCCAGGCACCCAGGCTCCTTCTCTTTTGCTGCTCAGCCACCCTTAGAATATTACCTTGGTCTGTATCATCCGAGACAGCCACCAGCACGTCCACTTTCCAGGGAGCAAGAGGAAGGAAGGGGAAAGAGTGCAAGGTTACATTCCCTCCCCTTACTTTATTTATTTATTTATTTATTTATTTATTTATTTATTTATTTATTTATTTATTTATTTATTTTTTTAGTGGTGTTAAACAACCATTTTGTCATGGTCATTGATTCTGTGGGTCAGGTGTTTGGATGGGACACAGCAGGGACGGTTTGTCTCTGCTCCGGGGTGTCTGGGACCTCAGCCAGGGAGATTTGAAGGCTAGGGGGGTGTTAAGGGCTCGAATCATCTGATGGCTTGTTTTACCTGCAGGCCTGGCACCTGGGTCAGGGTGACTCAGACAGAACAGCCGACCAGAAAACCTACACATGACTTCTCTGTGCGGCTTGGCGTCCCCACAGCATGGCCATCTCAGAGTTCATAGATTTCTCACATGGCAGCTCAAGACTCCCAGTGGAAATGTTCCAATCTTCTTTTATTTTTAAAAACTTAAAAGAAAATTTAAACTATAAGGCACCTCCTTATAAAGGGATGACTCTGAAATTTCACATGGTACTTATACACAAAACCTGATTTTTCTTACTTATTCTAGTACCCCTTTTGATCTTAAATAGTAAGGGATATCTATTTCTATATCATCTACATTGATATACAAATTAATCACGCTGCTTTAATATCTGCAGAGTATTCCATGTTATCAATATTTTGTAAATGATTAATGTAACCCTCTCTTCCTGGTTCATTTCAACTTTGTCAGTTTTTTATACGTACCTGGCGTAACTTGCTCCACCAGTCTGGGTATCCAGATGAGCCCCTTTCTGTTTTTGTTATTCATTCGAGCCCCTTGTGTGGTTAGCATTTGCATTCAGGTGGTGTAACAGTGCAGCCACAATGGCTGAAACACTTAACGGTCCTGCGTCATGTGAAGCCCAGAGGCAAGTCGCTACTGACGTTGGTTCATGGCCTGTGATATCAATGCTGAGTTCTCTGTGGTTGTCTTGGTCTTTCCCTTTGGTTCCAAATGGTTGCTAGAGCTCTAGCCATCACATCTACACTTTAGTAAGACAGGCAAATGGAAGAACGGGAAGACTAGAAGGGCCAAAGGGTGATCTCAGAAGCTCCGTCTGAACACTCCCATCGTTAGCTGCAAGGGATGCTGGGAAGTGGTATGTTAGCTGGGCATGTTGCTGTCCAGAATTACACTGTGATTCTGACATGAGGAAGAAGGGCAGGATGGAAGCTGGGAGATAATTAGTGGTTGCTGCCATTTGCAGATGTTGGAGCCTCACCCTCACAGTCTCAACGTTACACACTGAGGCATTCTTATTGCAAATACTTGCAACTGGCAGTCTGAGGGCTTATTTTTGGCTGCAGGTACACACAGTTGGCCAGCTAGAATTGCCCTTGGAAGCAGCCCTCTTCTAACCATCAGTGGGGTCTTAGTGAAGTAATACCCCAGCTTCCTTGTTCCTCATCTGGGACAGTTTGGAGTAATTAACTGGATTAAGTTCCAGTTGCCACAGCAGTAACCTGCTCCTTAAGACTCTCTGTTGGCTTCGTTCCCTCCCCTGTCTCACTTCTCACTGCCCTACAGCTGTTTCCTGGGACCACCTCCCAAATCCACCACTCGCACTTGAATCCTTGTCTTAGAAATTGTTTCTGGGGGAACCCAACCAAGACACCGATCCTGCCTCAAACAGCAGTCAGTGTGATCGATGGCTAGGGGGATCTGATCAGCCCATCAGGGAGACTAATTTAGGGGAGAGATTTACAAAATTCTAAGACATTATTATCTGCTTGGATGAGAGTCCTACTGGTCCAGAACCTGAAACATCTTAAGGTGAGTCTTTAAAACAGGATGATCATATCCCTTCTGGGTTACTCATAATTGAAGGTACTATTTATTAGTTTTTCCTTTATATTAAGCCATTGTTCTTGAAATAAACCCATATTATCAGGGTAACAGAATAGAAGAGTTCTTGGTCTCAGCTACATGTGTGCACAACCCAGCCCTCCTGCTATAAATCCTCTATGGGGAATTCTCAGTGAAACGCCTCCTGCCCTTCCTTGGCTCAGGCCCTAAGCAGACCATTTGGTCCACCAGAGGAGCCCCGCAATGTTGGGCCTCAAAAGGAAATGGATGACGAAGGATGTGTCTGAGAGAAATTTTAAAAGATCTAAATGAATGGAGAGCTAGTTCATGTATGTAGGTCAGAAGACACAGTATTTTTAAGAGGGCACATCTCTCCAAATTGTTGAATATAGATTCAACAATCCTTGTCAAAATCCAAGTAGCTATTTTTACAGAAATTAACAAGCTAATCCTAATTGTATATAGAAATTTAAAAGACTCAGAATAGCCAAAACAATTCTGAAAAAGCAGAATAAATTTGGATGACTTTTCACTTCCCAATTTCCAAACTTACTACAAAGCTGCTATAATCAAGACAGTGTGGTCCTGGCATATAGATATAAAGTGATGAAAGAGAATAGAGTCCAGAACTAAGTCTGTACATTTACAGTAAATTAATTTTCAGAATAGGTGCTAAGGTAATCCCACAGGGAAAGGATAATCTTTTTAACATATTATGCTGGGACAATTGGATATCCACATGCAAAAAGATAAATTTAGATCATATCTCACATTATACATAAAAATTAGCTCAAAATGAATCATAATTCTAAACATAAGTAAAACAATAAAACCTTTAGAAGAAGACATGAAGAAAATTTTTGTTACCTTGGGGGAGGCACAGTGTTCTTAGATATGGCCCCAAAAGTGCAATCGACCAAAAAAAAAGGTAGATTTGATTTTAATAAACTTTAAAATTTAGAGAATTCCAAGGATCAGTGTTTCCATTGAAGCAAGAATTAAGCTGCTAAAAACTGTCAGAATCAACTTTTTTTGGAAGTTTGGAATCTATTCAAAATTTTAAAGCAACCAGCGGAATGCATAATGAAGAAAGAGACTCCTCATCTTTGGTACAAATATGATGTGGCATTTTTGCTTGTCTGCTCACCATTTCCTATTCTCCAGCTCAGTGGTGGCTGTTTGAACAGTAGTCTGCATTTTTGGTGTGATTTGCTGGGACAAGAATGTGCAATACAGACCTTATTCTCAAAGAATTGTGGTTGTATCTTTTGATCTGTCTGGTAGCTTCCTGAGGAATTGGCTCAGGCATTTGCCTTTGTTTTGCCCGCCTTGAAATTCTTTCAGGGCTGGAGCTGCTTCTTAGGCAGTGTCTGTTGAAATAATTTAAAGACTGTGCTACCCAGTGGGGCAAGGGATGATGGACAGAACAAGCAGTAGGCCGACCAAAAAGCCTGTGAAGGAGGAGGATAAGGAGGAATGTACAAGGGCTTTGAAAGGCTTCCACATTTACCAGGGGATCTAGAGTACAATGCATATGCCCAGGGCTGAATGCATGTACAGAAAAGGTCTGAGAGGACCCCAGGCTTGCACCTCTGGCTGATCTCTGGGCTCTTTACAAGCACATGAAGAGTGAAGGTGAAAGCTAAGACATAGTTGTATTCAGCCTGGCTAAGCATTGAAGACATGCCGCAGCTCAGAGCCAATCTGTGAAGACTAAGAAAATATGTTTTGTTCTGTTTCTGTTTTGCGTTTTTCATTTTGGCACCAAGTGTTAAAGAAAATCTCTAACAGATCACCAGCTGACTGCTGAGGTCATGGAATAGAGACTTGAGAGAACATGCACAACAAGGAATATAGTATTTGCACAAATAGATTGGAAAAGTCACTAAACAAATGGATGGCTGCAGCCACAACAGACAACGAAAGCAATCCCTGTTGGGGCAGAGGGGCAGGGGAGAATCTGATTTCCAGAGTTACCACATTATAACATCCAAAATGCCCAGTTTTCAGCAACAACTTAAAAGGCACAAAAGAGATAGAAAATCATGGCTCATCCACAAGGAACAAAAAAGAAATTGATAGAAACTGTCCCTGAGGAAGTCCAGGCATTGGACTTAAAGATTTTAAGTCAGTTGTCTTAAATATGCTCAAAATGCTAAAGGAAACCATGGATGAGGAACTAAGGGAAACCACAATGATGTATGAATAAATAGGGAATATCAATAAAGATACAGAAATTATAAAAAGGAACCAAGTAGAAATTCTGGAGCTGAAAAGTAAATACTGGAATGAGAAAGTTACCAAAAGAGTTCAGTGTCAGATTTGAAGCAGGTTGAACAAAGAATCAGTGACTGAAGATGGGCAAATTGAAATTAGCCAGTTTGAGGTGCACAGAGAGAAAAAGAGTGAAGACAAATCAACAGAACCTAATGGACTTGTGGGACAGCATTAAGTATATTAACATACGTATTATAAGAGTCCCAGAAGAAGAGGAGAGAAAGGACCATAAAGAATATTTGAAGAAACAATGATGAGAAACTTTCCAAATTTGATGAAATACATGAATCTATACATCTCAATAACTCAGCACACTTCAACTAGGTTAAACACAGAAAAATATACATCAAGACATGTTATAATTAAACCGTTGCAAGACAAAGAGAGAATCTTGAAATCAGAAGAGAGAAGTGATGTGTCACCTACAAGGAATCCTCAATAAGATTAATAGCTGATTTCTTATCAGAAGCCACAGAAGTCAGAAGGCAAAGGATGACATAATTAAAGTACTGAAAAAAAAAAAAAAACCTGCCAATCTATCTTCTATATCTGGCAAAACTTAATGAAGGAGAATTTAAGACATTCCAAGATCAGAACCTGCCCTATGAGAAATACTAAAGGGAGTGTTTCAGGCTGAAATGAGAGGGCACAGACAGTAACTCAAAGTCATATGAATAAATAAAGAACACCAGTAAAGGTAAATACAAAAGTAAATGTAAAGGCCAATATTATTATATTTTGGTTTGTAATGTCTCTTTTTGTTTCCCACAAGATATAAGGATAAATGCATATATAATAATTACATATCAGTGTTAGTGGACACATAATATATAAAGATGTAATTTATAACAAAAGCAATGTAAAAAGGTGAAAGATAGAGCTGCATACATCAGAGTTTTCATATACTTTTGAAGTTAAATTGGTATCAATTCAGATTAGATTATTATACATTTAGCATTTTAATTATAATTCACAAGGTAACCAGTAAGAAAATAGCTTAAAAATATATGGGAAAGGAATGAGGAGGCAATCAAAATGGCACACTAGAAAAAAATCAAACACAAAAGAAGAGAATAATGGAGGAACTGAATAATAAAAAAAGGCACTATATATGTAAAACAAATAGCAAAATGGCAAAATCCTTCCTTATCGGTAAACACTTTAAATATAAATGGATTAAACGCCTTGGTTAAAACAAAGAGATTGTCAGGATGAATGAAAAACATGATTCAGCCATACACTGTCTACAAGAGACTCACTTTATATCCAAAGACACAAATAGGTTGAAAGTGAAAGGATGGAAAAAGATATTCCATGCAAATAGTAAGCAGAAGAGAGCTGGAGTGGATATAATAATATCAGTAAGATAAGTTTTAAGTCAAAATTGTTAGAGACAAAGAAAAATATTATATGTTGACAAAAGTGTCAATTCGTCAAGAAGATAAATAATTATAAAAATATATGCACTAAACAGCAGAGCCCCCAAATAAATAAGCAAACATTGAAAGAACTGAATGCAGAAATAGACAGTTTTACAATCATAGTTGGAGATTTCAGTACTCCACTTTCAATACTGAATAGGACAGCTAGTTAGAAGGTTAATAATGAAGTGGAAGATTTGAACAATACTATAAACCAATCGGACATCTAGGCATATACAGAACATGATATCTAACAACAGCAGTGACCTCCAAGTGTACATGGAGCATTTTCTATGATAGACCAGATTTTAAGGCACAGAACAAGTCTCAATAAATTTTGAAAGATTGATGTTATACTAAACATCTTCTCTGATCACAGTAGAATGAAGCTTAATATCAAGAACAGAAGGAAAACTGGGAAATTCACAAATACATGGAAATTGAATAATGCACTATTAAACAACCGATGAGTCAAAGAAGTAACAAGGAAAATTAGAAAATACTGAGGAACAAGTGAAAATGAAAACACAACATACCAAAACATATGGGGTACAGTGAAAGCAGAGCGAAACATCAAATGTGGAACTACAGAGGACTTTATTAAAAAATAAGAAAGACTGCAAATCAGTAACCTAACCATACACCTTAAGGAATTAGAAAAAGAAGAGCAAATTAAACCCCAAGCTAGCAGAGGAAGGAAATTAATGAAGATTAGAGTGGAAACAAATGAAATAAAGAATAGGAAAACAATGGAGAAGATCAACAAAACCGAGAGTTGTTTTTCTTTGAAAAGATCAACAAAATTGATAAACCCTTAGCTGGCCTAAGCAAAAAAGAGGAAAATGCAACTAACTAAAATTAGAAATGGAAATGAGCTCATTACTACCAGCCTTACAGAATAAAATGGATTATAAGGTAGTGAACTATTGTATATCAAAAATTAGACAACCTAGATGAAATGGAAAAATTCCTAAAAAGACATAAATTACAAAAACTGACTTTAAAAGAAATAGAAAATCTAAGCAGGTATATAAGGGAAAAGTTGGATCAGTAATCAAAAACCTTCTAATAAAGAAAAGTCTAGAGTCAGGTGGCTTCATTGATAAAATTTACCAAACATTTAAAGAAAAGTTAACATCAGTCCTTCTCAAGCTCTTCCACAAAATAGAAGAGGAGGGAACACTTCCTAAGTCATTCTGTGATATCAAAGCCAGATAAAGACAGCAGAAGAAAACTATGTACTGATATCCTTTATGAATATAGATGCAAAATCCTCAACAAGATAACAGCAAGCTGAATCTTATTACATATAAGAGGATTATACACCATGACCAAGTAGGGTTTTTCCCCGGAATGCAAGGGTGGTTTACCCTGAGAAAAGTAATCAGTGTAGTACTCCATATTAAGAAAATGAAGAAAAAACCCACATGATCATCTCAACTGATGCAAAAAACCATTTGACAAAATTCAACACCCTTTCATAATAAAAAACACTTAGAAAACTAGGATTAGAATGGAAATCCCTCAGCATCATAAACGCCGTATGTGAAAAACCCACAGCTAACATCACTCTTGATGAATGACAGGCTGAGAGCTTTCCCCCTAAGATCAGAAACAAGGATGCCAGCTGTCACCACTGCTATTAAACATTATACTGAAAGTTTTTGCCAGAGCAATTCATCAAGAAAAAGAAAGAAAAGAAACGAGAAAAGAAGTAAAATGCCTCTATTTGTAGATGACATAATACATCTAGAAAATTCTTAAGAATCCACAAAGAAATTGTTAGAGCTAATAAATAAATTAGGTAAAATGGCAGAATACAAGATTAGCCTACAAAAAGTAGTTGTGTTTCTATACATTAGTAATGAGCAATCCAAAAAGGAAAGTAAGAAAACAATTCCATATACAATAGCATCAAAAATAAGAATAAATTCAAGAAGATGAAGGACTTATATGTGTAAAACTCTAAAACATTGCTGAAAGAAGTGAAAGATCTAAGTAAATGAAAAAGCATCCCATGTTCATGTAACGGAAGAATTTACATGGTTAAGATGGCAGTATTTCTCAAAATGACCTATAGATTCAATGCAATCCCTTTTGTTCTTTCAGAAATGGAAAAGTTGATTCTAAAATTCATATGAAATTGCACGGGACCCAGAATAGCCAAAACAATCTTTGAAAAGAACAACAAAATTGGAGGGCTCAAACTCCCAATTTCAGAACTGACTGTAAATCTGCCAGTCAAAACAGTGTGAATTGGGTATAAGGATAGAAATAGAGATCAATGGAATTGAATTGAGAGTCCAGAAATAAATCCACGCATGTATGGACAACGATTTTTGACAAGGATGCCAAGACAATTCAATGGGGAAAGAACAGCTGCTTCAGCAAGTGGGTGCTGGAACAACTGGATACCTACATAGAGAAGAATGAAGTTGGACCCTTATCTCACGTCATATACAAAAATTAATATAATGGATTAGAGACCTAAATAGAAGAGCTAACACAATAAAATTCTTTTATTTATATAAGGGTATATAAAGGTAAATCTTTTATTTGTATAAGGGTAAATCTTCATGTCCTTAGATTTGGCAGTGGGTTCTTAGACATGACACCAAAAGCATGGGCAACAAAAGAAAAAAGAGATAAACTGTAGTTCACAAAAATTAAAAACTTTTGTGCATCAAAGGACACTATCAAGAAAGTGAAAAGATGACCACAGAAGGAGAGAAAATATTTGTAAATCATATATCTGATAAGAGTCTTTTATCCAGAATATATAAAGAACATTTGCAACTCAACAACAAAATGACAGGCAACCTGTATGAGTCTGTTTGGGCTGCTACAACAAAATACATTAGACTATGTAGCTTATAAACATAATTTACTTCTCACAGTTCTGGAGACTAGGAAGTCCAACATCAAGGTGCCAGCAGATTCGGTAGAGCCCGCTTCCTTGTTCATAGGCTATCATGTCTTTACAGTGCAGAAGGAGCAACTTATCTCCCTGGGGTCTTGTTTATAAGGGCACTGTTCCCATTCATGAGGGCTCTGACCTCATGACCTCATCAGCTTCCAGAGGCCCCACCTTCTAAAACTGTTACATTTGGGGGTTAGGGTTTCCACTTACGATTTTGGGATGGGGGACAGACAGTCTATAGCACAACCCAATTTAAAAACAGGCAAAGGACTTGAGTAGACAGATCTCCAAAGAAGATGTATAAATGACTACCAAGCACATGAAAAGATATCCCGCATCATTAACCATTAGGGAAATCCAAAGCAAAACCACAGTGAGACACCACTTTACATCCACTAAGATGACTATAGTTAAAAAGAAAAAGGAAAATAATAAGTGTTGGAAAGGATGTGGAGAAATGGGAATTCTCATACATTGCTGGTGGTAATGTAAAATGGTGCAGCTGCCGTGAAGAACGGTTTGTCATCTCTTCAGTAAGTTAGATGTAGAATTACCGTATGACCCAGTAATCCACTCCAGAAATGTATGTCTGCACAAAGATTTGCATGGAAATGTTCATAGCGGTATTATTCATAACAAAGTGAACACAATCTTTCATCAGCTGATGAATGAAGCAAAGGCCCCATATCCATGCCGTAGAATATTACTCAGTGATACAAATGAATGAAGTGCCTGCTACAACATGGACTACACACACACATTATTATTGCTGAGTAAAAGAAACCAGACACAAAAGACCAAATGTAAGATTCAATTTATATGGAATGCCCAGAAAAGAAAAAGGAGAATCAGTAGAGACAGAAAGGAGATTACGGGGGCTGGGAGTGGGAATGAGATTGGCTGCAAACAGGAGCAAGGGACCTTTTTGGAGATGTTCAAAAATTAGATGGTGGTGATGGTTGCAAGATTCAGAAAACTTACTAAAAATCATTGAATTGTACACTTCTAGTGGCTGAATTTTATGCTATGTAAATTATACTTCAATAAACTTCTTAAAATAAAAATAAAGAAGAGGAAATGGGTTGAAGGAGGGGTTGTCTCAATTTATTTTTCCCCAGTAGGCCCCTTGGCTGAAATGCAAATTTAACCACTTCCTCCCCATTGACCAGCTTTAAATGCTAAGGGGTGTTGGGAGGGTGCTGAGGGATCCTATTACACCTTCTTTTGAGACTTTGGGGGCCACACTTACAGACCCAGAGGGGCCCTTAAGAGACCCTTCCCTGAACACAGATCTGTTTCTGAGGGGACTCACGTTCACTGCAAAGAACGTGGCAGCTGTTAAATTTCCACTTCCAAAAGCACCTTACCTTTTAAACACAGGGAGTTAAGTGGTGCCTGTTGCATCTCACCCACCCCCTAAATTATAGCTGGAGGACTCTTTTGAAAATGTAAATTAGATTAAGTCACCTCTCTGATGAAACCTCAGATGATTTCCAGTCTCCTTGGGACCAAATCTACCTTCCTTACCCCACCCTGCAAGGTCCCATGTGACGTATAAGATGTGAGACTTCCATGACTTTACCCCCTAGTAGTCCTTTGCTTGCTCACTGTAATCCCCATGCTATTCTCAAGTTCCTGGAACAAGCCATCTTCCTTCCCATCTCAGTGCCTTTGCACCTGCGGTTCCTTCTGCCTAAAATGTTTCCCCTATGGCTGGGGTATTTCTTAACCATCCAGGGTGCCCCTCTTTGTCACTACCTAGACCTCTCATTGGTTCTCTATGATAGTACAATTTTCGTTTAATTTGTCTGTTACTTCTTTTTAAAAATATTTTATTTATTTATTATTGCACTATTATTTTATTTTGGCAGGGGTAGGGGAGGTAACTAGGTTTATTTATTTTTTGAGGAGGTACTGGGGACTGAACCCAGGACATCATGCATGCTAAGCATGTGCTCTACCACTTGAGCTATACCCTCCCCCATGTCTGTGACTTCCTTTTGTCTGTCTCTCCCCACTAGAATATAGGTTCCACGAGGGCTGTCACCCGTGTGTATTTCTGGAGGGAATCCCCAGTACATCGCCAAGGGCATATTCAGTATTGGTGGGTAGAAGGCAAGAAGGAGAGAATCGGTGGGTGGATGGAAGAATGGATGAGTGAGTAGGTGGGTGAGTGGGTGAGTGGAGAGAAGAACGGGAAGGAGGAAGGCAGGCAGATGGGAGGGAGGGCCAGAGGCAGGATTGAATATCTTTGGGTTGACATACATCCAAAAGCAGTGTAGTCAGTGACAGGACGTAAGCTCAGGAGCCCGAATGACTGAGTTCAAATCTCAACTCTGCCACTCTCCAGCTGTGTGACCTTGGACAAGTCACTTAACCTCTCTGAGCCTCAGTTTCCTTATCTGTAAAATAAGGATGATGACAATGGTAGTAACAATAATTACCTTGAGTTATTCTGGGGTTTAAGTGAGATGATGCATGTTTAAAGTCCTTAAAACCCTGGCACAGAGTCGGCTACCAGCAAATTTTAACTCTTTTCTTTCACTTGTCCTTCTCTTGATCTTTCATCCATGGTATCAGAAAACTCACCCTGAAGAGCAAGAGCAAGAGAAAGAAAAGCTGGCTTCTTCCCAAGATTTATGATCCAGAGAACACACGCTTCGGTCGTGAGGAAGAGAATGTCTTTAGGGCAAACATCCTTCAAATCAGCCACAGGGGAATTTGTACCAAGTTCCTCAAAAACAGAAGAAAAAAAATAGAAGAAATAAATAACAAGACGCTTTCTCTTTTTCTCTGGAAGGGTCATGTGGCTTAGCTGCAAATTGTTTCCCCAAAATGAGTCAGCTGAGGAGGGATGGCATGTGTGTTTGAGCCAACCTGTGTCATCAAAACACACAGCACAAAACAGCCCCCATTCATCCTGGTAACATTTCAAGGATGAAATGTTTGGGCCCATTTCCACAGCCTGGGGTAGGCTTAGGTATCAGGTCTACCCCAGTTCAAATCCCAGCTATGACACTTCTTTGCTAGTGTGACATGTCACCCTTCTGAGCCTTGGTTTCTCCCTTGTAAAATAGGAATAATCTCATTTGCCTCATGTGGTTTGGGAAGTACATGAGCACACCTGGGTGCTTAAAAAAAAGGCAAGGTAGTCAGTGTAGTTGTGGCCGCACCAGCTCTCTTGCTCTTCTTTTGAGGCTGCTGGGTGTGAATTTTATCCCTAGGTTTCTTAAATGTCTGCCTCAGACATCCCATCCTCTCGTGGGCGCTTGGCTGGTCAACAAGATGAAAAAGCTCTTGAGAATTTCTTGTTTCTGTTTTCTTTCTGAGTTCCTGTGTGTTAATGGCAAGGTGTCCCCATTTTTTTTTTTTCTGTGATTCATTTTATTTTATTTTTTTACATACATACATATACTTTTTTTTTCGGATTCTTTTCCATTACAGCTCATTACAAGAAATTGAATATAGTTCCCTGTGCTACACAGTGGGTCCTTGTTGTTTATCTGTTTTATATATAGTAGTGTGTATCTGTTAATCCCAAGCTCCTAATCTATCCCTCCCTCCTACCTGTTCCCCTCTGGTAACCACAGTTTGTTTTCTATATCTATGAGTCTATTTTTCGTTTGTAAATAAAATTTGTATATATATATTTTTAGATTAAGTGTTCCCATTTGGCAGATGGGCGAAGCGAGGCATTTCAGAAGGGTGAAGTGACATGCCCAAGGGATTGTCTTCTCCAGGGTTGGAAGAGAGTCTCCTGCTCCCTGCAGCCTTGCAGCAGGAAGCTGGATTCAAAGGAAACAGGGGCAGAGAGTCTGGGAGGGGTCGCAAATTAAGACCCTTGCGGGCCCAGGCAAGGCAGTGTGCATGAGTGAAAAGGGCCAGCTTGCAAACTCTGGAAGAGGGGCTGTGGTGTGGTTGGGGCCACCGCCTCTCCACAAGACCTTGGGCAGGTCTCCAGGCTTTCATGCTTCTCTCTGAGCCGAGAGCTGGACTCTCAGGACCCCCGGGAGCCTCCAGGGTCCAGTTATGTCCCCTCTTGCACTCCTCGGAGCCACAGTTTCCACATCTGTGAGAAGCGATGGCTCCCGGCCGTCCTGCCTGCCTTTAAAGGTCGACCGTGAGGCCTGTGGGGGCGATGTCACCCGTCCGCAGGAGGCCGACGTCACCCTGGTGGCCCCAAATGCCTTCCTAGCAGGCGACCTTTGGAGGGCAGTGAGCCTTGCCGCGGGGCCGGGCCGCCTCCCACCGCTTTCTCACTCCCCGGGGGAGGAGTCGCGGCCCTGTGGGCGGGGCCTGCGGGAGCGGCTCACCACATCCTCCTCTTCCTCCCCACCCTGCGCACGCGGTGGGGCAGGGATGGCAGGCACCGCCTCTGGCAGATCCACTGGCGTCTCTGCCGAGTGACCGATGGTCTCGGGGTCCAACTGTCTGCTTGCTTCTCCCTTAGTGTGACTGACAGCCACAGGGCTGCCTGCCTGCCTGCCTACCTGCCTGCCTGCCTGCCTGCCTGTCTATCTGTCTATCTGACTGGCTGGACAGCTGCCTGTTTGCTTGACTTCTCTCTGTCTGCCTGCCTGAGCAGCACTTGTCTGCTGTCTGTCCATCCCTGGTGCAGCGGATCGGTCCCTGCCCCTACACTCTGTCTTCTGGCAGTGTGTGACCTCTTTGGGATGTGACTGATCGTTGCCTCTGCGTAGCCTGCCGACGGGGAACGCAACTGCCGTCCGTCTGGTTGACAGCTCCTGTGCCGTTGGTCGGGGGGACTCCGGGCAGGTTGTGGCTTCCCATCTCAAACCCCTGCCTGTTCTCCCAGACCCCCATTTCCCACTCCCACGCTGAGCAGAGCTGCCACTCGTGGGAGCCCACTGGATTGCCCTGAGCACACACAATGGATTTCTGAGGGAGAAGTAGAAAGCAGGTAACTTGCCTCCAGTCCCTGTTCTGGGGTGGGGGAGGGGAGGGGGAGGACATGGAAGGGTCCTGTGCCCTCATCACAGCTGGAGTCAATGAGGCAGCAGAATTGGGCTGGAGTCTCTTGTTCAGCCCAGCTCAGGAGGACTGGCGTGCCTTACTGTCAGTCTGCTAGAGGCCCTGGGGACACGGAGGCAGGGGCATGGCTGACATGGCCCCCTGAGCTTGTGGAAATCAGCCTCCCAAAAGGCAGGGGCTAGGTGGGGAGGTGGGGAGAGCTGGTTCCAGACCGAACATGATGTGACATTCACTGTGGTTCTGGGCAGCTGAGCAGGGCAGAGGTGGGCACGAGTGTGATGGGGCCGGTTTGGGGGAGAGAGGAGGGATTGACTTTGTGCCAGGTTCTGTGTTTTATGTCCTTTATTTTGTCTACATTCTTCAAAATGGCTTGGTGTGCCCATTTCACAGATGAAAACTGAGGCTCTGAGAGGTAGAGTGATTTTCCCAAGGTGACTCAACCAGTACGTAGCAGGGTGGGCAGGTGACTTGGAGGCTGGTCCTGACCTGCACAGACTGTCTCCTCATCTCAGGAGAACATAGGGGATGGGTTGATGGCTAGAGAGGTGAATGGGTTCTGGGTGTGCGGAGGAGAGGGGAGTGAGGAGACTTGGGGATGCTGAACCTTGAAGGATGGGTTGAATTTTTACTTGAGAAAAATTGGGGAAGGTAGGAACAGGCAGACACACTCCTGGCAGAGAAGTGGATGAGTAAATGCCTGGAGGGGAACTTAGGATGTAGAGGACTCAGGGCAGGAGGGGTGGGGATCATTAAAAAGTCAGGGGCTGCTCCTAGGAGGACATCTGTGTTCCCCTGGGGGAAAGTGTGGGGGTTTTAGAAGCACATGGTAGAGTGGGGAAAACCTAGGTTCAAAATCCAGCCATGCGGCTTCATGGCTGGATGAACTTGAGCCAGTTTCTCTGCTTCTTCTAGCCTCGTGGAACCTTGGTCTTCTCATCTGTAAAATGGGGACAAGGGCAACTCCATCCTCATAGGGCTGGTTGTGAGGGTTTGAGGGCATGAAAATCTAAAAGCTGCTGTCTGGAGGCTTGCCTGGGAAGGGAATTTGCATCATGAAGAGCCTGGAGCCCACAAAGGAGAAAGGCCAGTTTCCAAGAATGGTAGAAAGTGCAGGGACATGCTTGGGAACCCACAGTCCTGCCTCTCTGAGGCCCCTGGGGTCTGGGGCACCTGCGTTGAGCATGTAACAGGTGCTTGAAGTTCTCCCATAATCCTCACAACACCAGGTAAGGCTGATGGCCTCATTCAGCCCATTTTACAGATGAGGAGACTGAGGCTCAGTGGGAGAAGCTTGCCCCAGGTCAAGTATGACTGTAAAAGGCAGAATTGGGTTTGGACCTTCAAGGTGACAGCCTACTGATCAGGATAACATAAAACCAAGAGTTGTAGTCCTTGGGCACTTTCTGATCAAGGGGGCTGGGCAGACCCCAGAGGGGGAGCCCCAATCTCCTGTTCCCTGTGGTGGGTTCAGCAGAAGCCCTGGTCCTGCCTGCCCCACACCTGGCAGGGAGTCTGGGTCCTCACAGCTCTGCAGTGGAGGAAACTAAGAGCCCTTAATGTTAGGAGGTGGCCGAGACCCTGGGCTGGGAGAGGTGAGGGGAATAAGAGGCTGAGCCCCAGGTAGTGCTGGCTCCTACCTGCCTAACAAGGAAGAAAATGGGCCTAGAGGTGGGGATTGGAGCCCAAAGGGACTTGTGGGCAGAGGGAGGGGGCTTGCTGGAGGAGAGGGCCAGTTCAAGAGAAGATGGGAATGAGAAGGGCAGGCCACCAGAAGTTTTGGGAGGGACCAACTTCTCCACAGCATCAGTACCTCCCTGGTACCTGATAAATGAATGAGAAGAAGGAAGAAAGGGCATCCTTCCTCCCAGCAAGGGGAGCCAGTGCTTGCAGAACCCCAGGCAGGCCAGAATGATGGCTTGGCTTCTCCACACAGCTGGGAGGTCTCTGCTGTCAGATGGTGGGGGTTGGGGGGATGGGAGGGGCGGGGTAGGGTGGGGTGGATGCTGTGGCGGCGCTGGATCTGGCTCACCAAAGCCTACCAATTGTGATCTGGGGCTTTGGAAACAGCCAGACCGAGGTTTGAGTCCCAGCTCCATCCCTCAGTACCTCTGTGACCTGGAGTAAGTCACTTAACTTTTCTGAACCTTCAGTTTCCTTATCTCTGATATGGAAATAAGAATGCCTATCTCAGGTTGAGGTTTTATTCGACATGTTTTTACTGAGCACTGTCCTAGGTCCTGGGTTTTCAGTGGTGCACACACAGAGCCAGTGCCATTACAAGGGGAGAGAGCTTAGCAGTGGCTCACGATAAATAGAAGCTATTATGTTTTACTTTAAGCATCGCTGGTAATAATTGTCTCGTTATCACCCAGAACACCTGGTGTAGCTTCTGGCCTATACGAAACCTTCAATAAATGACAGTTCTTCTGATGAGTCTACTCCCCCCTTTCACAGATAGGGGAACTGAGGTGCCAAGCCGGGTGAGCATCTCTAGGGTCACCCAGGGAGTCATTTACAAGCAGAGGGAAGAAAGCCATGAAGACAGGGGAATAAATAATTCTTCAAGGAGGGGGATCGTCCCCCCATCACAGCCCCTTCCTCACACACTGCTCCCTTCCCTGCCCTGGGGTGCACCCCAGCTCTGAGGGGCCGGGGAAAGGGGGAGCTGGAAGGAGCCCCAACCCCACCTCCTGGCTCACAGGTGCCACCGCCTCCACTCCCAGCCCTGGCACTCGGCCAAAGGGACTTTTTACGACAGCTCAAATGAGAGCTCTGAGTAAACTTGGAACTTCTGAAACAACCTGAGAATATTCCCCGGGGTGTGGGCAGAGGCCCCTCTGAGGGCCCCCGGATGGTCAGGACACCTGCAAAAGGGCCCTAGACTGCTGGTCCTCACAGACCCCACTTAAATTGTCTTGAGGGAGGTGTGGCAAGTGCACATTACTCACAAACCTCCAGTGTACCTGGTGCCTGCCTCACTCCTTCAGCCAGGCCAGGGCCCCTGCCCCTAGCCTACAGATGAGGAAACTGAGACTCAGAGAAGAAAATAGATGTGCCTGAGGTCCCACTAAGAGTGGCAGAGCCTCCTTCCTGATCCAGGGCCACCAGGCTGCTTCTTCCCCAGTCCGAGAGCCCTGCTTAGGTAAGAATTCTCCGTGTGACCCTGGGCAACCCACTGTCCCTCTGTGAAAATTTGCTACTAATCTGATGACCACAGTCATGATCACTTGGGTAGGGGGAAGTTCCTGGGACAGAGACAAAGTTGATGGAGAAACCAAGGCCTCTTGGGGGCTGCCTCAGGGCCTGCTCCTTGTTTGACTGGAAACAGCAATTTGTAGCCTCTTCCATTCATTCAGTCTTCTTCTTCAGCTACTTGTTAAGCATTTATTGTATTCTGAGTCCTATTCTATGCATTAGGGATGCCCTAGTGAACCAAATAGGTAAATTTCCCACCCTTTCGGAGCTTATGCTTCAGGTTGGAGACAGGTCATAAACACAAAAACAGAAACATTTACTAAGCAAATCTTAATATTACAATTGCCAAGAAGGGGGCAAGCAGGGGTATGTGACCTGGAGAACCTCAGGGGACACCCATTTCAGACAGAGTGGATTGCCTCCTTGAGGAAGCAACATTGTAGCTGAAACGGCAGGATAAGAAAGCAAGGAAGCATGGAGGGTGGGAGGAGTGTTCTAGGCAGACAGAATGGCATGTGCAAAGGTCCTGAGGTGGGGAAAAGAAGTCGGGGCTTTGGAGCTCTTATCCTTATCAAGTATGTAAAGATCCTCAATGCACTGAGTTTAAGAAAGGAATCAAAAAGAGGAAGATTTAAGTTTGGAGTGTATGGTCTACATGGATTTCAATATTGAGAGTAAGCTTCAAGATCCGTCATGATTGAAAGCATTTTCTTGCATTTAGTCACTCATGTAACCAGTGCTTTGAGCACCTACTGTGTGTCAGGCACTGATTAGCCACTGCCATTCAGCAGTAACCAAGAAGCACATGGTTCCCATCTAGAAATTGCCAAGACTGTTGCTAAAAAACATTGTGAGCTGTGTGCTCTGGTGGAAGGAGGGACCCCAGAGGAAGGAGTGACTCATATGCCTTCCTTGGAGAGGTCAAAGAATTACAAAGGAGATGACATTTAAACTGGATTTTGAAGGCTGAGTAGGAGGGCTGATCATCAGTCAGGGAGAGTGGAAGGTTCTGGTGGTTGAAACTGCACGTGTGAAGGCGTGGAAGCCAGATGAATGGGGATGTTGTGACGCCGTTGGGGATCAGAGCACCTGGACTCCGGGGTGAAGACTAGGGGGCAGAGGGAATGTCAGGGAGCAGATCCGGACATGCTTTGAATGCTGGGCTAAGGAATTGGGGGTTTTCTCTGATGGGCAATGGGGAGCCACAGAAAGAGAGTTGGAGGGGCCACAGCTGGAGGCAGGGAGGTCAGGGAGGAGGCCAGGAGGAGAGCAGGTGGGCAGAAGTCCTTGGAGACCAGGGATAAACTAGGAGCCCTTTCTTCTGTGTTCCCTCTTGGGAAGTCCCTCAGTCTTGACACTTCCCCTTCTGGTGACCTGTGGGCTCTTGTTTCTGGCATTTCTGGGGAGTCCCTCTTCACTCTCTTGGTCCTCGTGGGAAACGGGCCATTGTACTTTTACCACACCCCTCGCCTTTCACTTTCAAGCCCCAATCCCCACCTGGGTCACATCGGACAGGATGACCGGCTTGAGCTGAACAAATCTCATTCCTGAATCATCAGTGTGGGAAAGGAGATACAGGAAAACCAAGAACTTGGGTTCATTCCAGTTTGAGGAGTTTGTAAATAACGCTGCGGTGAGCGCCCCAGCACACGTGTGTCTGCTTGCATACATGGGTACGCACTGTTCTTTGGTGCTTAACCTGCAGGTGGAATTGTTGGGCCTCCTGATCAGCAAAAGTTTTCCCCAGGGGTTGCTCCAACTCACACTCCTGCCAGAAAACTGAGCAGGGATTGAGAGTTCTGATTCCTTCGTCTCCTTTTTTAGCACTGGAATTGTCAGCGTTTTCCACTTTAGCCATTCTGGGTTGATGAGTATGAGTAGTGCTGTCATATTGGGATATGAATTTGCATTTCTTTGACAAGTAATGATTTTGAGCACCTTTTAATATGCTTCTTGGCCATTTGGATGCCTTTTGTGACGTGTCTGCTTAAGATTTTGTCCATTTAAAAAAAAATTGAATTCTGTGTTTTTATAATTGTTTTGTAGGAGCACTTTATCTTGGACACACACACACACACACACACACATATATATATATATATATATATATATAAACATATCATTATATACATAATTTTACATATTATATGTAACTATGTAAAAATACAATATATAATTATATAAAAAACTATATATAGATATAATCTCCCATTTCAGTTTCTTTTCTATTCTCTTTTTTTTCTCAATTTCCGTTTTGTTAGTGTCTTTTATAATTGAAAAATTTTCTAAATTCAAAAGATACTTCCACTGGAGGGAAAAATAGAATCATAAGATGACCTATTGTCCCTTTTATACTGAGACCAATAAGAAATATCCCAATTTAATTAAGATAATATACTCCATCAACCAAGATATCTCCATCAACTTTTGGCAATTTATCGGACACCTCAGTATATTAATCAGTTATTGCCTGGTGCATATTTTTACAGATTTTAGACTTATGCATAAGATAATTGTGCAAGTATTTATTTTCCTCTTGATAAGCAATCTGGGAAGATACCAGGACATAAGAAGCATGATTTTTTACCATACATTCTACTTTTCTATACTTAAAAAAATTTTTTAATAAGGAAAATAGTACATAAATTTTGCAGTGTGGCTTATAATTTCTTAAAATGAAACAAAGTTTCAAGGTCAAAATTAGCATTTGAATGTTGACATTGAATCACATGTCAGTTGATTTCTACAAAGTTCCTTAATATAACATTTCTATTTTTTTAAACCAGAGTCATACATTGCTATTTAAGATTAATTTCTTCTCTATAATTGATAGTTTATTTTATGACTTTGAATTCTCCCTAGTTTCAAAGATGGTGATATAAAGTTCCAAGTGAGTATTTTTAAAAACTGTGTTATTATCATTAAAGAAGATGCAGTGTATTCAAGTGTCAGCATATTTTAGTTTCTATGACATTACTGTCTTTATAAAATTGCTGAAAGCATGTGTTTGGATATTTTTGACATACTTCTTGAACAAAAAGACATAGACAAAGCTAGAAAAAATGCAATATTCAGTGTTGGTGTAACATTGTAATTTATGGAGTAATAGTCTGTTCATGAAATTTAACTACTCTGAGCAAGACCCTCAGGGCTTATGCATTGCAAGCACATACATTAAAAAAATATTTTTTTGCTTCCTTTTTGTTGTTGTTTTTGCTCAGTAATGCACCATATATTTTTTTCTTTTTACCTCTTGACCCCCTTCACATATTCCTCCCACTCCCACACTTCTTCTGGCAACCATCAACCAGTTCTCTGTATCCAGGAACTTAATATTTTTTTAGATTCCTCTTATAAGAGAGATCACACAGTGTTTGTCATTCTCTGTCTGACTTATTTCACTTAGCATAATACTCTTGAAGTCTATCCATGTTGTCACAAATGGCAAGAGTTCATTATGTTTTATGGATGAATATTATTCTGCTGTATATATACACCACGTCATCTTCATCCATTCATCTATTAAAGGACACTTAGGTTATTTCCATGTCTTGGTTATTGTAAATAATGCTGTAATGATCATGGCAATGCAGATATCTTTTCAAGACAGTGATTTCATTCCCATCAAGTAAATACCCAGAAGTGGAATTACTGGATCATATGGTAGTTCTATTTTTAATTTTTTGAGGAACCTCCATACTGTTTTCCATAGTGGCTGCACCAAATACATTCCAACCAACAGTGCACAAGTGTTCCCTTTCTTCATATCCTCACCAACGTTTGTTATCTCTTGTCTTTTTGATAATAGCTATTCTGATATGTGTGAGGTGAAATCTCATTGTGATTTTGATTTGCAATTCCATGATGATTAATGATGTTGAGCACTTTTTCATATACCTGTTGGCCATCTGTACGTTCTCCTTGGAAAAATCTCTATTTAGATCTTCTGCTCATTTTACAATTAGATTGTGTGACTTCTTTATGTATTTTGTGTATTAGTCCCTTATCAAATATATGATTTGCAAATATTTCCTCCCACTCAGTAGGTTGCCTTTTCATTTTGTTGATGGTTTCCTTCAACTCGAAGGATGCTGTTTAGTATGATGTAATTTTACTTTTCTATCTTTGCTTTTGTTGCTTTTGCAATCTAGTTATATGTTTTCTGTTTCTTTGTAATTCAGTCTTGGTAGGTTGTATGTTTCTAGGAATTTATCCATTTCTTCTACATTATCGAGTTTGTTGGTGTATAGTTATTCATAGCTGTATCTTGTAATCCATTTTACTTCGGTGGCATCAGTTGTAATGTCTCATCTTTCTTTTCTGATTTTAGTTATTTGAATCTTCTCTCTTTTTTCTTAGTTTAGCTAAAGATTTGTCAACTTTGTTGATCTTTAGAAATACATTTTATTATATTGATAGTCTCATATTCAGTGGCTTTGTTTAACATTTACTGTCTAATGTTTATCTGTTAAAAATCTGGACTTTTCTAGATATTCAGTCTTACATCATTCCAATCCTTATAGCTTTCTATTTATACATTTATTTATTTTTCTTGCCTTATGGCATTGACTAGGACCTCTAGTAAAAGACATGCTTGTCTTTTTCCTGCCCTCAAGGATGAAGTGTTCAGTATTTGACATTAAGGATCATGTTAACTGTTATAGTGTGTGTGTGTGTGTGTCTGTGTGTGTGCACGCGCTCCTTATCAGATTAAGAAGATTCCTTCTATTTCTGGTTTTCTGAGGGTGTTTCAAAAATTATAAATGAGTGTTACAATTTATTAAATGTGTTTTCTGAACATATTAAATTATCATATATAAAATTTCTTCTCTATTCCATTAATGTGGTAAAATAGATTACTTGTTTTCAGATATAATACATACCCTTGTATTCTTGGAATAAACCTCATGTGATAATGATGTATTATTTACTTTTGTATGTATCATCAGATTTGATTTGTGAATATTTTGTTTAGAATTTTTGTATGCATATTTATGAGAGAGATTAAACTATAATTTTACTTTCTTTTCATGTAAAGTATTCATTTCAAGGTTATGTCTTTAATTCCAGTTTTTAGTTCATTTACATTTTTTAGTGGCTGAATATGCTATTAGATGCAGGTATTGGACCCTTTTTTATTGAAGTATAGTTGGTTTACAATGTGTTAACTTCTGGTGTATGATTCAAATATATATATATTCTTTTTCATTATAGGCCATTACAAGGTATTGAATATAGTTCCCTGTTCTATATAGTAGGACCTTGTTGTTTATCTATTTTATATATATAATACTTGGTATCTGCAAATCCCAAACTCCCAATTTATTCCTTCCCACCCCTTTTCCCCCTGGTAAACATAAGTTTTCAATATCTGTGAGTCTGTCTCTGTTTTGTAAATAAGTTCATTTATATCCCTTTTTTAAAAATTCCATATGGTATCATATGGTATTTTTCTTTCTCTTTCTGGCTTACTTCACTTAGTGTGATGATCTCCAGGTCCATGCATGTTGCTGCAAATGGCATTATTTTATTTTTTTTTATAGCTGAGTAGTATTCCATTGTGTGTGTGTGTGTGCATATATATATACACACACATTTAATAAAGTATTCATGTGTTTGGGGTTATGTCTACCATCTATTTGTTTTCCTTTTGTCCGATTTTTTAGATGAGTAAAGTTTTAAAAATTATTGCCATCTATTAGTTTGCTATACTTCCTTTTCTAATTCTTTTAGAGCTTATCTTAGAGATTACAACATGCATACTTGATTTTTTTGGAGTCTACCTTATATTAGTACTTTTATCGCTTCCCAGACAATACAGTGACCTTTAACTTTATTCACTCTTTCTTGTCTTTGAGGTATCATGGTGATTTATTTTAACTTTGCATATAATTTAAACTTCATAAGACATTATTATTTTCAGCAACTAATTTTTTATGTTTATAATACTCTCTATTGTTCTTCATATCTTCCTACAGTAGATTGCCTCCTATCTGGGATTGTTTTCCTTTTGCCCCCAGAATTCACTTTATTGTGTCTTTTGACGCAGTCTGCAAGTGACAGATTCTCTCAGCACTTTTTGGGTGGATGTCTGAAAAAAATCTTTATTTTGCCTTCACTAAAAAAAATTGTAATTAAGATCTAATTCACATACCATAAAATTCACTCTTTTAAAGTGCACAATTAAGTAGTTTTTAATATATTCATAAAGTTATGCAATGAGCAATACTATGTAACCACAGAACATTTTCATTACTCCCCCCTCCAAAAAAAAATCCTATACCTATTAGCAATCACTCTCCAGTCCCCCTCCCTCCAAAGCTCCAGCCCCTGACAGCCACTAATCTACTTTCTGTCTCTATGGATTTGCCTATTCTGGACATTCCATATACATGAAATCATACAATATGTGGCTTTTGTGTCTGACTTCTTTACTTTAGATAAATGTTCAAGGTTCTTCCATGTTGTAACATGTATCAGTCCTTGATTCATATTATGGCTGAATAATATTCCATTATGTGGATAGCCTACCTTTTTTTTTTGTCCATTCATCAATTGATGAACATTTTGGTTGCTTCCAGTTTAGGGCTTTTATGAAAAATGCTGCTATGAACATTGGTGGACGTTGGTTTTCAGTTCTTTTCATTATATACCTAAGAGTCAAATTGTTTGGTCATGTGATAACACTATATTAACTTTTTGAGAAACTGTAAAATTGTTTCCATAGTGGCTGCACCATTTTACCACTCTCATCAGCAATGTATAAGGGTTCAACCTTTATATCCTCATCTACATTTTTTTATTTTCCATTTTGAAAAATAGCCATCTAGTGGGTGTGAAGTAGTAACACACTGCAGCCTTTATTTGCATTTCCCAAATGACTAATGGTGATGAGCTTCTTCTCATGTGTTTATCGGTCATTAGTATATCTCCTTGGAGAAGTCATTATTCAAATCTTTACACACTCTAAAATTGAGTTGTCTTTTAGATGTTGAATTGTAAGTGTTCTTTATATATGGTGAACAGTAGACCTCTAACAAATATATGGTTTGCAAATATTTTTCCCATTCTATATATTGTCTTTTCACTTTTTCTTGGTAGTGTCTTTTGAAGCACCAAATTTTAAAATTTGAAACAGTTCAGTGTTTCTATTTTCTTTGGTTTCTGTGCTTTTGGTGTCCCATCTAAGAAACTATTATCTAATACAATGTTCCAAAGATTTACACCTATATTTTATTTTAAGAGTTTAATAGTTCTACCTCTTCATACTAGGTCTTTGATCCATAATGAGTTGATTTTTATATATGGTGTGAGATAGAAGTCCAATTTCGTTCTGTTACATGTGGATATCCAGTTGTCCCAGCACCATTTATTTTAAAGACTATTCTTTTCCACCAATGAATTGTCTTGGCACTCTTGTCAAACATCAATTGAACATAAATATATGACCTTCTTCTTGCACTCTCAATTTGATTCCATTGATCTATATGTCTATATATAAGCCAGTACCACACTGTGTAGATGAATGTAGCTTTGTAATAAGTTTTGCAACTGAGAAGTCTAAGTCTTCTAACTTTGTTCTTCTTTTTCAGGATTATTTTGTTTCTTCTGGCCACTTACATCTCGATGTGAATTTTAGGATCAACTTGTCAATTTCTGTAAAAGAGCCAGCTGGGATTTTGATAGGGATTATTTTAAATCTGTATACCATTTTGGGGAGTTATCTTGACAATATTAAGCCTTCCAATTCATGAACGTGGGATAGCCTTCCACTTATTTAGCTCTTCTATTATTATTTCAATAATGTTTTATATTTTTTACTGTACCAATCTAGCACTCCTTTTGTTAAATTCCTGTTTTATTCTTTCTGATATTATTATAAATGAGTTTACTTTTTACAGTTCATTTTGTTCATCCCTGGTATACTAAAAACAGTTGATTTTGGGGGCAGGGTATAGCTTAAGTGGTAGAGCGCATGCTTAGCATGCAAGCAGTCCTGGGTTCAATCCCTAATACCTCCTCCAAAAATAAAATAAACCTAATCCCGCCTGCCACCAAAATAATTAAATAACACAAAAATAAAAAGTATATTTAAAAAAAGGTGAGAAATTATTGAAAAAATAAATAAATAAAATAAAATACAGCTGACTTTGTACATTGATTTTGTATCCTGCAATCTTGCTAAATTTAATCCTAATACTTTTTGTTTGGTTGTTCATCCTAGTATATTAAAATACAATTGAATTTGTATATTGATCTTGTAGCCTGCAGTCTCGCTAATTAGTCCTAATAGTTTTCATTTGGTTGTTTGTTTGCTTTGTTTCATTCTATTTTCTTGGTTTGGATTCTTTAGGATATTGTATATACAAGATCATATCATCTGCAAACAGAAATGCTTTACTTCTTTCTTTCCAATCTGGATATCATTTCTTTCTTTTTCTTGCCTAACTGCTTTGGCTAGAACCTTCAGTACAGTGAGAGTGGACATCCTTGTCATGTTTCTGATCATTAGAGGGAAAGCTTTAAGTTTTTCACCATTAAGTGTGATGTCAACTGTGGGATTTTAGTAAATTCTTTTATCATATTGAGCTTGCTTTCTTTTTCTGATGGATATTTTTGCTGGAAATAACATTCAAAGTTGGCTTTTAAGTATATTTTTGTCTTTAATTTTTAAAATAGTTTTTCTAGAATGTGCCTAGATGTGATTTTCTTTGTATTTGTTTTTTGGGGGTCAGGGTGAGGTGTGGCTGTAGACTTCTTGAATCTGTTCCAATGATAGTTTTGAAAAACTTTTAAGCAGTATTTCTATTATTGATTCTGAGTTGTTCTCTCTCCTCTTTTCTTAACTCCAAATACATGTGTGTTAGACCTTTCCACAGTGTCTCATATGTCTCTTTTGTATTTGTCTCTGTATTTT
The DNA here is from genome assembly GCF_009834535.1 of Camelus ferus. Lineage (NCBI taxonomy): Eukaryota > Metazoa > Chordata > Mammalia > Artiodactyla > Camelidae > Camelus > Camelus ferus. The sequence goes on along the minus strand of NC_045713.1, from coordinate 20,016,089 downwards.
AAACATTTTTCTCTGCATGCTTCAATTTGATAATTTTCTACCAGTCTTCCAGTTTACCAATCCCCTTTTCTGAATTTCTAATCTATAGTTAAATTAATCTATTAAGTACTTATAGATTTCAAATATTGTATTTTTCGGCTCTAGAGTTTCTACTTTTAAATAGATTCTGTATTTCTGGTGGATTCTTGAACAGACTAATCATAGTATTCTAAGTCCTGTCTCATAAGGCCATTTTCTGAATCACTTATGGGTCTGTTTCTGGGTTTGTTTTTTGACTCTGGGCATTTGGTCATTTGGCACTGTTTTCTGGTTTGTCTTGTTAATTTAACTGAATGCTGAACATTGTGTATGAAAAATATAGAGGCTTTAGATGCAACGTATAAGCAAACATATAGCATATAGGCAGATCATTCTGATGCAGTGAAAGCTGAACTATTTCTAATTTTTTCTTATTCCCAAGGCATAGCCTTTCCTGAATAACTGGGTATGTACCAGGACCCTTTTTTTTTTTTTTTCTGGCCAGGCTTTAAACTCCAGTTTTTTCCTGAGTATTGTGAAACTGACAAAAATCTCTTCTTAGGTTTCAGCCTATTACCAGATGCTTTCTGCTAGGTTTCTTGGAACATAACTCATTTGCAATGACTTGGCAAATTACTTGAAGGGAAATTGCATGCAGAATTTCAACACATTTTCTTTTTCTCTGACACCCTGGCCTCTCAAATAGTATCTAACTTGATTGCTTTCTCGTGCTTTCTAATATTTTTTTTTCTCCTCCTTAGTAGTTGTTCTTAGTAAGAGGGTTAGCAGGATACCAGCTACTCCATCATAGCCAGAAGTGAAAGTCCCCCTTTCGTATTTTATTTTATAGACTTAAGATTCACTTGCATTTAAAATGTTATGAAATAGTTCAGACATACAAAAAGGTATAAAGAAAAATATAAATAACACCCATGGTAGCTTCACTCAGTTTTACCAAACTGTTGAGACCCTGAAGACCCCCTTCTTACCACATCTCCCCGCCTTGGCTACATTATTCAGAGTTTGGTATTTCTCACCCCCTTGGATTTCTCTACATATTCAGGACACACGTATATTCACCCAAACAAAATCTAGAGTTGCTTTACAGGTTGCTAAGTGTGACTTGGTGTTATGACGCCTGTTTTCTTTTCTGACTTGCTTTTCTTTTGCTCCACTGTTTGTTTATAAGAGCCACTTGCTTTGTTGTGTGAAGCTATGATTCATTTTCACATTGAGTGATTACACCGCAGTTTATTTTTCCGTTCTCTTGCTGATGGATATTTAGGTTGTTTCCAGTTTTTCATTAAAATCAACGCTGCTATAAACATTTCTGCCTATGCTTCTCGGACTCGTGTGCCAGAGCGTCATTAGTAGTCTGCCGTGCAGTGAGATTGCTGGTGTTTAAGGCAAACGCTTGTTCACTCATTAGACCAGGCCAGACTCTTTTCCAGACCAGCTGGATTAATTTACATTTCCACTGGCTGTGGATGAGAGTTCCCATTAGTAGTTGCCATGGCCTCAGCCCCATGCGATGTTGTCAGATGTTTAGTTTTTGCTAATCTGATGAAATTAAAATAGCATGGCGTTGTGGTTTTAATTTGCATTTCTCTATTGACTGAAGTTAAGCACTTTGTATTCTCCATAGCCCCTGCTTCCACCTGATTTCCTACCACCAATCTTCTCCACTTCCCCAGAATCTCATGAAATTCGGCCAGCTTTTAGTCTAAATGACCACAACCTCAGAATTCATTTCTTGGCACCAGAGCCTGGTGGGTAAGCACCTCTCCAGGGCTCTATCCCATCCAGGATTGTACCGGAGTGCTTCCCATACAGTGATGCATTTTGTGCTGACAATAGTCATGACCCCTGTTTCTCAGATGAGAAAACAGAGAATCAGAGAGGTCAGGAACTTGCCCCAGGGCACACAGCTGGCACCTGGCAGACTCCATACCAGGTACTCTTCGCTCCTTGGTAGGAGGCTGCAGAGATGAGGTGCTGCTGCGGGAGCAACCTAAGCAGGGAGGTTCTCAGGGCAACCTCTGGCCTTCGCTCAGGAAGCACACCTGGTGGTCTGGGTGCCTCTGGGCAGTAAGTTTCTGTTCCCCTCGGGAGTCAGCTGAGTGTGAAGTCCCAGAAAGGGATGGATTCAGTGCAGGGAGGGCAGCGGGACGGGGAGGTGTTCCTACTCAGTGCTGTGGGAACAGGAGGAGAAGGCTCTGTCATTCAAGACTGATGTTTCCCAGAATCAAATGGCTTATTTTAGATGATGTTCAATATCCCTGGACTCCCTAGCGAGAGTTAGACCCTTTTCAAATTTTTTTCAATCCTCGGATGATGCAGGGGGCGAGAATCTCAGTTTGGTGCCAGTAAGGCTTAAACACCTCTGTGAGACTCTTTAATCTCCCCTTTTAAACAAAGGCAAACTAGATCTCCAACTTCTAAGAGTCTTAAGCAGGGAATAGTATCTCACAAAAATTTAATGATTGTCTTTTGCTTTCCTTGTATTTAGTTTTTACATTTCATTGTATTTGGTTTTATGGTAAATTCATTGCTTTAAGAGACACTGATATCGCATCTGCTATATTCCAGGCCCTGTTCCAAGTGCTTTACAGATACTGACTAATTCTCCCAAGGACCCTATGAGGTAGGAATGGTTATTATTATCTCCATTTTACAGAATGAGGACTCTTGAGACCCAGAAAGGTTAAGTAAACTTCCTAAGGTCACACAGCCTGTAAACAGCAGTGCAGGGATTTGAACTGAGGCAGGCCGGCCCCAAGTCTGTGTCTGAACCACTGTGGTGCACTGAGTTCTGTATGCATTGCAGCTGTGTGTATGCGTCAGGGGCCCTGCGGGGGGCCCAGCGATTCTGCACATGGCTTCCTGAATTCTCACAAGAATCCTGGAGGCAGGCTTTACCATCTTTACTTACGAGGCTCAGAGAGGGGGAGTGATGAGCCCAGAGCCACACAGCTGAACGTCTCTGTGCCCTTCACCGCTTCTTGCTTGGTGACCTGTTAGGGAGCTCAGAGGGGGCCAGAATAGGATCTGGGGAACGCGAGCTCAGGGATGGTGTCTGGAAAGAGTCACGCGTGTGACTTGGTCCCACATGGGTCGGCCCTCTACGCTTCAGTTCCAGCTACACCCCTGTCATGGGGGTCGGTCTGGGTAAGGCTCCAGGACCCACCGGCCTCTGGCTGGTACCTCCTCAAGCAGACAGAGAGCTGGGGGCCAGCCTGCGGGTTGTCCCTCTGCCCAGGGCACCGGAGTCTGCTCTTCCTGGATAGGCTGGCTCTGTTCTCCAGAGAGGTCTCTTCTCCACCTCATGCAGATCAGAGAGTCCAGGTCGTCTTCATGTGATCAGGCTAAGTTCATCTTAGGTATTCACTCGAGGTTTCCTTTGTGGGCTAATCTTGGATTTGTTATTTAGTAGGAAGCAAATTCACTGGGGAAACCTCGACCTGGGGGTTTTGGGGGACAGGGCACTCAAGCTGGCTTCTTGTCAAATACCATTTTCCAAACCACCCCTCCCCAACCCCCCATCTCCTTTCTTGTCCAGATGAATAAATGTGCACACATCACACTACAGCAGCAGGCTTAGCAGGGGTGGAGGAGCAGCAAGCTTCTCCCCTTTTGAGCTCCCTTCTCATCTGGGACTGTGTGGGAAGCACAGGGAGAAGGTGGGAGAAGTGCAGAGGGATCGGAGGGGCGAATCAGCCACTTCTAAGGGACGGGAATCTGTGGGGACACCCATGGGCTCCTGACACTCTTGCTTTTCAGAGACAAATCCCAGAATCTGAGGCAAGTCTTCCAAAGGAGGGATGGGGGCCCGAGAGAGGCTGTCCAGGGTTCCTTGGTCCCCAGGCCCGGGCCCACACTCTCGCTGTGTGTCTCTTCCAGGCTCCAGGAGGCAGCATGCTGTGTGGCTGGGCTGCCCCTTTCCTCCTGCTGATGCTCCAGGGAGGTAAGTGACTGCTTCATGGTCCACAGGTGGGGAGCAGCCAGGACAGGGCTAAAGGCCACAGGGTCGGAGTCAGTGGCATCTGTCCACTTGCAGCCGACACGGGTCCAGTCGCCACCTCTGCATTACCCAGAACCCATCCAACCAGAGAGCTCCATCATCAAGAACTGGGTCCTGTGTGTCCCATGTGGCCCAGCCCTCCCGCTGCGGGAATGAGAGACTTCATCCTTCTTTTCTGCAGCTCTCTGCCTTGGGTGGCTCCCAGCCCTCAGAGTGAGGAAGTCCTGCCTTTGGTCTAACCTCAGTTTCTCCTCATCTCGTAAGAGGTGTTTTTCAACAACCACTGGATCCACAGCCAGCACTGGTGTTCCCCAGCGGGCAGGAGCGGGGCCGTGGAGACAAAGGCAGCCGAAGCCTTGGACGGCAGCCCCAGAGGACCAGAGGATGTTGCAGTCAGAGGGAGAGATGTTAGAGACCTGAGCTGGGAAAGTCCAGGAGTTAGATATGAGGGCACAGTCAGAACTGAGGGATCCAGGAAGCTTTCCCAGAGGAGGCGGGACACAGGCTGGAATGCGGGCCAGACTGGGGTCAGGGGCGCGCTCAGCCACTGCTCTGCTGACTCATCTGCATTTCTGTCTGGTTTTTACCGAAAGACCCAGAGCCTCAAATAGCTCCATCAGGAAACAGATGTTTCCAGAAACGAGTTCCTATATTTTCCCTTTACCAGTGGTCAGTGCACTGTCCTGGCTCTAAAGGGACTTGAGGTCCCCCACTGCAGCTCCACCCACCAGGGGCACAAATGACAAGCCCCTGCTGTGTCCTGGGCGCTGAGCACCCTCGTTCCCTTTTCCCGACAGTCCACAAGGTCCCTGCTGCAGTGACACCCAGTTCTCAGTTGAGGAAGCTGAGGCTCAGAGTGGATAAGGGAGAGGTCCTGGGCCACACAGCCGGGCTGTGGCGGAGCTGGGATTGGTTCCCAAATCTGCCCGATTCCCGTGGCCTTGACTGCCTTTTTTTTTTTTTTAATTTTTCGTTTTTGGTGGGGGAGTTAATTAGGTTTACTTATTAAGTTTTAGAGGAGGTACTGGGGATTGAACCCAGGACCTTCTGTATGCTAAGCATGCACTCTGCCACTTTAGCTATACCCTCCCACGGTCTTAACTGCTTTTATGCAGAGAGTGCCACGTGCAGGCAGCGTGGTCTGCACTGGTGTGATATCATCCAAATACCCCTCCAAGAGGTCAGTATCCCCAGCTTACAAACAGGGACTGGAGCAGCCATGAGTCATGTGTCCACTTTCCATGCCTCTCACTGTCCCCCTCACCCTGTGATAACCCTGGGGTCTCTGCCCAGCGGTCAGTGTCCTGACCAGATGACTGGGTTTTTCACTCCCTCTGGTTCCTGATGCCCCCTCCACGCTACTTCAGGGGCTGCTGTCCCCTCCCCAGTTTCATTCCAAATTTGGGACAAACTCTGTCCCTTGATGGCCTCGAGCCTACCTAGGAATGGCAGCTCCTTGCCAAGTTCTGGAACTCTGAGAGAGAACAACCAGGATGTAAACTCGGAGATGACAGCCACATGGGTTTAGGTCCTGCCGAAAACCATCCTGTGTTCTCCATAAGGTATCTGAACTAGCCCCTCTGTGCCCACTAACAGGCCTTGTGTTCCTCCCGGGGGAAGCTTCCTCCAAGAACAGGATTCATGGCTACATCTCAGATCCCTTGGGAGTGTCTGCCCGGGGCGCTCAGCTGCAGTGAGAAGGATGCTGAGGCCACGCCCAAGGGAGCAAGAGAGCCATGATTGATTAGCAATGTCTGCCACGTGTGTGGAGGTGTAGAACTAGCATGGATTCGATTCAGCCTTTCTTGGGTCTCAGCAGCCAGACCAAGAGAGAGACAGGAGGTGTGGTCCAGCCTCAGAGCCTCAGTGTTCTCATCTGTAAAATGGCTGTGGGCACGGGTGAAAGGATGTTTCCAGCAACAGTGTTCTGGGCTCCGAATCCAGCTTCTGACCTAGACTGAGCCCTAGGAAGACAGTCCTACCGCCCCTTGGATCTTCATTAGTCAAGGAAAAATAGGGAAAAGCCACTAAAAGTGAATCTACGTAAAAGGGGAACAGATTTCTGGTAAATAGGAGGGGGAAATAGCAGCGCTGGTACTTGGCCTTACAAAACAAAACCGAACTAAAACTTCTTAAATGTCTTTCGCCAAACATTCAACAAAATGTAGATTATGATGATGCCTCTATTTTTAGAACAAAGTGAACCAATTAATGTTGGAGGTGGGAGAGTATTAAATTGTCCAACAAAATTGCCTGAGGGGAACATGCCTGTGTCACTTGCGGCAGCGGCGGTGGTGGTGGTTTGGGCAGTAGGATGACACAGACATTTTGGCAGAAGGAGTTAAGGGCTTCACAGTTTTCAGAAGGTTTCTGGCTCCATCGAAGCGCTGCCAGGTCACTGAGGTCCACGTCCTGTCTTGGACCAGCCGCTGTGAACAGATGGCTCGTCCCAGTCGGGGCTTCGAGACCCTCACAGCCCCTCTCTCACTGACTTCATGAATCCCTCTCACGGGCTGCCCCTGTTCGCCTGACGTCTGGGGAGTTCAGGACATGCCACCTGGAGGGGGAGCCTGGCCGGGAGGGATGCTGACCTGCGGGCTGGACACGGGGCTCGTGGGGAGAGGGCTGGGGGGGGACCCACTGAGTTTATGATGTTCACGTTAGCAGAGGCCTGTCTCCAAAACAAGTTTTGAAACTCTGGGGGCTCAAAAAAAAAATTGTCACATGGCAAAGCCCCCCTTGCCCGAGGCCTATATGTTAATGGCCCTTGGGCCACCGTATTCATCCTAGCTGTGGGAGCCCTGCTACAATTCATCCTCCAGCCCTCGAGGGGGTGAGGGGGTGACAGGAGTGAGGGCTCTGCAGTTACCTCATCAAGGCCTCTGTCTCCCTGACCCTCCAGCCTGGGGCTGCTCAGACCTCATCTGCTATACCGATTATATCCAGACTGTCACCTGCATCCTGCAGACATGGACCGTGCACCCCGACATGCTCACCCTCACCTGGTAAGTGGCCGGGCCTCAGGGTAGCCCTGGAGAGCTGGGATGGGGGCGGGACCGCCAGAGACCACAGACTGTGTTGGACCTACTGTGTGCCTGGCAGGTGGTTAGCAATAAAAATAAAAGCTGCCTCTTCCTGAGGGCTCTCTCAGCCATTTCACCAAGAGCATTTGATTTCAGCCCAAGAAAGACCATGAGCTGGAAATCACCGTGCCCATCTTACAGATGCCCACCCGGGGCTCGCGAGACTCGTCAAAGCAGGGCAGCTTTGTCCAGCCCCAAAGACCAAACTCTCTTGCCTGCACAGGGCTGACTGTGGTTTTGAGACCTCAGGGTGACTAGACTCCCACATGATTTTTTGAAACTGGCATCCTGTTACGCTTCACATGGATGATCACTTCTGAGCCTCACAGTTATTTTACAAATGAGGACACTAGGGTTCAGAGAGGTTATGCCATTTGCCCAAGGTCACAGAGCCAGTGAATGGTGGAGCTGAGATGCAAACACAGGCAGCCTGACTCCAAAATCCATGGGTCCCGATTAGTGTATATTGTGAAAGAAAAAAAATTATTCATGCCCCTTGTTAAAGGATGGTAAAGCAGACTTGATTCAAGACCATCGAGATAGGTGTAGGGACCACTGCACGGGCTTTGCAGTAGGGAAGAGGGATTGAGCTAAAGGCCGAATACAAGGAAGATTGGGTATTGATCGCTAAGGAGCAGGGGCAGGGGTGAGGGTCAGTGGGTGGAAAATTACTAAGAGGCGACATCAGGGAGGAGGGGCTTCTGGCTAAACCAGCCATCACCTGGGGGAGGGTGGAGGATGATGGTCCCCATCAGATATGGAGGATGGAGGATTCGGACCAAACTGGCTTTAGCAGGATTCTTGCTAAAATTAGACACGGCAGAGCATGGAAGCCCCAAAGTCAGGACCTAGTTGAGGTGAGAGTTCCGAGCAGCCTGAATTGAATCTGGTCAAGGAGAGACTCTTTGTCAATATGCTGCTCAGGATAAAGAACAGCTGGCTTTCATTCTGTCATCACCAGTTTCTTTATTCACTTATTTATTCAGACACTTACTTATCAAGCTCTTGCCAGACACTTGCAGGCACTGGGGGGCCCAGCAGAGCCCGAGACCAACAAGGTCCCACGTGTCTTGGAGCTGACACATTGCAGTGGGGAGTGGCTGGGGAGACCAACAGTAAACACATAACAGCCAGCAGGATGCTTTCTGAGAACAAGGAATGCTCTAAAGAACAGGACTGTCGGGTAGAGAGCAAGTGACATGCAGGGAGGGTCTCCTTTAGCTGGGGTGGTCAGGGCAGGCCTCTCTGGATGAGAAGGAGGCAGCCTGCGAGCTGAGGAAAGGGCATTCCAGGCAGCGGGCACTGCACGTGCAAAGGTCCTGAGGTAGGGGACAGGCTAGTGACTTTGAAGAATAGTGAGGAGGTCAGTACAGCTGGAGCAGAGTGAGCCAGCGTGAGGGAGAGTAACAAGAAGGTGAGAGGTAGGCAGGGGCCAGCTTTTATTGTGTGGGTGGTGAGAAACCACCTGAGGGTTTTTAGGCATGGGGGTGACGGGGAGTTTTTAAATGTCCCCCTGGTGGCTGTGCAAGAGGTTTGGAGAGCATTTATTCAGCAGAAGTTTCTATTCCAGCAAATATTTATCAGGGAACTGAGTTCACACATCTGTGTTAGCCTTGGAGCATGGTCATGTTCACAGCTTGAAGATGTAGGCAGGGGAGTAAGTATCTGGTGAACTCCTATACATACTTCAAAATCCAGTTTCTGCCCAGTGGCAGATCAAAAGCCAGAGCATTTCCCTCCAACCTTATACCAACAGCCTTCCCTGGAAGTTCACCCAAAGTACGGGATGAAGTTCATTTGGCTCTTATCTTGGCCCTGAGCACAAGCACTTATTAGGATTCAGCAGATGTTGGACAGAAGGAGGGCAAGAAGGAGACCTGAAATGCTTAGCATCCTTCTTGTAGGACAGTGATCCAGTTGATAGAACTGGCAGGGACAAATTTAGGCTTGGTCCAGGCAAGAATGGCCCAAATTTGCAAAGTTGAGAGTTGCTGTCCTAAATGAGGTAGTGAGTTCCTGGTCCTTTGGAGGTGTGTGAGCCAACCCTGTACACAGTTCATCAGGGCTGCTTCAGGGGAGGGGGTGCATTCCCTGGGAAAACGGCGGTTGGACCAGGTGCCCCGTAGCCCTACCTCAAATCCCTCCCAGACCCAAGAATCTGGGCTTCGACCTTGGCCTTGTGCATTGAGCCTCCCGGCCTCCAGCCATGACCAGCTGCTCTGTCCTTGAAGGCAAGACTCCTATGGAGAACTGGAGGACGATGTCACCTCCTGCAGCCTCCGCCCATCCACCCACAACGCCACGCATGCCAAGTACACGTGCCGCATGGATGTGGTCCAGTTCATGGCTGACGACATTTTCAGCGTCAACATGACAGACCCGTCTGGCAACCATTCCCAGGAGTGCGGCAGCTTTGTCCTGGCTGAAAGCAGTGAGTATCCCTTGGGTCCCAGAGCTGAGAAGTACACAGGCTCCCTACCCCAGCATCAGAGCTGCCCTGTCCTGTGTCCTTACATCACCTTAGGGTTCTGCTCTTTAGTTGCACTGGCGTTTACTAAGGTGTGATGAGTTGCTAATAGGTTTGAGCACTAACTAAAGAGAGACAGCGGAGGTATGAAAAGGAGCTGGACTGGGATCCATGACCTCAGCCTCTGTCTAGCTGTGACCTTGGCCTTGTTCCCTCTATGTAGAGCGAGGGTCCTTTTAACCCTGTCTCTCAGGGATTCTGTCCCCATTATGAGACAAGTTGGGGCACTGGGTCCCAAGAGAAAAACTTCCCTGAGTTTTCTCACATTTATTAGCTCCAGTGAGGCCCGGAATTTCCCTCCAGGCTGGAGGTGGGAGGAGTCCAGGGGCAGGAGGGGCTCGGTTGGTGGGAGCAGCCATCACTGTGGTTCCAGAATCAGGGCAGGGCAGGGTCCAGGAGGCAGCTTTTAGGGTGTGTGTGCAAAGCGGGATGTCCAGGGAGGGGGTGAGAGACCCATGCTCAGAGGCACGCAAACACAGACTGCTGAGAGAGTCCTGCCCTCCTCAGGAAGCCCCAGCCCCTGTGGTCTGGGAGTTTCTGGCCCTAGATTGCCAGCAGTGGGGACAGGGGATGAGAAGGTGTCTGTCATTCACACTCTGGGGGCCAGGTTTGCACCATTCTGCTGAGTGGGTGTTGTACTGCAGAGGGTGTGAATGAAGCTTCACACACGCCCAGATACACCCAGAGTCTCTCTCACACCTTCGTAAGTACAGCCTTGGACAAATGCACGGTGTCCCACCAACTCTTGGTCTCCCCAGCACAGACACAGAAACTGCCACACTCTCTCATGCATCCGTACACGCAGGCACACACGTGCACACACTAGCTCACGTGCTCCCTCAGCCATGCAGATCCAGCTGTGGCACAGGGGCGCCCTCTTGCCCCTCTGAGTGAGCTGGGCAGACAGCAGGCCACCCCCTCCCCTGCAGAGGAGAAGGGACCGCACCACTGTCACTCCACCCCGCAGTGTGGCTTCAAGTTGCATCTCTCTCTGGCCCCCTCCCTCCCACCCTCCCTGCCAGGGTCCAAGGCCAGGCCTGCACCCAGATGTGGCAGGAGGCAGATTCTCCCTCACCCCCCCCCTCCACCGTGGACCCCTCCCTCCTCCTGGGCCCTGGGCCACCCTGGGCTGAGCGGCCCCTATCCGTGACCCCGTCCCTGACCCTGGGCTCTGCAGACATGCCCTCAGCTCCTCCCTGACTGGTTCTCACTGCCCAGCCCAGGCCGTACAGGGCAGCGGAGGACTGGCCTCTGCCCACCTGGGGAAGAGAGGAGAGGGCTGAGGGGCTCTTCTGGCCCCAAGGACCCATGGCTGAAAGAGCAGTGACAGTAATGCCCTCACTGTGGCCTCCTGAGCGTGCGCCGTCTCCCACTTCGGCTCACGGTGCTGAGTTGGTGCTGAGTCATACGCAGCTTCAGAGTTCCTTTTTGGAACCCCTGGAAGGTTCATTTGTTGGTTTGACTAGTATCTCCTGGGGGCCCTCTGTGTGCTGGCTCTATCTTGGAGAACAAAACCTCTGTCCCAACGAGCTGAGATCCCCGAGAGGGGGGCGTATGGCCATCAGGGTCACGGAGCGGAACATGGAGAATGTCCGATGGTGGCAGACGGAGCTGGGGGAGGCGGGATCTGGGGAAGGATGTCGCTCCTCTCACACCTGGACAGCGCTGCCACCCAGCCCCCTGAATCACCTCCTTCTGCTACTTAGTTGGTCTCCGTGAATTTTCACCCCGTGAGATAGAAACTGGTCCCTTTTACAAGAGAGAAAATGAAGACACATGACCTGTGTCCAGCTCAAGTTCATAAAACAAATTTGGGATGGAGCAGAACTGGAAGCTTTGACCTTTAAATGGAAGCACCCAGGAGACCATGGTGGTGTGGCCTGGACCTCTGCTCCTGCACCTTCCAGAAGATGTCTGGGAGATGGGAACAGGATGTCTTGGGAAGCTAGAATTAAAAGTGAATGGTGTCATCATTTAGAACAGAAATGGAGAATGGGTGGGTCTGGCCACAGTGTGGCTTAGAAAGCTTTAGGACTGGCAGCTAATGTTAACATTTGAGAGCTTTCCCACCATAATCCGGACTTCCAGCTTGTTGGGTTTTTCTTTCCTGGCCATGCTGGTCTGCATTCCTGCCCCCTTGAACGTGGCACCCCCCTTTAGATGGGGAGGGCTCAGTCCCCAAACCTGCTTCACCCACATCTGTTCCCTGCCCACCCCTGAGTTTGCAACCCAATCTAGTCTAAATCTCTCATTTCTCAGATGGGCGAACAGAGGACCAGAGACAGGGGATGCTTCACCTCAAGTCATTCTGGGTTACTAGTCCTGATCTCATCAGTGACTGCTCAGGCGGAGGGGAATTTATTCCCAGCACCACATCCCTTTCAGCTGCTGCAAAATCTCATTCCATTTTATCTTTCTGGCTTTTTCCTGGAAGTCAAGCCATCTCCCCCTTTCAACGTGACTGTGACCTTCTCCAGACATTATAACATCTCCTGGAGCTCCAGTTACGATTTCTTCGCGCTGAAGGGCAAACTTCAGTATGAGCTGCGGTACAGGAAGCGTGGAGACCCCTGGGCTCTGGTGAGGCACTCGGAGAATTGGCAGAGGTGGGGGAGCGGGGCAGTGCTGAAGTGTCAGAAACGGATGGTCTGGAACCTTCCCTCTGTGCTTAGAACGGCCATAGCGGGAGAGTTCCAGAAGTATCAATAGCCGGGGAAGTCCAGTGTCAGAGGGACTGTTGTTTCAAATGTGAAGGCTTCTAGAGGTGTTCTTTGTTTAGAGTGTTGCAGAGTTCTGGAATGGCTCACTCTTTAAAACAGTTGAAAGTTCTAGAATTACCCATCCTTTAGGATGGTCCCAGTTTAAGATTTTCATCAGTGCCATTTCTGAGACTGTCCCCAGTGTCCATTGCTAAGATGCCTGCAGTTAAAGACTTCCAGAAATGCCCGCTATTGAGAGTACCCACTGTTGAGGAATTACAAAAGTGTCCAAGGTCTGCGATGCTGCCAATTGAACATTCCCAGGAATGGCCAGTGCTGCTCCGGGGACAGCCCCAGGCTCAGCAGGAAGGGTGCCTGCCAGGATTGTGAGTGGCTGAGCTGGGATCAGAGAAAAACAGAACAAAGCACCATGTCCCAGGCGAGGCTGAGGCCGGGCCCGTGGCTCTGTGCTGCCTACGCTGGAGAGGCCAGAACTCAGACTAGGGCCTGTTTGTTGGCGGTGGAGGGGGTGGTGGGAGTGGAGACTTTGCAGGAGAGACTCAGCCCTTTTATGGAGGCTGCTAAAAGGTGGTTCTGCTGGAGGCAGGGGCTGGCCTGGCTGGTCCTGACCAGTTGTATCTTTTCCTGTGCCGGCAGAGTCCAGGGAGAACGCTGATCTCGGTGGATTCGAGACACATCTCTCTCCCCAGCTTGGAGTTCCACAAAGGCTCAAGCTACGAGCTGCAGGTGCGGGCAGGGCCCCAGCCTGGCACCTCCTTCAAGGGGACCTGGAGTGAGTGGAGTGACCCAGTCATCTTTCACACTCAGCCAGAAGGTAGGTGTGAAGCCAGGATGGAGGCCCCGCTCCTTGTGCCAAATCTTGTCCATGTGCAGCAGCCCTGAGCCCTGAGCTTCCTGGCATGGCTAGAAGATATCCCCTCATCGTGTCTCCCCTTATAGCCCTTTCGCAGCATTTCTGGGGCTCCTGCTTGCCAGGCCCTTCATTGGGCACTGGGTGATTCTCCTGGCAGGGCATTTGGTCCCCCTAAGATACCTGTGAAGTGGGAATTATTACCCCCATTTTGCAAGTGAGAAAACTGAGGCTCAGAGAGAGGAAATCATTTGCCTAAGGTAGGAGTGGGAGCAGGATTTGAACCTATGTCCATCCCACTGCAAGGCACCAGCAACCATCCCCATGGCCCCTTCTGCTCCAGCTCGGACCCTTTGCCCAACACACCCAGCCCCTGTGGCCTCTATTCCATTTCACTCTGTGTTTGTTTCCTTCCCAGAGATAAAGGGAAACTGGTACCCTCACCTGCTTCCCATCCTGGTCCTCGTGTCCCCCATCCTTGTCTTCTTAGGCCTGAAGATCCACCTGCCTTCGAGGTGAGGCTGGGTAACAGGGAGGCAGGGAGGGGGGTCAGCCTGGGCCAGGACTGGGGGACACCGTGATGGTGATAATGACAGTGATGGTGATAATAAACCGTTTACTGGGCACTGGGTGGAGCACTCACTTAACCATGACAGCAGCAACATGAGCTTTACATAGCATTTACTCCCATTTGACAAGTGGGGAAACCAAGGCCCAGAGCCGCCAAGGAACTTGGCCATAGCCACACATCTATGAAGTGGGGAAGGTAGAATTTGGACCTCGGTTGGGCTCTTGTCCAGTGAATCTTAAGCTCTGAGTCCTGAGGGGCAGGAGGGGCCATTGGGTGGGGGTAAAGGGTCTGTGGGCTATATCCCCCACCATCCCTTCTGCTTCAGAACTGGAAGTTTTGCTTTTATCTGTTTATATGTTGGGTTTCTGCTGAACATGGCCATCAAGAGAAGGGCTGCTGCTGCTGAAAAATAAAACCAAAGCTCCACTGGCCTTTGCCAGTGCTGCCGGCTTGAGGCTGTCGTTTGCTGAGCCCTCACTAAGTGGCAGACGCTGGGCCGGGGGCTCTGCATACCTGGCTTATCTTGTTTAAGGAAGAGAATCTTGCGAATGGCAGTGGAGATTGCGGGGCTTGGTGCTCTCTCTAGGTGCCCCAGGCGCTGTGCCCATAGGTGCTGACTCCTCCCCACAGCTCTGGGGAGTGGTTCTTTGCTCATCCCTGGTGGGGGAGGAGGAAGCCAAGGCTCAGAGGGGCTGCATTTGCTCAGCACAGAATAGGCAGCCAAGCCCTGAAACTCCGGGCAGCTTCAGGAGACTCGCTGTCCCACATTACAGATGTGAAAATTGAGGCCTGGGCCAGAGGGAGCAGAAGGGAGGGGCCTGGGTGTGTCTCGGAAGTGCTGAGTCTCCTGCAGGACAAAGTCGGGGAGCATCTGAGCAGGCTGCCCTCTGGGAGGTGTGTGGGGCTCACCTCATCTCTGCCCTCCCAGATTGTGGAAGATGTGGGTGCAGGTGCCGAGCCCAGAGCACTTTTTCCAGCCCCTGTACCTGGGCCACAGCGGAGACTTCAAGGTGAGTACTCCCACCCTGTGAAGAGCCCCCCAGAGCCTCTCACCCTCTGGGAGCTTGCATCCACCCTCATGCCCAGACTCCCAGCCCCACCCTGCAGGCCTGAGGCTCCCAGGCCCCCGCCAGGGCTGGAGCCAGGCTTCAGTCTCTGTACCTGCAAAATGCAGGAAGTAATTCCTGTGGGGCAGAGTTGCCATAAGAAATAAACAAGATCAGGTAACATTTCCCAGCCCAAGGAGCCCAACTGGGGGAGGGCAGAGCCAGGTGATCCCATGAGCCACAAACTGGCCTCCTGGTCCTATGGCAGAAGCCTTTGATAGGGAGGTGGAGAGCTGGCAGTTTCTGGGAAGGGAATGGCTCCACCTGCAAAATCCACCAGCCTCCTGTGGGCCCCAGCCCCGCCGCCACCGCCAGCGCCCTGGGTTCTCTGTACCCAGTTACCACTAGGCACCTGTCCCGGTGGCGGCGGCGGCCCGACAGCAGCCACCGCAGAGAGGATGTGGTGACGGCTGGGAGGGGCAGCCCACCTGCTCTTGCAGAGCCTGGAAGTCAGGAAGTGCAACCAGAGCCCTGACTGAGCTCCCGCCACCTGCTGTCTGCCTGGCGCTCCCCGAGCACTGTCTCACCTCCCCCTCTTTTATCCTCACAGCAGCCCCTGCGGGTGGGTGGCAGGGTGGCTGAGTGGGTGGGTGCTCCATTGTCCCAGGGGACCCACAAGGAGACCTGGGCTCAGAGTGGGACAAGGGAGGAGCCTGGGCTCCATCCCACACTGGAAAACCCTTTCTTTCCTCTTTCCTCTGCACTTTCCCCAAAGCTCAAATATCACATCTATTTTGCGAGCATTTTACCAGTATTCATCCAGCACATGCTGCGCACCAGGGAGTCTGCTAGGAGCTTCAAAGATAGTGTTTCGTGTATCTTTAATCCCTACAACTGCCCTGTGGTGGAGGGGACTATCAGCAGATGAGGAAATTGAGGCACAGAGAGGTTGAGTAACTGGCTCAAGGCCACACAGCTGAGAAGTGACCTCAAATCAGTGGTGGTAGCCTCAGCAGGAGTCTGAGATGAGCTGTCTGGTGGAGTAGATTCAAAACTGGTAGATTTCAGTTCTCAGGGATTTGCTCTGCTGATTGGGTAGAGACCCAGTGTCAGGAGTGGGACAATAAAACAGGAGGCCTGGAGGGGCTCTGTCACTTAGCCCTCAGGCCCTCCTGCCTCCGTGTCTCCACAACTCAGGAATCTGGGCCCTGCACTTACACAGACCCCAGGAACCTTGGATTGTGTGAGCTGGCAGGCTGCGGAGGGCCATGGTTCCCTGCTACAGAAGGGGAACTGAGGCCCAGGGAGGCTGGTGGGGACCATCACTGGACAGGGACGCAGCATGATGCTAATCTTCCCCACCCCTGCCTCTCTCTTTACCTTCTGGTGTTTCTCTCTGTCTCTGTCTTCCTCTCTTGCTGTCTGTCCTGTCTCTGTGTCTGTCTGTTTCCACCCCCTTCCTTGTCCCCACTCTCATCCATGACTTCCCTCCTTTTCATTCTCGTAGAAATGGGTGGGTGCACCCTTCACTGCCTCCAGCCTGGAGCTCAGACCCTGGAGCCCAGAGGCGCCCTTGCGCCTGGAGATGCACAGCCAGTGCTCCCCACTGTGTGCAGCCAAGGGGCTGGTGCTCACAGAGCTGCGGAAGCCCACAGACCTGGTGGAATCCGATGGGGTGCCTGAGCCGGGCTCCTGGGGCCCAGCGCCCTCCACCACTGGCAGCTTGGGTGGCTCAGCTTACAGCCAGGAGAGGGACCGGCCGTACGGCCAGATATCCATCGAAACGGTGACCGTGGTGGACGCAGAGGGGCTGTGCGGCTGGCCCTGCACCTGTGAGGATGACGGCTACCCAGCCCTGAACCTGGACCCTGGCCTGGAGTCTGGCCCGGGCACTGAAGATGCGCTCCTGCACACGGGGACTACAGTCCTGTCTTGTGGCTGTGTCTCAGCCAGTGGCCCTGCCGGGCTTGGGGGCAGCCTGCAGGACAGGCTAAAGCTGCCCCTTGAGGATGAGGCAAGTTGGGCCCCAGGGGTTCCCTGGAGCAGCAGGCCGCCCCGAGGGGTGTCGGACAGTGAGGCTGGCTCCCCCACAGCTGGCCTGGACATGGACACGTTTGACAGCGGCTTTGCGGACTCTGACTGCAGCAGCCCTGTGGAGTGTGACTTCACCAGCCCCAGGGACGAAGGGCCCCCCAGGAGCTACCTCCGCCAGTGGGTGGTCATCACCCCTCCACCTGGGGGTCCGGGGCCCCAGGCCAGCTAGTAAAGTAGACTGGCCATCCAGAGCCGGCCATGCTTCTGGGCCACGAGCCAGAGACAGGGTCACCTGGGCTGTGTGTGAAGAGGCCTGCAGCCCTTAGTCTTCCTGGTGGGGCCCCTCGATGGGGCCCCTGAGCCCAGTGTTTAGGATGTGCGTCTGGGGCTCTGGTGCCCAAGTGCCCATGGACACCGAGCATGCCCATGGTTATGCCGTGTGCCCAAGGCCGCATGTGTCTGTACCTACCTGAGCTCCCTGTGTGCACAAATGCCTCTGTGCATGTGATGGCAGCCTCCCTCTTTCCCAGGCACATGGGGTAGCCCCTGGATCATGTGCTAACAAGCTGATCCAGTGCTGCCCACAGGCCCTGCTGGGACCAGGGCGCTGCCTGGGGCAGATCAGCCCTCCAGATCCTGCATCCAGGAGCCGCCAGAGTCCAGACTGTTCCTTTCAGGGGCCAAGTCCATGGTGACCCTGAGGGTGGGAAGATTTGGGGGGCGGCCAGCGGGCCTAGGTCTGAATCCTGACTCTGACGCCTCCTGGCTGTGCCACATTGGGCAGGTTGCTTTCCCTTTCAGGGCTGGAGTTTCCTGTCTGGACAACGGGGGTGGCGTGCCCTACCTTGGGGAGAAATTGGTGAGGTCGCCCATGTATAGTGTGCAGCCCAGACCTTTAATAAACATCAACTTCCTTCCTTCTGTGGCCAGGACCAAGGCTCGTGCTGGAGGCGGGTGGGGGTGAGAAACCAGACACCGCCCAGGTACCTGCGGGCTGTCCCGCCCTGTCGAAGGGCACATGGGGGATTCCAGCTTCGTCTCTTAGAAACAGCCCCTTACCGACCAAGGTTTCTTTTCCTGGCTCCTGCTGCCTGTTTTGTTGTTCCCTTTATGCACCCAAGACATATTTATTGAGTGGAAGTACTTGAAGGTGCAGGGCTACCTGGAGAGGACCCATCCTTTGGCATACACGTGGGGGAGGGGTGCAGACCAGACTCGGCAGGAATGAGATGGTGGTCCTGGTCCTGGTCCCCCGTGTCTCATTTGCTTGTCCTGGGGAGTCGGGGGAAGTCAAGTTCTCAATAATTTGTCAGGGAGCCTGCTGACATGTGAATTTAAGATGCTAAGAAAATACTTCTTTGCGATGTTTGGAAGGCACGTTACTGAACACAAGAGCTAGGTATCAGTGCAGCATCTTGCATACAACTCATACTTAAGAAAAGAAAAGAGATCCTTTATCCCCTAAGAGGGCTCACCTTTAGAGGCAGTTTTTTGAGACCACCCACCAGGGTTAATTTGGCAGAGGGTCTGATTCAGCCAGCCACAGGCTCTCAGAACCCTGGGGGAATCATCACCCCATCATCCTCCCCGAAGTCCACAGGACGGTGCCTGAAGGAGACAAATCTGGCTTGCCTCTGCTTTTGGATGAGGGCTGAGCCAGAAGCCAGCCCAGCTGATGGCTTTTCTGTGACTTCTCTGTAAAAGGGGGTGGTTGGGAGAAGTGGCCCAGAGAACATGGGAGTCCTTGGTGCCAAAAGTTCTAGAACACTGGATGGTCATAATAGTGGGACTGAACCTGGAATCAGGGTGCATGAGGCTAAGATAGGAACACAAGTGTGAAACCACAGCCCCTGCAGGTGTGAGCAGCCCTCACCATCCCCCGCCGTCACCATGGAGACGCTTGGGCCAAGGTGTGCTGTGGTTTTCACACCCTCTTGGAGGCCACAGGCTCCAGGCACCCTCTGAGCCCCAGGCTCCTGGGGGAAGCAGCTCAGCTCTCCAGCACACAGAGCTCTAAGTCAGGGTGCTGGGGGAGGGGACACTTGGGAGACTGGCTGATGCCAGGCCTGGGGGGTGGGACGGGGCTCTGACCTGGACCAGACATGGCTTCTCACTGACTCTGTCTTTGAAGGGACTCAGCTCATAAATATGGGTGCAAAATAGAGACTAGAGCTGGTCCACCTGGGAGGGTGGATTCGTAGGAGTGAGGTGGATGGATGGATAAAAGGATGATAAAAGGCATGAAGGAGAGAGAGCTGGATGGACAGATGGAGATAAACAGTTGTTAGAGACAAGGATGAAACAGCAAACGTAACCTCCGTGAAGGCAACAACTTCTCTTTTGTTCACTACACTACCCCCAGCCAGGCAGAGAGTGGACCCTCAGTAAAGCCTGGTTGGCAGTATTTGCTTATGTAAATACTTCCACTGTGGCCAATTTCAAGCTACCAACTTGACGGCTCTAAACAAGGGGTTGGAAGAGATGTTCATAATAAACTCTTCTCGCTGGTGTGAGCCAGCCCCAGCACACCATGGATGGGAGCCCAGAGGGGGCGTCAGGAGGGCTGGGCTGGGGGTGCTTCAGGGAGGAGATGGTATCTGGTTGGACTTTGAAAAATGAATCGGAGTTGTTAGGGACACCACCAGCTCCTTGGGCAGAAGAGCTTGAACGAAGGCCTGGAAGTGACTGAGCCCTGAGCCCCTGGGGGTGCGGAAGGCGGTTCGCTGTCACCCAAAGTTCAGGCCAGAATTGCTAACAACCCCGTCTTAAGAGGCAGGATTGGTAGCAACCCCCCTTTTGTGGATGCCACAATCTGCTCCTGGCCCGGCCCTTTTCCATCTGCAGGCTCTGAGGCACCGGGATACCCGCGTGACAGATGAAGTAAAATTGCAGAAGGGGCCAGTGACTTGCCTGAGGTCACACACTGAATTGGAGGTCAGAGTCAGAACCTGAACTCTGGTCTCCTGATCCCAAGTCCAGCTCCCCTCACCTTGCTCTGATGAAAGAGAACTAGATCAGGAGGGAAGAAACTCTTGGCAAACACCTGTGGGTACCTGTGCTTCTGCCAGGGCAGCATCCTGTTGGGTGGCTATGGATCCAGGCCTGGCCAAGAAAGCATCCTGTCTTCCTGGCCACAGTACTGGTCAGACATGGGATCCAAACTGGTCCATATGCTCTTCCTCCTGCTGAGATTGCTCAGCTGTAGGGGTGGACAAAATCTGGAGCTGCTGGGAGAGGGGCACCAGGAGGGAACAGCTCACCTGAGATGAGGCCAAGACACAGGAAAGCGGAGCTGGGAGGCGGATACCTATTCCTGGTATCATCTTTTAAGGTCCTGGATCCAGCCATGCCTGAAACTACACACACCCTGGAATTTTGAGGTCCATGAATATAGAAGTCATTATGTTGTTGACCAAATACTTCTAACTCTTGGTCTCCTGGACAAGATGGTGCTGTGTGACCAGGACTGGCCAATGAGTGGTGAGCAGAAGTGGTAAGTTTCAGTTCTGGACCAGAGCACTGGACTGATGGTTGTGCTGCCCTCTAGAGTGTTCCTCTCTGCCAGTGACTGGTGATGTTTGAGATGACAGCCGCTCCATCAGCCTGGGTCCTCAAGTGGGGAGACGTGGAGCAGACCTTCTAGTTCACCTGCGATGTACACATATTGTAAACAAGAAATAAATCCTTTGTTCTAATCCGCTAAGGTTTGGGGGCTGTTTGTTACCACAGCATAACCCAGCCTATCCTGACTGAATCGATGAGCTGTAAGTTTTCTTTTTTTGCTTAAGCAGGTTTGAGATGGGTTTCTGTCACTTGCACTAGGAAGTGTCCTGGCAATATTCTCAGTGCATCCCTACAATAAAGACTCCTCCCATCCCAAGGAAGGACCACATTCAAAGGGGCCAGAGGACTGGGCTCCATCATGTCTCGTGAATGACCTTGGGCAAAACATTTGCTGTCTCTGAGCCTCAGTTTCCTCTTCTGTAAAGTGGAGGCAGGACTCAGCCTCTCAGCTCACGATGGGGATGAAAAGGGAGGATGAAGACCAGACATTAGATGTGAGTGGGCTTCTCCGCCATTCCCTTCAGCCAGCCTGAGTGTCACATGAGGGAAGGGCTGTGGTCCCAGCCCTTCTCCAGTTTCCTCCCAGAGAGAGAAACCAAGCTGACATTGCCCTGTGCAAGGATTTAAAAAACCCGAGAACCCCAGCTTCCCAACCTTTCCCCATTCGTTACCACAAGGTCTTAGCCTCCGAAGCTGTCTGGGTGTCCCGGACGATCTACTTTGGTAAGGAAAGAGAGGATGCCGATCAGCCCCCGCCCTTCACTTTACCCCTGGGGAAACAGAGGCCCAGAGGTGCATCACCTGCAGTCCGTGCCTCCAACTCCACATCCCTGGCTCCTTTGGGCCTCCTGTTGGAGGGAGAGCCTCTCCTTCCCCCCTCCTCCCACTCATCTGGGGACTTGGTTGGCCTTCGGCTGCCACTGGCACCAGGTGCAGGAGAGCCGTTCACAGCCAACCTCAATTGCAATTGCCCCAGATGCACCATCAAAACCCGGAACTGGTCTTCTGTGGGTGATGGTGGAGTGAGCACGTGTACTTCCCCTCTGGGGAGCACATGACCGAGAACAAAGGAGTAAGAAGTATAAACTCTCCACGACGAAGGGACAGAGAGGGGGGTCACCTGCAGTCAAAAAACATCAACATGTGAGTGGAAAACAAGAGGTCAAGTCTTTGCTCAAACGGCACCTTCTAAAAACAGCAGCTAGTTTTACTCTTTTCCGTGACACTTACTATGCCCTCACACATGTCTTTTACTTATTATATTTACTGCCTGTCCCACTAGCACAGGGATTTTTTCTGTTTTGTCCACTGCTAGGTCTGAGAGCCTAGAGCACTGCCTGACACATAGCAGGTGCCCAACAAATACTGAATGGATGAATAGATGGACCAGTCAGTCAGTCAGTCAGAGGCAGGGCGGTGACTGACAGAGCAGTGGGCAGAGACGAGGGAGGGGACTGAGCCCAAGAGGGACCCTCCTGCCCCTTGACTTAGAAATGCCCCACAATGGGACATGACGGTGAAGACAGGGGCCCCCTTGGAAGTCTGTGAATGGAGCCAAAGACCTCCCCTCCCCGTTGCTCACACCACGGGACAGCTAAAGGTCATCCTCCATCCCTTGTGGCAACAGATGGGAGGGTTTTTCTTTTAAAAATTGATGGCTCCAGAGAAGAAACTATTGCATTCTGCAGCTTTGGGGGTCTCTTGGCATCATGCTGGCTCCCCACCCCAAAGCAAACTCTATCCCTGGAGAGCAGTGTTGAGGGGGAAAGGCTTTGAGGCTGGACGACCTGAAATGGGAAGTCAGCAGATCCACTTACTAGCTTCCAACTTGTGGAAATGCTTTTTAACCTCCTTGGGCCTCAGTTTCCTCATACATGAAATGGGTCTACTGATTAGACATACTTCTTAGCTTGTGGGACCAGAAGTTACTATGTGGAAAGTGCCAAGAGCAGTGTCTGGCACATTGCAAGTGCTCAGAAAATGTTATGTTAACATCATTTTTGTGAACAAGACACCACCTACCCCAGCAAGCTTTTATGATCTCAACCTTGAATGTGGATGGACAAGCTATAAGTGTCTGGCGACTCAGATGAACCAGCAAGAAACAGACACGTTGGGCTGCTGATGCCACCTGCTGGTGACCAGTGGAACCTGGCTGAAGAGTTGGCAGAAGGCATTAGCCCTGCGCTGGGCCAGGTGCTGCCTGACACCTGTCAAGGGATGGGCTGGGGTCATCCCAGCAGGAGGAAGGGCTTTCCAGGCAGTGGCAGGCTGCTCCTGAGGCTGGAAGATGGGGGGGTGGCCCTGCTTGGCCATGAGGCCCTCCTTCCTCCGGTTTTACTGGCAACATCTATTCCTGGCTGTTCTGTAGCTGAAAACAAGGAGCCTCCAGGGGACCAAAGGTTCTTTAGGAAATACACAAAACTAAATGCACTGACTTTGCTTTAATTAAAAAATAAATAAATACATGCCAGGGGATTTTTTTTCAATGAGGAAAGAGGCTGAAGGAACAAAACAAACCCCAAACTCACAGGGACCTCCCTTGTTTCTAGCGGCCCCTTTGCTGGAGGCCTGCAGGCAGCGTGCAGGCTCAGCCACAGCCCCGCTCTGTGACAGGTCCCCGTAAGGCCCTGCCCCTCAGGCCACGGGGCTTCCCGGGAGCAGGGGGAGTCTGCCATGGTGGCTGGAATCTGGAAGGCGAGGTCTGCGTGGATGGGGCAGAGCCCCACAGCCCCAAGGTCCTGACCCCTCACTGGCCAGCAGATGTCCATCCAGAAGGCTCCAGGCCTGGGCAGGTGGCTCTGCTCCCAAATGGCAGCCTCACCTTGGAGGCCCTTGGAGGATGAGCCCGCCAGGGCCTATCACACTCACCATAGCCCAGGTTCTAGAGAGATGGGCAGGCAGCTCAGCTGAGGCTCCAGGAACAGGAGGAGAGTGGGCGGTGACCAGCGTTTCCAGCCGCGGCTCCCCCGCGACTCCTGGGTGACGATGCACAGCCCTCAGGGTCCTTAAGGCCAGCCCGGGAAGGACCTGGGTGCAGGTGGGCAGGTGGCCCTCCTGCCAGACTTCCAGGCCTGGAAACCACAGCTGGGGCTGGGGCCAGGTACACACTGCCCCCGAGAAGCACGCGGGTGCAGGGCCCTCAGCACCCTGACCTCGCCAGGCTGACCCCACACACAGTGGGACAGGAGGGCCATGGTGACCACGCCGCCTCAGAAGTGGACCCATTTGTTCCAGTTGACCTCGTGGGGGAAGACGCAGCCCAAGCGGAGGGTACAGTCTAGTGTGGGCTCGTAGAACACTGTGGGGCTCTCACTCGGTCCGGGGGGCGCCTCGGCCTCTTCCATCACCGGCTTAGAGAAGAGCGAGACGGCAGCGGGCCTCCTCAGCGAGCGCTTTCTAATGCAGCCGAGCAACTCCAGGCCCTGTGGATGCCACAGACAGATGGTTTCCAAGTACGCTTATGGACCACGTCCTATACCCCGAGCCGCTTCCCAGAACAGTGGACACCTGAACTTGGCCTTAAGGGACCAGTAGGGACTGACCAGGAGGATTTAGACAAATGCCCAGGGCAGGAGAGGGAGGTGTTCCCACCATTTATACAACGGCCCCGTGTTGAGCAGGGGTTGCAGGCCGGCCTCCAGATGGCGTGTTGTTTGGCCTAGACCTGCTTTCAAGTGCAGGAAATTTCCCACCGAATTTCCTGTTTCCGCTTCTGCTGCGGAGCCAGAGCCCCGGGCATACCTGGCCAGAGCGCAGGGTGGCAATCAGGCCAGGCTGGATGCAGCTGCCCTCTAGGGGCGGGGGCACATCTCCAGCTCTCCCCGCCATCCATGAGGGCTTGTCCCTCACCTGCCCACCTGCCCCTGCAGGCTCGTGAGGTCGTGAGCCCTGGTCTAGGGACAGGGTCGGAGGCATGACCCTGGGAACACTGACAGGTAAGCCTCAGCAGCAGTAAGGGGCTGGGGAAGGATGCTGTGAGCGATGGCCTGGGGCAGCAACCTGGGGCAGGGGTGGGGGGGCGCAGGGCTGGGCACCAGCAGTGCTAAAGGGCAGGGAGGCTGCATGCAGGATGGAAAAAGGTGTGGGGCTCAGCCGGCGTGGCTGCCTCCTCCGAGGGCAGTGGGCTGACCACTGGATGCAGGGCTGATGGGGGTGGGATGAAGTAGGTAGCGAGGTGGGGACACCTGGGGCACAAGACTCTTCTGAAGAGCCCGGCTTTCTGTGAGGAGGCTAGTGCACCCTCATGGGCCGAGCCTGTACCTGGCAGCTGTACCGTAGGACTCGGCCCACGCGCCACCCCACCCTCCCGCCCCAAGACTCAAGCCCGGGCCCAGCCCCGCCGCACCTGGAGCAGCTCGAGCACGGCGAGGGGCTGCAGCACGCCCTGGTAGTGCTGCAGCAGACAGCTCTCGGGGATGCCGGGCCGCGTCATGACGTGGCCCAGCAGGGCCTCCATCATGCCCTTGCACACTGGCACGTTCAGGCGGCCGTCCACGATGCGCCACGGGCGCCCGATGAAGCAGACACTCTCACAGTCCCTGCGGGGCAGGCACATGGGTGTCAGGCTTGGTCAGGGAGGGAGGTGGGAGCCACCTGCTCCCACGCAGCGCCTGGCCCAGGTCGCAGGGCTGGAACTGTCTGCCTTCTGCTCTTCCACCTCCCGCTTCCCTCCCATCTGGATGGAGGGGTCTCAACCCCAGGGCCCACCATCACTGGCTCAGGGGAGCCTGATGGGCTGGCGGCCCCCATATCACCCCCTGCTGGCAGGGAAGGGAAAAGAGCTATGACTTCTAGATTTCCCAGCCCCGCCTGGGACCTGGGCCAGCGGCCACCTTCCCTTCAGGCCAAGGTCTTTACGCAGAAGC
Organism: Camelus ferus; assembly: GCF_009834535.1. Lineage (NCBI taxonomy): Eukaryota > Metazoa > Chordata > Mammalia > Artiodactyla > Camelidae > Camelus > Camelus ferus. The sequence goes on along the minus strand of NC_045713.1, from coordinate 19,990,787 downwards.
TCTACTTCTGTGTTGTACGTGGGGCTTCCAGACACACTTTCCAGAGAACAAAGGTTTCTGCTAAAAATTAAACCAGTGACTGAGATGTGGGACAGCCACAGACTAGCCAGGCACTTGGCTCTGACTACATGACCGGGCCCTGGGAGGGCCACACCTGAGTCCCAAGCACACGGCCCTGCTGATCTGAGGGCAATGTACACACACACGGCAGGCATCCCCTCAATAGAAAACCTCTGTGAAACCCACCGCTCAGATGGACCGGGCCTGCGACAGCCTAGTGCTTCTGGCCCTCGTCCACCACACGAGGAGAACCTGCCTTGACGAGGAACTCTGTGCCAGACACTGTCTGATACCGTATCTTTGTGAAAGATGTTCATGGAATAACTAATTCTGGGCCTGGGGAACCCCCTCCCTGGGCTCTCACTGCCCCAGCCCCGGCCACCTGAATCTGAATCACACTCACCTTTCCAGTACTGTCTGGGAGCGGCCACTGGCTGCAGAACTGTCTGTCAGACCTGACGGAGGAGAGGGATGTGAGTGAGAGACAAGGGAGGGGCCTGTCTCTTCCTCTCCCACTCACTCCACAAGTCCTTCTGGGTCTGGGGATAAAGTCATCCCCTTCCTGAGGGTCTTCGTCCCCAGAGTGGCCAGGCCATGGGCCGAAGCCAGCACGCCCAGAGCACTGGACGGACAGCGGGGTGCAGCGTGGGGGCTGTTCCCAGGGCCAGAGGACCGAGCGAGCACCTGTCTTCCTCCAGAAGCCCTGACCACAGAGCTGGGCGTGTAAAGTCCTTGGGTGGAAACACCCTAGAGGAAACAAAGGTGCCTTCAGAAAACGCGGGAGAGGCCACTGTGGAGCACCTCTCCTGAGGAAAGGAAAACAGAGCATCTGTCGATCCCCTAGAAGGCGAGACCCCTCCCATTTATGCCACTGCTTCCTAACACCTGATGCCTCAGGAACAACACCGCTTTCTAGAACCTTGTGATTCACAGGCTGGCTGAGGAGTGTCTGAGGCCTCTGCCCTCTGGTGGAAAGACAGCGTAAAGAGGCAGGACCCCTCCCTGCAAGGTCCAGGCTGTGAGAAGCTCCTCTGCGGCAGCAGGCGGACAGAGGATGGGTGGGTGCGGGGTGGTGGGCTGCGGGACAGGGTTGGTACCTCTGGGGTCTTCAGGGCCCTCTGGAAGCTGGGCCTGACAGCTCATCTGCTCCTGGCCTGGGGAGCTGGGAACCCCCAAACACTCCAGGTCCTCCTGCCCAGCTTCCGATGCTCCTGGGGGAGGCTCCCTCATGCCCGGGTCTTCGGGAGCTGCGGGCAGAGCAGGCGCCCGGGTTTCCGGCTCCTCTTCCACTCTGGGCCCAGGGCCGGGGGCTGAGCGCACGTCCTGGAGGGTGGGCCTCTTTGCAGGGGGCATCTGGGCGCGCTCGGGGTCGGCCCCCTCACCCTGCCTGGCTGCATCGGTGCTGGCCCAGCTGGCTCGCCTCTTGGCAGCCCGGGGGCCCTGAGAAGGTGGTGCCTGCCCCTCAGAAGGGCCGTCCTCGCCGGGGGGCCCCTCTGGGGGCCTGGCCTGGGGGTCTTCTCTTGCAGGGTCAGCCTCCTCCTCTTTGCCTTTTAGCCGCACCGAGTGCAGGAGCCAGGGATGCGCAGAGGCCATGGTCACCAGGCGAGCGGTGTTGCCACCAACTTCCAACACCTGGTGTTGTTCCAAGAGGTCCTAGGAAAAGCAGGAGACACAGAGGGTCTGTGGGGGACCCCAGGGTCATCGGGGTTTGCCTCCCCTGGCTGCAGTGTTCAAGTGCCCTGAGCCGGTGGCCAGCCCAGCTCCACCAGGACAGGTGACTCGAGGGGGAGGCCTGGCTTCCAGCCTTGGGCTGACAACCAGCCGGCCACGTGGCCCCAGGCAGTCCTCTCTCTCTCAAGGCTCAGAGTGCCCACTTGTAAAACAGGCCAGGCACGTGAAACCACAGCTGTGTCCCTGAGGCTGATGCAACTTTACAAGTCTCCTCCTGCCTGGCCAGCTCCTCCCATGGACTCAAGACCCTGACTGCGATCAAGTTCTTTTGCAAAAGCCATTATCGTTCCCCTGTGAAGGACAATGGCCCTTGCACAGCTGTGCCCCATCAAACATCCTTGTTCTATCTAGGAGCTGCATGTGTGCTCCCACCCCCTGCCCTTAACAGAGGCATTGGGGATTGAACCCCAAATCTCAGGTATGCCAAGTGGGCTCTCTACCCCTGAGCTATACTCCCTACCATCCTTTTTATTTTTATATTAAAAAAGCTACCAGTCAGGGTACAAGGAATTTGCCCCAGTTCACAGCCTGGAACCAGGACTCACACCCAGGTCATGCAGGTCTGGAAGGGTTTGTTGTGGGCACTCGTCATCTGGGACCCTGTGCTGGGCACCAGGGCACAGAGGGAGCTGCTGCCTCCTCACTTCTTGTTGGTCAGTGGGATTGGATGCCTCGGCTCCAGCGCTGGGCCTGAGGAAAGTCCTCACCCCTCTCTGAGGCTTGCCTACCCTCCAGGACTCACCTCCCAGGGCCCCAGAGGCACCGTGAGTTTTAACAACAATCAAACACCATATGAATGGAACTCCACACCCCTCTCATATTTCCTGCATTCCTTTAATAATGACATCAGCCTCCACCCTCCTCCCTCATGGACACCCCACGGCAGGCACCCCCACAACATCGCTAACACACAAGAGGGCAAGCCAGGTCCCCAGGCACTTGATCTAAAAGGTCCGACTGTGATTAAATTCTCTGAGTTTAAGGGTCACTGATGAAAATGGGCTGAGGCAGGTACTGTGGTGAGTACCGTGGGCTGGGTACAGGGAGCCACAGACATAGCAGAGACCCGGGGTGGACAAGACCCATGGCTTGGAGGGGTCCAGCCAACTGTGCTGAAGAAACAGGGCCCGAGTGGCCAGATATTCTAACATTCAGGAGGAGCTGGGTTTTAGGCAGTGTTGACAACAAATTCAACTTTTGAAACAATTCCACCACATGCCTCAGACCAAGTCCATCCGCAGGGTGCATCTGGCCCATGAGTTGCAACTTCTGCTTTCATGACCTCAGGCTCCCTGGGAGCATAGCTCACCTGGACGTAGTCTGTGAAGGTCCTGGTGCGCTCACCATCTGCCCTTTCCAAAGTGGAGAACCGTCTGGTTAGCTCTGTCTTGTCCACCCCAAAGCAACCGGCCGCTGCAATGGCCCCCTGTACCTCCAGGGCGGCGGACACGTCTCCAGGTTTGTACCCAGACAGCGCCACCTGGCGGGCGAACTCTTCCAAGCTGTAGGTGTCCTGGCTGTTTATCAGCCTGGTGAACGTGTTAGGGAGGCAGGCGGTCCCCACCGTCAGCTCTTTCAGAGATGTGGCTGCGGAGACCAGGAGAACCAGAATCAGCCCTGACAGGAGCCCCTCCCCAGCCCCGTGTACAGGTGATAGCGAGGCAGGCCATGCTCCAGCCCTGACTCACAGCTCCCCACACAGCCAGGGGTCACCTTCCGGGTGGACACGGTCGGGTCCCTGGCAGTTGGGTTCCGGATATGAGCCCCTGGGCCCCTGACTGCAGACAACTAGGCTGAGTTCCCAGGGCCAATATGATTCTTTCGCCTGAGACTCCCACTGAAGGGCGAAAAGTGGGGCTGGGGCCTGAGAACCACAGCCCTGCAGCTATGGACGGAGGAGGTCCTCAACTCCAGCTGCCCTGGCCCCACCCTCTCTAACGTTCACGAGGTCACCACTCCTCAGACCCTGTGAGACAGCCAGGATATACTTCCATTTTGCTCACACCAGCCAGGGCTGGTGTCTGTTGCTTCCTGGCCAAGATGTCTCTGCTAAGACCACAGTCTACAGATTATCACATCTTCGCCCGGCCCAAGCTCCCGACCCGGCACAGAACACTGACTGTGGTTGTGAAAGTAGTACCCACCATCTCAACACATGACAGTAAAAACAAGTCAGACGGAGGCAGGAAAAGGGTGGGAAGGAGGGAGAGGAGTGTAGGACGAGGCCCCAGGATCCTCACTCTGTGGAGGGAGAAGAGACTGCCAGAAACCGGAAACCCAGAATCGAGGGTGCGGGAGACGGAGGGTGAGGAAGTCATTAACGTTGCAAAGATAATCAAGAGAAGAACTCGAAAAAGCAAAAGACTGGAAGTAAAGGAGGCAAGAGATAATGAAGCAAGCTGAGTGCTCATCTTTCATAGTAGGGGCCAAGATAACACTAAAAAGAAAAGGACTGTGGTGAGTTCTAACCACACAGAGGGCACAGCCCGGGGCTCCCCAAGCAAGCGGGCAACTCAGGACATGTGTCCCCCACAACCCGTGGCGGCTGCGAAGGACGGGAGGGGTTTTCCTTTGTTTTGGCCCCACAGTCGTTGCCCTTCAGAGCCTGGGCCCCAGGGCGGCAGGGTGGCTCTCACCGATGGGCTCCAGCTGGGTGGGCACGGGTGTGCAGCGCAGCCGGAACTTGACCTGGCAGGAGTTCACCACAATGTTGTCGTTGGGGTTGAGGTTGCGGGTGCTGACGATGCCGGGGGCGCAGTAGCCCCTCATCAGCAGGTAGTTGGTGTGGGAGGCCTGGCGGGCTTTCACTTCGATGCTCCGGCGCTTGGCCCCCGAGCCCTCGTCCAAGTCTTCCTCTTCGTCCTCGTCCTCTTCCAAGGCGCCGTCTTTCCCCAGGCTAGGAGTGGAAAATGGACCTGTCTGCTGTCCAGCCATTCGCTCCGTGCACACTGTCCCCCTCGGAGAGCAGCCCTCTGACACCGGACACCCCCGGCATCTAGCCGTGAGGTCAGCAGAGACTGATGCTCCAGCTTCATCTCCCTCATCTGCCTTCCCACACACCCCCTCACCCTGTCCATGCACCTGTGTCTTTGCATGGGCTGTTCCTTCTGCCTGGAAACCCTTCCTAGTCTCTGTTCAAAAAATGCCTACTTTCCCATTAAACCCCAATTTGGCTATTATGCCTCCAGGAACCTTGGTCAATTCCGCCTTCTCTGCTGACCCTCCTGGCCACACTGTCCTGGGTCCATCTCTTTGGCACAGCCAATTCATTCCCTCCTCTGGCTCCCCCAGAGCCTGGAGGCATCAGCAGAAGGTGTTGCACTGGACTCTGTGCTGGAATCCCCAGTTCACAGATCTGGGAGCTCCTGGAAGGCACAGCTTAGGCCCTGCTGTCTTTGTACAGCAAATGCCCACACAGAGAAACTCAGCACATGTTTGTTGAATGAAGATCAGATGACCGAGCAAATAAAACTGGAGACGCCACGGCCTGAGAAGGAGTGACGAGGCCTGATGCCCCGACGGTGCTCCAAGCAGCACCCCACCTCTTACCTCTTAATGACCTCGTTCTCCACCATTGAACTGTCCACCACCACGATCTGCTCTGGAATCCTGACGTCCACGGATATAAGGCCCAGAGAGAAGAGGGTCAGGACGGCCACACAGTGTCCTCCAGGGCCGTCCAAAGAAAACGCCACCAGGTCGCCTGTGGAGTCATTACTCTCCTGGTCTTTGAAGGAAAAATGATCGGGCTGGTCTGACTCGCCGGCAGCGCGGATTCTGTCGAAGAACTGGAATGATTCTGTGCAGAGGGTGCCGGGAAACCGCCATGTGAAGATCCTACACAATGATACGGGGGGGCCTGAGGACGGGGTGCTGGAGGCCTGGGTGTGGATCTGCCAAATCTCGCGTCTCCCGGAAGCCCTCTCTTCCATCTCAGATGAAGGTGCCACACTTGTCTGATTGCGTCTCCCCCTCACCTGAGCGCCTCTGAGGAGGGGCTGTGTCTTTTTATCCAACCCAATACCCTAGGCCTCGCGGACACTCACTGTCATCCAGGGCCAAGTTGGGGGAAGATAAAGTGCTTTTTTGTAATAATCATCTTTACAGGCCAGCCCTGAACCCACACTGAGATGAGAGGACGTGTGTGTTCAGTCTCACCATCTCCCAGGTCAAGCCCTTCTCTCTGTGTGACTTTCCCAACCCTGTAACAACCTCTTGCCAACATGCTGTAAACTGAGTCTGAAAAGTACAGGACGGCTTCCAAAGGAAGTGTGTGGGCCTGCGAGGCAGGCGGCCTGGTACAGCTCTGAGCCGTGAGGATTACGGACTGAGGTTATGCCCAGCTTGGAGGGGCTCCTTTTAGCTGGTTGAATTATTAGAAACCCATTTTACACAATTTGATAGGGAAAAGGGCAAAACTACCTGCAAAAATGGTAAATGCCACAAGCGTTCACCTTATTCCCATACAGGGAAGGACGGTTGTTGATGAGGAAATCGATCCCAGAGGCTGCATCAGGGGCTGCGAGGGGCCCAGGCCGCCCTGTCTCGGACAGGAGGGACGCCGGTGCCTGTGGCTCCCCCACGCTCCTCTCTGCAGACAGGCCCCGTGCTCCCCAGCCCAGGCGCAGGCTGCAGAGTGGTGCTCACCTGTAGTAGGTCTGGGACAGCTGGTAGGACATCGGCACAAAGGGCAAAGCCCGGTTCTTCTTGGGACCCAGCGTGTGGTTGATCCGGCGCCGGTTGACCAAGCTCCTCTTCTGGCACTCCACGAAGGCCTTCACGAGGATGTGGTCCTTATACTCCCGGTACAGGCGGAATGTCTGCAACACAGCGGGGCGCGGGTGAGCAGGGCCCTCCAGCCGCCAGGCGGACAAGGGCCAGTCGTGGGGATGCTCAGAGGCCACAGCTGGTCACCTGCGGAGGAAGCAGCTGCTGTGGGGGCGAGGCGGGGGGAGGCTCCAGCGGACACTTGGGGTGCTGCTGGGGAGAGCACGGAGGAAGCCCACAACCCCCACGGTCAGCCTTCACCCACCGTCACATCACCCCGGAGAGCACAGAGAGAGGGACAGACGGCTGCAGAAAGGAAGGCTCTGCACCCTAGGCCTGCCTATTTCTTTGGATGCAAAGATGCTAGGAGCCAATGCAGAATCACCCCCTCCCCTAACCCATCAGGTTGTCTGGTGGGCTCTACCCTCTAAGTAGGTTCCCAAACGCATCTGGATCACGCCCATTATGTTGCCACGTCTGGGCCATGCCACCATCGTTTCTCACCATGGCCTCTTGCCAACTGCTCTTTCTGCTTCTACACATGCCCCCGGCCCCAACCCCGACCACCCTGTGCCACAATCAGACTACACGCCTCAATCAGACCACACGTTCCTTCCCGACCTTGAAAGCCATGCTGGTTTCCCTCTGAGGGTAGAACTCCCAGTCCTTACGACGCCTGACAAGACCCCCGTGTGCGGGAACTTGCCTGACACCCAGGCCCCAACTCCTACAATCCAGCCCTCAATCACCACCCTCCAGCCCCACCAGCTTTCTTACTTTTCTTGCAAAAGCCAAGGCCTTCCCACCTCAGGGCCTTTGCACTCACCACTCCCCTTTCTTAGAGAGCACCTCCCCCAAACCTCGGCATGACTGACTCCTCAACACTCAGTTCTCAGCACGAACATTCCCCCTCAAAAGCCAAACCCTCCTCCATCTCGCTCCTCTGCAGGCAGTTGTGTTATATTAACCTGTTTCACTTCCTCTGTAGTAACCACCTCCACCTGAAGTGATCTCATTTGTTCACTGTCTCTCTCCCCCACAAGAACACAGATTTGACCCTTACTGCTGCCCCATCAGCGCCCGGCCCCCAGCACAGGGCGAACATGGAGGGTGCTACCTGGGCCCCCATCGCAGGGGCTCCTTCCGCTGGCCACATCACTGTGACTCCGTGGCTTGTGGAAGGGGACCCCGCTCAGAGGAGGAGCAGCTCAGAGGACTGCGGGACCAGCAGGACCTCTGTTGTTCCAGCATTTTAAAAAGTGTTGGCTCAACAAGCTAACCACTGTGCACGTCTGGCACACGCCAGCCTCCTGGAAAGTCAAAAGCCCTGGCCAAGAAAGCCTGCAGTCACAGTCCGAGAATTTGGGGCATGGACGGTTCCCTTCTGCACTGCCTCTGGGACTCATGGGTGATGGGAGACTGAGGCTCACAGACTTCGTGTGACTTCCGAGGCCAGGCCCCTGGGAGTGGCGGGACCAGAAAGAGAATGAGGCCTTGTCCTCAAGCCAGTGGCCTTGGGAGCCAAGTGGTGGTCAGTCGGGGTGCTGGGGTGGGGTGGTTTCTCCTGGAGCTGGCGAGGGGGTCTGGGCACACACCAGGTCCAGCCAGCCCAAGGCACGCACAGCACCCTCGATCTCTCCAGGCCCCACCTCTATGCTGGTCCTGGCACACAGACTATCAGCCTGATGGGGGAACACCACAAGGGGCAGGGGGAAAGAAGCCGAGGAGTGGCTGTTACATCGTCACTGAGTGCTCAGACCACAAACAGTGAGTGAAGCCGTCAGGTTCCCGACCCTGGGCTGTCACAGACACATCCATCTGGGATGCTTGCAGCGCCCACCCCCACTTCCCTGCAGCAGGCAGGGGAGCCCAGTGGGACTCTGGGTGGCCTCTGACCTCATCCCCAGTGACCTCCCGCTCTTCACTGCCAGGCGGAGGGAGTCAGTGATGAAAGGCCCTGGGCCCAGGTGCTCTTTCTCGGCAACTTCCCACGCCCTGGGGGTCAGGGAGAGTGACAGCCCCTTGGCAGCGTCCCTTGCAGCCCAGACCCCAGCTCGAAATGGAACTGAGGAAGGAAGAGCAGCGGCGTGAGGCCGGGACAAGGCCCCGGCCGGGGTGCAGGGACTGGGCTCTCACCATTAACTTTGGGCTGGGCTTTCTCATGGTTGGTGGCTTGGAGAGTCCCCCCAGACTCAGGTGTGATGAATGAGCCCTGGAGTCCTGGGCATGTGCTTTTTAACTTCTAACCTCAAGTTTTCATACCTGTGGGAGTCCTAATCCCACCCCCTCCCAGGCTCAGTGCGCCGTTAAACGAGGCCCGCCTTCCTCTTTCGTCCTCTTTCGGCCACGATAAAGCGGCAGTGCAGCTCCAGTAAGTCCTCACGAGATACGTCAGACCCAACGCCCGCAGAAAGGCAGCGTCTCCACTGGGCGGTATCTAGCCATCAGAATGTGTTGACATCCCCACGTCATCATTAGACAAGATGTGCAGGGTAGCTCAAACACCTTCTCAGCTCTTCTGTCATGGCTCATTTCCAATGCTGCCTAATTGTCTGTCTTAAACATTAGACTCAAAACCCCAACAGCGAGAGGATTCTGGAGGTCACTGGGTCCCGTGCCCTCACTTCAAAGATGAATGGGGTGAGGGCTGGAGCCTTGGGGAAGAGGGAAATCAGGGTCCCTGAGACCCCACAGCTAAGAAGGGAAGGAGCAGAAACCTCCCAGGGCCCCGGCCTCGGAAGGGCCCCGCGTCCCAGAGGGCTGCTGCAGATGGAGGCCGGGTCCCCAACCCCACCTGAAACGACTGGCAAGACTCCATCTGACTGTCCGAGAGGGCCAGCGTGCTCTGGATCAGGTTCTGCAGCACCAGAGAGTGGATGTCATCCACACTGAAAGAGACGGATGGAGCCACGTGAGCCCCCGGCCACCGGGCACTGCTCAGCTGGGGCAGATTCAGCTCTAATTTAACACAAGTTTTCAATTTTGCAAAAGGTGATGAATGCTGAAACTATTCGTAACCAAAAGAAATCATAATTCTGAAGCCTTACCGGCTGGTCAATTTTTGCAGGAAATAAGTCCCAGTCTAGCGGGGAAGGGGTGGCATAACCAGGGAACAGGTTTTCACGACAACTAGCAAAGGTGCTTAGCGCTCACATTTTCTTTTCATCCAATTTTAAATCATTTTTCTCTCGAGAATAGGCTTTTCATTGAAATACAGAGCTAAGATCAGACTGAATACCGATTATCCAAGCTGGAATAAAAAAGGCTGAGTTTTCCTAACCAGTTTCACTTGGAAGGCTCATGGGCTGAGAGTTCAAACCCTTTCCCCAACCCACTCTAAGGCTGGGCCAGTGATAGGTGGGGTTAGGGATCGGCAGACTTTGCCCGCCAAGGGCCAAATGATCAATAATTTAATCTCTGTGGGCCCTGTGGTCTGTCGCAGCCACTCAACTCTGATGCTAACAGGCGTGGCTGCGTTCCAGTCAAACCTCATTTCCAAAAACAGGTGCCAGGCTCGATCTGGCCCTTGATCACCCCTGTGCTAGGTTGTAGGGAACCTAACAGAGCAGCTGAGGAAGAGGCACTCGCCTATTCAGTTCATCCTCCTTCCTGACTTGATCCTTTTTGTCTCCAATCACCAAAACTCGGTACCTGCAAAGGAAACAAAAGAAGAGCCTGTCGCGGGAACCCAGCAGACCTTCTTTCACCGAGCTGATGCTCGTGGAAGATGGCCACTGATTGGCTAACATGCTGGAAAAAATTGTCAAACTCATTAAAATGCAAACATGTACCTGTGAAGTAAAATGAGAAAACACCACATTCTGCCCATTGAATGACCATGCTGTAGAAATGAGCGTTGAGAAAATGAGGGACATTCGCTTACCGACCACAATGAGGCAAGAAGGAGAAAGGCTGATTGGCAGGGAGCTACTGTTCACTGTGCCCGGAGTTGGGGGGGGGACATAAAATTGTGAGCTCATTATGATTAAAAAACAAGCATAAGAAGGCAGAATGAAAGAAAATACCCACAAGGGAGTAGCTGTATTCAGTGATGGGATTACAGGTTATCTCTCCATCTGTTTGGTTTTTTTTTTTGAGATCCATGTAATGTTCTTTGTATTCATACCAAGCAAATAAATGAAAAACAAATCATAGAACTCACTTAAAAAAAAAAAGACCATTTATTTGTAAGATACATCTTTGGTTTCTACAAAACTGAAGTCAAAATTCATCTTTGCAATTGTAAATTCTTCCTAGAATTTAGTAGCCAGAGAAAGCACCTTTTCAGAAAAACGAGAACTGTTTTTAGTCAAGCGAGAAAATACCTGAAATCATTTTCTTTTTTCCTTTGCCTGCCAGAACGCTCAAGGTCAAATTTAGTGGTAAACTGTGGCAGCTGGAACTTTTTCCTTTCCTCTAGATGGTTCATGAACTCTCCTTTAAAAATCTTTATTTCAACTGTCCTCTTTTGTAACAAAAATTTGCTCCACCACTTTATTGAAAGTACGTGGAGACAGAAATTACAGATAGGTCAACGGGCTGTTTGAAACATCGTTAAGACTGAATAGAAACCATGCCACTTGGGAGCAGTCTGCGGCAAAAGCAGAACTCAAGAAACAGCTAACGAGTAGGGCCTTCTGATTCACGGTAACCTGTTTCCTGTAAGCAGAGTCCTTTCCGCAGGCTTTCTCACAAATGAAAACACTGCAGGAATACCAACAGAAGCAAAGCTTGCATTAGTGATTTATCAACAGCAGCACGGTGCCAACACCAATTACTCAAAGTCAACTACCGAGAACAGAAGACATACGAAGTGTATCTACTTGCTGACGTGATCTCACTCTGGGGTTGCTGGAAAGTTTTGGAAAGCAGAGTGTTTTGTTTTGCTTTTGGTCAAGTTCCCTTTTCTGATCCGGAAACCGCCAGCTCCTCCCCCCTCTGTAGCCTCTGTTACACTCGAGACCGCCAGTTCCTTCCCCCTCTGTAGCCTCTGTTACACTCAAAAGAAGGTGCTTAATGAAATCACTGGAATGTTTAGTTTTTTCCTACACTGTATGTGAAAATATTTGTCGTGCTAAGTTTCTGGGTTTCTCTGTCATCTGGACTTAAAATCTGGAGCAGTTCTTAGGGTGGTACTGCACATGATGGGAACCCATCATTGCCCCGAGCACTCATCACGGTGTGTAAGCCTGTGATGGCCTCTGTTTAATGTGTACAAGGACTGGAAGGTCAACAAAACCGAAAAATGGTTACAGGATAGTTGAGTTATTATAATCTGTTAAATATCTTTCCAATAAAAATATTACTTTTACTTAAAAAAAAAGCCAGCTAAAGCTTATCAACTCTGAAAATGACTGTAAATAGCTCCTTTGGCCTGGGCACAGCAGGCAGGACATAAATCACTTGCCAGCTGAATGGCAGGATGAGATGCCCACCTGAATGGCAGGGGGCTCACTGCAAAGGTATTGTACAGTTGACAAATGGGCCCTGATGGAGGGATGTCATCTCTAGAGAAAGAAATTGGGAAATACAGTGGCTGGAGGGGCTGTCGTGATGAGGATGGTGAAGAAGAGAGAGTCACGTCTGGGTGAAGCAGTGGAGACCTCCACAGAGGGAAAGGGAGCACCTGGTGGGGTGCGAGGGAGGGCAGCGCCGCCCGTTTTCAAGCTGCCCGTGAGGGAAGCGCAGGGTTCACTGCAAGGCCACGTGGAACGGCTGGTGGGGGAGGCACCCGTGGCCATCCTGGCTGGTGACTTTCCCTCTTGCCCCTCGAGGATCACCCAGAACCTCCCCAGAAGAACCTTACCTGGCAAACAGCTCCTCGAGTGTGTCTGGAATTTCAAGGTTAGGATCCTTTAAGGCTGAACTGAACTTCTCTTTAAGCTTCTCCACAAATTCTTTAAACTCACTGGCACAAACCTTTCAAGATGAGAGAATGAGATGTTACAGCCCTCCTTCTCCCTGAAAGGAGGCTTCACTAAGATACATCAAGGAAAATGTTGTAACCAACTCCAGCGGCAATGACCTCCCTCGCCCCCTCCCTTCACTGCCTCGGCCTGGGCAGGGCCCCCGTCTCTGCAGTCTGGGCTCAGCGCTGACACCTTTGAAAAGCCCTCTGGAGCAGATGTTCTTGGACCCCTACTTCCTTCATCAGTGGAGCCAGCCCCAACCTGGTGTGGGGAAACAGCCTGCCCAGCCTCCCAGGATCTTCTGGGAAAAGCTATCCCCTCCCTGATACAAGGGCCCTCTCCCCACTTCTTCCTGTCCTCGGATTCTGTTGTGAGGACTGAGCTCCAGCAGCCACATGGCAGCCATGAGGTGACCAGCACAAGGATGGAAAGCTAACCACCAGGGATGGGGAGTAAGTGACAGAATGAACCTGGGGCCCTGAGAACATCTTGGCTTTGCTGCACCCACATAGAATGGTCTACCTCTGGGTTGCTTGGCACATGGGAAAAAAGAAGCCTTGAGCCCGTTAGGTTTTTTTTTTCCCTTTCACTTGGGCTAAAGGCACTCCTAACTCTCCCTCTGTGACCTCAGCGGCCTGTGCATTCCTCTCAGGGTGACTGCACTGTTCTGTGGTGCCCATTTACTTCCCTGCCTGTCCCACTGCCCTGGGGCTCCATTTCAGTTGGCCTCACTGGGCACAAGGCCAGACACACATGCAGTGGAGTCCAGCATTAGCTCAACGAGTGAGGACTCAGTAGACTCTGGGCTCAAGAGCAGAGAAGTCTGGGTCCGGAAGGATGGCTTCCTGTCACTGTCCCAGACCTGCTCCCAGAAAACTCAGGAAGAGAACTCACAGCTCATCTGCAAGCTTTCCAGAAGTCTAGCTGTTTGTAATATTTCTGAAGAGCTGCCCTATTTTCTTAATAAAACAGGCCTCTGGGCAGAGCAGCACTGCAAAGTGGCATGCCAAATTCTAACCGTCTTTGAAAACTGGTGCTGGAGTCTGATCAAAGGAGGTCCACAGCCAAAGAACTGACACGCCGACTTCCCAAATGCGTGGCGGGAAAGCCCCGTCTGTGAGGCCGGCAGAGGCACCGAGGGTCCGGAGGACCAGACTAGAACCTAGAAATCCCTGCCTTCGGCTCAGGCCGGAGGGCCCACCTTTGGGTCTTCATAGTCAGCTTTCCGATTCATGAACTCCCCAACAAGCTCCTTATCCTGGTACACCTCGGCCAGGCAAATCCTGCAGAGAGAGCAGACCCAAGTGAAGTCTGGGAACTGTAACGAGTCCACGTTCAGAACCATCGGGACATTTCTGTTCTGACATTTCTGGCCGTGGCTAACCGTGAAGGAAGACCTACTTATCTACCTGCTGGGTGATTACAGCTTTTAAGAATGAAGGATTTGGGGTCGACCAGACCTGATTCAAGTCAGGCCTGTTACTGCTCACACGTCACACCGTGGCTTCTCTGAGTTTCCGCTCTCCATGTGCAAACGGAGAACTGTGGCTCCCACCCGCCTGCCCCTTACAGGGCTTTGGCCGAGACCACATGAGATGCCCTATGTGACAGCGTACTGTAAATTTTAAAACATTATCAGGCCCTGGTGTTTGGTACTGTTAAGGGCACTGGTCTCCTCCAGCACTGTCTGTCCACTGCACAAACCTCCACGGCTCCATGGTGTCAGGAGAGCCTGACCTGCCCAAAAGGAAACAAAGGGAAAGACAACCAGTGTTTGCTGGGCTCCTATGAGCACTTCGACTCTCATAAAGAGCTTGCAACACAGAGACTGTCATTCCATTTCATAGTTTGGTGAGGTGACGGTCACACAGACTCCAAGGGTGGGGCAGGTGTGGTTACTATGGGTCTCATCCTGCTCACAGGTAAGAAAACAGCTTCTAAGTGGACAAACACCCTGTCCCAGGACCCACAGCTCTGAACATTGGCAAGGACGGAGACCCAGGCCTGTTCACCTCGCAGCCTTCCCCACCTCACAAGTGTCTCCCTCTCCTGGATCACTTTGGGACAAGAGGAAGAGTGTCAGGCAGGGGCCGGGAAGCCCGAGTTCCAGATCTCACTTCACCACCAGCTCGCTGTCACCCCAGCCAACTCACAACCTCTCCCTGGGCCAGTTTCCACTCTGGACCAGGCGATCAGAGCCCTTTCAGATAGAAAATTCTAAGAGTCTACCACACACAGGGGAAAGTGCTTCACACAGGAAGGCCCCTTGGTGTGTCTAACCCAGCGGTTCCCAACACGGCGATCTGCCCTCCCAGGGGACATCTGAAAACATTTTTGGTTGTTATAATGGGGGTGGGCAGTGTGCGACTGGTACCTACTGGTACCTAGTAGGTGCCTAGTGCGTGGAGGCAGGGATGCTGTTAAACATCCTCCAGTGCACAGGATGCCCCCTAACAAAGAATGATCTGGTCCCAAATGTCAACAGTGCCAACACCAAGAGGCCCGGGCAGAGCTGCGTCTTCTCCACAATCCACGGCTGGGCTGATTTCTCCACCATCTGGCTGACCGCAGGCTGCCCAGGGCTCAGAATTAACCCCGAGCCAAGCTCTCCTACTGCCCTGCAGCATGAACATCAGCTGGTGGAAGCAGGTCTGCCCAACCCTGCCGTGTGCCCCTTCCTGGCCTCACCCTGGCACCTCCCTACACCACCGATGCCCTGTGGTCCTGCCCACTCGAGCCCACGCCAGTGGAGGGAGCTGTAGGAGTCTGATGGGGCTGGTGACGGCTTTATGCCCTGGCCCTAAGAGAGGAGACGGATGGGGCAGCCTCACGGGCAACTGACAATCCACAGGGGGTGCTCTGCGACCCCCAGCCAGCTGCCATCCCCACACGTTCTTAGGGAACACACAGCTCAGCTGAGGGCATGGCTGAATGTGTATGGCCCAGGGATCCCCCGTTCCTGTCCAGTGAGCTACACGAGGCGCCACTAATGCGGGGACATCCGGAGCCGCTCTGGGGCACTGAGACTGCAGTGAAAAGAGGTGGAGGCCTCTGCCTTCACTGCCTGCTACTCCTGTGACGTGACGAGGTGACATTCAGCAAGTCACCTAGCCTGTTCAGCCTGTTTCTCCATCTGCACCAACTTCACAAGGCTGTCCTAAAGTCTAAATAATACCCTGTATGTGGAAGTGCCCAGAATCATGCCCAGGCCCCCAGATCCAGGACAATCTAACTAACAATCTCTAGCAGCTCCTGGCGTGCTACCGGAAGCCTCAGATTTTACCTATCCGGGTTTTACACCCGACTCTTAAGCAAATGGGATGAAAGAAGAGTAAAGAACAATCCAGAAGCACTGGAATAACCTTCTCTTGGGGTTAGAAGTTCAAATGAGGCTTACTTATAGTTCAGGTAGGCTTGTGGGTTTTTGACTATGTAGCGAGCTCTTCGTCCGACAGAATGAGATGTTTTGTCCAAAGACTCTTCAAAGGTGGCGTGCAGAATGTCCCGCACCACCTGCCAGGGGACAAACGGGCCCTTCACCTGGATCAAACACAAGCCGAGTCAGAAAATTAGCATCCTTGGAGCCCACGTGATGGGTCACTAACGAAAAGGAGCGGGGAGATACTTTTTGTGGAACCTCTTTCCTCAGCGGACCCTCAAAACTGTCACCTCACACATGTACTCAGTCCCGTCTACTGGGCACTGGCCGTGTGCCTGGCACTGAGTGAGGTGTCCAGTGGGAAAAGAGTGTCTTTTGGCAACTAAGAGAGGTGCTTGGAGGGTGTTGGGTGACAGTGACTGGAGGGCAATATGTTAGGAGGGACTAGGAGTGTGTAAAACGTGCTTTCTTAGACGGTTGGTTTTAAAGCTTTAAGTGCCTGTTACATATGATTGGAGATGCTGTGTGTGTTGTACTTGTAGTTCCATTAACAGAAGCAGAGTGAGCTGAATCTACAGACTCAGGACCTCTCCGTTATACACACAGGAAGGCAGAGCCCAGACGGATGGGCCCAAGAACACGGTGTCGGTTCAAGCGAGTGAGTGGAGGGTCTGCTGACCCTGAACCGTGCAGGGCTCTCCTGGCGCCCCAGCTGCATCGAGGGTGGCAGGGGTGGAGGGAAGCGTGCCTCTCCTACCAGTGTCTTGATGGAATGAGGACCAGACAGTAGGGACAGCAACACGCCTTCTGGTTCCTCCTCGCAGAAGGGACTCGGGTGGAATTTAGGCAGGGGCTGAGGGGAGAGAAAACTGGGAAAATGGTCAACAAAAGGGATTTAATGTGCCTGTAGGCAAAGGGCATACTGGGTATAGGACCCCTTAGTGGGTTTCTCTTGGCTGGAATGGCTGAGGACAGGAAACGCCAAGGGCTTTGTATGAAGCCGCCTCACCCACTCTGCCTGGCCTGGCGGCACTGCCACCTGGAAGGGCCCTAGAATGGATGACAGCAGAGCTTAACTGAACATCAGCCTCGGTGTGGCATGGCAGATGGGGGAGTGAACCCAGGCGCGGCCACCATCCCACGCTGACCTGGTCCACATGGACCAAGTGATTACGGCGCAGGGGGCACCAGACGAGGGGCTGCAGCTACGAAAACAAATAAGAAGTTCTAGAAGCAGCCTCTCCAGTGGGCCAAGAGGTGCCAGAGTAGAAGGAGCAGCATGAGAAGTGTACGTCCAAGGGGCAGAGGAGAGTACAGGGATCACTGCCACTTGGCGGGATCAGTGAGGCCTTTCCAGAGATGATAGGCAGTTACTGAAAGGTAAATAGGAGTTTTCCAGGGTGGGAGGAGGGGAGCAGGAAAGGGTTAGATTCCCAGTGAGGAGAGAGAGCATGGCTCTGAGCTGCTTGGCCTGCACTCAGGCAAAGATACACACATACAGGGCTGGGAAGAAACAGGCAAAACCGAGTGTGGCGCTCATCTGTAGGGTTCTGGGAGATGCTTCTCCCTGTGGCCGAGTGGAGTCGATAGGATGGGGGGTCCCAGGGGCCATGAGCCTCCCTACATGGGTCAGACAGGAAAGACCCCCCATGACGAGAGGGACATGCAATCAGCGAGCTGGAGGCTGGGAGGGGCGGGGGCGGCAGGCTGGTCACCTTGGCGTTGAGGACGTTGCTGGCGATGCGGCAGAGCACGAGCAGCCCGTCCTCCTGCAGGGACCAGGTGACGCGCAGCCGGGTCATCCTCCGCAGGGCGCTCTGGTCGGCCTCGTCGTGGTAACGCAGCCTTTTGCTTTTCTCCTCCGGGTGCTCTTCTAAGAACAGCAGGGGGAGAGCGGAGGGGGCCTCTTACCACTGGTTTGGAATTACCACCCTGGAGAGGGGAAGGGTCCCCACCCACCTGGCCATGTTGGACCAAGGTATCGGTTCTCAGAATCTCATTGTGCTGGAAGCCATGTAAACTAACCACAGAAGAAGACTCAGCCCTTCCTGATAGATTTATTTTTACTCCTTTCATCATTTCTCTCTGGTCAGATTTCACAGTGATGGGCTGGGCAGCCTGGATGCAATCTCTTGTTAGTTATCTGCCTGTCTCCAATCCTTCCCACAGCAGCCCTGAGCCCTCTGAAGGTGCCTTGCACCCAAGCTGATGAAGCCTGCTCGGGGTGTGCTCCCCAGCTGCACGGGCCCCCACCCTTCCCTGCTCTGCAACCTCAGAGACACCATGCCAACTCTGGGGCACGGTGGGGACAAGGCCCACCCTACAAGGTGGTCCTGAGGATTGAACAACACTGGGTATGAAACACTGAGCACAGTGCCTGGCACAAAGCCGCTACTATACAAACAGTAACGGCCACTAACATCGTGGGATATTTACTATGTGCCAAGTCCTGGCTTCAGCTTTTTACATGTTTTACATTCACTTCTAGTTAAAATAACACTTTACAACAACCTGATGAGAAGGATACAATTATTGTCCCCATTTGGCAGCTGAGGAATCTGAAACACAGAGAGATACAGCAACTTGCCCAAAGTTGCCCAGCAAGCAGCAGACACGGGGTCTGAACCGTGAGCTCTGAACTGCCGGGTTTCCTGGGGTCTCCTCCCCTCGGGGACGTACTGACGGCTGTTTCACAGGCAGACGCCATATGCTACTTCCAACTCAAGACTGTCTGTTTAGTGCACGCCTTCCAAATGAAGACAGAGGAAAAGTGGGAAGAGCATCTGAATTATTCAAAGCGACACCACCACCACATTTTGCCTGGTAATGAACTCAGGGCTTTGTGAGCCAAACTGATCTTACGCATATCTGGACACATTAAACTGAGGGGCCATTTCAGCAGACGCAAGGCCATTTATTACAGACGACAGCCGAATAAAACACTAAAACCAGGTTCCTGTTTGAACATTCTGTTTTCATCTGAAATAAACGCACAGACCACTGAGGTGATATAAAAGTGGCCTAAAACATGGACACCGGTCTCCTTGCTGCCCTCCTTCTCTGTAAATACTGTCCAGATGAATCTGCAAGGCTCTGCACGTGAGGGGTCAGGAGATCTAGAGAGAGCCTGCAGGCTTAGGTGACTCCCACGCTCCCTCTCATTTAAAAATACAACATCGCTTTGAATTTTGGCCTGACGAGCACAGATGCAGACATTAAGAGGTAAGCCAAAAGAATAATAGGATTTTGGCTGGTGGCGACGAGGATTTTGCGAAGGACTTTTGCTAAGGTTTTTTCAGGTGAGGTGAAATTAGAAATTTGAACTGACGGAGTTACTAAGTGAAAAGGCTCTAAAAACACAAAGACAGCAGGGGAAGCATATAGGAAGGACCTCTCCGTCAGCAGGCTGGGTTTGGAAAATAAAACGCAATCAGGAAGAGTTAGGGCCACAAACAGAGGGAGATGGACCCTGAGTCTGTGGCAGAGCTCAGGCCAGGTGGCCAGGGGGCTGCTGCACATCTCCAAGCCTGAACACGCAAAAGTCAAGTCTAGCAAATGCAAAGGATCATCACAAAACCTTTTTTCTTTCTCTTGATCTTCTTGCCAGGGTCCTTCTTCAGCCGTTTCCGCTTCTGGCTTTTCCCACCCCTCACTCTCCGGTTCCTGTCCAGCGTGGGTTCCCGGTCAACCTCAAACTGCTCTTCCCGGTCAGCACAGAGCTCCGATCCTGTTCTTGCTTCTCCCCAGATACTCAACCTGCTGTTGCCTGGAAATAAGCACAAGAAGACAAGGCTTTCCAGATGACCTCCGTGGAGGCCGGAAGCCAAACCGAATGTGCCGTGGTCCTGTTGGCCCGATTTGGGACCGCGTCTATTTCTGGTGAGCTCCCGGCACACGTACCTCCAGCCCCAAGAGGCAATGGGCGCTTAGACAGAAACGTCTGGAGCCTCACCGTGAGCCCATTCTCTGTCGTGGTGTTCCCCTGAAAGACAAGGGCATCACCGAATGAAGCATGAGCTTCCATGAATTCCCAAGAGCCCAGGGCAGCTGCTGCCCCGAGGTGTGCAAGTCTCTGGAGGAGAAGCCGAGGACAGCTGGGCAGCAACCCCACTTTTCTATTGCACAGGCACCCCCTCTTGTGTGAACTTTATCTTACAGACTTTCTGTTCTTTCTTTAAAAAATGAATAGGTGTACACATCACAGAATAAATTAGATTCCACTGGGAAAAAAACAGGCCTGATGTGCCTTCAGTACATATGGAAGTGATTCTTCGTGTTTCTGGTCAATTTTGGTTTTGCCAATTCAAAAACTATGAGCCAGGAAAGGGAAAGGAGGACGAGGAGCGCCGGCAGCCCCGGGCGGGGGTCGGGGACGGACACCCGTGCCCCGAGAGCCCACCTTCCTGGCCCTGTTGATGATGTAGCTGGTCCACAGCCAGTTTCGCTTTAGGTGTCCATAGAAACTGGAATCCAGCCCAGCGGCTCCCAGTCCATCTCCGGGGATCAAGCCTTCATCCACAACCTCCCGGCTGCCCCTGGGAAACGGGAAATAAACAGAAATGAGGCCTCCTTGGCAACTGAAGAGAGAGCCCGTGGAGTGAGTGGGGGACGTTTATTATAACTAACCGTTACCTTCTCAGAAAAACACCCGACATGTTGAAGTCAAGAACTTGTCAAAAACCCAGATTTCTAGGTAAAGTTCCCAATTTTTGAACTTTGGCAATGGATTCTTTTTATTTTTTAACAGTAGGTGGGCTAGCTGGTGCATGGCTGGGGCCAGATGTGAGCCACGGCCACCCATCTGCAGCCCTGCACAAGGACGGGGATCCGCGGCGCGGCGGGGCAGGGCGGGGACGCACGTGGTGTACTCCATCATGGCGCACTTGCGCTCCAGGTTGTGCTTGTCGACGGCGCTCTCCTGCTCCTCCTGCACACTGCCCGCCTCCTCGCCGCCCTGGTCTGGGCCGCTGTGCCTCTTGACACTTGAGTAGCGCACCACGCCTAGAACACCAAACATGAGCCCCGTGGGCAACGCCTTCCTGCCGCGGTCTGGCAGGCCATGGCGTGCTGCTGGGTGGCGAGGGGTGAGAGGCCACCCTTTTGGTGACTGGGCTCCCCGCCGGGCAGAGGGGCTGGAACTGGCAGAGCCGCTTTGCATCTTTGCACAAAATGCCTATGTTAGCATGTCACAGGGAGACTCAGGAAGAGGGTTAAAACTGGTGCGTGAACCTGAGAAAAGGGTCTGCCCACAGCCTGGGCTCTATTAAGAAGGGTGGGTAAGCAGGCAACCAGAGAAACCCCAGGTCTTCCTGGGGGAAGCCCCAGGGGAGGGAGTTGCATGCTGCACGGTGGAGGTGATGAGTGAAAACGGCTGCATGATCAGTCCAAGGCAGCCCCCTAGGCTCCCTGGGCCCACTGGGCTCCAGGCGCAGCCAGCTGGCTGTTTCCTGAGTGCCCCAGAGGTGCATTAATTTAGCTGCAAAATTACGTTGTTATTCCACAATAAAGCAAACTGCATTTCTTGCACCAAAATACGGCCAAAACCATTGCTTGAGTAAGGCAAAGGAAGGTTATGATAATCCACAGATTATTAAAGAGCCTCTCATGACACGATCAGCTGGAGACTCTGGCCTGGGTGGGGGTAAGGGGCAGCAGGGAGAGCCCACGCCCCGCACCTCTCAGCCGGAGCTTCACAGAAGACACCCAGTTCAAGCTTTGCCTCACTGCTCACAACATGGTGGTGGTGTTCCCAGACGGAGGCTCGGGGGTTACACAGAGCTCACCGAGGCCATGCATTTGCACACACACTGAATCTAAGAGCAATGTCTCTCCCTGCACCACCAAGCTGAGGGTCACAGATGCAGGTTTAGGCTGTCCCCAGGGCTGCTGGATCCCACTCTCTGGACAGGGCCCGGTAATAGGCATTTCAACAGGCTCCCCAGGCGCTGCTTGTACACCCTCATGCTCCGGGAGGCCCCACTCTAAAGAATGCTCACGTCCTATTACACGATGCTCTTCCCTCAGTCTGCGGGGGCAGAACCCCCTCAAACGTTTGGTGAATGAAGGGACAATCAATGCCTGATGAATGGGACTCAGTAAGCCTCCCACATTTCTGCTTCTGAATATGCAGAGGGATGGAAATTCACCATCAAGCCTGAAAAACTCTGGTACAAATAACATACTGGTTTGCAAATTTTTATCTAGGTATAAAATGCAGGGGAACCAGGGCACTTTAAAAATCTGCAATGGTACAAGCCCACCTCACTGCTGCCAGAGGATTCTACGAAACACAC
Organism: Camelus ferus; assembly: GCF_009834535.1. Lineage (NCBI taxonomy): Eukaryota > Metazoa > Chordata > Mammalia > Artiodactyla > Camelidae > Camelus > Camelus ferus. The sequence goes on along the minus strand of NC_045713.1, from coordinate 19,968,648 downwards.
TCTTTCTAAAATTTATCTGGACCCATTAAAGGTTCTATACAAGTGCTCATTAGCGTATTGGCATTAAACAGTTCTACCCAATAAACACGCAGCTCTTGCTTTGTAAAAATCAAAGTGCAACCCTGATCGCTCAGCTCTGTGACGGCGGGAAGAGAATGGAAGTCCTCTCCCAGGTACACGTGAAATGTGGCATCCTTTTCCTCCCAGGAGAAGTGGCAAGAAAAGACCAGATAAAAACTAGCTTGGAGGAAAGAGCACAAGACTGGAGGTTCTATCACCTTCTACAAACCCTCCATTCAACTGATAAACATTTATGGGATGTCACCTGTGTGCCACCCACTTTGAGATATGCTGGGAATGAAAACCAAATTTCCCACGCTCAAGGAATTCACAGAATGACATCAGATGACAATAAAGATGCTGGAAAAGCTTTCTCAGGGTGAGAATGCTTGCAACAGGAGTGACCATCGGCAAGGCGAACAGAGGTCAGGATGTTCCAGAGAGGGAAAATGCCACAAGCAAAGGCCTTACCCAAAGCCCAAGTCATCCAACCCGCTGGACAGTCTGGTCAGTTCCTCCTCCAAAAGACCTCCCTGGCTGTCCTCTGTCTCCTGCCACCAGCGAGCCTCTCTTGGACCTGAGTCACAGCCCCTAAGTGGCCTCCCTGCTTCTAACCTGGTGCCTCTCAGTCTGTGCGTCACACAGCAGCCAGGGCAAGCTTTCAAAGACATACGAGATCTTGGCTTACAACCATCAATGGCTTCTCGCTGCTCTTAGAACAAACCCAAACTCTCCCCGTGTCCTCGGGTCCCAGAATCTGGCTCCTGCCTACTCCTCCCGCTCAGACGCTGCTCTCCTCCTGCCCATGCTGGCCTCACCTGTTTCTCCATCAGCACCGGGGCCTCTGCACCTGCCTGGGGTGCTCCCCTCCAGCTCTGGGCACGGCTGGCTCGGCCTCATGGTTTAGAGCTCAGCTCAAAGTCTCCTCCCCAGAAAGGCCGCTCCTGACCAGCCCAGCAAAATACCCTCGACTCATCACACGGTGTGTTCCCTTCCCAGCACTAATCGCACTCTGGATGTGTGTGTCATGTCTTCTCCCGGAGAGCGTAAGTCCCACTGTGTGTGGTCGGGCGTAGGAAACGACACACACGAGGTGTTCACTCAACAGTACTGGATGAACAAATGGATAAAGACAAAAGCAGAATGCTGGGGCTTTCTGGGATGGGGGCTGGGAGCCCTCCCAGTGAAGGCCCAGCACTTGACGCCTCTGGGGGACAGTCTGAAAACCACCAAGCGGCTTCTATTCTCTTGGAGCTCTCACCCCCAGGGATCCGACAGAAAGGAAGGGAAAGCAGTGGGGTCCATTCGAGACAGACGGTACCTAGCGGGGTGTTGAGGCAGACGCACTGCAGATCAAACCAATAGTTCTCCACGTCCTGCATTGAGTTCAGGACGTACAGGCGCCGCTCGAAGGGCCGGCTGCTGTGGGCCAGGTTGTAATGGGGGTCACAGATGGTGGTGTCCACGATGACCGCATTCTTCTTCAAGAAGATAAAGACCTGCGAGGGAGACAGCAGAGGGGGGCGAGGGGAGAACCTCAGAGCCGGCGTTGGGCGGGCTGTCTGGGAACTGCACTTACCAGGCAGGCCCGCCTTCCTCTGGGCTTGGAGGACCTTACCTGGTCTTTATCCTGAAACTTTTCCGTGGGGCCGAACTGTAGCAGCCCCATGTAGCACAGCCTCTGAAGGCTCTCCACCACAGAGAAAATGTAACGTCTGCAAAACAGAGGGGAGAGGCGGGCCCCCGCCATGCCACGCTCTCAGCTGTCGTTGGGGGCTGCGGTGGGCTGAGGAACACCCTTCCCGACACCTGAGCAGGGCAACAGAGCATTGATCCTTCCCAGGGGGCTTGAATTAGAAAGTAAAAGTAACCAAGGGAAAAACCGCTCCCAGACCTGCAGTCTTTATCAGATTTACTTTAGAAGAAACTTGAAATCATGTACTAAGATGTGCCAGCCCACACTTCATTTGCCCCGCACTGTATGTAGAAGGTCACAGGTGGCTGAATTAATGACCGTGGGTCCCTACTACCTCGCGGGCAGAAGCCCTTCCTCTGGGAAACAGTCCCCCAGCACCCTAACTCCGAGGGACGCACTGGGCCCTCCGCCAACCCCACGTCATTCCTGGACACCTCACCTCTTGTACAGAAGCTGCTGCCGGATGGACCTGGGCAGAAAGCGGATCAGCGTGTGCTTCTTCAGAGGGTCGCTCAGAAACTCCTCAAGGTTGTCCACCTGCGGGGTGATTTGCAGGTTCAGTTAACCCTCGAGGCCAGGGTGAATTGCAAGAATTGTGAAAAAAACACTCACCCCTACTTTCTGGGCTGTGGGCTCTCTGAATCTGCCCATCAGCCCCACAAGGACAGTGCCCCCTCTCTCCTGTTCCCCCCAAACCTCCCACACAGCTCTGCTCTGTCTTGTCCTGCTCCCCTCCAACCCAGCTGTCACTGCTGGGGACAATAAACAGGTGCCCTCACTCACTGCTAGTGGGCATACAAAATGCTAAAACATTTCTGGAGGACAATATGGGAACATATTTATTTGTATTAAAAAAAAAAAGATGAAGGATGCTTATTCCCTTTGAAGCCAGTGGTTCCACTTCTTTCTTATCCTAAAAGTAAAAATTTTGGAGCTGCCCACGAACGTGTCTCCCAAAAGGTATTCATCAACATGTCCTTTACAACACCAAGAAACTGAAACTTACATGTCCAAAAATAGCATGTTGGTTAAGTAAATTAATGTATGTGCATAAGAAGGAATCCTATGAATTTACTTAATATTAAGTTAAAACTTAATGATGTGGAAAATACAATATATTGTTCAGTGGAAAGAACAGATAATGAAAGAGTAAATACAGTATAGTCTCAATTCAGTTTTTTTCCTTAAAAAAGGAAGATCTCACATACACACACATACACGTACACACAAACATGGCAGAGTAGAAAAAAGACTAGAAGAAAATGTCCCAACAACACTACCTCTGAGTGATGAAGTTATGGCATTTCTATGGTCATTTCTATTTTCTCCTTTTTCTGTATTTTCCAAATTTGTAAAAACAGATTTTATTGCTACACCATAATTGTCTATCTGTTTATGGATTGATCTATCTCGAAGAAAAAGTCTTTGAAATATTTCCCAGCAACCAACCATCCACCTATCCATCCATCCAATCTGTTCTGTCTGTCTTTCTGTCCATCTATCCATCCATCCATCCATCCAGGCAACTTCAGACCCTGAAGTCTTTTCCCTCGACCAGTGAGTGTCGCCCTCTGGTGATAGTCCGGGAGTCACCAGTACCTTGTAGCTGACTTGCACAATCTGGACGAAGATGGAGAGGGGCAGGCAGAGGAGAATGTCGCTGACCAGAGCCCAGCCGAAGCCGAAGTCCCTATGCACTGGGATGGGAGGCACGAAGCGTGTCCAGGAGGCTTCATCCACATACACTAGGAGAGAACAGGAGTCAGTCCCGCAGATGGGGTCTCGGTCATGATGCCGCCGTCACCTCCCAGGTTTTGGTTCCCTCTCACCACAAACGCAGGCAAAACCCCACTTGTCAGGCAGGAAGCCCGAGGGTTCAGGAGTTTTGGGTTATGTCTTTATTTGGATCAGGGCAGTACGGGGATTCACCCGGTCCAGATGAAAGGGACAAGGAAACGTCATGCCTCCCCGCTGGACCTCCCGTGGCTCGCCTGCCTGGGCATCTCACCAGTCTGGGCATCTCACCTGTCTCCGTGGCGAGCTCCACTTCGCCCTCCCGGGTGGCTCCGTCTGAGGTGTCCTTGGGCGGGGCATCAGAGGAGGCCTCCCAGTCGCTTCCAGAGGAGGGTGGGATTCCCGTCCTGCCCAGCTCCTGCTTTCCCATCCTCCTTTCACTGCTGAGGCCCGGCTTCTCCACTGTTTTGCTGGCCGGGTGCCCGTAGATCAGGTACCACAGAAATGTGTGGACCACCCGCAGGCGGGGCATTTTGGGCAAAAACCCTAAGGAACGCCCAAGTCCAGGGACTGGGACAAGAGAGGCGGATGGTGTTTGAAAAATCCCACGTTCAATTCAATTCAAGTCATTCAAAATCTACTGAGTGCCACTACGGCCCAGGGCCAGGGACACAGCAGGTGTCCCCACTCTTGTGGAACTTTCTTTCTAGTGGGAGAGGACAATGAAAATCTACCTAAGACAGACCATCAGATGGAAGTAGCTGGTGCAGAAAATAAAGCAAGGAAGGCAGGGAGGGCTGGAATTCTCCACGGGGGCCAGGAAAGGCCTCACTGGGGAGGGGCCGCGAGGGATATCCTCAAGTGGGTGAGGGAGCGGGCCAGGCGGATACCTGGGGACACGCACCCCAGGGCGAATGCAAGGAGCCTTAGATGGGTGTGTGCCTGGCACATTGAGGAGAGGCCGGGAGGCCAGAGTGACAGGAGAGAGCAGGGATGGAGGACCGTGCAGGAGGTGAGCAGAGTGCAACGGGGAAGGAGCCTCCATGATAGACCTCTGCATAAGGGCTCAAGGCTTGATGGGGGCTGGGCAAAATATCCCAACATCTGGGTTCTTCTAAAGTAGCTTATTATAGGGAGGGTATAGCTCAGGTATAGCTCAAGAGGTAGAGCGCATGCTTAGCATGCATGAGGTCCTGAGTTCAAGTCCCAGTACCTCCCCTAAGAATACCTAAGTAAGTAAACCTAATTACCTATCCCCACCAAACCAAACCAAACAAAATGATAAAGCAGCTTATTTTTTGACACAAACTCTTCTTTGACTTTCCCCATTGAGAGGAGACAGGTGAGAGACAAGGGAGGCATAGGGACAGGGCGGCGAGGACAATGGACGGGAAGGCCCCTCCTCTGCCGCCAGGCCTTGCCTGTCCACTCGAGCGCACGAGCTGCTCAGCAACACGCCCTCGTGCTCAGGGTTCTCCCTCCGCCCGTACCTTCTAACTGTGAGACCTTGAGAGTAAAGGCCGCGCCAATGTGACGGGAGCCCTCGGCAGGGGAAGTCACTCAGACAACCTCTCCTGCTTGGGCCCCAGGTCTGCCGTGTCCCACACCAGGACCCTTCTGCTTGACCTTGGTCTGGATCCTGTCACGACTGCCCTCTTCCACCAACAACTTGTGAGCAGGAGAGGAGCAGACAGCCCAGCCACAGAGGCCTGGCCGTGCGCACCTGCCCAGCACAAGGTGACGCCTGGGCAGCTTGGTGGAGGCAGTCCTGTGTGGGACCCGAATCTGGGAAAATGATATGAACGCTCAAACTTGTCAGTGGTTGTAGCTCCCAGAGGTTTGTGGGGTCAGGAGAGGTAAAGATTTTCTGTGGTTTACAGAATGTTCTAGCCCAAGTATATTTAGCAGAAGGAATTCATCATGCTGGGACCTAACATAGCTTCATCTGGGTCTCAAAACAGCCTTGTGAAGTACGCTGGGTACAAATTAACCCATTTCACAGACAGGGAAGTCGATGCCTGCAGAAGTCCTGGGACCAGCACCCCGCGACCGGGCCAGTGATTCAGACCTGATTCTCTGGCTGCAGCCCAGGGCTCAGACGTGGACTCAAATATCAACGCGCCAACACCAACCAAAAGTGAATTGCACACTGACAGGAAGCTGCTGTTTACCTACAACGGGGTTATAGTTTTTCAGCTGGGTTATGCCCATCTTCTCATCCGTCTTTTTCACCCGTCCACTCTCCGGTCTAGAGGAAGCACTCAGCTGAGAGTCTCCTGACCCACTTGGGTCCTCCTTTCCTTGACTTTCCTCTTCGGCTTCCCCCTGAGGCACTGGCGGCTGGGACACTTTAACCCTGAAGTTCAAATACAAGACACAATAATGTGTCAGAAAACCAAGGGCTGAGAAAGGACAGGGTCTGGCTTCAGGAGTCGTGGGAAGCCACCAGGCCCTAGGCTTTCAAATTCAACTGCCCACTGGGGCCAGAGAGGCGACGTCATGGGATAAAATGTGTCAGGCACTGGACATCTGGGGATGACCTCGACAGCATACCCCTCCTACAGGACAGATGCCACCTTGTGAGAAAGGCAGCCCCATGTGCCAGGTCCCCCGACACTTCCATGGATGCCAGCAATCAGGAACTTGATGTGAAATGAATAGGCAACCGATTCAAAGTACCTGCGGAGCATGGTAAGCCCCCAAAACCAACATCTGCAAGCCAAATCCAGACCTCTGCCCGCCCGTGCGCCACCTCTAATTTAAACCCAGCAAGAATGTTCTCCTGCTGAGTTTTCTCTTGGTCCATTAGATGGTTCATGAACAAAATGAGAGAAGACCTTAGGAATCATTCTGAGCTATCACAAAACTGAGCAAGTCTCATGTATCACAGGGCCTATGATTTGGAGCTCTCTGTCCACACTCTGTTAGACAGAAGAGAATTAAGAACGTTACGATTTTTCTTCTTAAAGAACCCAGAAATTGATACTTGTTGAGATTAGAGGATCATGAACCATAAACCCCAAACCAGTGGGTTCACTGGTTTCACACAAGTATAAATAAAGCGCTTTTGTGGAAACTGCCCCAGGTTGGAACCCACAGCCCCAGGCAGCGTCGCCGCCACCTCCCGTGGGGGCTGCCACTTGCCTGTTGGCTGTGCTGGAATTGGAGATCCGGAACCGAACCTGCTCGATGGCACTTCTCACAAGAGGGTCATTCTGGTCCATGGACGGGTGCACGACCAGGTCCACCTGCAGAGACAGGTCAGAGGCTCAGAGGGCTGCGGGGAGCCAAGGGAGACTGGGTTCCAGCGCTTGGCCCCCTAGTGGAGCACTGATTATACCTGCTGTCATTAACATTTCCAAAAGGCAATTATGAAACGGAAGTAAAACGCTAAACAGTCGGCCGTAACAATTTCTGGGATCAAATCCCTCAAGTGACCAAGCTGTAAAGCTCTGCCATCTGTAACGTGCTGCTCTGACCAGTGAGGAATTCTGGCCAGGAAACAGAGCAGTCTGTCCTGCGGTCCCCTCGCTGGGCTGTCACAGCCCACTGGTCCCTGCTGCCACCTGGGGGGCCGCTCCCGATGCTCCGCTCCTGCTATCTGAGCATTTCTCATGGTTGCTCAGGGAATCCTGAGGGCTTCCATCTGGAAGGGGTAATCGGCTTTCATTAATCTCCACTCGCTGAGGGTATCATGACGGGACCCCTGCCAGCTGCACTTCCAAACAAGCTGGCGGAGGATTTAGGGCTGCTTTTGTTGTTCTACCTTTTCCAAGGTACTGAGGCTGAACAGTGAGGCAGTTATCATTTTATGAGCGATAACTAGGCTGACAAATGGACCTAGCTTGGTGGGGTTGAGCAGAAGAGTGTGAGTGTGACAGCTGTGCAGAGGACAGCGGGCCTAAAGGCCTGTGCCCCCTGGAGCCAGGCTTATCTGTGGTCTGGCACTGGCAGGAGGGAGCAAGGTAGGGTTTTCTAAACACATAACTCTGGCCAGCAGGCCTGGTGCCCAAAATGGCCTGAGGGAGGGTGGGTCTCAGGGAACAGGAAGACACGCCTGCACAGGGACTCCAAAAGGCCTAACTTGGCTCCATCTCTTCTGCTCCTCATTTGGGAAATGGGGGACCCCTCCCTGCTGCCCTGGCAACCTTCCTTGGTTTTGTGAGGCTCCAAAGAGATCCAATTCAGCAACACCTCAGAGAATTTAAAAGCCTGGTGAAAATACAAAGCATTCCAACTTCCCCACTTTCCATAGCCAAATGGCCCGGCCAGTTTCCTGAAGGCCCGATGCACAGGGCAGGACGCAGGAGCAATGGTCAAAGCCAGATGCCGGGGACCCAGCAACTCCAGCCAGCGTGGCTCCAGCAGATCAGAAGGCCGCCGGCCAGCAGCACACACTCTGGGTGCTAGAAGAAGGGCTGCCGAGAACCTTAAGCTTGTCCCGGAGGCAGACGTCCAACCCTGCAGCCCTTTCCGGCCGGCAAACGCGCTACTATAGTAGTACCCTGTGGCAAGAGGACCCCGTACTGGGCACGTCCATTTTTGAGGTAGCATGATCCTTGGTGTTTACTTGGGGCACTAGCTCCCCATCCCAACCTCCTGGCCTGCTCCCTCGGGTACCACCTGGTGGATACGGGGCCAAAGAGGAACGGGAAACACAGTGGATCCCTAAGCCAGACTGCCTCTCTCTGTTCATACACTGCGGGAGATTTTCTGCCCTCAGTTACTGCCCTGAGAAGCCTGCATGTCCAAATACCTGCTCTGTGAAGAGCAACAGAAACCAGAGGCGTTGCTGCTGACGGGCTTGGCTTTTGTCCTCCAGCAAGAGAGTTCAGCACCAGGACCTCCTGCCACTGCTCAGGGGGATGAATAGCAGGCTGGCCGGGGGCGGGTGACGGGCAAGGTCAAGGGGACTCACAGCAGATACAATGACTGATGAGAGGCTGCTCTCCCTTCTGAGCCAGACTGCATTCTATCTTTCTAAACAAACAACTTTCACTTAAAAAAAAAAAAACAAAAACAAAACTGATGAGAGCTGCCAACTTACAGAGTGGTAGAAACTGCGTTTTTTAAGTCATTTTTTGGTACTGCTCTGTGTTTTTCAAATTTCAAAGGTCTCAAAAAATAAGATAGAGTAAAAAAAAAAACAAAAACAGAAATGACCTTGCCAGCTTATTAAGAAAACAAAACATCAAAGCAGAGCTTTCTTAAGGCAGAGATTTAAAGCGTAGTTGGAAAAAAGGTGAGGAAATTACAAACGCCTGTCCCCGCAGCCCTGCTCCCTTCGGTCCTGACGCCAAGCCGGGCCATCTCAAATTACGCCGACCCTGAAAAATTTATGCCTTAGGATACGTGCAAAGCCGCTGAGCTACAGTTGCTATGGGAATGGCCCCAAAGTTTAAATTTTACAGAAACAGATAAATTGAGACAGACGAGATATGCAGCCCCCATTGGATGAGCCAGCAGCGCATGCTAATTGAATCGCTGACATGGTTTCCTCCGGGGTATGTTTTCGCAGATTTCTGTGGATAACGTCCTTGCTGCCTAGTCTAAATTTTCAACCTTCTAAACGTTGCTTAATTTCTCTCAACGCTACTCTGCTGAACTTCATTATGCCTCCCTTTCCTTCCTCCCGTTCAAGGCCGGCTGCAGGGCAGGACACCTGCCTTGGGCTGCTCTAAGGTGCAAGCAAATTAGCCCTCTTTTCTGTTTTCAGAAAATTGGGATGATCCCTGTTTCCCCAGTTAGGAGGCACAGTGGGAAGCTCCAAGTTACTGTCAACAAAGGGAAACTGAGGTACCAGGTAAGAAAGTTGCCAGCACGTGCAGCTGGCTCCGCGGTTACCTTCTTCTTGATGCCATCTTGGATGACCGTCGTCCGGTACAGCCTCAGGAGACCTTCCTCGGACAGGTTCCGCACCAAGCGGACAATGGACTTCTTACAGCACTTGGTGGACACGCCTTCTTGCTTCTCCTGGTCCATGATCATCTTCTGAATCCTGGGGCACCACAAAACAAGCCGTTAAAATCTCCAACCTCAACATGGACGGCATTTCTCAACCTGGGCAACCGTTACCTGCCTATGGGGATCTAGTGGAAAGCAGGGGAGATTTAAAGCGTGTTTCACCACTGAGAGGATGACTTCTTCAGATAGCGAAGACCATCTCTCTTTGTGATGAATGAGTTGGCTACAGACAAGCCACCACTCACAGCAAACTTCAAATTCTGAGCCTCTCACCAGGAACTAAAGCAAGTATATGATTGGTGATAATCATGGCCGGGAAACTGAGCTCCATGAATGGAGCTCTGTCCGCACTGAGTCTCCGTGCTAGTTTACCACTGGCTAAGGAATGTTCCAATTTACCATGGTCGACACCCTCAGATCTGAAGCCTTTTTTGATTCTTCTCTCGAGAAGAAACCTCTCTCTAGATCTTAATGAGTCACTATGCCGATGTTTCTAGATGACCAACCACAGAATGGCAGGGCCAGAGGGGAGCTTAGGAACACTCAGCCCCATCCCTCACTGCCCAGGAGACCCAGGTAGCAGTGTCTGCAGGTGGTCGCCCCATCCCCTGGTTAGAGAACTCCCGTCCTTGACCCAGGGGGGCGGCTCCTATCCACCGAGTGGCTTTGGCACTGGCTGCCGCAGAAGCCTGAGGATGCCGCCCAGGACGCGGTGGTAACAGTGGGTTAGAAGGACCAAACCAGAGTGCAGAGCCTCCACTCCACGCCAGGCACAGATGATCCACGTGTGGAGCTTTGGTTTCTGCTTTCATACAAGAGTTGGCCTGAACAAAAGACTCCATGGAGAACTAATGGCAAAGTTTATGAGCTGATGCTGCTACCCGTCTCAGTTTCTTCTCACTCCCTCCTCAGCACCAAACTTCAAAGGAAAGAGAAAGGCAAACCCGCCTTCCCTGGGACCTCTGTTTCCTGCTCCATTGTTCTCCCCTGTATAGTGTCCTGATATTCCTCAACGTCTACACTCTTCAAATCACACAAACAGACACTAAATCCTTCCCATCACGAAGGGCTCCTATGAGGATCTGTTTTGCAGAAGAGAGATGTAAGTGTCTCTAGCTCATTTCTGTGGATGGTGATGACTGATGGATGTGGGATTTGTTACTGATGCAAGACAGACAGATAGACTACTCACGTGAATAAGCTCTCGATTAAGCGGAGGTTGGTGACAGCTTCTATGATGAGATTCCGGCGTTTCAGCAGTCGGTAAGTCTCGTGGGGTTTGTCTTGGCCTGGGCCGTGTTTCCCAGTCTTCTGGGAACTGCTACTTTCCTAGAAAAGGGACGAAAAGCACAGGAGAACAGTGGGCTCAGCAAGGCTTGGGGGCCAGACACCACCCCTGCTGGTACATCTGCTCTCTTTAGGGGAATCCTGCACCATGTTTCAAGAGGAAGAGACAAGAGGACGATCCCCCTCGACCCCAGGATTCCATCGCCCTGTGACTTCAGTGCTTTGAGCCAGCAAAGACATCTGCCGGCAGCGGATCCTAGAGCTTTATGAAGAGTGGGTGGTTTCAGAACAGAAATCAGACGCAGCCACTCCAGCCCCTCCTGGAGAAGAGGAAAACATTCACTCAAGTTTCACTTGGTTCTTCTGCAGTGGAAGGAAGGACGATACTGGCTTTTCATCTGAAGCAGGGTTTTTCAGCCCCGGCACTGCTGACACTCCGGGCTGGGTAACTCTCTGTTGTGGGCCACCCTGCGTACTCTAGGACACTTAACAGCATCCCTGGCCTCTGCCTACAAGACGCCAGTAGCACTCTCTCTCCATCGTGCCAACCAAAAATGTCTCCAGACGCCGCCAAGTGTCCCCTGAGGGGCAAAACTGGCCCAGAGTGAGAACCACTGATTTAAAGTAGCTGCACAAATTTTTCCTTCAGAATAAACTAAAGTAAAAAGAGTACGTTGTTGGAAGTTTTAGAACTCTGTAACTAACAGTGCCGGTGATTTCTGATAGAGCATGGCTGCGTGAAGGTGGCATGTAAGTGAGCACCGCGCTTCTCCCCATAGAGCCCTGAGCCCGCTGCCTGAGCATGTGGCCCCTTTACTATTACTGATTTTGTTGTTGTAATTCTGAAGCACAGGAAAGGTGAGGCTGGCATCCATCTGCCACAGGCTCCTCTCTGGAGAACATGCCCTCCCACTGAGGGCACTCACCTTTGGGTTTTCAAGCCTGACTTCTTCGATCACGGCTATGTCGCCACTGTGACTCTCCATGCAGTGAGAGCCGAAGGACACGTTGGGGTCTGAGGAGCTGCTGGTGTCCAGGAGGCTGTCCCCGCCCACAGAGCTCCGGCAGGCTCTCTCCTCAGCAGCTCCTGGGAAGGCAGATGGCTGCTTCTTCAAGGGGTGAAGGTTGACGACTTTCCACCCCACTGCAGTGGAGGACAGGTGTAGCACCACAAGGTGAGGGCCACAGCAAGGGGGAAAGCGAGATGGGCGCTTTGCAGCTGCCAGACCAGAGCCACCAGGGCCAGAGGATTCCATGCAGCCAGTTTAAGACCAGGCTGAGGGACCAATCAAGCATCGCGGTGCCCCACCCACTCCGGCCCCAGATTTGCAAATCTGTCATCAGCACCACACTCCGCATGTGTTTGGAAAAGTCTTCCATAACTAAACTAAAAATCCGAGGGATTCTTACACAGATTGCTGGAGGGAGAGGGCTAGAGGAAGTTTAGGCAATTTCACCCCTTTAATAGGAAAAACGTAACAAAAAATAAAATAAAATTTCTGCTAAGGGGAAATGACTTGCCAGTAGCCTGGAGACAGACTACAGGAGCATTCCTCTAAGCTTATGGATATTTGATGCGTGTGACACCAACAGGTCCCTACGTAGGACAGCACCCAGGACACCCAGGACACCTTGCTGAACTGAACATCCCCAGAGCAAGGCGGGACGGGCAGTGGCTCAGACTGAGGGTGTGCACCCCTCCAGCCGCCCTCCCCACCACCCCGCCCTGAGCGCGCCCCTACCCTTGGTTGGGGTGGAGTGTTGAGGCTGAGCCCCGAGACTGCTGCTGGAGGAGAGCTTCACGTCCCCCTGTGGCCCTCTGCCTTTCCTCTTGCCGCCGCCGCCCTCCTCCTCGCTGTCCGACTCAGAGAGGAAAGCATCCTCCCCCTCAGGCAGGAGGGACTCCTCCTGCACCGAGGCCAGGCTAACTGTGGTCAGGAGCTCGCTCCGGGCCTTCTCCCTCTCGTACTGCCGGCTCAGGTCGCTCTCCTCTGCAAACACGCAGGAGATGTACTTGGTGGTCCGCTGCCGCCCTTCGTCTTCCATGAAGCCCTGGAGGGGACAGGATGTGCTGAGCCACGCTGCAGAGGACGCTGGAACACCCAGGCATCCGGTGACCCAGGGCTACAGTGATTCCTTCCTTACTACCCCCTCATTCACCCGCGTCGTCTCCATCTCCACCTGGGCCCCAGCTCAGCCCCTTCTAGGCACTTCCTCAGGGGTCTTCCCCTCTTGACATCCCTCAGGTCCCGCTTCCACAGGATGGTTGGAGATGGTTTTCTATTTTCTATCCTGACTGTGCGTCTGCTCTCAAGACCATGAGCTCTTCCCAGGGTGAGGCCCTACCTTGGTCCTCTGCAAACCCCGGGGTCTGGCATAGCCGAGGCCATGAGAAACCATCAGCAGGCAGTGTTATTTATGCAGAATTTGACGGTTCCTGACTGTGTTCACAGACTCACAGTCAGAGCCTGGAGGGCCCCAGCTCCATGTGGCCCCTGACTTCCGTTTGTCTTCTAGAACAGGGAAAAGGGGCTTTCCCGGAGCCCATATGGCAGAAAGAGTAACATCTTCTACGTACCCACCACATGCCAAGGACAGTGCTAAGTGCTCTGGGATCATCAGCTCAACCGTAATAACTGCCGTCCAGCAAAGTGGCCAAAAAGTCAGCGAGAAGACAGTGAAGCATAAAGGGCTGAGACAGGTGTGGGTTCCCACAGAGGACACGAGCCAACTCGATGTCCCCAGGAGCCAGGCAAGGAACGTGATGAGAGGGAGGGCCGGGTGGGGACTGAGGAGCCCTAGGGAGCACCCGCTTCATGTGACGGGGCATTGGGGGCACCAGCCTCAGCTGACTCCCCACATAGGAGAGGGATGTGTGCTCCCCAGGCTCCCGCATCTCCCGCCGACTTTTCAGTGCTGACAACTCTTTCAATTTTCAAAAAGTGAAAACCAACAAAATCCACAGGGAGGAGGGGACCTGACATGCTTGTGGGCTGTGTACGGTCCCCAGGCAGCTGTCTGCCTCCTTGACAGAGACAGCGGGCTGACCCCGGCTCCTGACCATCTGCTATATTCCCTCAGAACCACACGCCGCATGCATGTTCAAAGACAACGAACCCCATGGGAGGACGCATGCTGTTACCTTGACAACCTTGAATCTCTGAAGAAGACGGCACAGCATCCTTGCTTCCAGTTTTCCCACGTTCATAGCCACTCGGATTTCAGCTTGGGAAATGCCTTTCGTGCCTCTGCGCTCAACTGAACAAAATAATACACTTGAACCTCAGCCTCTGCCAAGGAGCCATTCTGCACGAGTCAGGCCAATTCCTAGCCCCTACCCTTTTTACAGCACTGACATGTCAATGTGGTGAAACCCACAAACAGAATAAAGCACCTTCCCTTCCCAAGACTCTCTGTGCACTACAACTAACCGCTCATTTTTAAGTGCTCACTGACTCTCCGTGGTAAAACAGTGAATGTCAAGTGATTGACGGCTGATGCACTGAGTTCCAGGGACACTGTTTTTATCCGGCAACAGAAAGTGAACGCTCTCACATGAATGAACTTTTTCTCACGTGAATGAACTCAATTCAGTTAAACTAAATTGAACCCTTTAAAAAGCATCAAATTAATTTTTAATTAAGAACTTGTTTGATTTCCCCATCTTTCTCAGTAGACTCAGAGGCAATATGGACACCGATGACTGCGCTGTCCTGTAACAGCTGTCAGCCAGCAAGGGCTGTGCAAGGAAGCAACGCTATCTGGCCTCATATTAAATGACCAGCACACAACTGTGCTTTATTAGTTGCTCTGTCTAGCCTGTCAGCTCCTGCTTTGTTACAGGCTGTGCCATTACTGTATCTGCCTCTAAAAGCCTTTTCAAATTTATTCGACTATTCAGGGACTGGGAATTTCAGAAGGAGCTGGGGGAGGGTTGGGGGTGCTGTGGCAGGGAGCCCCTCCAATAAAACACACGGACTGCCGGGCAGACTTTGGGGCGAAGCTCTTTGACTGCTCAGGAATGCCTTCTCCAGGGGGAGGGTACAGCTCAGGGGTAGAGTGCGTGCTTAGCATGCACGAGGTCCTTGGTTCAATCCCTAGTACCTCCATTAAAAAAAAAAAAGAAAGAAAAGAATAGGTTTCTCCTTCATCTCCTCATGCCTCACACACTTGAGGCTGCCAGGGAAAACCCATCCAGATAGAGGAGGTTTTGCTGTATTGTCCATGCACAAAAACAAACATCAGAATGAAAAGAGGTGACTAGGGTGCGTTCCCATGTGGGACTGGTGACATGCTAGAGGCGGGGATGAAAGGGTCAAGGACAGCTTTTCCCAAACTGCGCTCTGAGGAACCCATTCTAAGAGGTGTTTAAGAGTTGAGAAAAATGGCCAAACAGCCCTCCCCAAAGGCTGTGCCGATTCGCCAGGTAGCTTCATACCTGCTGGCTGGATCAGGTCTCCTGTGGCCCTCACCTCCCACTCCATCCTCCTCTCCACACTGTCTATGGCACTGGGTCAGTGCTGTCTTTTGTAGATTTTAGGGGATTTAGGGGAAGGAAGGGGGAGGAATGGGAGACACGTTTCTTCCCCCTTCATCAATCACTATAACCCCCGGCCTGCAGTGAATCCAGACTGATTTTACAAGATGGCAGGTGGCTGTCAAATCTCTGAATAATAATATTAATAGCTAATTCTTTCAGTGCTTTGCACGTACCAGGCACTACACCAGGTGTTTTGATCCTACTCATTTAGTCCTCCTATATGCTGGGTAGATAATCTCCCCATTTTATAGATGAGGGAACTGAGGCTTGGAGACCTTGCTAAAGTATACAGCCAGCAGACCAGGGGCAGAGCCGGGATTCAAACTCCAGTCTGATCTCAAATCCTAAACCCTTCAGGGGACCCACGGTGCTTCCCACCGAGGTACATGCTCAACAGCAGAGCCCCTCTTTCAACGCGTGACCCAAACACGCCTGGACCCAGAGGCCCGGGAACCCCAGGCAGCAGGTGTGGGCCGGGACCTACTGAGTTCGTAGGTCTGTGTGAGCATATCCCGCTCGTACACGACGTCCACGGGGGGTGCCCCCTTGGAGATGACCTCCTCGTCGTCATCGTCATCCTGGTCGTGGTCGTCTTCCACCTTCCGCTTGAACTCCTTCAGCAGCCGGAGGCAGCGCACCATGACGTCGGTCCCTGGGGACAAAGGGACACGTTTCCATGGTGAGTAAGTCAGTGAAGGGGCGGTGGCTTCAGCAGAGCCAGAGGCCCTGAGAAAGGCCACACACAGCGTCCAGTTCAGAACACTGAAAACTGCATATCCTGGGGCAAGAGACCCGAAAGTTTACTCCATAAAATTGCTTTTTGTTGTTCATACAGTTAGGGAACAAAGAAATGCCAGTGAAGGGAATAACAGGGTACCGTCTTGGGCCTGTGAAATAAATAGCAGCCTCTGCTCCAGACGAGCTCCGTGACCACAGGAAACCTGCCTGTCTTTTCCCATCACCCCCCGGCCCCCAGCTCCACGCCCGGCCCCCAGCTCCGAGCCCGGCCCCCAGCTCCGTGCCCGGCTCCTAGCAGGCACACGGGTGATGTTGCTGCAAGAGTGAAACATGTCTTTTCCCTTTTAAGCCGACACCCACTGCCACTAAGATGCACCAGCAGTGTGAACAAGCTCTGTGACCTTTCTAGAGCATTTCAAGAGGCCTTTAATCCCATGATTCCAAGAGTAGGAATTTAATACAAGCAAATAAAAGAGGCAAAACTGCCAATAGTAAGAGGTCCACATAGCACTCTTGCAGGACCCAGCTTTTATGAATAATATAAACAATGAAGAGGGACCAGGGGGCAGGACACAGAGAAGTCACCACACTCTGCGGGCTAGCGCCTGCCTCCACACAATCACACGGCACCTGGACTCACCTAGAAAAGCACCATGTGGGAAGGATCACAAGCTCCTATGGCTGTAACACGAGAGGTACAAGGAAAAGCAAAAACATCTCGACACTTTACACGCGCTAACTCATTTGATCCTGCCAACCCTAGGAGGCATACAAATGAAGAAGCCGAGGTACAGATGGGTTAACGAACTTGCCCAAGCTCCCAACAGCTTGTAAGTGACAGGGGCTGAGTGACTCAGGCAGGGTCCCAGGGGAGAGCAGCAGGAGAAACAGCAGGGGAAGGATGGGGCGCCGTGCAGTCTGAGCTGCATGATTTCGAGAGACCACTTGGAATTGGTTTCACCAGCCCTTTATGCATTTCCCATCAATCTAGAGTTTTTCCAGACTCAGAATCTCAACTATTAAAATCCCTTCAGCTCATGCTTGCCATTTTTAAGAGACTGTTCTAGAGCACAAGTCAGCTGAAGCCAAAGCAGAAGGGGCCAGAGGGAGACCCCGGTTACCTGCAACCCCCCTGGAGGAATCATGGGCCTGTTAACCACAATCCCTGACCCCTGGGCGCAGGGCTTTCTCTCTAGGAACAAAAGGCAAGAGAAATCCAAACAGCCAGACGCCTGTGCACGCGCTCAAACGCACTGAGTTTTCGGCATTCTAAACACGTGGCGTCTCAGCAGTTCCATGCAAAGGGATCACGCAGTTCTTTTGTGTCAACTGACCAGGATGAGCTCCACCTTAGCATGAAAAATAGCTTAATTCAGACATTCTGAAGACCCAGAAAGGAAGGAGGGAAGGACTGAGTCTTGAGCACCTGGGATGAGCCAGGCATTGGAAGCTATTTTACTTAAGCATTGCGTGACTCCTTCAAGTTATTATCTCACACACACACACACACACACTGAAACCACAAGCAAGCCCAGGACATGCTAAGGAGATGACTGCCTTGGGTACCGGTAGAGAGAAGCCTGACCAGAGACAGAAAGACAGAGACAGAAGGACAGACTTGAGGGCAGCTCCCAGAAGGTTGGAAGGCGCCACAGCCCACACCTCAGGGTGATGGAACAGGTTAAAAGCATGGGTTCTGGAGTGCGTCTGTCTGGGGAGGACCTGCCTTTGCCACGTGCCAGCTGGAGGAGCACGGCTGAGTGATCCGACGGCTGTGCCTCAGGCTGCTCAGGTATGGAACAGGGACAGGAACAGTACCTTCCTCACACAGCACTCACGACAGCGCTGGCAGACAGGTCGTGCTCAGTAAGCCACGCTTGTTACTGCTTTACCATTATTATTAGCACCACCACAACCTTGGAAAAACATATCCTGGGGGGCTCCAGCGTGAGGCCTACTCAGCGGGGCTGAAAATGTCTGGAGACTGCTTGGGGTCTTTAATTCAATTTTATAGCCTTTATTCTGTGATGAGCCCAGAACACAGAGAGAAGGACCAGACAGGGCCCCTGCACCTACCTTGGGCAAGCTGCGGACCTCTCTGAGCCTCCGGCTCCTTCTGTAGAACTCAGGATAATTTTACAGTATGTCTAGACTGACCTGGGGGTAAGACTCAGGGAGTGAGTGCGCACAAGTGCTCAGGGCATGTTATTTGGGCTGGATGTGCTCCCAGTATGCACAGAGCTGGCAAAGGAGAGAAAGATGCAGGACAGGGCTGCACAGGGGAAGGTGGGGTGATTTGGGTGGGATTTTAAAGGATATGGAAGAGTTGTCTCGGCAGAAGAGGACAGACAATCCAGGCAGAAGGAAGGGCATCAGCAAAGGCACAGAGGTGGGCAAGGAACACCCATCTGGGAAGGGGTGGTGATGGGAGAGGTAGGAATGAGGGTGAGAATGAAGGGGAGATTGGGAAGCTTTCTATGCCAAGCAGAGATTTTATTTTCATTTTGTAGGCATGACTGGAAGTTCCTGGTGGGCAAAGAAGGCCTGATGGAGGAGTCCAAGTCCTCCCACTGTCCTGCCCGTGAAGCGATGCAGCCCCCGGCCCCCCCCCCCAGAGCGGGACCCAGACCGGGGTGCTGGCCCACCCTGCTCCCACGTCCCTGAGTCCTGCAAGCCTCGGGATGCGGCACAGGGGCCCAAGGGTCACTCTTTCTGTGCTCACTCCCCTCACCAGCACTTCTCAGCTCTGTGATCTTAAGCAAGTGCTTTGTGCTTCAGTTTCTTATCAGTGAAATGAAGAGAAAGAGAAGCAGCAAGAAGATGGGGTGATAAAAGGATCAGAGCCGGAGAACTAACACTTGGCTCAGTGCCCTGCATATTCTCTGGATGGTTCCTCCCCCTCCACCCTTACCCCAAGACAGACTAAAAAACGGCTAACAAACTGGTAGACTCCCCGCCCCACCCCAACCCCGCTTCCTCTTTTTCAAGCCCTGAGACTGCTGGCGGAGTCTAAGGTGTCTGGCAAGGCAGTGAGGTCCCGACAGCCACACGCACCGGGGAGTACACAGGTTCAGGGAACTGCAGAGGCTGTCTCAGCCTAGAGGTTCAGAGTCATCTTTCAATACCTGGTGCATGCACCACCTCCCAAACACTCGGGCCAGACGGCTTTGGTCCTGAGTTCTTAGAGCGTGACCAACAGGTGGAAGGGCCGAGAGGGTGGGGGGTGGGGGGGAAACTGAAGTGGTGAGTGTGATGACCGCAGGGAGCCTTTCTCCAGGGCTCCGAGCAAGGTGCTGTTCAAGAACAAAACCACCAAGACACATCCCGGTCACTTCACTGGCCCCCCTGTGCCCCTCAGCAGCCAGGCTGGTCACCTGTACCCCAGCCCTGCGCTCACATGTCCTAGCACTTGCCTTTGGGCTCCTCCACTCCGGGGAGTGTTCCCATCTTACCCCCAAAACCACAAAGCAATCAGCCGGCTACACCACAGAAAGTTTCAGAAGGACAATGTGGCCAGCCTCTCACCACAGGTCAGTCCTGTCTCCGAGGCACGTCTAATACCGACTTCTCCCCTCCGATTCTCCAGATTCTTCTACAGCCCCCACTGTCTTTCCACCTGCCGCCAGCCTGCTCCTTCTGCATGTTCAAGTGCGTTTTATCAGGGAGGTTGATGGGGCTTGAGCGGGCCCTGTCCTGGGGGAAAGCCGAGGAGGAGTGGGAGGAAAGGGCTGTCTTCCCACAAGGGCGCACCTCCCTCTCCCCGCCTACCCACTGCTCGCACCCCCTCGGGAGAGCTGCCTCCACCCCCACATAAGTCACCCAAGTCCCAGAGTTTATGCCTTTGAGATTTCATCCCTTTCCCTACTCTTTTAAGTTTTGCCTTTCATAGTTTTTGCTATGTTAAAACGTCTGTTTCCTTTAGTTATCTTAATTATTAATGATAGTAATTACTCTTCATATTTTAGCTGGTGTCCTTTAATCAGTCTTGTCACTTTTAACTTAAGGAAATCTTGCTGTTTTTAACTGTTTGAACTGTTTTCCCTCTAAGCACCATTCATTTTCTAGGCTTTAAATCTTCCTGACAACCTTCTGTTCTTTTCATGTTTATGCTCGCCCTTTATCCTTTCTGTGTTTCTGATCTTCATTCTTTTTAATTCCACTTTTCTGGTTTCAAAGCTCTTTTTAAACCTTTATATTTATTTTATTGCATGTTAATCCTCCTTAGTATGGCCATTTCTCTTTTTTCCTAGCTTGTATACTTTAATCCTACTGTAACTTTTTAAGTGTCCCCTTTTGGCATTTTAATGATCATAATTTAGCTATGTGTTTCTTGGTTTGGTTTTTTACTTTTTTATTTTAATTTTTAACAGGTTTATTGAGATATAACTCATATCCTATACAATTCACCCACTTAAACTATACAAGTCAATTTTTTTTTTTTTTAGTGTATTCACAGGTATGTGTACCCATTACCAGTCAATTCTAGAATATTCTCATGCCTCAAACCCTTCGGCTATGCCCCCAACCTACCCCAGCCCTAAGAACTCACTAAGCTACTTCTAGATTCCCTGTTCAGGATTTCCCTTTAAATGGAATCAGACAGTAATGACTTTTTTTGATTGGCTTCTTTCTCCATTGAATGATCTTGGCCCCCTTGTTGAAAGCCAGTTGACCTCAGATTGTGGGTTTATTTCTGGACTCTCAGTTCTATTCCATTGGTCTCTAGGTCTGTCCTTGTGCCAGTACCATGCTGTCTTGACTACTTTTGCTTTGCAGTATGTTTTGAAATTGGAAAGTGTGAGTCCTCCTACGTGATTCTTCTTCAGGATTATTTTAGCTTTCTGGATACCTTGCAATTCCACATGAATTTTAGAAGTAACTAATTTTTACAAAGAAGTCAGCTGGGATTTTGACAGGAACTGTCTGGGGAGTATTGACATCTCAACAATGTTAAGGCTTCTGACCTTTGAACAGGGGACGTTTTCCCATTTTCTTAGATCTTAAATTTCTGTCAACAGTATTCTGCAGTTTTTTAGAATATATGTTTTGTACTTGTTTTGTTAAATTTATTCCCAAGTATTTTATTCTTTTTGATGCTCATGTGAACAGAATTGTTTTCTTAATTTCATTTTTGGACTGTTCATTACAAGTGTATAGAAATTGTATAGAAAAATATTGATCTGTGCCCTGCCATCTTGTCAAGTTTGTTTTTTTATTTTTTAAGAGTCATGGGGCAGCAGCTTGAAGTCCACATCATAAAGAGGGGGGTACCAATGCTATAATCACCCCATTCTCCTTAGAGCTGGGCTCACCTTGCCCCTGAACTTGGGAAACCCTCTAAATGCCCGCCTCAGTCATTAGCCCCAGGGAGCCCAGCTTCTGTCAACTGCTTCCTACTGCGACCGTTTTCTGAGGGATTACAAAGTTAACTTCTATTTCTCTTCCCTTCTGTTCTCAGCACAATTTAATAAATACAGAATGACTGCTAAACACTTGAAGAAAATAATCCAAATTTGCAAAACAGATCAGTTCAGGGTGACTGTTTTCATTACGAAGGTTTTTTTTGGGGGGGTTTTTTTTTTTTGCCTTTTGCCTTTTGCCAAACAGATCACTGCAGCTTTCTGTAATGCATTTGAAATATACGAAAGCCAAACTCTTTGTTTATGGGCTTTTAGAAACAACTCACATATATCCGGGCACACCTGTAAATTTCCATGAAGCAATACATCATCTTTATTTATTATCTAAGTCTTGTCTACTCCATGTGGCCTTAGAGGGAAGGTTTTATGTTAATTTTGCAACCTGGGACAATGCAGCTCAAGGCAAGAAAAGACTAAAACTGTGCATTCATCTCTTGTCTCTTGCACAAGGAAAGTCACTGAAGTGGCACCTAACTAAATTAAATTTGCTAAACATTTACTTAGCACCTACTCTGTTCCCAGCAGACACTGTGCAGGCATTAAGAACAGAAAGTATGTAAGGGGTGTGGCCACCACCCTCAAGGAGCTCATGGCTTTGTTGGTAGAAAGTCACACCAGGTGAATAACTGAGACGCCGCGGGCTGGGGAAGTGAGGGGAAACTGGACCATGAGCCTGAACAGCTGAGGGGTGGGTGACAAGACCACGTGGGAATGAGATGAGCCTCCTGAATAGTCAGAAGGGGCTCACTGCATGTGTGTGACAGCCTGAAAGTGCTGACTGTCATCACCTTAGCTACCTGCCCTGTTAATCTCATGTAAGGAGCAGAAACTACCGCCATCCTTAGTACCCAGTCTGTGCTCTGAGTCGGGCTGGCCCATCTTCTTGGAGGGCCTCTCTACCCAGAACTAGACCTCCAGAAACCTAGGACCACTCACGGGGTAACATGGACACACCTTCAAGGGTCAGGTGGATGACAGACCGGAGTGAAGCTGGCTGTGAATTACAAGCTGGAAGCAGGGTGTCCTTGGTGAATGGGGGGGGTCCCCACTGAAAGGGGGTGGTCCCTCTCTGCCTAGCCAACTGCTATGAAAGAATGCAGCTCAATGTTCCCTAACTTTATTTTTACAGAGAAGTTGAAAGGCTGAGTTTGTAGGTGAAGTTTCTGATTTTTACATGCCAACAACTGCAATGAAAACAAACTCCGTGAGACAAACAAAATGCACTGCTAGATGTGGCCTAAAGGCCCTGCTCTGTGTACACTGTCTCCTGGAAGCTCCACAACACTCTGGAAAGTTGTATTATTCCAGATAATCTTGATGAGGAAACTGAGGCAGAGAGAGGTCAAAACTTGCTGAAGGATACCCCCACAAAAAGTGACAGAACAAGAATTCTAACCCTGGACTGTCTCACATCGAAGGCCATTGAGGTGTCTGTAAGTTTCAAAGGGCTAGCTGGAATTTCCAGGGACCTAAAGCTGTGGAGATGTTATTTAAGGCTATTTTCTTCTTAGCTTCTCTTTGCTTTAAAAGAATTACTCATTTGTTTATTTTTAATGCCTTTCTTCCAATAGGTCAGGAAATAAAAATGATTATTAGATCCACAGATCATGCTATTTTAGGCATTTGAATAATTGTATTTATAGGTCAAATGCTGGGTAGGAACTCCAAGCACACCTCTCAGTTCCTGGAGCCTTTTCTTCCTTGCTTCAGGACCCAGTGGTACTTCCCGGTTTCCAGTCTACTTAAAGGCTGATGCTACCCACTCCTTCCCCCAAGGAGTTCCAGTCATTCAGCCAGTCACACATTTCCTCAGCATGTCAGGGACTCACAGATGAGGTCTGCTCCAGGGGGGCTTCACTACCTCCCAGGGGCTCCTGCCTTTTATACACCTGTTGTGTAGTAACATCTGTGTGTCACCATCTTCTCCACCACTTAGACACAGGGGAACCAGAAGGGGTGGGCAGTGGTTCCACTGACTAAACGAGGAGGTAAAGGAAGAGACACGGCTCCTTCAACTGGCAGTTCAGTCACCCAACAAGCATAATGCTCCCTGCTGCAGGCACCCAACTAAACGTTGGGGATGCTGTGGTCTGACCCCATTCAGCACACAGTCCTGGAGCTGTCCGTGAAGCCAGCCTCCACAGGTTACTTGCTATGCCCACGAAGTCAAGCATACAGGCCCTAAGCCTTTTTAAATCTCTTAGTTTTCCTTGGTGTTAATAACCTTTTTCCCTATCTGCCTAGTTTTCTATGGACCCATTACTAATTCACACTCAAACTCTCTGTCAGAGTCCAACTTTCCCTACACACGTTCACAAGCACCCGGCAACTGATCCTTTGCATGGATCCCATCCCTCTGGAGACCTCTTCCCTGCTCCTATCAGGATGGGGTGCTCCTGCAGCCTGTCATCATGGCCTCCCTTCAACATCTCTTCAGGGTTTCCCTTGTTCCCCCTTCTTCCTGGACCCCCTGTTTTCCTGTCTCTTGGTTTTGTCTGTCACTTGATGGTGTACATCCTCCCATAGCTTCCCGAGAGGGAGCATGGGAGGTGAGAGATGGGTTACGTCTGATCTGCACATATGAAAATGTTCTTATTCTTACACCTCATTGATGGTAAAGCTGAATAAAGATGTCTGGGGTGAAAGTCCATTCCCTTCAGAAAGTTGCTGGCATTGCTCCAAGGTCTTCCGTTACTCCTGGGAAGTCTGATATCTCCTCTTCAGCCTCAGACTTCTGAAGTCTCAGGCTGTTGGATCTCAAGTTTCTTTATGTTCATCATGCTGGGCACCTGCCCGGTCTTTTGATCTAGAACTTAAATCCTTCAGATCTGGGAAAATTCCTCATGTCATTTTCCATCATCTCCTCTCTATTCCCCTGAACACACTCCCTCCCTTCCTCTGGAGCCTCTACTGCGTGGATGTTGGATCTTTTCAGCTTAGCCTTTT
Organism: Camelus ferus; assembly: GCF_009834535.1. Classification (NCBI taxonomy): domain Eukaryota; kingdom Metazoa; phylum Chordata; class Mammalia; order Artiodactyla; family Camelidae; genus Camelus; species Camelus ferus. Next base: position 19,944,263 of record NC_045713.1, on the reverse strand, counting down.
ATTTCCAACTTAACTCCCTACTTCCATCTCTCTCGAGTTTTTGTTCTTTCCAGGTTTGTTCAACTTTATCTCACTATCTTTCCTTCCAATAAATCTTTCATTACAATAGTCATATTTCTTTTATTTCCAAGGCCCTTTTTTCATTTTCTGCATGTCCCTCCTTTATAGCCTCATTGTTTGTTTGTTTGTTTTCCTGCATGTCCCTTCTTTACAGCCTCATGCTCTGGTTTCATAGATGCAATATCTTCTCTTTTCTTCTCTGAGGATTCCTTTCTGTTTTCTTCTGCTCCTCACTTTGTTTCTATTTCCTAAGTCAGTGAGTTTGTTTCTCTTACATTCATGGTAGAGTTCTCAAATGCTTGATGAAACATTAAAATGCCACTCCAAAGTCCCGTGCTTGGCAGGGTAGGGAGGAGGAATGGAGAGGTTGCCATTGTGTGGGCTTCCATGAAGGGTGACCCAGCATGGGCCAGCTCTTTTGTTGGAAAACCCCTAAATTTCAGTATCTAGAAGACTTTTCCTCCCAGACTGGTCAGTTTCTGCAGAAAAGAAACCTCCAGCCTCTGGTCTTGGAGACTGTAAGCCCGGCTACCAGCGTTCTAGGAACCACAATGGGAAAGGGAGTGAGGACTCCCATCCTGTAGGGTATGGAGACTGTCACACAGCCCCTGTTATTAGCACTGTACCCTGTCCCCAGCTGGGTCTCATGTCTGAGAGTCTCAAAACCCTCCAGTGCATCTTCTCTTGAGCTAAGTCCAAGGAATAAGGACACAGTGGAGGTACTGATGGGGAAAGTTTAAGCTACTGTCTAGACCTCTGTCTTAGTGGGAAAGGGCTTCTTACCTGGCTATGCTAAGCAGGGGAGGGGCCTTGGGGGTGCAATGGCTTTTCACTTAGACTAGAAACCAATCCTCTTGTCTCCAGCCCCATCCAAAATGGTGCTTTCATAGGTCCCAGTTTATTTCAGGTTGGAGGTGTCCACTCTTGGCTACTGTCCCACAAGGCATTAACTTTACCAGTCTACTTGGTGGGTTATCATTTGTCCATTTGCCTTTGAGCACAAAAATGTTGCTGACAACTCCCCTTGCTGTCATTTCCTGTGCTATCTCTTTGAACCTGTGGGTGTATTCCTTTTATATCCCTCTCATCACTAGGGAGGAGTTAGGAAGAGTGCAGATAAACACATCTATTCCTTCCATCATCTTTGACTGAAAGGTCTAACCCCCAGCTTTTTAAATGACTTTGGTTAATCAGGAGGGGTACCACAGCATGGGATGAAAATCAAGACTGGAGAAAAACAAAGGACTAAGGAAGGTTCTGAAAGTTTTATGGTCAATTGTCCTTAGTTTAACCCTCTTAGAAGATTCAAATCCCACCCCGACCACTTACTGATTGCATAACCTTATGTAAGTGACTTAGCATCTCTTAACTTTAGTTTTCTTACACGTAAAGTGGCAATAATACCACCTACCTTGCAGAGCTAGGGAATGAGGTCATGCAACACCGATTAGGGACATAAAAAATGCTGGCTAAAGAATGAATAGTGGCTTAGCATAAGAAGAAAAGATGAATTTGGTTTCTGGACACCAGGAATGCGAGATGTTGGAGGGACAGCCACACAGAGATATTTGCCAGGAGTCAGAGCTGCTTTCAATCAGCAGACATTTCCTGAGCACTTTCTATAAAGAAGGTCCCAAGCCAAGCACTGAGGAATAAAGAGTTGAGAAGATACATGAAATCATGGCTCTGCAGCGCAGAATGTGCTAAGAGAGACGGGCTGGTGCTTAGAAGGGAGACGTGAAAGCCGTCCCCGCTGCCCAGGGAAGAGCCGAGACTACCTTTACCTTTCTTGGTCTTACAAGGTCCGCGTTCGGGGTGGATCTCTTGTAAGGGAAGAGACACCACCTTCGCCAGTCCCGCGTTCAGCATGTACTGGTACAGACGCTTAAACGTCCTCTCGCACAGCCCCTGCCGAAACACAGTTTAAACGCTGCTGTTAGGTGCAAGCAAGGGGTTTGAAACCGCTGGAGGGTCCTGTCAACGAACACAAGTTCGGGACCTGAGTGAGCTGATTATCTTGAGTGAGGAGACCCTGGAGGTACGAATGAGGAAATACCGCCCAGCTACCTTGTCCAGGGAACAAAACAAGTCTGGAGCAGTATGTAAACGATCCTACATTTGGATTAAGAGACGGGAAAGAGATTTGCCTAAAGAGATCCTAAAAGGATCTACCTGAAATGGGTGAGAATGAGGCAGACGGGGGCAGAGCTAGGAGATTTTCACTGTATACCTCTTCATATCGTTTTGTTTTTCATTTTTACTTATTTTTTATTTTTCTTTTTAAATTGTTATTATTTTTTTTAATGGAGGTACCGGGGATTGTACTCAGGACTTCATGCATACTAAGCATGCTAAGTATGCGCTCTACCACTGAGCTATACCTACCCCTCTCTTTTGGTTTTTTTGACCAAGTAGGTGTGTTAATTATTAACAGACACACATACACACACACCTCTCTCACAGGCAGAATAGAAAAAATAAAATTAAAAAAATATTTTTTAAAGATTTAGTCTATCTGTGAAGTTTCAACACAATGAGGATGAGCACACCCACCCCAGCACTCACATCCCTGCGAGGCAACACAACTGAAGTGTGCCAAGCGCTCCTAACTGTTGGGGTTAAGATCAGCAGCCTCCAGGGCAGGCCATGATTTTTCATCTACACTTTTTTTTAAAGTAATTTATTTGCCAATATTGAAAAGTGAGAGATTTCATGTTAAAACAAACAAATAAAAAAAACCCCACAAAAAAACCAGATTCTGGCTTCTCTCAAAAAATAGGATCTGGCAACAAATCCGAGGCCTGCGGTTCCTCGCAGCAGCTGGCAGGAGGTGAGGACCAGCTGCTCCCTCCAAACAGGCAGGCTGCCCCGGGATGGTGGTTCCTCCCATCAGACCCCTCACACAGTGAAGCTGAAGGTCAGTTCCCTTTTAAGGACCATTTTTGTGCTGCTTTTCTCTCATGATAGTTAAGAGGAAAGTTAAATATCTCTCGAATCTGTCCTGGTATCAAAACATTTTTTTCACACGTGGCCTATTTCACTAATTCATACCACCCTCCAGGCCACTGCCAGCATTTGATTTTGCAGCCCCTGGAGCAGTGAGGCAAGTTACCACTGCTGTAAGTGATGAACTGAGGTGCGGGAGGCGCTCACCACTAAGAGATGCTGGTGGAGTCTTACAGGTTTCTTCTTATGCTCTGGGGACAGAGAGGCGGCAAATGTCTAAGGGCTGCTGTATGTGTGATCACCGCTCAGACGAGCCAGCAGAACATATGGTTATCAAAGAAATACAGACGACTCACATATGGCTCATTCAACCCACTGCCTTGTAAATGGCACCTCTCTTTAATCTAGCTGTGCCCCCAGCATCCTGGAGAGACCCTACGGAAATCCATCCATCAAACCCCAGCCCTTAACACATGGCCCTAAGCCCTGAACCATCCTCAGCGAGGGAGGATAATGAAGTCCTAGCCTTAAGAGAGGGTAGCCACCAAGGGCTCGCACAATCTGCCCAGCTAAAAAGAGAAAGATGCCTTCCCAGCTCCGCCAGAAAGACAGCATCCATATTCATGGCATCAGCCTCATCTAGAGGCTAACCATTCACTAAATCCTGCTCAGCTTTCTGTGACCTCTATTTCCCACTGCTGACTAGATATCACCAAGTCAAAGTCCCAGAAGATCTTCATCCTCAATAAATTCTAAAATCAAATCCGTCACGTGCCTCATCCTCACTCAAACTCATTCCTCCTTCTCACTCTCTCCTTCAGTCACACACTCATTCAACAAATCTGTGCTAAGCATGTCTGTGGGCAGTTCTCTTGCAATGTCTCCACTTGTAAGCGGCCACCAGCACTTTATCAGGCTAATGACTAAGACCTAACTCCTCAGCCTGGCACTTGAGACCTTTCTACCAGGCCCCAACTTTCCTTTCCACCCACAACTCTTACTACTCCCTGCCGAGGTCCACTAGCACCTGGCTACCCGCTGGATCACTGCCAACCTCGGGAACATCCCACCACCTCCTACAGCTCCCCGCCTTTGCTCCGGCCCCCTGCCTGAACTGCCATCTCTCCTGTCTCCTTTGGGAACACTTCACCTTCAAGGCCCAGCTCGGCTGTAACTTGCTCTACAAAGCTTTTCCCAGCTCTCCGAGGAAGCACATCTCTCCTTTCATGAAGCTCAGCCACCTCCTTCCAAGTGGCACCTTGGCCTGAGTGTGTGTCCACACAGCAACCTCTGATTAGAATTCTCTGCGACAGCGTGAGCCCCGTTGTCCTCATTAATTTTTGTCATCAGAGTGCAGAACACAGTTCTGACTCCAAGTAGACACTTACTAAAGTATTTGTTGAATGAATGAACAAATAAGTAAACAAACAAATAATGTCCTGTATTAGTCACATCTTGTCACTTAGATCATCCATAGTGCTGACCTGAGACCGGACTAGCCTGGGATCTCCACCCTCGAGTGACTTAGAGGGGCAGAGGGTTTCAATCTCCAGTGTCTGCATGGGCTGGAAAAACAATCTAAAGAACAAATTGGGCAGATATTTCTTTAGTGAGCATGGAGGAATGTCCTTCATTTTGACTACAGTCTCTCAGAAAGAGTCCTTATCAGTCCACCTTTTATGTTCCGCTTTTGATAGACACTTAGATACTGGGAAATATTTCTCTCCTCCCGAACAGCAGTGCTCATGGAATGACAAATGGCACTGCCACGGTGTCTTGAGCAATGACAGGAAGTAAGGGGCCTGGGGGTGGGGGGGGGTGGGTGCTGGCCAGCGCACAGCCAGCTCTGGATCACTGCTGTCCCAGGAGACCGTGGGCCCAGGCTTGTCAGAGCCTCTGATAGTTCACGGGAAGCTGGTAACCTAGATTTTGATGTGAAATGTCAATTTAAAAAAAATGTTAGGTCAGAGTTATTTTTAACAATGTATGGGGCCATATTTGACCCACAAGCCTTGCTTCACAACCTCTGCTTTGAAGAGACTTGGGCATGTGATGAAATTAACAATAGGGAAGAGACCCCTTTCCTCTGGACGGTGAGATCAGAGAGCAGAGCTTCCCCAAAGCAGCATGAGGCGAGGAGTGAGAAGGCTCTTCCCAGCGTCTACAACCAGGCGCCAAACCGTGCTCCTTTGGGGACTAATTACTGTGACCCCTGCATCTTGACTCTCATTTTTAAGTTCTACTGTTGGACCTACGGGGCAATTTTTTTTTTCTCCCATTTCCAGCGTTGGCTCTTTCTCAGCTTCGACTGAAGACTGTTCAAATCAGACTGGAAGCAGCATCGCCTCTGTGCTCTCTTCCCCTCAGCTGCTTCATCACTGCCTCTGTTCCTGGGCCCAGAGATGAAGCAGCTGAGGTACCTGCCTTTCTCCCTATGTCACCTCACCCTCTTCTCAGTATAGCCACTCTGTTATTTCCGTGCAAAACTCATGGGAACAAGATCATAACAAGCTTGATTGTGAAAGTCGATCTAAATGCCCAGATTGACCCATTTCGTATGAACTTTTGGAAGGATGTAAAGACTGGGGACTTTTTCATTCTGTAAATAAAGCAAAGGAAAATCCCGCTTATTTCACGGTTGGGGACGGCCAAGTCCATAACAGGGTTTTGAACTGCAACTCACTGAATCTACAAAGATCGCCACTGCGGTACAGACAGGTTCAGCCCCGCCCATGGGAAGGTCCAGGCAGCTCACCAGTTCCTCCCTCAGCTTCCCCAGCGTCTCGGTCTGGTTACTCCGTGTGCTCAGTACGACTGACAGCTTCTCCATGAGGATGTCGTATTTGCTCCTCCTGTGAGAAACACAAAACAGTTCACTGTTTCAGACCTATCACTGAAGACTGCCTGGTTTTTAAAGATAACAGGATTTAAATGACAACATATCAAACTGCAGAACCTTGGTCTTAGGTCTCCAGCCCCACTCCTGGGCTTCCCAGCTGGAAAACCTGGGGTATGAGTGGTTCAGTCATACGACCAAGGTCACCGAACTAGTGGCAGTGTATGCCCTAGACTCCAGCTAAAACTTCCATGAAATGAGTCTTTCAGATGTCTTCCATCTTTTGATAATACCTTAAAGTTTAGGAAGCATCTATATACTTCCTTATAAATCACTTGGTAAGAAAGGATCGAGATTATTTCATAAAGAAGATAAGCTTTTCTAAAATTCAGGCATCAGATGTGAAGCTAGGTCTCCTTCCTTGAAATACAGTGCTTTCTTCACTAAGTCACAACACTGCTCTGGTTCTGAAGCCCTGTTTCTACCTCTGACTTCACCGGTATCACTGACTCTCCCTTCTGGGTTGCATTGTTATTGTGAAGTGGATGGCATTATAAATGCTTACAAGCTAGTGGCCACCAAAGGAAGGGCCCCTCAGCTGTGGGTGTCTGGGAGAGGCTGGGGGAGGGGCAGAGGGGAGCCTTGTTGCCAGCGCTGCTGGGGAAAGTGAACTTGGCTTTAAATGCCCACAGGTCTAGCAGCAGGGAGGGCCTATATGTGGAGTCCAGAGACACCCACTTCTCCATTTTTACTGCTTTTTAATGAATGAAAGAATAAATGAAGGCACAGATCTTTACTGTGTATGAACTAGTACCAAGCACTGTGCCGCGGCCATTCTATAGAACAGGAAACTGTGGTTCAGAGAGGTCAAATGATTGTGCCCAAGTTAGGAGCAAAGATTTAAATACAGATCTTGATTTAGTCCACTATTCTCTCTTCCACCCACCAAACTCTGTTACCCTAACAAACCAAATTTGACTTTTTTAAAATTTTTACACTTTTCCCAAAATTTCACCAAAATGTTACCAGTCCCTATTGCTTGGCTGTAGGGTTATAGGTATTTTTTTTCCCTTCTTTTCTATATAATTTCAAGATTTGCTAAATAAGCATGACGATTTTCATAATCAGAAATTGATGGTAAATATCTTTTTTTTAAAAAGCTAATCATATTCTGATTTGGCCTCTAAGATCTTTAAAGGCATAACATACACGGCTGAAACACAGTCGTAAGGAAGCGTTTTGGTGTCTACACACTGTACCTGTCCACATGAAACCGGTTCAGGAGGAGGAGGATTGAGTGCTGCTGGGCTCCGGTGGGTAATCGGATCACGTGTGACTGCATCGTAATGAGCCCATTTTTGTTCAGAATTTTCCTGTGATAGTGGAGCTTCCCGGCATCAACCCTGGAGGAGAGGAGGAGCGTGGGCTGTCATGCTGCCTTGGTGGTTATATCACCCCACGGCGCAGAGTCTCTGCCTGCATGTGGACACCAGAGACACATACCTCCCACCCAGCCCATCTAAGAGAACAGTCGCTGTGCGACAGTGGCCTTGGAAAGAGCAGCTGTGCTTCAGCCCACGAGCACACCCCAGACCCCTGGGCGAGGCGATGGGGAGATGGGCGCAGGGGCCGAGGGAGATGGAGTGGGAAGGGGTGGCTGGGGTGGGAGGCAATCAGGGTTAACAGAGAGATGATCAGATGTGAGTCTCTCATCCTGCAGGGGCCAATAATCAGGGTGACCACGCATCCTGGTTTGCCAGATGGTCCTAATTCATGCCCACTGCCTCAGCATCCCTTCTGGTCAGCTCTGCCTTCCACGCTCCAAACATCTAGTTTGGACAAGAAATTCTCTAGTCACCCCAAGGTCTCTTCAAAGAGAAAGCATTGTGCTTCCAGTCACCGTGGATGTGGGGACCACCCAGCTGGCAGGGATGAGAGGAGCGTGGAAGACAAACCAGATGGTCCCTGCTGGGGGGCAGGGCCCAATGACCAGGGAGCCCCCGTGTTTGAAGCGGAGAAGCAAAGCATCCCCTCACTTGAAAGCAGTGCTGTGGAGGTCTCGCTGGAGCTCCCCTTGCCACCGGGACCGGCCTAATCGCTCCAAAATGCAGTAGGAGAAGTCAGGGAGCTTCAGGTCGGGGTCGCCCTCCAAGCCGATCAACGCCCGGTACCGCATGTCCTGGGAGGCGACGATGATCAGTTTCTTCCCCCACCTGCAAATCAGAAGCCACCGTGGGAAGCAGTAAGTTAACTGATTCTTAAAGACATTCAAAATACAAGAAAGCAGAACCTTAGCAAATCACTGTTTTCTGCTTCTTCCTAGAGGGTCACCATCCCCCAGCTAAGGAGCTGACTCTAGGACTCCTGCCTGAGGCCTAACTTGCCGATCACAGTCATCACGCAGGTTATCCAACACTGATTAAGCCCCATGCAAAGTACCAGAGATACCAAGATAAATAAAAATGGTATCTGCCTTCAAGGAGCTCACAGACTCCTGAAAGAGAGAGACAAGAAAATGAACAATTACTCTGTGATTTGATAACTGCGCTGACAGAGAGCAGCTCCCGGGTCGAGGCTATGGAATGACGCATATGAGGAGCCCCATTTCAAGCCTACACGTGTGAGGAGAGCGCATGCGCAGTCACCAGGGAGCGCTCTCAAAGGGATGGATTCCTGAGCTGACAGGAAGCAGGGCAGGGGAGGTCTGGGAAACAGAAGCTGCAAAACACCAGAGGCAGGAAGCAGCAAGCCTGTTCTGGGAGGCGGGTGGTGGGGCCTGGCCAGAAAGTTTGGCGTGTGGTGGCCAGTTAGAAAGCAGAAGGACGGAAAACTCAAGAGGTCAGCAGGAGTCCACATCCTGAATGGCCCTGCGATGTCCGATCTGAACGCCTGGGAAGTTGAGATTCTGTGATGTGGGACAGGGGTGACAACGTCAAACCCAACAAAACTCGCAATCAGTCAGCATGCATTTTTAGGAGCTGACTTTGGGCCGGGTACATTCTAGAGATACAGCTCTGAACAAGACACACAGAGTTCCAGCCCTCACGAGTTTATAGACTGGTGAGGAAAGAGTGACATCAATAAACACTTAAGGCCATTTTTGGTACCAAAGAGAGTAATATGATGATGTCTGGGCCACGGGGGACACTTTCCGAGGAGCTGAGCTGAAGGCTGAAGAGAAGGAGGTGTTGATGTCAAGACCTGAGGTGGGAGGAACAGCACGGGCCGCAGCCCTGAGACAGAAACGAGCCCGGTGTGTTCGGGCTGAAGCACGGTGAAAAGCGGGGCATGATGGGGGCCTGGGTCAGATAACTGGGACACAGAGGTTGGGTTCCAAAGAGCCCGATGGGCCACAGTCAGCAGGGCCGGCCATTGCAGGGTGTGGGGATCTGGGCGGGACATGTTTCATGGCTCTGGCCTACTTTACCAAGCACAAATTCAGCCCCAGTGCAGCTAGACCAGGTGATGTCCAAAGAGAAGCTAGAATTCCAGATTTATAAGTATTAGCAATGAACACAACAAAAGATCAGGCTGGCTAAATAAAGTCTGAAACCACCATAATTTCATCTTAGGAAAAATCCCTCCATGCAGTACAGAAAGAAGAGAGATGGCAGGAAGGGAGGCAGGAGACTGCTTTGTTAATTTGAGGCCAAAGAGGGTTTGAGGAAAAAGGTAGAAGGTAGAGGCCACAGGACTTGGTGGCCAATTGAACGTAGTAGTCAGGAGAAGAAGGGGCCCAGGAAGAGCCCCAAGTTTACAGGTTGTACAGTCAGGTGCATGGGAATAATTCTGACCAGAATAAAGAAAACACAGAGGAAAGAAAAGGAAGACAAGGCAGGTTTGGGGTGAGGGACAGTGACACTCCAACTTCTAGGTACACCGAATAAGAGGGGCCGGTTACTGAAGCATCATTCACAGCACTAGGGAGGAAGGAGGTCTGGGGACGAGACAGAGCCCTGGGGAGCCGCCAACATTTAAGAAGTGGAAGGAAGCTGGGAGTCCACAAAGGAGCTGGTAAGGATCAGATGGAGAACAGGGCAGGAAGCCACAGGGGGCAAAATCCTAAGTCCCTACTGGGGCAGAGAGGCAAGGAGGAGAAGGGCCTAAAAATACCCAGGGGCTTGGTGATAAGGACCTTACAGGACCAGATTTTGGTGAAGTGATGAGGACAGGAACCAGGACTGCAGTGGGCAGAGGAGCGGAGTGGAGGTGAAGGGGCAGAAAGAGTGAGTGTAGCTCTTCTGAGAAGTACAGCTGCAGCCACAGAGTCAGAGTTACAGGGGCTCCAAGGTCAAGAGAAGGGCTTGTTTGAAGATGGGCAGGTCACAGTGATGGGCTGAGGCGAAAGCACCGGTCTATGCACACAGGTTGAGAGTAAAGGAGAAGACGAGCCAGCTGATGGAGGGAGCACAGAGCACGGGGTACCAGGAGGAACGGAGGGAGAGGAGCATCCAGGTCACGGCCCGAGACAGGGCCAGGTGCCTGTCTCCTCTGAGGTGAGGGACGGGGAGAGAAACGGGGGCGAGTCTGCAAGTTGAGGAGGAAGGTGGAAAGTAGAAGAGCTCACCTGGAAGCTTCTCCCTGTTCTGGAAAGTAGGAAGAGTGGTGGGAATTGGGAGAGGGGCTTGGGACACTCTGAGAAACTGGGACCCAGACTGGAGACTCTCAAAAGGACAGCTGGGCAGCAGGGGACCCAACCTGGACAGGACAACAAGAGGCACCCATCCAGATGACAGCTGCCTGCTCTGCCCCACTGTGCCAGGCCTCTGGACACAAAGGGAAGAGGAAGAAAGGCTCCCTCAGAGCAAAATGAGCCCTGACAGAGACGGACTGATGAAGACAGAGGACTGGCTTGGGGCAGGGCCAACGGGCTCTGATGGACACCAGGATGTGTGCCAGTCCTGACGCTCTGCACAACTGACTTAAAGCAGAGAGATGCCCATGAGTTTCCAACAGTGCAAATCAGTTACCTGCCAAAGGCTTCCACCATGGTACAGCGGGGCTGTAACGTCTTGGTCCTGATGTCATTGGTGATGTTTTTCCTCTCCTTAAAGTACCGGCATGAGCCCTGGATGCCATCTTTATTCTCTAAGATCATATGAATGGGGTAGACATCCTCCAAAGGGACCGGGTCCCTCCTAGACTCCAAAATTCCAGTTTCCAAATCAATTTCTTCATACCTAAGGGAAAAAGCAGAAATAGCAAACCAGAACTCAGCCTCAGAAATAATACATGTTCGGCATATTCTGCTGGCATCTTCTGGCAGAGGTTGGAGAGGGAGTGAGATCACCAGGCTTCCTGCCTTACAAATGCAGATTGTCCTGACAAGCAGTGTTCCTGCCTCTCTGTCCCCAACAACACAGACCTTTCCAGGAGCCTCCAAATCCATCCCAGAGGCTGAATCCTGGAACCAGAACCACCTTCCTGGCCCAAGTCATGGCCTTTTGTATTCCAACCAGATCTAGTCTCGTATTCTCCAAACCATCAAGGTTGGACTTAATGACTCAGGGCTTCCCTACTTGGAGACATCACCTTTCCATCTCTTTAACTATCCCTCTAGGACTTTCATCCATTTTTATGGTTTCAGTTATCACTTGCATGTTAACAGTTCTCACCATCAAATCCTCAGTCTTGTTTTTTTCCCTCCAAATGCTAATCTTGTCTTCAGCTATCTACATCTTAAATTTGATGAGTTCAAAAGATCAAAGTTATGACTGCCACTTCCCATCTCCAATAAAGCCCCTCCTTCCCCTCCTGGATACCACCTTCTCCCAGTTGCTGCTTATCAACACCATGGAGACATCTTTGAGTTGTGTTTCTTCTTTTATTCAGTCAGCCCCATTTGTCAAATTTTCCTTGGAAATCCTGCTCACATCTTGTACTTGTCTGGTTGAGGCTAAATCCCATATACACTTATCCATCCTTTTCTTCCTTGCCCTCTCTGTGACCTCTGCACTGCTTAACCCTCCATTCTCAAATCACATCTTCCCCAGCTTCCAGTACACCATTCTGGGCTGCTGTCCTCTACCTCTCCAGCCACATATTTCCAGGCTTCTTTTGAAGGTTCCTGGTCCTTCATCTAGCCTTGAAATGTCCGTGCATCCCAGGGCCATGTCTTAAGGCTTCCAATCACACTACATTCTCTCCCAGGGATGGTCCTAGCCAACAGCTTCAATTACCAATCACACAGGATGACTCCACATGTCCAGCTCAGTCCCTCCCTCCTGCCTGCTTTTGTTCCCATGAAGCCAGATGTTTCCTGAACAGAATCTCCACTTGGATAACCCAAAGGAACCTAGAATTCACTGGGTCTCAAAGTACATCCAACACCACCTTCCCCCAGACTCAGCCACTGTGCTGCTTTTCTGTGTTCTCACTCAGGTACCCAAACATCAGAAACTGGGGCATCATCCTCCATCCCCACCTTTCCTTACATCCTACAACCTATCAGTCAGCAAATCCTCCTGATTCTCCTCCAGTCTCAGGTCTTGATTCCATCGGCTTCTCCTCCTCATCCTCACACCCATGAGACCATAGTAAGCCACACCATGACTGTTCATTTGTGACTCAATTATTACAGATCTCTCAACTTAATGCTTTGCCCCTAGTCTGACCCTCCCTTCACTGGCTTAGGCTGTAAATGGATTAAAAGACCAATTTAGTCTAATTTTGTTGAGGGCAGAGTGGATTCTGAACCCAGACTTCCTGGATTCAAGTTCTGGGTTCTGCCCTTGCTAGTTTATGACACTGAACAAGTCATTTAACATCTCTGTGCCTCAATTTTCTCTTTAGGAAAATGGGGATAAGAATATCGAGCTTCTAAGGTTGTTGTAAAAATTAAATAACTGGCTATATGTAAAGATCTTAGAATGGTCCCTACTTATAATAAGCATATTGGTAAATGTCAACGATTATTCCTCATTCACTACCTCCAGTTCTACACTTCAACCAAACTTAACTTATTTCTTTAGGCTTTCACATTTGCTATTCTCTGTCCAGAATACTCTGCCAACTGTCTGCCTAAATCCAACCTTTAAGTCTTATTTGAGACAGTGTTACCTCTGGGAACCTCTCCCAACCCTCACAGAGAACAGTCTTGGGAGACAGATGACCTGGGTTCAAATCAACATGCAGTCACTTACAATCTCCATAACTTTGGACAGGTTACTTAATCTCTCTCCATCACTCAATTTCCTCCTCTAAAACATGGGAAAGATAATAGCACCTTCCTCATAGGGTCACTGTCAAAATCAAGCGGGTTCAATCTCCTTAAGTTCCCAGAACAGGATCTTAGAATAGTACGAGGCCATAAGAGGCACTAAATAAAGGTTAGCTATTACTGTTGCTAAGCTTGCTGCCGTGCAGGTCTCTAGCTGCCTTAAGCTCTCTATTCCAGCACTGAATGAATGCTCCATAAAGATCTGTTGAACTTAACTGTCTCCAGTCTTGATTTGAACTGCCTTCCAGCGCTCCAATCCTATGCTCCACTTTAGAGGAAATATTCTTTGAAACCTAAAGAATATCCTCCCAGTCCTGTTCAGCACTACCCCAAACACACAGGAACATAATGGGACATCACCAGATAACCTCCAACTGCACCAGACGACGACCCTCCCCGCCAAATCAGATGCCTGGGCCCTGCCTTACTCGGCGATCCCATCAGACTCCGGATCTTCCTTCCGCTTCACTCCTTTCTCCCCACTCCGTGAGAACCTGTCCCCCTCCCAGCTCCATCAGGCCCAGGGCTCTGCACCCCCGCCCGCCCTCCCGCAGGGCCAGGCCGCTGACCGGTCCTGGAGCTGGAGATCAGGTCGCTCCCGGGGCTCCTCATAGAAGCTGATGCCCGGGTGCGTGGCAAGGGCCCGCCACAGAAATTCCTGCGTGTAGGGCTCCAAAGGCAGCGGGAAGGGCGGCACTCGCGTCTCCAGACGACTCCAAAGCGCGGGTAGACACAGGCCATCCAGCCCCTCCAGGGCCACCTCGTCCAACAACGACTCCAGTGCGTCCATTGCTACTTCAGTTGGCAGCACCTGGGGCGCCTGCGCACACGCCGCCAAGGGCCCTGGTCCAGCGCGCCTGCGCACAACGATTGGCCGCTTGGGAGGCGGGGCGAACCTGATGATCCGAGGAGGCGTTCCAGAGCACCCGCTTGATGTCACTCCCTTTGGGGGCGGGCTCATTCCGCGGAGGTCCACCGCCATTGGTCCGGAACCCCGCAGTAACCAGGGGAACTGCAAACAGTGTACAGGCCGCTTCCGGTTCCACCACCCGGAACCGCCGCCTCTAGGGATGGACGGTGAGTGTCCGTGGGCCCCTCTGGGAAGTCGGGCAGTTATTCTCCCATCCTTCCTGAGGGCCCTCCGGGCAGAATCCTAGGCCACAGACCCCTGGATTACCACTGCCTAACCCAAAGTGGTCTGCGGTCTGAGGGAAAGGGAGCCTTAATGGTCCGGGATAGCTGGGGGGAGTGGTCAGCGATTTGGTGCTGCCTGTGGTCGGGTTGGAACCTGGTACTGGCCAGGGGCTCAGTGAAGGGGTTTAGGGTGGCAAAGAGAAATAGAGATCTGAGGAGGGTCTTGTGTGTCCTGGAATGTGGAACTGTGGGATATGGGAGTAAGCGTCATCGTGGGGAGTGCAGTCACCAGCTACTGGGAAATGGGACTTGGTAAGGGGAGCGGAGGGAGACAAGGGAATACTCCCTTTCTGTGCTTTGAAGTTTATTTATTTGGGGGGGGGGGCAATTAGGTTTATTTATTTATTTTTAAAGTGGCAGCACTGGGGAATTGAACCCAGGACCTCCTGCATGCTAGGCCTGAACTCTACCACTGAGCTGGCTATACCCTCCCCACTGTGCTTTGATGTTAATGATGATGTTCAGTGCCAGGAACCCTGTAAGTGCTGTCAAGCAACTTGCTAGCCTTCCTAACAGTCCCTTGAGGTCAGTGTTACTCCATTACAAATGAGGAAACTGAGGTTCAGAGGAGTTAAGTAACTTGCCCCAAATCAAACAATCATCAAGTGGCAGAGTGAGAAAGGAACCCGAACACTGTCTCTGCAGCTGAATTATGGAGTTTGAGATTTGGAAGGAATTTTAGAATCCCTTCATTCCAGAAGTTGCAAATGCAGATATTTGCAGGGGCAAGTCTAGTAGGCTGGATTCGGCTGTGACTGAAAATGAATTTATTTTCTGAAAGAGAAACTTCTCACTCAGCCCCAACCAATTATTGTCCTGGGGCACTTCTCAAAATGCCATGACAGCCAATCAGTCTGAAGGCCAAATGCAGCCTGTGGGCCATCATTTAGGGATCCCTGATAAGAATCACAGAATCAACAATGGAAGCAGTCTAAAAATAGGCTACTCTGATATCTCATTTTATGGATGGGAAGACTAAAGTCTAGAGAGAGTGGTACAGTCTGCTAGAATCCACATCATTTTTCTCTTTATAAGTATCACTGTCCCCTCACTTCTGGGGAATTTCTTCCTTTGTGATATTTGCTTAACACAGTGTGGAAACAAAATGTTTTAATTGAGCCGTCTGTTATGTGCTTAAAAGACATCTTTGCCCTTTGTACTTCAGAGGTACTATAAAATGTCACTCACCAGTTTGCCCAGTGGAAAGGTCAATATACTGTTGCTATAAAGCAAAGTGCTCAAATCTTTTTGGTCTCAGGAGCCTTTATGCTCTTACCTCAAAAGAGCTTTCTTTGTGTATATTATATCTATGATATTTACCATATCAGAAATTAGAGCTGAGAAAATCTGAAAATATTTATTTATTATATATCAATTCATTTAGACGCTCCCTGGTGGTCTAGTGGTTTGGATTCAGTGCTCTCATATATCAATTCATTTAAAAGTAACAATAAGTGCATTACTTCTGAACATAAATACTACTTCTAATTTAAAAACAGCTATAACCCCCTCCCCCCAAAAGTTAACAGGAAGAGTGGTATTGTTTCACATTTTCTAAAATCTCTTCAATAGCTGGTTTAATAGGAAATAGCTAGACTCGCTTCTGCTTCAGCAACCAAACTGCTGTGTTCTTTTGGCTGATGTATTTGAAGAAAATGGGCCCTCACTCAGATACATATTTGGAACAGGGAGTATTTTAATTGCCTTTTCAGATAACTGTAGACATTCTTCTTTGATACTATTTCAAAACTTAGCAAGTGGTAATTTCTCAAAGGCTAGTCACAATGTGGCATCTGAAATCGTATTGGTGAACTTTTGTATTACATTAAAACCCATTGGTCTATCTTGCCCTTTGATTGGATGCTTTACCCATGTATGATTTCATAACATTAGGCATTGGTCATTTGGAAAATGTTAATTCACTGAGTTATGCAAACCTTCTAAATGTTGACATTGAAACAATGATATTAAATGGCATGTTATTACACAATATCAAAAAAAATCACATTCACTAGTATCACTGCCTATCTTTTTTAAAAAGAGTTTTAAGTATTGGGAAGCTATTAAACTCAAAGTAGTGGAAACAAGTTTCCTACTTGTCTTCACTTGAAAGTTTGAATTTTATCTTTGACAACAAATACTGTCAGTTATTTTCCCTTAAGTGATGGGCTCACTTCTTTTGTATTTAAGAAAATGCCAGATACTCGAGTGTGAAAAACTATGGTTATTAGTTGTTTATTCAAGTCTATTAGTTGTTTATTCAAGTAAAAATGACATCTGATACAGTGTGTGGCTAGTTCAGCTGGCAACTTAACCTCACGAGTGTTTTCTAGGATCAACTGTTGTACTTTGGCTTATAGCAGAAGTGCTTTAGGTGTATTTCAGATTTTTTGTTTCACACAGAATGTTAAAAAGATGTGTACTCATGGGTTCAGGTTTAATAAAATTAAATTTTACTGTTTCATCAGGACATTCTTTTGTGTGTGGGGGTAATTAGATTTATTTATTTATTTATTTATTTATTTATTTATTTATTTATTTATTTATTTATTTTTAATGGAGGTTCTGGGGATTGAACCCAGCACCTCGTGCATGCCAAGCATGTGCTCTACCGCTGGGCTATATATATTCCCTCCCTCCCCAATCAGGACACTCTTTAGTGAAAATGTTTTTATGGGTTTTTTTTGTTTGTTTTACTGTCAGTTCATGACACTAAAGAATATACTGACTGTTGATACAGTTTGGTGCCACTGCCTTGTAGCCACTCAGGCTATGAGCAGTTTTATCTACTGATGCTTTTGCATCATCAGTGCAAATACCAACACAGTGAAAAAGTCATAGCCTTATGATGAAGCTATTAATAGTCCTTGGGAACCCCTCTCCCCCCCAGGATCTGTGGAACACACTTTGAGAAATATTGCTGTAGACCATTTTCAAGAAGTTTGCTTGGTCACTTCTAATTGTCATCATCTCAGCAATCCTAGAGTATTATTACAGCCCACTGGAGGAACCTATCCATTTTCAGATTGGCTACAAAAAAGGAAACATTTCTTCTCTTTAAGAAAGTGTTTGCCCTATGATTAGATTTGGCATTCAAAGAGTCTTTTTTCCATTGCAATTTTTAAAGCTTCATTTTATACACATTTTTATAGGCACATATTTATTGGGTAAAGTGAAGCATACCTTGATGAACTGTGATTCTAGCCAACTAGATAAGCCAAGCCCAGCCTTATTGGAAAGATGTTTACTTCTTAAACTCACAAAAGCTTAAATATCTGCTGAGGATCCCCAAGCTGGATTGCAGTTTGGTTTCTTCTGCATGTCCTAATCACCATAGCTTTTCAAAACATTTTCTTCTGGCCCATTGGTTTTGACTTTCGGCAGGTTCCACCTGGCTCTGAGATGCAGCATAGTGTAATGCTCATAGGTTTTGCAGGCCAGATAGCCCCGGATTTGAATCTCAGCTGTGTACTTTGACCTCTCTGAGGCTCAGTTTTCCTGCCAACAAAGTGGAGATGATGATGAAGCATACCTTGTTTCGTTTGGCGGTCCATTGAATCTCTTATTGTGGCTTCAATGAGACACTGCACGAATGCACTTAACACCAAGTCCGGCGTGTAAAAAGCACTCCTATATGGTAGCTAAATGGTGTCATTACCTGCAAATGTGCAGTCTCCTTCCACACTGCCGACAGAAGAGGGAGGAAGGAATCTGGTGAAGCTCTCTAGCAAATAATAATCTTTGCAATTAGCTCACTCTGTTTAAAAGAAAACCCAATGTTTGACACTGTTTATTTACATGAAAGTAAATTGGCAACCTGTGCGTCTTCTGCCTATGAAAATGTTCACCTGTATGTTAAAGTCGAATTTCCTCCAGTGCTTTAAAAATATGCGATGGCTTAGAAAAAAAATTCTACTCAGTTTTCCAGGAACATAATAATCAGACAAAAGTTCAGCACAGTGAGATAATTAGAAAGGATTTTAAAGCTGTTCATTTGCTTTTGCTCCCCCCCAGAGCAAATATTCAACATTTCCCCTGTTTATACTGTTCATTTGCTTAGCAAACTTTCTCAAAGAATTAATAATGCCAAGATGAAATTTAGCCTCGCTTGTCTAAATAATCCCAAACTGCGAAACGGGTGACGGTTGAGTTAGTAAGATTTTGCTAAAAGTACACTGTCAGCTTGTCTGATCTTTTCTCTTCTTGTGTGGTGTTTACCTGCGCTCCTGGTGATCTGTCTGTTTCTCTTCCTACTTAAAATAAACCAAGCAAAAAAATAACAATAAAATAAAACAAAGCAAGCGTTCAGAGGGCAAAATAAAAGTGTGGTCCACGTAGTCTCTGTGTCAGTTCTGTTTTCCTTCCATCCTTCTCTCTGATTCATTTCTCTTGCTATTTCTCAGCATTCATTCTGTTCTGTCGTTTTAGCTTGCAGAAACTTGGCACACTCTGTTTTGCTTAGTTTTCCTTGGGACATTCGTTGGGTGACTCCGCAACATTTCAGTGCCTTCTGTGCGCTGGGATCCAGAGATATCACAATGAATAAGATTGAATCCAGGTGAAAGGGAGATGGGAGTTCACTGTATTCTTCTCCAAACTTCTCTGTAAAGATGATCTTTTAAGAAAAATAAGGTGAAAATTTTTAACCTTAAAAAATAGAGATGTAGGAAATTTGAAATGAAGTCTTTACATCAGAGGCTGCAAATCGGGAGCCTCTGGCCGAGTCAGCCGACAAGCATATTTATTTGGCCTATAAATTTTTTTTTGAATGAGTTGTCAACATTGAAAAAATTGGGAGATTGCTCATAAATATCTGATTATGGTGTTTTCTTAAAAATATCAACAAGGCCAATTTATCAATCTCAACAGCTATCCATAAAGTTAACATTTAATTGGAATTCCGCATGGCCACAGGTCCCTCAGCTGGAGCTGAGCGGAGACTGCCCCCTTAGAAGGGAAGTGCACTTTCCAACTCATCACAGCACCTACCTGGCTGGCTTCCTTCATTGCCTCTGGACCTACCTGGGCCCCCTGAGCATTTAGAGTCACAATCCTGCTCTGGATTAACTGGGACAATTTTGAAAATTCCCATGGACTTCATTGTATGCCGTACTGTGCTTTGCTTGTTCTTTTAGGTTTAATCTGGGGGAAAAAAAAAAGAGGGGAATATATTCTCTTCCCTTAAGAACTTCATAGTCTAGTGAGAAAAACAGACATAAACAGATAACCATAGTCCAACATGGGGGGTCCTCAGGAGATCACATTTATAAAGATCTTCCCTCTGCCCAAAGCACTCTGGTCCACTGCTTGCTTTTGTAAATAAAGTTTTATTGGAGCACAGCCACACCCACTTGCATACAAATGCATACCAACCGTCTATGGCTGTTTTCATTCCTCAGTGGCAGAGTTGACTAGTTGTGACAAGGACCATATGATCCACAAAGCCAAAAATACTGACTCTGGCCCTTCCCGGGAAAAGTCTGCCATCTACCACAGAGCACCCAGTTTGGTTCTTCGAACGGCTCAGTATGATTCTGTAACTGTGCTCATTTTATACCACACAGCTAGTAGGTGGCAGGACCAGGACTCAGCTGAGTAAAGTCTACTCTCCAGTATGTCATCAAAGACCCATCCCAACCCTGTCCCTGCCGATGTGTGGCCAGGTTCTCACAGCCTGGGAGTGAGTCTGTGGGCGAGCCTGCCTGCCCATTGGGCTGGTGGAAGAATGAACACAGTTTAAAAGACACTGCCCTAGACTGGTTTCTCAGTTCCCCCAGGATCTGACCCTGCGGCTGCTCCTCCGTTTTCATGTAGGAGAGGGCTTACAAGGAGTAACATGGTTGGTTGGAAGGAGGAGCTTGGAACTGTTTACAGAGCACTTCTGTAGAAAGAAGGAGGTACCAGTTGTCCTCAGTACCACTAGAGTGACTACTGATGCCCTGTGGGGTTTTGAACAGCCCAACACTTGTAGCCCCGTGGACATAACACCTTAATCAGAGAATTTCCCTGTGGAAGTAGGTCCCCTCCTCTCCCCTCCTCCTTGGTTGGTCTGCTGGTCTCCCCCCTCATCTTTAGACACTCACCCACCCACTCTCATGCCTCGAGGTTTTATACTGGGCTGAACTGGGTCCAGTTCATAGATGTGTTATCCCACATTGAAAAATAGTGATTTCCCCAAATAACCTGTCTCTTGATAAAATGGAGCTTTAACCCCATGAGGCCTGCCTTCCTACACAGCCCCAGCCCACCAGCACTGAACAGGGGCCACCCCCTTGACCTTGAACATGCAATGATGGTTTGATCAAATCTTCTGGCTGGAGGTACCAGTCACCAAGCATTCGCTTCTTGCATTGAGAAGATTGGCCTGACCCTGCAGGCGTCTGTGATTTCAACCCCTGCCCAAGCCACCTCGGAAAGCTGGCCATCTGTTGAGCACCCCATATCCTTTCCTGCCTTCCTGCCTTGACTTTGCTGTGCTCTCTGCCAGCTGTTCCTTTCTTCCAGGTCACTCCCACTCTGTAGATTACAGTTACTGACATCACCTGCAGAATTAACTCGTCCTGCGTGGCGGGATCCCATGGCCTCTGAGGCATGGTGCTGTATCACAGCTATCGGGTGCCACGCCTTTCTCCCTCTCTGTGGGCAATGACCCACTCTTGTTCTTTCGCATGCCCAACACTTGGCCCAAGGACTGGCACAGGGAGATGCCCGGGAGTGTTTGCTGGGTAGACATTGTAACCAGGAAAGAGATGAACCCGTTTGTTCCTTAGTGAATTGCTGGCTGGTTTCCATAAAGCAGAGAAAAGGCCCTTGTAGCCAATCCTCCAGTCCAAGTTCCAGAGACCTCAGCTGGTTCTTCTTTTTCTGGTGGACAAGTATGGTACCCCTAGACACTGTCCTTGGCAGTCATTCAATCCAGTCCCAATAATACACTCCATCCTAGCTACCTTTATATATCCCACATTCTTAATTTTTATTTTGTTCATCTTCTGCTTTTCAGTTAGCATTCCTATGCTCCCCCATTTCCTATCCCAGTGAAGTCACCCTCACTCCCTAACTTTGGAGTCTGAAGCTACCTTGACTACCCGTAGCTGATGGATTCTCTGGACACATCCCCTGACTTAACATGTCCTTCAGGGATAGGAAAGTTACAGGTGAATGCAGCTCCTGGTAGGAAGTTAGAGCATCGCAGATGTCTAGCCACCAACCACAGGATCCCTGCAGGGACCATGACCCTTCTCTAAACTCTAAGTGAACTTGCAATGCATTGTGTGTGTGTATGTGTGTATTTATGTGTTTCCTTTCCAAAGCATCCCAAGCTAATTAGATACATTTTATGAACCCACATAAAATCACAGATTAGAGCTGGAAAGGACTTGACAGATCTAGTCCGGGATCCCATTTAGAGGACCCCGATATATCTCAGAACCCTGAGGATCCTATGCAGGGTCATAAGGTGAGAAACCTGCAGGGACCAGGCAGGTAATAGAATGGCAGTGGTGGCCAGGGTTTATTTCATTACACTGCTTTCCGTCAGTTTCTCTCAACACCTAAGTACACTTTGCATAACTGGGAATTTCATAAAGAAATCTGTTGTCTTCCAGTTTCTTAAAGCATGTGGCCTCTTCCATCTCTCTATCATCTGTGAAACAGAGGTAATATATGTATTCATCTCCGAGGGTTGTTACGAGACTTAAATGCCCTAATAGCTGCCAAGGCCTTAGATCAGGGCTTGGCACGTGAAACGTACACGTGTAAGTCCTTGTAGTGTTGGCGATGATTCACACATCTGCGGGAGAGGCGGACACGTGAACCTTCACCTGCGTCTTAACCATAGGGAGAAACCTCTCAGACCTGCTGATAAGTGGCAACTTGGACTTGACCTAAGTGGTAGGAAGACAGCTAGGGGTCAGGGAACCAGAGGACACCACGCCATCTGGCGGACCATTGCCCTCAGCTCCTGACAATTATTGCCAGGCAGGGAATGCTGGCCCTGTGTTGCCAGATTTTTCAGTTTTCCAAAAGAATCCAGAAATCAGGGTCTTTAAATGGGAAATCTCCCAAGCTTTAACTGTTGGCTGGGGGAAAAAGAGAGAGAGAGAGAGAGAGAGAGAGAGAGAGAGAGAGAGTGTGTGTGTGTGTGTGTGTGTGTGTGTGTGTTTAACAGTTTGGAGCTGGATTCAGCCAGTGAGTGACTTTGGATGTAGTCTGATACGTTATTTATCAGATGTGGAGGCTGAGGCATTGGCGGTGGGGAGGGTAGTTAAGACCCCTTGATGGGCAGCCCAGGAGTGGAGAACAAGGACCAAGGACCAGATCCCTTTCAGTCCAGCCCCCCTACCCCACCACAAAGCCTTTCTCCTAAGGAGCCTGCGCAGTGGGAAGTTCTGCCACTTGCCTCCATTGAGATGGAGATTTTATTTTAAGCCTGCAGAGGGGAATGTGAAAAACCAGGGCCTAGGATTAAACTCTCTTCTCTCCACGTGGGTGCTTATCTGAGCCTTCCTTATCCTGGAGAGGACTGGAAGGAGCAGAGCTCATGGAGTCGGACTAAAGGGGTTTGAATTCTGGCGACACCTCTTCCCAGTCACGTGATCTCAGGGAGTGGGAAGTAGCTAGTAACTACATCTCTCAGTGCCTAGACTCTTAGATTGTGAAATGGGGATTAACAGTAGGACATTCCCTTAGGGCTGCTGTGAGAACCAAATGAATTCATCCATCTAAAGCCCTTGGAATGGTACCCAGCACTTAATAGGCTCTCAGTAAAAATTAACTATCAGCGGAAGAAATGCATCTTTTCTCTTAGGATTCCCGGGACTCATGCACCATCCTTATGTTTTCCAAGGTAGTTTGGCAGATCATTTTTGGGGGGGGGATGAAAAACTCAAAAGGTAACAATTTGAATACGCACATGTACACACACACATATTCACAAATGCAACGTCCTCACTTGTATTCTGTGGGGAGCTGGGATGGGAGGTTGGGACTGGGTTGGGCTGTGGCGTGGGACTGAGTTTGGGAGCTTGCGTGATGGTTACAGAGGTAGACCAAAGTATATTTTAGCCTGGGAAACGTTGTCACGTAGACCACTGATTAGATGACAGATGTGTGGCGTTTACTTATCTTCACTATTTCACATGAAAAAAAATCAATATTTTCCAATTATCTCCAATGGTGTATTAAACTTACTTTGTCATATTTCATGTCACCACCCCAGAAAAAGCAGGGGGAAAGGGTCAGGAGAGCACATTGTAAGAGAAGATGAAGTCTTTAGAGCAGTTCTTAAATCATGCCTCCTGTCCCTTCTAGCATTGTCCATTCAGAAATTTGGTCATTCACTCATTCATCGATTCCAGAAATGTCTGCTGATACCTACTCCAGTCCAGGCACTTTTCCAAGTGTGGGAAATTCAGTGATTAAAAAAAGCCAGACAGCAACCTCTGCTTTCATGGAGCTGATATTTAGTGGGGGGAGACAGACCGCATCAACAAAAAAGATCAGATAGGTCCTTTGCAGAAGACTGGAGTAGGGAGGACTAGGAGGCTAGTCCACTCTGGGCAACTAGGTCCCTTTAAGCTGAGATCTGATTGATGAGAAGGAGCCGGCATGCAAAGACCTGTGGAAGGAAAGAATTGAGAGTCCAAGGAGCAGAAGAAAGACTAGAAGCTGCAGAGGTGCCAGTGTGAGGGAGGGAAGAGGGAAATGTACAAAGTGAAACATACCAGAAGGTCCAGCAGGCAAGTGAAAAGGTCTTATTTTTAGATGGCTGCTATGGGAAAAGCCAGCAATAGTAGAGACAGGAGACCTAGCAGGTGGCTATTGACAGATGAGGGGGCTCACAAAGGGATGGAGAGGAAGGGACAGATTCAGGATCTGTTGAGGTACCGGAGTTAACAGAGCTCGCTGCAATCCATGAACAGTCTGCTATTCTTGGGGAGGAAACTGCTAACTGCTAAGTACCTACTATGTGCAGGGCACTGTTCTCTAAGTGTTCCACATGTCCTGTTTAAAATGGACTGAAATGGAATCGGAACTAGTAGGATTCCCAAACAGGTAATGAGTGGCTAAGCCTGACAGGCTGACCCAGAGCCTACCCCCTTAGCCACTGTGTAGCATTATCCCCAGGCTCTCATCTAATCATGAAGCCCGCCAAAGAATGTGCGGCTAAGCATTTCTAAACCAAGCAAAGGCGCGTAATGGTGTGCAGGTTATAAATAACCCTTCCTAGCTGCCAGCTGCTCTTTAGGTTTGGAAAGGAAAAGAGGATCTTAGCATGACTTGTTTATCTCAGGTAATTTGGCAGTAAACTGGGCCCCAGGAATTTGAGTTACAGAGAAAATGCAAAGGAAGAATGACAGGGATATTGTTTCAGGCTTTCAGAGGATGGACGTAACTTAAAGGCCCAGAACCAGCCCGGAGGTGCACATGGGGAATTTGAAGAGGAAAGTGTGTCGTACAGCCAATGTTTGTTTACTTGGCTCCCAAACAGTCACGCTCTTTGTCTAATAGATTTCTGTTGTTATGATGAGATTTCTTTAAGGAAGTAATGGGAGGAATAGGAGATTTTCCCGTCTTCCATCTAATGATATATTAGGTTGGAAACTAGAGGCCTGTTTTGTTGGGCATGTCCATAGCTTTAAAATTTTTTAAATTACTTATCAACATTTAAAAATTAGTAGCTTTCTCATAAAACTGAACTTCTCTGGAAAAATCTAATCCTATAAAACTGAGCCCACATTCCCGCATGGAAACCAGCAGCTGGAGACAAACAGTGATTTCTCGTTACTGGTACTCCCCAGGCTGCCCTGTACCCACCCTGCCATCTCTCTCTGCCACGTGTGTCTCAGCAAAGGCTGTGGGTGGAAGCCAGGATCAGGGTTCAGGAAGCTGGGACGGGGCTGAAGGTGTGTGGGGATGGGGGTAGTAATGACAGTGGGGCTGGGGTGCTCCCATTCCTAGAATTGAAGAAGGGCGTGCAGACAGGCAGCAGGGTGTAGTGAACACTGAGTTAACAGATAGGCTGTCTGACTGCCAATCCAAGTTCTTTCTCTTTGTTGCTCTGTGACCTTGGGCAAGTTACTTTGTTTCTCTGAGCCTCGAGGCTTTGTTGTTGCATGTGATAGGGAATCTCAAGAGCTGTCCCCTGGGGAAGAACCCGACAGTGACAGATGCTCAGTAAGCCCTAGGAAACCACGCAGTCCAGACAGCCCATCTGGACAGGCCTCAATCTTCCTTTACTTTTTTCTTTTTCTTTGTCCTTTCTCATCTTGTCTAGCCATTTCATTAAAAAAAAAAAAAAGTAAAACAAACTTGGCCCTCAAAATAGACAAGCAGGTCACCACCAGCCTAGTGGCTTAGCTCAGAAACTGTTGCTTCCATTTCCAGAAACCATATTTTGTCATCATTTCATTCTTATCTGTCACACATTACAGATTGGTCTCTTAAAAGAAGGCAATTTGTCCTCAAAAAATACTGTGTTTTCTTTTGAGCAAACTTCAGGGTCCCAAGGTCCATGGAGGCTACTCCATCTTCCTCCAACAGACCACCCCTCTTGGACCTTGGATGGGAAAATCCACAGCATTTCTCATTATATTATAATTTTTAAAAACTTGAACCAGCCCTTTTGGACATTTAATATTTTAAGTTTATTTTAGTTGCTTGAACAGGAAATAGATCCAACTCCATCATTTTTTAAAATGTGTACATGAAGAAGTCACTCTTGTGCGTGTGTTTCCAGGTGGTTCTTTGAACAAGTAGAACCAATATGAGCATATATTCTTGTTTTTCCTCCTTCAGAGAGAAAAAAATTGCATACGCCTTCAACTTTCTGCCCCTTCAGTTTTTCACTTTAATATATGGTCATCTTATAAGCTTGCCATTCTTTCCTCCAGTATTCCATTCCATTGTGTGGATCCACCGTATTTATTCAGCCAGCTCCTACGGATAGACTTATGGGTCATTCCTAATCTTTGCAATTGCAAATTATGATGCAGTGGATACCTTCTGAATACATTTGTTTCCTGTTTGTGGAGGTATTTCTTCGCAGTAGATTCCTAGACATGATAGTGCTAGCTCAAAGGGATGCTGCCAAAAGCCTTTTTGAGGATAGTGCCAAGGTCTCCTCCAAGGGGCCTTTGCCATTTCGTACTTCTCCCAGCAATACTCAAAAATGCCTGCTTCCCAGCTCTTGCCAGCAGTATGTTGTCAAACCTCTGGATTTTTGCCAATCCAATAGGTGAGATTAAGCAGCATCTCAGTGGAGTATTTGTCATTTAAATTAAATTACTCAGATATCTAAAATGAGAGCAATATGAACCCTCATATTTGGACAGCAGAAGAAATAAGCTCATTTTAGTAACTGAGTGGAAGCGCCATCACTCTGGTTCGGAGAAATAAGTTGTTTGTTCAAAAGTCCTTTGTGGTGGAGAGGTCCCTGAACAGGCCCTCTTCGCCTACAGGATTTCCACTGAATCACCTTTATTCTCCAAAGCCCAGCCCTGCCTGCCAAGGCTGAGCATTGTGCCTGAGTGGACGGGAGTGAGTGTGGAATACCAAGTCTGCTTTTCCACATCTGGCATTTAATGGCATTGTTCTGGCTAATAAGGAATCCATCTTCCTTAAACCTTGGGGAACCCTTTTCTTCTAATCCCCTTATTAATTTTTCTAGGAGTCCAAAATACATCAGAGACCTGCATCACAGAAAGAATTACTTAAGTCAGACTCCCTCCCCAGCACATTCTGGCCGTCTTGGACTTAAGATCTTTAATCTGACTGAGAGGCCATGTAGCCTAATGGTTAGGAGTGCAGGCTCTGGAGCCAAATCACCCAGATTCCAATCAAAGATCCTCTGCTCACTAGCTGTGCGATATTAGGCAAATGTCCTAACCTCTTGGGTCTCCCTGCCCTCCTCCGACAAGAAGGATTATAATAGTACCTATCATAAAGTAGTTGTAAAGAGTAAATGAGTTGAATTATGTACTTAGCCTGGAGCTCAGTGCCTGGCACACAGGAAACCCTGGCTACAGTGAGCTTACGTGGTGATGATGGTGATGATTGTGGTGGTGGTGGTGGTGATGATGGTGGTGGTGGTGGTGTTGATGGTGGTGATGCCGATGACAGATATAGTGATGGTAGAGATGGTGATTTGGAGCACGCTGAGCCCCACCACTTACAAGCTATATTTCTGTGGCCTTGAACAAAAGCTCAGTGACTCACCTCAGTTTGTTTCTCACTTCATTGGTTTGTACCAATGGGAATAGTGCTGTCCATCATAAGCAAGAGTCAGCAAACTACAGCCAGTGGGCCAGATCTGGCCTGCTACCTAGTTTTGTGAATAAAGTTTTGTTTTTGTTTTTATTTTAATTTGTTTGTTTGTTTTGTTTTACCACGTTTGGGCGGGGAGGTATTTAGGTTTATTTATTTTTATTATTACTATTATTATTATTATTTTTAATGGGAGGACTAGGGATTGAACCCAGGACCTCGTGCATGCTAAGCACACACTCTGCACTGAGCAATACTGAGTGGCCACTGAGTGCCACTGAGGAAATTTCCCTGCCGTGAATAAAGTTTTATTGGAACACAGCCACACCCATTTGCTTACACACTGTCCGTGGCTGCTTTCACAGTCCACTGGCAGAGTTGAGTGGTTGGACCAGAGACCTTAGAGCCTCATGACCTTATGGCCTATAAATTAAAAAAAAAAAAGAACATTTACTCTCTGGCCCTTTACAGTAAAAGTGTATTGACCCCTGATCTAAAGGAGTGATTGTGAGGCTGCAGGAGATGAAGCCTGTGAGTGGAACCTGGCCCACAGCAGGTGTTCAGTACGGTGGACCTGTATCAACTGACGCATTTAACTTTCATGAACTCAGTGCCTGGTTCTTGCCCTGACTCCAAACACTCACCTCTTACCCCAAGAGGAAAAATAGAGGGAATAATTAAAATATCAATGGTTCAATTAGAAATACCATCAAATTATATCTTGCATATGTATTTTATCAGGTACCATGTAGTCCCATATGCACCAGATATTACACAGGCATGTCAGTCTACATCCGTGGATGTAAAAAGCTGTGTCCTGGAGATGGTACTTTACAGGAGGTTTAGGGCTCTTTTTCAAGGGTAATTTTGACGCTGATATTCCCTTGCCTGATGACTTCATAAGCTAACATCCAAGGAAGATGCAAGTTCCCTCTAAATGGTAGTGATGAATATTATTATCTGCATTGAGAGCGAAGTAAAACTGAAGTGTCAGAATCTTCTAACCATTGAAAATTAATCCTAAGTGCAGATAAAATCTCTCTGAAACCATCAGTGGGAGAATGGTATTATATTTACAGAAATTCAATGCAGTCACTTTTTTTTTTCTTCTCCCCAGGCACACATCTGTTTTATAAAGTGAGGTGCACACGGAGCATTTACATTTGGCCTTATTTATTGTTTCTTGGCTGAAGCTGGAAGGTCACCTTGCAAAGGAACACCCCCTTAATTTTGCAAGCAGCGTATATTGATATTAATGTCACCTTCTTCCCCCTCCCCGAGTTGTTGTGAAAATCAAATGAGATATAGGTAGGAAACTACTCCGAGGAGCTCAGTGCAGTAGACAGACGCGGTGTGATCTGGTTCCGTCTGTCCTTGGGAAGAAGGAACCGTCTCCACATTGAGCTACCTGATGGAGAGGGGGGTTCAGCGGTGTGAGGACAGAGGCATTAGATAACAAATGTGCATCATTGAGTGAATTATCTTCATTGAAAAATAAGCAAATTGTTTTCCAATTTAATGAATAAAGAAGCTTCTAATTAACTCTAGTAGAGAGATTTGCTTTCAAATTTCAGTGGTTAAGCTCTGTGTTCTTTGTATTAATATTTTTCTCATGGCCCACCTTAATTTTTTTTTTTTACTGTTCTGTATTGGTATAACAGAACTTTAGAGATGGAAAATGAGTCCAAAGGTGATTCAGTCTAATTCTCATTTTTAAAAAAATCAGGAAGAAAATATAGCCCAGAGAGAACCTGTTGGATCCTGTGACTTATCTGAAATCTTATACCTGATCAGCTGTCTGTTGGACAGGATCCCCAGGCCTGTGTCTGACCAGCACGGGAAGGGCCTCAGCTAGACTCCAGGGTCTGCCAGTGTTCACCCCTGCACTAGCTCTGTTTCCCTCCAACTCCCTACCCTTGCTCTGGGCCTGGCTTGGCTCTGTCCCCTTTCAGCTCCAGGCCCATCTCCCAGCTCCTGGCTCTGCATCGCATGGCCTTCTACCTGGTACATCGTCATCTCTGGTCGGCCACAGGGCCAGCTCTGAGTCCCTCAACTGATGGCCAGAGCAGGTGTGGACAATCTGGGGGAGCCGGTCACCCTCGCTCATGCCTCAGAGCCTCAGGGATCAGGGTGTCAGGGTAAAATTGACACAACAACCCAGATCACCTGATCCCTAAATCCTGGGCTGTTTTTTAATAATTAATAAACTTTATTTTTGAGAAGAGATTTAGGTTCTAGCGAAATTGACTGGGAAGTGCAGGGAGTTCTCATTATACCCCCTGTCCACAGATATACAACTTCCCACACTGTCAACATCCCGCATCACAGTGCTATCTTTTCCTGGGCTCTTTTTCAGCTTTAAACTCTAAATTCTTCTGTCTTAAGGGGAAAAAAAAAAGAGCAAGCAAGCAAACATACACACAGAACGAAATTGAAGTGGGTGCCTATGGAATGCGAAAGGAAGCATGCAGTTGGTTTTAGATCAGTTCATTCTGTCCTGGCATTCTCTGTTAGTCTGTCCCCAAGGCCAGTGGCTGGTGGCTGCTCACAGTGTCAAAGCTCACACATAGGGAGAGCCCTGCTCTGGCCCTCTCTCCTCTCTCTCTCTTAGAGTGAATTTCAAATTTTAGAGGCTGGGGCTCTGATTGGCAGCAACTGGGTCAAGGGCCCAGCCTCAGTGCAGCATACAAAGTTCAGGGTATGTACAGTCATGACTGACAGGGGGCCCCACCCTGGGGATGGGGAACAAAAAAAGAGAAAAGGGAGCCATCTAGGGTGTTATTATGAGCTGAGCAGATAACCCAAAAGATGTATACTGTACCATGATACTAGATCACCCAGAGTCTCCTGTAAATAGCTGATGCTTTTCTACATCCTCTTGTATATTGGCCCCAAAGTTTGGCCAGTGCCAGAGGTTCATCTTTGGACCTTTGCTCTTTCCCTTATTCTCACTTTTTTGGAAAGAGCATCGTCCCTTGAGCTGAGCTTTATCACGAGCTGTGAGCCCCTCTCTGCACTCCGCTCACATGTAGGCCCCCTGGAAGTGACCACATCTGAAGACCAACATCTTTCCTCTGAGACTTGGTCCCCATCTCTTCCCTCTCAATAAGCCGTCACCGAGCCGTTTTGTTCCCACCAGCTGTGGTTGTGGAATTCTCACAAATAGCTACACCAGAGTGAAGTTGGACAATTTGGGAGGCACTGACAACGTGCAGTGATACTCCCATTTTATGTTTTAAAACCAAGGCGATCCATTAATTTTTCCATCAAGAAACCCTCGTATAATGGACACTTCCATCAAATTTGTGAAAACTACATTTGGAACAGCTTATTTAAACATTCTGATGTCAATCTGTGGAATGTATGCATACCTTCAAATGTTACTCTTCTAGTTTCCCGAAAAAAGCAACAGTTCTCTCTGAAATTGCCCATTATGTGAAACGCGGGTGATTACTGCTAATTCACATCTGCGCCAGCACCTATGTGGTGAGTTTGGGGGTTTGGTGCAGCGGATTGGCACACACTCATCAAAGGTTATGTGTATGCGCACAGTGGAAGGCATTTTATATAATTCCAAACAATTTAATAAAAATGTAATTCGACTGGGAAAACTACAGTCTGTCGGCCCTTGCAGAGTGCAGATAATGTTCCAGATTAAAGAGCGGAGGCTTTGTTCATTATAGTCAAATAACGTGAGTGTGTGAATTACCATTTCATTGCCGTCGGTCTATTTCAAGAGTCTGCCATTTTCCCATTATCATAATAAGCTACATTTTCTTAAAATCATTCGATTATGATTGGTCCCGTCTATTTGGTTTGCAAATAAAAAGCTTTTGCAGCGATAAACGAGCTGTTTTAAAACAGCCTTAATCTCTGGTTCTGCTTTTGAACTGCTGCAGGTCAGACTCTGCGGAAGGCTGAGAGAAGCCGGTCCTGCTCACGGGAGAAAAAGGAGGTAAATATGTCACTAGTGAGGGCTGGTGGGGGACAACTCTATTTGAAGGGACCCAGGGGGAGCAGACTGGTGATTAAGTATTCCTGGATCTCCTATTCTTTTTTCTCTGAGTCCCAAGCTTGAATCCCCGACCCAATGATACTTGGTGACTAGAGTTATTAATCCAGTGTCACTTGTGGTAATAATCTCTTACTGACTGTATCAGTTAGCTTTGCTCTGTAACAAGTCACCCAGATTTTAGTGACTTAAAACAAACATGCATTTAGTTCATGATTCTGCGGGTCAGCCATTTGGGCTCTGTTGATGGGGCCAGGCTCTGCTGACCTCAGCTGGGCTCACTTCTGCATCTGCTGTTTACAGCTGTGTCACTGAGGGGCTGACTGAGCATCCATTAGGATGCTTAAGTTCTCCAATGTTCTCCCATCCTCCACAAGCCAGCCAGTTTTGCTCACATAGAGTTTCAGGGGTTCAAGGGTATGAGAGTGGAAGACTCAGGACCCCTTGAGCCCTGGACTCAGAACTGGCAGTGTCCCTTCTGCCACTTTCTATTCTTTAAAGCAAATTGCAAGATCAACTCAGATTCAAGGGGTGGGGAAACAGACATCACCTCTTAATGGGAAGAGCTACAAAATACCATGGCTTTTCTTGAGACGTGATGCACTAAGCCACCTGCACTGTTTCCCGCACCAAGGCTGGACCTAAGGGCTAGAAGAGAGACAGTCCTTGACCCAGCGTGTGCCCAGCACAACTGGAAGGGATGCATAATGAGATCATTACAGTACAGTGAGAGAAGGACCCAGAGTGGAATTTCAGTACAGAAAAGGGGTCACCTACCTCTGCCAGGGGTATCAAGAAAGGCTTTGCAGTACAGCTGATGTGCAGGCCAACCCTAGAGGGGTGAGTAGTTTTCCAGGCCAAGTAAGCAGCATGGTCAAAGTCAGAGAGACAGGAATCAGGAAAGCGGCAAGATCACTGAGTCTGAAATTCGACACAACATTGTAAAATGACTATAACTCAATTAAAAAGTTAAAAAAAAGATATTTCAGTAAAAATGCAAGCAAAAAAAAAAAAAAAAACTCACTGAGTCTGAGGTGGGAAGTGGTGGCTGGGACCCATAAATTACCAAAGGGACATCTGATCAGGTCCCAAGCTCCTGGGAGTTTACATGTGAGTCTTACTTAGTGGCACGTGGGTGGAGGGCTGTGAAGGCACGTGGCTTGTCATAAATATTGACCCATCCTGAAGCTCATCGTCACTTAGGTCCTAACACTCTTGGTCGTAAAGTGACCTGATTCCAAAGACAAAAGGAATTTCTCAGGCTCAGCTGGGACGAAGGGCCCCAAAATGGCCATAAGACTTGATCCTTCTCTTTGCATCTCTCGTGCCTCTGCTTCCGCTGTGTTGGCCTCACCCACAGCCAGCTCTGAGGAGGCAGGTCAGGGTTGGACCGCACTGGGTCACATGTGCTTTGCTGTAGCTTTCATCCTCTCTCCTGTTGCCTCCTTTCTCAGCTGGAGCCAGAACAACCAGTATGGCTTCTCTTCTTATTTAATCAGTCTATCCCATATGAGGGCTAGGGGATAACTTAGGAACTTGGATGCTCCTGAAAACTCTTCAACGTCAGCCTCAGTGGGCACTTGAGAAGCTGAACTAGGCTGGGTTTTCCCTACTCCTTTCTGTGGGGGGCATTTTTCTGGGGGCAGGAGCAGGTGTGCCTGTCTCCACAAAGTCCCTCCAGAAACCTGGGGGTGGCTCCAAGAACGAAAGTGAGCACAGATTCGCTCTCAGGCATCTGGTCTCCCTCTGTTAAGTCACCAAGAGTGGGGACTCTGCCCCCCAGCCCAGTAATTAATTGTTTCACCCTAACTGAGATCTTCGTCACAGAATAATGGCATCCCGTTCATCCGCATTAAGAAATTAGCTGGGAAAGGATGACACAGGGTGGCGGGTAACTAGTTGAGATACTTCCCCCTCCCCTCCTCTCTCTCCTTGGCAACAGGACTCCTCTAATTGCCCTTCCCCAGCTACTCCCATCATGCCTGTCGCCCCAGAGCATTTCAGATCACTCTTCTGAAAAACGCTTGAAGTGAGGGAAAATGGAAAGCGGGGTTGTTTATCACAACATCCAGGTTTAACCCTGAACAATGTTTAAAATGGTTTCAGGCCCTCTGCAAAAGGAATGCTGACTCTCTTAACAAGGCTTTTGTTTGGGTAGAAAAACAAGAGAAAGAAACTAATAGCAAGCTGCCAGGATGCTCATGTTGATATATTATAACATGCCTTTCCCACCCACCTCCTCTTTCCGCCTCCCTCCCCACTCCGTTGTCTGTGAAATCTGCACTTTCTGACACTCTGTGCCTTACACAGGATACCAGGTAGAGATGAAGCTTTGTCCCCATGAAAGGCGAGGAAAAGACAAGCCTGTTGAACAAGCAGACAGGGACATGTGTCACGTTTCTTCGGTGGTAGGGAGTATGGGCCAGCTCACACATTGGCAGGTGAATGTGCAGTTTCCATCCTGGGTGGGGATCAGGTACCTCTCTGCGTGGTTATGGGCCAGCACGGCAAACGGAGGATGGGATGCTTTCTCAATGAGCTTGCCAGGCCACATTCAGCCCAAAGATGTGTTTTGTTTGGCCCAGACCCTATTACAATTGTTTTTTAATTAGGTGGACACATTAAAAAATTGGGAGGTTTCACATAAAAATGCAGACTTCTGGCTTCTTCAGAAAAATGGAGAATGACAACACAGAGTCCTTATTCCTATAAGACAAGAGTGGGCAATGGCTTTTGTTGAGGATGCTCCCCCTTTCGATGGGGCCCTTCCTGTCCCCTACAACTGACTGGACAGCGAGCAGGTTTCAGCGACCACATGGTGCCAGCCCTGTGCTGAGTGCTTGATGTCAGCGATTCACAGATGTTGCCGCACGTTAGAATCACCCGAGTCTCTTTCCAAACTGGTTAAATCAGAATCTCTGGGGGTGTGACCCAGGCATCAGAATGTTTTAATCCCCCCAAGTGGTTCTGATGTGCAGTCAGGGATGCGAACCGGCTCTTGACACGTATTAATGGTTCTCACCCAGGTGTTTCCGCATGCACTGCATGCCTGCCCAACCCCAAGGATGCTTTGATTCTCAGGCCCTCTAACAGACACAAACAGGCACAAATCATAGAAGCGAATGACAGCCATTATAGAGAAGACCCAGACAAAGCCCCAGTGGGTGCCAGAGGAGGGAGAGAAGACTTAGTGGAAGAGGCGGCTTTAACTGAGGCTTTGGAAGGTTACAGTCATTTCTGCAAAATGTATTTTTGATGGTTGGTCAGTAGATACTTTTGGTATTGCCAGTAAAAATATTCTCTGCTTCTTCTCTAGCAAAGATTCACGGCTCCTGCCTGTGGAGATTATATAGTGTTTATGGCCCTTGGTCATGAATTATGAATGATTTTGAAATTGTGGTCATTGTAGTTTACTCAAGAATCATTAGAAAGTAGATTTATCATATAGTGTTTAAGAAAAAAAAAAAAAAGAAACCACAGAAGAGGAAGAAATCTTTATTCATCACTTACCCCCTTCCCCCCAGCACCGTGGCGCTCACAGATACGGCACTGGGGACCTGTCCTTCTACTACTACGCAGAGCCACGGAGGTCCCCGGTGACTCTGAATTCATGCCCACCATGTGCTTCTGCCTCAAATCCTTGCCACGTGACCTTGGAAGAGTCTCTTGACCCCTCTCACCTCATGTGATAATTCCCACCTTGGAGACTTGGTACACAGAATAAAGGCAGTAATAAAGTGCCTGAGCCAGAGTAAACATTCCATAAATGTTAGTTGTTACATACTTGTAATCATTACTTAAAGTGTCTAGAATTTAACAGAGACAGTCATGCCCTTGGATGGAAAAGGCAGCACAATTGCACTTAGTACTGAAGGGGTCTCCCTTGCTCCAGGTGGACTTTAGGCTGATTCCGGCCTTCTGGTCTCCTGTCTGTGTGCCCCCAGGCAAGTGTGCCCCTGGCAGGCCAGCTCTGGGGCCCCCACGGTAAACCACTCTGCCAGGCCTCTGTGATAATGGACTGCCTTCTTTTGCAGCTGATTGGAGATTCAGGAAAATGCTCTTGACAGCACTCTCCTCTGCTGAGTTCACACTGTAAAGGGCTACAAAAGCCTTTTAACTTAACCACCTAGAAAGCGTTAAGCCTTCCCATTGCATGCACGCAAAAGCGTGCACACACATGCACACACACACGCACACACGAACCATTCCTGCTGTTATGCAGAGCCTTGCAGTGCGAGGATTAGAGACTGCTTTCATCTTTTCCAAGTAAAAGAGGAGACTGGGATCTCAGGGGAACACAGCAAATGAGGGAGGCCAGGATCCAGGGTGCCTCTTGGGATGGAGGGGGGTCTCTGGACAACCCTGTCTGTGTGCTGCTTTGCACACACTTCCGCCCTCCTCTGGCCCCCGCACCTCGTTGTTGTCTTGATGCTCCTCTCTGCCAGCTGCTCCCTCTCTGAGTCCAGAGTCCAGAGACAGAGTCTGATCAACCTGGCTGATCAATACTAAAGGGCATTTAGGGGGTTACAGTGCTCTTGGCATTAGCTCTCCAGTTGCCCTCCCAAGAGAGAACTGCTGTAATCAATGTCTTGTGTGTCCTTCTAGAAATATTCCAATCTATCCTTCTCTGTCCCTACCTCTCCCCTCTACCCGCCCCCCCCCCAACACAATTGTAGCAGGCAATACACATTGTTGTGTTCTGGATTTTTTTTTTTTTTTTTTTTACCTAGCAACATGTCTTGGAGAACATTCTATAGCAGGACATATGTACAAATCTCATTCATTCTTTTTGATAGCTGCCTAGTCCTCCATTGTGAATGCACAAAACCACAGTCCTTTCTTTGAGAGCTTTGGGGCCAAACATGTTTCATGTTTTTTTTTTCTTTTGAAAGTCATACCATCCCATTATGGCCTGGGTTAGCATGCTGCAGTCAAATATACCGACATATCTGCAGGAAAATACGAATATTCATACTAAGTGGGGGTAAATAAAGACTTTAAATTTTATGTCAGTTCAGATCTGGTTTTGCTACTGAAAAATTACATATAAAGGATTGTGGACCTGTCCGTAAATATATGACTAGTTCCCAGTTAATGACTCATCTAGGCTGTTAATAATCTTTTGCTGCTACAAGAGTGCTTGAAAGGATATCCCAGAGCAGGCATCTCTGCGCCCGTGTGCAGGAATAGCCGAAGGTTAAATTCTTAGAAGTACAATGAATGGATCAAAGGGTATGTGCTTTTTAGAATTGTTTCTAATTTGTCTTTTAACAGTGGATGAAAGGGGAAGAGTTTTTTTGTTCCAGGACATCTTGGAGAATTCGGGCCTGGTTCAAGCGTGGCTGCCCTTGGCTGAGGCACTCATGCTGTGCTCTGTGTTGCAGTTTCCTAGTCCACTTTTCCTGAAGGGAGTGGGAGCAGGGCATTGTCCTGAGAAGGACTTGGGGTCCTGCCCAGCACCTCGATTTCTGCACACCATCTCTCACAGGCCCTCAGCTCCGAGCACCTGTCTCGGCCAATTGCAAGTTGACTCCTGTGAATTTCAGACCCCACTAGCGTGCAAACAGCAGACCCTTCCCTTTCCTCTCTTCACTTCTCAGTGTTCTTGCAACTTGTCTCCTGGGGGAATCAGGAGCTGCCCCTTCCATATTTACAGAGCTCAACCTCTTTGTTCAAACTGTTAAAAAAATTTTTTTTTTTTTAAAAAGGAAGGGAGAGAAAAAAAAGACCCTGTCAGCTGATGGCGCTGCATTACAAGAGTCTGCCCGATAGGACAGCTGACACTCCAAATCTGCACTTTTCCCGAAATGAAGCCTTTTAGTTCTCATTGCTGGGCAGAGAGGAGCTAAATTCATTTTAACCTCCAACTGCCAAATGCATTCCCCGTGGTGAAGGGATCGTTGTCCGTCTTTCTGCTTCTTTGGGTCTTGGTCTCTGTAGCTTTGAGAGCGTGGACAGTGGGGGCCCCGGTGACATGAACAACATAAGTCACATGGCAGGATTACAAGCAGCATAGCCAAGTAGTTGAACCTGTGACCCCTGGAATCAAACAGCCCAGATTCCCAGGCTAGCACCATCACTCAGGCAGGTTACCGTTCCTGTCTGTGACCTGACGTCCTCTTCTAAAGAGAAGGGATGCAGCATAGCGTTGGGGTAAGGATACAGTGAGCTGATGCGTGCAAAGTGCTTAGAACGGTGCCCAGCATTTACCAGGAGCTCAATAAATGCTGGGTATTATAATTTAGCATCCGTATTATAATTAGTATTATATTTAGGGCAAAATGGCCTTTTTTTAAAAAAAAGCTAATCCTTTTAAAGGCAGAAGTGGAAGAGAACTCTTGCTAAGAAAAGGCAGGCTGAGGGTTGGGCCATTGTTCCTCACCTTTTCGGTGCAATGGAACATCACGTAATCCCTCCTGCGAGAATTACCTTGCCCTTGAATCACCAGACACCTGCAATCAGGCTGGGAGCTGCAGGAGACACGTACCCAGACACGGCGCCCGTAACCCACATTTAACAATGGCCAGGCCAAGACTCGAGCTTCGAAAAGCAAAGAGAATCAATTTCTGATAAAATGCCAGGAAGGAGATTGACATGTCTAAAACCTTCCTGGTATCAGCTTGGCTTCCAGCACAAGATTAAACTCGAGGAAAATACCCATCAGAGAGCTGCAGTTTGTGACCGGAAGGAGATAATGTTGACAGCCGCCTCTTCCCGAGTCGGTTTTGGATAAGCCATGTGCCCTTCAACAGAGCATCATCAGAGTTTCCTATATCCTCAGATCTTGGGCATGAAATTGCCCAGAGTCTGTCTTTACCTCTCCCCTGCTCCCACCGAAATCACTTTATAGAATACAGAATACAATTTAAAAAGAGAATGATGCTATCTAAGGGAAGGAGGTTCCTGCAAATTACTCATGAAAGGTGTGTGTCCTGGGTGAAAATGGGCCCGTGTGAGCTGTTGGTCAGCTGGGGGACACCTCTGAAGGAGCAGGGTGAAGGGCGTGAGAATGCCAGGCCACCTGGGCTCCAGCCCTAAGTCACCTCGGCTGACCTTAGGCACACCCACTCTCCCCATTCTGGGCCTCTGTTTCCCCTTTGATTGCTCCAGGTCTGGTAAGAGCCAGTGGTCCTATGACTTCAGCTTCATTAGGGCCCACAAGCCATGTCTCTTAGTCTCTGTTCAAATGACAGAAGCCTTCCTCAAATCAGCCTCAGCAAACAAAGGGAATGTGTTGTCTCGCTTGAGCTGTACAGTTCAGGGGTAGACCACATCAGGCATGGCTGGATCTAGGTGCTCAGACTCAGTTCTTCTGACTCTGCCTCCTTCCGCAGCATGGCCATTCTCCAGCGGCTGGTCCTTCTCCATGTAAACTGGCCACTGGCAGCTCCAGTGGTTAGAGGCTAGAGAGCGTGTGAGGGGAAAGCGCAGGCACTGGAGCCAGACGCCTGGGGTCGCACCCTGACTCATCGCTTACCCAATGCTCCTCTGCCTCTGAGCCTCAGTTTCTTCATATGTAGAATGGGGTTAATAGTGGCGCCTACCTCACAGGTGCTCCAAACGATGCCTGATGTGTAGTAAGTGAGTGACAGGGGCTTCTTCCTCTTTTCCTGCTTTTTGCTGTTTTTATTATACTTCTCTAAGAAGTTTCAGCAAAAGAGAGGTCCCATCCCCACCGCCATTAAGCACACAGTAAGGAAGGGATCTTTTCCCAAAGGACCATCAGAATCTAGTTACCAGAAGACGCGGGAGAGGCTAGCGGGCCGGCAAAGCACCGCCGCTGACCAGCACCTGACCAAGCTGGTAAAGCAGACAAATAGCGCCATTGTTAAACATGGCTTTCATGTCCGCGCCCACCGCACCCAGTGAGGCAAGCATCCTCATCTCGCACGTGAGGAATGCTGGCTCAGAGCAGTGAGGCCCCGAACCCCAGTTAAGACAGCAAGTGCAGGGCCCAGCTGATACTGCACGTTCTGTGCACTGTGGTGAAGTGGCGAGAGCGTGGGTTGCTTTTGGAGGCAGTTGGGGGAGCTTAGGCACGTGTTTTAACCATTCTCAGATTCGGTTTCTTTATCTATAAAATGGGCGATATCTGTCCTTCCTCCTCAGGTGTCTGAGGGCTCAGTGAGGTTAGGGAGATAAACACAGGAAACCCAGCCCCACTCAGGACACCCCTGGCTCTCATACTGGCCACTTTCCCTCTCCTTCCTCTGGACCCTGCTGCTGGTTTAGAGCTAGACAGGAGGACCCCAGACTCCTGGGACCACAGGGCAGGGCAGGTGAATGGGAGGCAGGCGCAGTGACTGCTGGATAAGTGGGAGCCTCAGTTTCCTCGCCTGATGAGCTGAGATGGTCCAACACTCACCTCCCCCAGCTAAGCCCTGTGAGTGATGGCTGCATCCCATTAGAGGCCACTGTAGAGATTATGTGCCCCTCCCTGTCCCCATCCACTGTGTATTTCAAAACAAAAATTGTGAAATAAGTGTAGGAAAATTCAACAAAGCTCTCAGTTTCTTTTCCCAGGATGACCACTTTGATGCCCTTTCTTTCGTTTAATGTAGAAGCCTAAACTCCTTCCAAAAAATTTCATCGGGCCACTCGTGCTTTGTTGATGCCCTGGGAGACGGTTTGGCACATGAGAGCAGGATTGGCAGGAGCGGTCAAGGGCAGGGAAGCGGTCCAGGTTGGATTGCTTGGATTTATATCCTGGTTCTACCTCTTCATTCGCTGTGTGGTCTTTGGCACTTTACATAACCTCTCTGGGCTTCTGTTTTCTGTCTGCAGAATGGAGCTGACAGCGTAGTGACACCTCTTGGGGCTGTTGTGAGATTAAATAACACACATGAAGTACTTAGAACCACACCTGTAATTACGTGCCCTTTAAGTGTATGCTATTCAAGTCCCACCGCTGGGGCCTGTTCACTCCATGTTCCATCAGCTGGGGTTGCTGGGGGAGGCAGGGTTGGTGTAGTTCACATCTGCAGGCGTTTTACCTCTGTGGGGCCTGCATTATACATTTTAATCTCTTTCTGAGTCTAAAACGAATGCATACTGATTATAG
The DNA here is from genome assembly GCF_009834535.1 of Camelus ferus. Lineage (NCBI taxonomy): Eukaryota > Metazoa > Chordata > Mammalia > Artiodactyla > Camelidae > Camelus > Camelus ferus. The sequence goes on along the minus strand of NC_045713.1, from coordinate 19,903,672 downwards.
AGAAGTAGAAAATGCAGAAAGCTACAGCAATTAGGCATTATCTTACCCCCTAGCTAATCACTATCACTTGTCTTTTTGTTTCCTTCTAGCTTTTCTCTATGCAAATATATATATTTCAAGATTAAGATCATGCTAAGGGACAATTAAAAATTGTCTACCTTCCATTACTCTTTTTTATTTATTGAGGTATAACTTACATCCACAGAGTGGACAGTCTTTGGTGTTCAGCTTTATGAATTTTCATCTAGTAATACTCCTGTCTTGGCATGACCCACATCAAAATACAGACTACTGTTAGCGCCAAGGGCAACCACGATCTTGACTCTACCAGCATAAATTAGTTTTGCCTGTATTTGAACTTCATATAAATGATTCACAGAGTCAGCACTCTTCTTGCCTTTTGGTTTTTTGTTAATCATGTCTGTGAGATTCATCCATGTTTTTAAATGTATCAGTAGTTCATTCTTAAACATGGTGGTCTAAACCTTCAGTTGTGCTTTTATTAGAAAAATTAAATCACAAACTCATTTGAGTTAATTGTCATTGTTTTTAAAATTTCAAGTTTGTGCATTAAATAAAAATTCCTCTTCCAGCATACCCCAACCTAATTCCCCTTTCTAGGAATAACCTTGTTATCAGTTGGATTTTCTTCTTTCTGAACTTTTTCCTGTTTTTACAATTCTAGTCATTGTTTCAGTTGGAGTGCACTGGGCTGCAATTGATAGGAAACCCAACTAGCAATGGCCCAAACCAGGGATCAGCAAACTTTTTCTGTAAAAGGCCATGCTGTCTTTGTCACAATGACTCAACTCTGTCATTGAAAATGGCCATAGTCAATATGTTAATTAATGAGGGTGGCTGTGTTCCCACAAAACTTTATTGACAAAAATAGGCAGTGGGTCAGATTTGGCCTGTGGGGTATAATTTGCTGACCCTTGGCTTCACAATAGAGATTTGTTTGGCTCACATGACAAGAAATCTAGAAATAGCCTCATAAGAAAAACCTAATAATTTATACGCCTACTAAAAATATCTGAGAATGCCAGACTCTCTAACACCTTGCTAATAGTGGATTTTTAACAACCTATGATATGTTTGCCAGTACTCTTTGTCCTTATTCCTGTGTTTGGGGGAAATATTTTTGCCTGATCTTCCAGCTCAATAATTTTTTTCTATATCTGTATCTATTCTAGTTTTCATTGTCTTTTGATTTTTTAAATTTTTTTAACACTTTTTATTGATTTATAATCATTTTACAATGTTGTGTCAAATTCCAGTGTTCAGCACAATTTTTTTATTCATGGACATATACACACTCATTGTCACATTTTTTTCTCTGTGAGTTATCATAACATTTTGTGTATACTTCCCTGTGCTATACAGTGTAGTCTATTCTACAATTTTGAAATCCCAGTCTATCCCTTCCCACCCTCCACCCCCCTGGTAACCACAAGTCTGTATTCTCTGTCTGTGAGTCTATTTCTGTCCTTTATTTACACTTTGTTTTTGTTTGTTTGTTTTTGTTTTTGTTTTTTAGATTCCACATATGAGCGATCTCATATGGTATTTTTCTTTCTCTTTCTGGCTTACTTCACTTAGAATGACATTCTCCAGGAGCATCCATGTTGCTGCAAATGGCATTATGTTGTCGATTTTTATGGCTGAGTAGTATTCCATTGTATAAATATACCACATCTTCTTTATTCAGTCACCTGTTGATGGACATTTAGGCTGTTTCCATGTTTTGGCTATTGTAAATAGTGCTGCTATGAACATTGGGGTGCAGGTGTCATCCTGAAGGAGATTTCCTTCTGGATACAAGCCCAGGAGTGGGATTCCTGGGTCATATGGTAAGTCTATTCCTAGTCTTTTGAGGAATCTCCACACTGTTTTCCATAGTGGCTGCACCAAACTGCATTCCCACCAGCAGTTTAGGAGGGTTCCCCTTTCTCCACAGCCTCTCCAGCATTTGTCATTTGTGGATTTTTGAATGACGGCCATTCTGACTGGTGTGAGGTGATACCTCATTGTAGTTTTGATTTGCATTTCTCTGATAATTAGTGATATTGAGCATTTTTTCATGTGCTTTTTGATCATTTGTATGTCTTCCTTGGAGAATTGCTTGTTTAGGTCTTCTGCCCATTTTTGGTTTGGGTTGTTTATTTTTTTCTTATTGAGTCATATGAGCTGCTTATATATTCTGGAGATCAAGCCTTTGTCGGTTTCACTTGCAAAAATTTTCTCCCATTCCGTAGGTTTTCTTCTTGTTTTATTTCTGGTTTCCTTTGCTGTGCAGAAGCTTGTAAGTTTCATTAGGTCCCATTTGTTTATTCTTGCTTTTATTTCTTCTAGGATAAAAATTTTTAAATGTATGTCAGATAATGTTTTGCCTATGTTTTCCTCTAGGAGGTTTATTGTATCTTGTCTTATGTTTAAGTCTTTAATCCATTTTGAGTTGATTTTTGTATATGGTGTAAGGGAGTGTTCTAGCTTCATTGTTTTACATGCTGCTGTCCAGTTTTCCCAACACCATTTGCTGAAGAGACTGTCTTTATTCCAATGTATATTCTTGCCTCCTTTGTCAAAGATGAGTTGACCAAAAGTTTGTGGGTTCATTTCTGGGCTCTCTATTCTGTTCCATTGGTCTATATGTCTGTTTTGGTACCAATACCATGCTGTCTTGATGACTGTAGCTCTATAGTATTGTCTGAAGTCTGGGAGAGTTATTCCTCCAGCCTCTTTTTGATTTTTTAAATTTTGATGATTAAATGTTGTACTTGTGATTTCTAATTATTTTCCGTAATGGGTTGTTCTTGTTCAGTGGAGTCAATGTCCTCTCTTATCCCTCTGAGAATATTAAATATATGTTTGATGTCTCTGCTTGCATTGTTATCTCTGTTTCTTTGGTTGTTAGTTCTGTTGAGTTGGCCACTCTCTTTCCCAGTGTGAGTTTTCCTGGATTGTCTGGTGATTTGTGAATATGTGCCCTTCTATGGGATGTGAGCTCCCGTTTCCTTCTCTGTGGATGCTGTTTCTTTTTTAACTCTGATTTGCTGCCAGTGATTGCAGGCAGAGGAGTGGAAATTGCTACAGGAAGTGTGATGCAAATAGTTTGTATTCTGAGCACAAGATCTTCCTTTGCCTTATGGATATGCCCTGTCTTTCTGTCCCAGAGACCCACAGCCACAGCTGCTACAAGCTGAGTGGATTGAAGGGCCACTTCCTGGTGTCCCCTTAGGCGTTTTCAATTAGCCTCTTGATCTTTGACCTCACCCCCCTCCTCCCCCTGGAGAATGTGTTGCCTCCATGTTTAGAGCAGCCCAAGACCACCTTCCCCTATCACAGCAGTCCTTCCTCGCTTCTGATTTGGCCTGTGCTTCTTTTCACTAATCCAGTTCTGTCTGCCATCCATTTCTCAGGGATTTCTCAACATTTTAAATCTGCTAGTAGCCCCCTCTCCTCCCCTTCCCATCTCTTACAAATTTTAACTGTTGTCATTTTTATGTCATTGGGTAGAAGAGGCTGATGTGTGTACTTGCTCTTGATTCAGTCTCAAGGTGACTTCTTGTTAGAGTTTTCACCTTCCTGATCACCTTCATTGGGACAAGTTCATCTTTCTCTAAAAATACACCATATCAGAACCAAACTGAATATTCCAACTATGAACAGATCAGTGTACACTATGGGGATGGCGTGTACTTTCTAGTAAGAACTGGGTTCAAATGCTTACCGTGCTCTCAACCACACTGATCAAGTCCCTTCACTTCTCTAAGCCTCAGCTTCCTCACCTGTCAAATGGGAATAGTGATTATAATCCCTGCCTCACAGGTTAATGAGAGTATCAGTTGAAACAGTGTGTCAAGTTTTTAACATGGGGCCTGGCACACAGTAGGTGCTGAAACATGTTAGTTCACTTCTTCTCTCAGCTCCTGACAAGATTTCCATCTCGCTCATTGTGTGTGCCGTGGTGGTGGTAGATTTTGGCAGCCACATCACTCTGTTAGCTCTCCCTGAACACATTAGCTAAAAGCCCTGCCTTTGTCTCATGAACTTTTCCCAAGCAGACTTTTCCAGTGCCTCTCCTCGTGTAGGACCTTTACCCCGGCTGTGATGCGTTTTATCAAGCTGTTCTTGCACCATCGCTAGCCTGCAGAAATTGATCTTTGAACCCAGATTCCGTCATCTAGTTGATTCCATGTGCTTCCCATCTGAATGTCATCTGCAGACTTAATAAACAGGCTTTAACAGCCAGATCCAGCCATTGATAAAATTATGGCCTGGGATAGGACCAAGGACAGAACCCCATGGCATGCCACCCTTCAGGGGAAGAGTAATTTAGATGACTGGGCAAGATGATTAATTTGTCCAGTTCCTGTAATAGTGTGTCCTTGTGGCTTGATTATAATAATAATATTAGCAACCACGTATTGGGTGTTATTTACGGGCCAGGCACTGAGGTAAGTGTTTTTCATATATTACTGTTTCTTGTAACAAGTCTGCAAGGCAAATGTTTGTACTACTTAGGACTCAGTTTAGAAAAATAAACTCAATCTAGCTTTAGCAAAACAGGGACGATGTTACTTCATTACAGGGCTCTGAGTGGGTGCCTCCCAGAAGCCAAGGGCAGGGATGCATCTGGCTGGCACAATGACAAAGATGGTGTCGAGAGTGGTGAACCAGTGTCTGGGGCCCTCTAGGGTCCCAGAAAATCCCCTCTCTTTGGCTCTTTACGTCTGTCAGCGTCTGTGTCCTTCTCACTTGGTACAAACTAGCTTTCTCTGTTTCTCAGTTCACCTGGCAGAAAATAGTCCCATTGGCAACTCTGAGTTCACTTTCCCCCTTTCCAGAGAGCAGCCAGATCTTCCCTGAGCCTGCTAGTCCAAATCCCCCAGGATTGTTGGCCTGCGTGGGTCAGTTGTCTGCTCCTAGGCAGTGGTGGGGTCACCCTGTTTGGACATGACCACCAAAAGCCTCAGTGCCATGACCTGATATCCATGGGGCAAGCGATGTCCGGTGTCCAGCTGCACATTTTATAAGTGAGCAGAAGGCCCAGAGTCACATAGCTGGGAAGTAGAGGAACCAAGACTTCATCTTAGTCTGCCTGATGCTGCAGCTCGTGTGGTTGATGCTCTGTTCCTTTCCTTGGGCCATGTGGTACCAGGGCGGCTCTTCTGGTGGTGCTGGTGAGGACTGGCTTGTGTCTGAGGCCGGAGAGGCCAAGCGCCCACCTTCTGTGGCACCATGGTCTGGTCCCCAATTCAGAGCTCCAAGATCCCTGGTTGGTTGGCTTGTTTCTTTGGTGACTCGGCAGATGCCTCCACCCTGGCCATCACAGACCTCACGACTTGGTGGAGGGACCTGATACTTAAGAGTATAAGCACACACTCTGGAGTCCAGTAAAGCTCTGTTCGTTCCAGCTCTGTCACTATTTTGCTGGTGACTCTGTGCCTCAGTTTCCATAACTGTAAAATGGAGAACATTACACTTTTTCAGATGTTGCAGTGATTTAATGAGATGATACGTGTAAACCATATCTGGCCAGCATAGAGTAATCAATTCTATTCATGTTACCAGTTAATTAACTCTGTAACAATGGAAAAAGTTTAGGAATCCAGAAGAGAAAACCTTTTACTTGCCAATAGGGTAGGGAGCAGAAGGCGGATTGACTGACGTTTCAAGGAGGAAATGGCATTGAAGCTTGAATAATGGAGAGGAGGGTTGGGTTAGGGCAAGGCAGATAAAAAGAACAGGTGTAGACACATACACAGGCGCATGAGGGACCAGCAAGTAGTTCATTGTGATAGAAGCAAAGAATGTTATGTACTGGGAGAAAACAGGGGTCAGGAAGTCGGTGATATGGGCTGGGGCCGGATGGAGAAAACTTTGCTTGTTCATGCATCCGCATCTGCTCAGCAAATATTCATCAAGTACCTGCTGTGTGCCAGGCATGGCCCTGGGTCCTATAGGTTCCAAGGTGAACAAAACAGACACAAATCCACAGCCTTTTGGCACTTATGTCCTAGTGGTTAGAGTAAGTAAAAGCTAGAAGGTGTCAGAGGAAAAAATAAAGCAGAGAAGGAGGTGGGGTTGCTGGGAGGGCTGTGATGTCATATGGGTCCTCAGGCAGGCCTCACTGAGGTGGGCAGAGACAAAGGAGATGAGAGCCTTGGGCACAAGGACAGCAAAGACGGAAGTCCTGAGGGTGGAGAGTGTGTGGCTGAATTAGGGGGAAGGGGTGGCAGTGTGGTGGGAGGTCCTTAGTTATACAAATAATACATGAAAGCGGCTTCCTTAAGAGAATTATTTTTAACCTTCTAGAGAAGGCTACAATCCCTTGTGCCAATTCCCACCCCTCCCTAATCCCAGTCTTCCCCTCCCTGGAGTAACTATTGTCACGAGCTTGGCACGCATTCTTCCAGACCTTTCTCTGTGTATCTGCTTACCCGAGTGTATCCATAAAATAGATGTAGTATTTTTGGAGAGTATGTATTTTAACAAAATGGTATCACAATGAATGTGTGGTACGTGCCTTGTAAGTTGTAATTTGCCTGTTGTCCCTGAACCGTATCTTGGAGATGCATCCTTGGTGTTACAAATAAACCCAGTTTTTTAAAAACTTGTTACGTTATGTTATGGACAGACTGTGTGGGTTATTCAGCCATCTTCCAGATGGAGAGCATTAGCATTTTATACATTCCTCCTCGGGCACCTGTGTGTCTTTCTGGTAGATTCCAAGGAGTGAAATGGCTGGGTCTGAGTAGACTGAAGCTATGCGGGGTTTTGTTTTGTCTTGTTTTAGCGGATTCTGCCACCTTGCTCCTCAAATTGCCTCCATCACCTTACTCACCAGCCGTGGCAGGTTTTTAATGAGGGAAGCCACGGAGATCTGTGTTTTAGAGCAAAGCACAGTGGTGGGCTGTAGGTTGGAAGGAGCAAGCAGGGGGCTGAGAGATCAGGGAATTTGTGGGCTGCTGTTCTGTTCTTAAGAACCTGCATTTGGAGGGGACAGAGGCTACTTTAGGGGCTGGGAGAGACGCTCCCAATCCCTTCCTTTCCTTCTGAAAATAGATCTGTGCAAACGAAACATTGTCTGTCCTGCAGCCTGCACGCCTGGCTTCTTCCCTGTCAGCCAGTTTCTATTCCTAGCCCTCCCCATCAGCTTGAAGTCATCCCCTTTTGACAAACAGACCAATAGAGACTTTATAAAAATGCTATTTTTATTAGAGTGGACCAACTCCTCCATCATCGGGCCCTTATCCTGCCACCAGTCTGAGAGCATCCTTTGCCAGCCACCCTCGATGGTGCGTTCAGGGGTTGGTGCACCTCTGAGGTTGTTTGTCACCAGCCTGGCGCCCATTACAAGAGTCTGATCGCAGCCTCTCTCCAGAGGCAGACCAAATCCTACACCCAGCTGCTCTCCCCAGAGACAATTTAGCTCGGCCCCTTCCTACAACAGAAAAGGAAAGTTGCAGCTTTTAAAAAGCTATGTCATCTTTCCTTTGCATGAATTTCAGGTGGGTATTAACTTTGTGGTATAAAATACCTTCGGGATTAGCTCAGGGAGCTGGGTCTAGGGTCAACTCTGAGTTTAGATTTTGTGCCATCACAATTAGAAACTTCGAGATGTTTCTAATCAGCATCATCTTCATTGCTAACATTTATCGAGCATGTATTACATGCCAGACAGTATACTAAGAATTTTGTGTATAAGGTGGGTGCTTTTAATCATCGTCCCACTTTTTTTTTTGCATTTTTAAATTGAGATATAATTTACATAAGACAAAATTTACCATTTAAAGTGTACAATTCAGTGATGTTGTATTTTCACAAAGCTATGCAACCATCACCACTATCTAATTCTAAAACATTTAGACCACCCCATAGAGAAACCCTGTACCTGTTAGCAATCACTCCCAATTCCTCCCTACCCCGTTCCCTGGCAACCTCTCATCTGCTTTCTGTTTCTGTGGATTTGCCTGTTCTGGGCATCTCATGTAAATTGAATCATACAATATGTGGCCTTTCATGTCTGGCTTCTTTCACTCAGCATAATGTTCTCAGGGGTCATCCACGTTGTCATATGTGCCAGTGCTTCATTTCTTTCTACATCTGAATGAAATTCCACTGTATAGATACACCATACCCTGTTACCCATTTATCCGTTGACAGTTGGGTTGCTTCCACTTTTCGGCTGTTATGAACAAGGCCGCTCGGACAGCATCCCAGTTTGACAGCTGAGGAAACTCAGGTGCAAGTACTGTTTCCCACTCACACAAGCCGGATGGGATTCTCACTCAGGTGTCTGGCTTCACAGCTGAGTCCTGACCACCCTACTTGTATGTTTAGCTGTTGCACGAAGACCCAAGAATTGAGGGCCTATGTCACACACCTCCATGGCAACCGTATTTCGGAATCAAAATTTGGGCCCTTTGATCCAAGGACTCCATTTTATGGGACTTGGGTCTGTCCTGTTTGAACTCAGGACCATGGTGGGAAGTCCTTGCTGAGTCAGAATCATCCATTCAGTTCAAAATGTGTTTACTGATGGCCTTTGATGTAACGAGACCCAGCCCTGCCCTGGGAGTTCACGGTCAAGGAGAACATGCTGCCGTAGGTCCCCAGGGAGCAGAACCTGGGATGGAGATGTGTAGCGCAGGAGGCTGATTGGGGAGGGCCCGCAGGAGCAACACCCGGGCGGGCTGGGGGAAGCAGGTGAGGGCAGGAGGAGGAGGTGAACTTAGATGCAAGCCTTGCTGATCCCTTAGGGAGCTGTGGGGATGGGCGGCCCTTCAGAGATGTTCCCAGGCGAGGCAAGGAGCCTGGGTCTGTGTATCCTTGGCCTCAGTCAGTATCAGAGACTGGGCATAATCTGGGACAAGACAGGCTCCTTCCCGGAAAGGGGACACAGCTCCTGGGAGCCAGGGGGTGAGTGAGCGCTGGGCCTGCAGCACAGCGTCCACTGCACCACCTAGGTCCGGGTCCATGCCGGCTTCATCAGTGCTCTGGCAGAGAGTAGTCTGTGAAGATGCTTTGGGAACACGGCTGAGGGAGGGTGTAGCCCACCCTGGGGCAGGTGTGAGCACGAGGGGAACTTCTTGGCAGGGGAAGCGGCAAGTGGCCTTGGCCCTGGGAAGAAAGGGGCTGGGCCTCTCTGAGAAACAGCCAGAAGGGCTATAGGGCCAAGGGCTGGACAGGAGGTGGGCACGAGGTCAGGAGGGTGGTGGAGCCAGAGTGCTTTCATCTCTGCCTCTGGTCCTGAGCACAGCGCCCAACTCACAGGAGAACCTCCCTAGAAGTATTTACTGAATAAATCGGAAGGGCCTGGAGTGCTCCCCCCTCTTCAGGGGGTGGGGGCCAGCTCTAGAGGGTGAGTGTTTGTTCAGGCAACGCAGCTTGCGGGGCAGGAGGTGATAGATGTGGTCCCGGTGATAGATGCGCCCTGTGAGAGGTTCATTCCCTTCGAAGGAAGGGTCCTCGGATGCATATCAAGCAGTGGAGGCAGAGATTGGAGGGAGGATTCCACCCAGGCTGCTTCTCTCCGCCCATCAGGCCAAGTGGCGGGTGCTGCAGGATCAGAGGCTTTGACAGGTAACAGCCACCCTAAATCAGCAGAGCGCCAGTCTGGGAGCTTGAGACTGCCTCTCTCTCTCCTTAACTGTCAGAGGCTGTTTATACTACCCGCCTTCCAGGGGGCCGGCCCTTGCAGGCTCTCCTCAGGGTGGAGGGTAGGAATAGCCTCAGCCTGTGAGCAGGTCTGCTCAAAACCCGCCAGTAGCCCTCTGGCCACCTCAGAGTCAGACCAGAGTCCTCACCATGACCTCTGCCCCAGTCCCACCCCATTCCTCCCACTCCTACCTCAGGGCCTTTGCACTCGCCGTTCCTGCCACTTGGAACCCACCTTCATCCAGATTCTCACAGGGGTCACTTCTCCTTCCTTCAGTTTCCGCTTGCAGGACATTTCATCAGAGGCCTGCTCTGACCCCTGGCTACAATAGTACCTCCCTCTCCCACTGCCTCTGCTTTTCTCTATCTTTTATTTTCCATAGCTCTTAGCACCATCTGACATACTATATATGTCAGTATTATTATTATTATTTTAATGGAGGTATTGAGGTATTTACTGGGGAATTGAGCCCAGGACCTCGTGCATGCTAAGCACGTGCTCTATCTACCACTGAGCTATACCCTCCTCCCCCCATTTCTTTACTTTTTATTGCTTGTCTCCTGTCTCTGGAATGTGAGCTCCGTGATAGTGGAGACTTTGATGGGCTCACTTTGTGTCTCCAGAATAAGTGTTCAATAAATATTGAGTGAATGACTTGGTAAAATGAGGTCTGTGCCGCCTGCTTCTCAGGGCTGTGTGCACGTGGAAGTTGGGGCATGGAACTTCCCAGCGTGTGATTTGCTTACTCCCCAGCCCTGCAGGTGGCACGCGAACGTGGGCTATTTTCATCAGTCCATATTTCTGTTTGCTTTCTATTTATGGCAGGTGATAATGATTTTCCATCTATGGCGTTAATATAAAGTTTCCTTTTTGAAGTAAGCTCATTCAAGATTAAAAAAAGAGAAAAATCTATACTGGCGAGCCTCAAAGAGTTTATAATTCACATTGCCATCTTCCTAGAAAACTTTTCTGAGAGTAAAAGAAATGTTAATTACTTTCTAGCAGCCATGTATTGAAAAGGATTTTTCAGATAGCTTTGGAAAGAGAACATTTTCATAAAGATACAGCGTACTGGCTCCTGGAGTCCAGGAGGAAGTCCTAGATTCTGGATCTGCATCAATATCCTACAAACCCTGATACTAAGTATAAAATCTCAAAGTATACATTGGTTGCAGTAAATGATGGTGCATAAATATTTGAGAAATAACCCAAAGTCTTCCTTCGATTATCCATCTGGTGTGCACATCGCATGTGATCTTGCTGCCGATTCCACTCAGGGCATGAGAAACGCCAGTCTTGGCTGCAGCCTTTGTGTTGTTTTGATCCACCTCTAGGGGGCAGTATCAGCTGTTGCTTTAGATCTTGCAGTGTAGGCATGCTAACTGTGGAGTATTTGTCGTTCCTGTTTTGAGGATGGGAAAACTATAATTTTTCATTCAACTAATATGCACTAAAGACTTACAACACAGCACTGGGACATAAAGAACAATCACTGGGAGAACACTGAGGTGGGTTTTGAAGGAAGAGTAGGAGTTTTGTACTGTGAGATACATTTGGGTGGTCTCTGTCTGAGAGCTTAGGGCCATCACTGAGAGCATTCAGTAAGGTATTATTTCATCCCTCTACTAAATGCTTCCCTGGCCCTAGGACGTGGCACAGACTTCAGATTCAGACACCCCCGTATACATTCTACCTCCGTACCACTGAGAACTCACTCGGTATGAAACACACACACACACACACACACACACACACACACACACACATCAAACTGGCCTCAGTAAAGAAAGGAATATATTAGCTCTTGTGACTGAAAAGTCCAACATAGTGCTGGCTTCAGGCAGGGCTGGATATGGGGATTAAACACAGTTAAGAAGTTTTAGTTTCTGTCTGGTCTGTCTTTCTGTGTCCTCAATTCTGCTGCCTCTGTGTTGGCGTCACTCTTGGACAGGTGTCTCCATGAAGCATAGAAGGACGTTCATAATTCATGAACTTAATCAGTTGATAAAAGTAACTTCTTCCTTTTGGTGGCCCTTGGAGCTCTTGTCTCAGATCAGCTAATAATTCCTGGGGAAGAGGAATAGGGACTTTTTCAGTGGCTTTAACCAATCCCTGGGTTGAGTCTGTTGGCCTGGCTTGGGGCACATGCCTAGCCCTGAACCAATCACCTAACCAGGGAGACAGACTAGCCTGAGTGGCCAGGCCTAGGTCACATGCTCGCCGTTGTGGTGCCAGCACCAGTGTTATTTCCACATACACCGCATTACTGAGAACAGGGGAGAGGTTGTTTCCCAAAGGAAAACTGAGGTGATGTAACTAGAAGAAAATGACACTTCAGCATTCAAAGCCTCAGCTTCCTCCTCTATAAAATGGGGACAATGAGCCTTAGGGCCTAGTAGTATTGCGACTCCCCCAACAAGCACCCACGGAGAGCATGATTAATGGTAATTAAAGCAGTCTGAAGCCTGGGGTCCAGTAACCTGGAACATTGACTTGTTGCTCATAAATTGTCCCTCAGTTAAGATGTGGCACTTGCGGGGAGGAGGGGCAGGGCAGATGGAGTAACTCAGGTGTGCAGAGGTGTTCCGTGAACTCTGCGGTGCCCCCGACACAGTGTGTTCACAGCCTCATTATTAAACTGTTCCAAGTTATTGTTCTTCTCCCCCGGGACTTGACACCTGCGAAGTCAGGTCCCCAATGTCCGCCAGCCCTGGAAACCAGCACTAGACTCTCAGCTGCTTGTTAATGCAGCTCAGGCTCTGGTCCTTGCTAAATCAGCCCTGTTTAGGAGAATTCCAATATTCTGGCCTCAGAGGAATACGTGATTCCTGAAATATAGACTCTGTCGAGCTCCTTTAAAGCATAACTGATTCTTGGCGTTACTTTCCAATTCCATTTTTTTTTTCCCCCAGAGAGAATTAATAATATGGCCATTGATAAAATTCTACAGCGTCTCTGAGGCCAGCATTAGGGATAAAGATGATAAAGATGCAGTGGCACTTTGCTTTCGTGTCACGTCCAAATTCCTTAGACCATTTGCCGTACTTAACTTGCACCTCCTTGGCACCCATCCCTCTAGTCAAACCCAACTTCTGGCCAATCCATGAACGTTTTGGGCTTTCTCAGGCCCCCAAACCTTTGCCTGTGCTGCTCCCGCTGTCTGGAATGCCTTTCTCCTGTTGCCCAGCAAACCTTTCAGCTTTCAAATCTCAGCTCAAATGTCTCCTTATTTATTCATTTAGTGAGGACCCACTGTGTGCCAGACACTGTCCTAGGGGCTTGGAATGCACAAGGTGACCATGGCAGACACAGTTTCTGCCTTCACGGAATGCCCATTCTAGCGCAGCGGGCGACCCAGTAAGTAAAAGGCATAGTGAGTAAGATAAAGTAGATATTATGTCAGTGGGGGGTTGGGAATGGAAGTGTATGTGCACAGCTTGCAGTTTTATTTATTTATTTTTTATTGAAGTTTAGTTGATTTCTGATGTTGTGTTGATTTCTGTGTTAGTTTCTGGTATACAGTGTAGTGATTCAGTTGTACATATATATATATATATTCTTCTTCATATTCTTTTTTATTATAGGTTATTACAAGATATTGAATGTAGTTCCCTGTACAGTAGGACCTTGTTTATTTGTGTTATTTATAGTAGTTTGTTTCTGCTAATCCCAAACTCCAAATTTGTTCCTCCCCCCCCACCCCCTTTGGTACCCATAAGTTTGTTTTCTATTTCTGAGTCTCTTTGTTTTATAAATAAGTTCATTTGTATCTTTTTTATTTTTAGATTCCACATATATATAAGTGATATCATATATTTGCCTCTCTCTGTCTGACTTACTTCACTTAGTATGATCATCTCTAGGTCCATCCATGTTGCTGCAAATGGCATTATCTCATTCTTTTTTATGAGTAGTATTCCACTGTGTATGACATATATATGTATCTCACATCTTCTGTATTCAGTCATCTGTCCATGGACATTTAGGTTGCTTCCATAACTTGGCTATTGTAAATAGTGCTGCTATGAACATTGGGGTGCATGTATCTTTTCAAGTCAGAGTTTTCTCTGGATATATACCCAAGAGTGGGATTGCTGGATCATAATGGCAAGTCTGTTTTTTATTTTTTTAAGGAGTCTCCATACTTTTTTCCATACTGGCTGCACCAAACCACATTCCCACCAACAGTGGAGGAGGGTTACCTTTTCTCCATACCCTCTCCAGCATTTGTAGTTTGTGGACTTTTTAATGATGGCCAGTCTGACCAGAGTGAAGTGATAACTCATTGTAGTTTTGATTTGCATTTCTCTGGTAATGAGCGATATTGAGCATCTTTTCCTCTGCCATCTGTATGTCTTCTTTGGCAAAGAAGGTTTAGGTCTTCCGCCCATTTTTTGATCAGGTAGTTTGCTTTTTTGTTACTGAGTTTTATGAGCTGTTTGTATATTCTGGAACTTAAGCCCTTATTAGTTACATCATTTGCAAATATTTTCTCCCAGTCTGTATATTGTCTTTTCATTTTGTTTATGGCTTCCTTTGCATAGTTTGCAATTTTAAATAGAGTGGCTGGGGAGGACTTCCCCAAGAAGGGAAGATCTGAGGCAAGCCTTGAAGGAGTGAGGAATCTGAGTGTTTACCTGGGAGAAGGGCACTCCGGCAGGAGTGGTGATTCAAAGGCTCTGAGGTGGGCGCATGCTGGGTGCTGAGGGTCTGGAGTGAGGAAGAGGTGGGAGGTGGTCAGAGATGTGAGTGAAGGCCCAGTGCATAGGGCCTGGTGGCTGCTGGGATGCGGGCAGAGTCCAGGGCAGAGGGGCGCCATGATTCGAAGTCCGTAGGACCCTGGGCTGTAACAGTGAGAACAGACTGCAGGGGTGAGGGCAGGAACAGGAGACCAGGGAGGTTCTCCTGAACCAGTGTGGTCATGGGCAGGCGGGAAGAAGTAGTTGGGTTTTGGAGATACGATATTTTTCACATGGAGCTGGTGGGCTGGATGTGGAGTGGGTGAGTGAGTTAGTGAGTCAGGCTTCGAAGATGACTCCCAAGGATTTGGATCTGGCCGTGCCCTCAGGAGCCTTCCTAGTTCCCTCATGGAGATCCTTGATGTCACATGTTGTGCATTTTATTATAATCATTTGTCTCCTTTTTTTTGGTCTCAGATGCCCTTGATCATCTGATGAAAGTTACAGGGACTCTCTTCACAGAAAAATACCCTTCTGCGTTCAATTGAATAGGTGTTCCCAGGACCCACTGCGGGCCACCCCCCCACCGCCCCCTTTTCAGGACCCCTGGCAAGGGTGTGTTTGCTTGACTGAGTGCACACCAGCAGCCATTCATACCACACACAATAGGAGTGGAGGCAGAGCTGTGCAGATCGGCCCTGACTGGTGGGTGGGTTCAGCCTACACCAAGTTGATATCAGAGTTTTTGGTTTAACCCTCATCACAAGTGTAACAGCCACACAGTAAGCACTTGATAAATGTTTGCTGAAAGACAGTGATGATACACTTGGCACTTTATAAGGTTCTCCCACCTGTGTGGATTGGCTTTAGTATTAATTAATGCCTCTGTTTTATAGTTAGAGAAATAAACTCTAAGCAAAGTCAAGTGTGCTGTGCCGGGGAAAGGTGGTGTCTGAGGGTCAATCTGGCGGGTGCTTTAAGCAACCCTAGCAGTTATCACCATGGACATGGGTGACGATGGAGCTAGGACTAGAGCCCCGGACTCCAGGATCACCACAGGATGTTCCTCTCCTTCCCCCACAGTTCTGAGCTCCAGGAATTTATAATCCGGCTAGGGGATTAGTAAGTAGAAGAAAGAAAAGGATCCTGAATTACTTCCACCCTTCTCCTTGTTAATCCTTAGAGCAGCCCTGGGAGGGATACCTTATTAATATCTCCTTTTTACAGACGAGGAAACTGAGGCTCAGAGAAGGTAAGTAGGAGAGTTCAGGACTCACCCCTCAGTCTCCAAATCCCCAGATAATGAGTGAGCAATATATACAGTTAAAGGCTTACAACGTAGCACTCAATTATATACGATTTCACCCTGTATTGTATATAATTTAATACTAATTGCAGGGTTTCAGAATGAGCTGAAGTGAGCAGGGCTGAGAATGGCAAGGGAAGGCTTCAGGGAGACTTTGGGGGCTGAGCTGGGCCTTGGAGAGGATTTGGGTGGAGGCTGGAGGGAAAAGGAAAAGAATGAGTTAAGATATCAGGACAGGAATGGACTGGGTAGGGGTGGGGAGGAGCTAGGATAGTACATAAATGCAAATATAACTGACTTCCATTGGGAACTATCCAAGTGCCTGGTACTGTGTGCCTTTTTATTGTTATTGCATCCAATCCGCATTTGACACTATGAGGGGAAAAAAGGCCCAACAAGGACAAGTACTGTTATTACCTACATTTGACAGATAAGGAAACTAATGGCTCTGTTGTGACGTGGAGCCAGACCTGGACTCCAGAGCTCACTCTCTTCTCAGCTCAAGTTCAGAGCCAATCTGGTTAGAGGTGGACGTACTGTGAATAGTGGAGAATAAGATGGGCTGGTTTAGGGCCTTGCAAAGGGGCCTGTGGACATCGCCTGGGAGCTTGTTAGAAATGTAGGCTTGGGCCCCTCCCCAGACTTACTGAACCAGAACCTGCATTTCAGCGCAATCCCCGGTTATTTGCGAGTGCATCAGCATTTCCGAAGCACGGAGCTGGTGAGAAGTTTGGCTAGATACATGCCTGCCCTCTTTCCAGTGACATCTCCCTCCTGGTAGAGGCGAATAAATGCATTCCCAGAGGGTTTGAGGTGAAAACCCAGGGCAGCCCACCACAAGCTGAGATCTCTTTGAAGTCTCCTATTTCATCTAAAAATGTCATTGAATGTTTCATTCCATACTGTAATATATCAGTGGTCATTTTAATATCTCAAAATGGTTATGTAAATTGCCATGGAGTAAGATCTGTGTTCCCGGAAGATACGTGGGATGGGTTTCCTTGTATCTTAAATGAGGTAATAATAACTACTTCAAGGGCTGCTGCGAAGATCAAAGGAGAATCATGTATATGGAAATGCTGCATAAACTATCCACATCATACACGTGTTGTTCTGGAAGGAACTGAGGATCTGCTCCAGACCTGGTGTCTCGTAACTAACCAGCTGTCTTCAAGGTGAGGCAGGGCTCAGTCTCGGGGAAGACAAAAGGATGCCTCTGGGCATCTCAGGAAGCCAGGAAACTAGAAATAGGAATGCCTATTGCTGGTTTGTTTAAATTTCTTATGATTTTTATAATATCATCCTTTCTTCTTATTTCCCACTTCCTGGTTGGCCAGATTAGCCAGCAGAAAAACCCCAGTAAGACTCAGAGGCTTCAGAGACATCAGGATAGGGGAGAAGATGGGAGTACTGCATCCTGTCCCCAAGTGGCCCAGAGAGAGGGGGACCTGGGAGGATAAGTGTGGGTGACAGAGAAAGGGGGAAGCAGATGGAGTCCTATGGGAAAAGAGAAGAGAAGGGAACTGGGCTGTCAGCTGTGGACCAGCAGTGACTCTGTCTTCCCTATGTGGGGGGGGGGGGGTGTCCTTGTAATGGGAAGGAGAAGTGAAGACAGAGGGAGAGAGACCCAGAGAGGTGAGATGGGCAGAAATAGTGACCATCCACATCTGAGGCCAAGGGGGAGAGGCAGCCAGAGAAGGACAGGAGGGAAGGGGGACTCATTCAGAACTGCAGAAGCTAAGAAAGGGGAGCGTTTGGGGATGACGGACGGGTGGTCAGCATCTCCCCATAGCCCAGAGCAACTGAAAAGTAGAAGCCGGGAAGACCTATTATATTTGCTTAAGGAGGTTATGGGTCACCCTTGGGGAGAGTTCTGGTAGATTAATGGGGTTAAAGCCAGATTTTGAGAAGCTAAGAAGAGAATGACGAAGATTCTTTTTTTTTCCTTCTCCCTCTGATAATCGTTAGGATTTTCACACAAATTGTGTTTCTATTCCAAATGTCTTCCTTGCCACTTAACACTTAATCCTGTAACTTGTGACTAGACTGCAGCTGACTTTGTCTCTTTAATCCATTCCTTGGCAAAAAGTTATTTAAGAAACATTGAAAATTGCAAAGCATCGTTTATAGTATGATCCTATTTTTGTTTAAAGGAACATGTGTTTGTGTGTGTATTTATAAATGCGTATATACGTATATTACAAACAAAAACATCTAGAGGAATATGAAATTATAAAGGGGGTTTTAGTGGTATATACATATGTCACTTTTAATGTGTATAGTTTATTATACACTTATTATCCCTCCTAAAGTGGTACAAAATTCTAATAAGGGTTATCTTTAATGATTAGTTCGTGGTATATGACTTAATTCTTTTTTTTTAAATTTTTTTTTTTATGACTTAATTCTTTTGGCTACAAATGACAGAAACTCAGCTGAAACTTTAAAGCAATAAGTAAATTGTCCAGAGACTTCTTCAGGCATGGGTGGATCCAGGGGCTCAAATTATGTCATTAGGAATCTCTCTCTCTCCATCTCTGGGATCTGCTGTCTTCTTTCTTGACTTCATTCTCAGACAATTCCAGGTTTGTATCTCATCAGCTTAGCGCCCCAGTGGAAGGAGAAGAGCTTTTCCCCAGGAGTCTCAGCAAAGTCCCAGGGCTGAATTTCAAGGTCCGGGCTCAAGCCATGGCTCATCAGTAGACCCATGAGTCATTGTGGCTGGAGGAAGTACTGTGTTGATGAGTGAGACCAAGGCCAAGGTCATGTGACACAAGAGGAGACCAAAGGAGCTTTCAAGGGCATCTAAGGAAGCCAGTGAACTAAAAGAAGGGGCAGAGTGGTTCAAAGAAATCCAGAGTTCTGTGGCCAGAAGAGGAGTCACAAAACCCTGAATGTCTGCTTTAAAGGGGTCTTCACTCTCTGGGTCATAGTTTTTTGGTTTTTTGGGTTTTTTTGGCTTTTTTTTTTTTAATTGAAGTATAGTCAGTTTACAACGTTGTGTCAATTTCTGGTGTACACGTAATGTTTCAGTCACCCCAATACATACATATATTCCTTTCTATATTCTTTTTCATTAAGGGTGTTACTCTGTGTCATAGATTTTTGTAATGACTGAGTCGTTTATAATAAGCATGCATTTCTCTTATAATGGCCAGAGAAAAGTGAGATCCTCTCTTCAACAACTGATTTGGGCTACACCTGGTTAGGACAACTGAGAGAACAAAATCTGGAGTGTGGAGAAAACAGTGAGGCCCACATCTTGTCAGGGCCCTTGATTGTGTAGGGCCTGAGAGGGGTGAACAGTGGCACGACTGGGGAATCTTCTCCTCTTCGTAGATCGTTAGTGGTGCATGTTCAAGACCCACTGGGCCGTCAGACAGTCTCTTGGGCTCTGAGTCACCAGAGTGATGCGCCCAGGGAGCTGGGCCGTTGTCAAGGTCAGCCTCTGCCTCTCCACATCCTGTGCGGTGTGTGCCATCCCCCGGCCTCAGTCAGTGCTGCCTCTGCATTCCAATGTCACATCGCTCTGTTTCTTCATTGCAGGGTTGCACTAAGGACATGGTGACAGACTTTGATGAGAAGCATGATGAGTATTTAATATTGCTTCAGCAGAGAAACCGGTAAGATGCAGCCCCTTGACGGCAGCCCTTCATATTAGCCAAATAAAAATCCTGTTTAGATTTATTAACAGCACGCAGGCCCTGTTTCACCTCAGAATGGGATGCAGTCACCCTCCACTCGCAGGCGTGGATTCATCTCTGCAATCCCAGCTCTTATTTCTCCATTCACCAATTTAATTACATCTTTTGATTGGGCTGTAGCAAACTGTTCCACGGGTAAGGACCGCCTCTTGCCTCCCTGCTTCTGTTCTGGGAGAGGGTGGGTTTGTCATGAAAAGCTGGAATTTGGCAGGGCCTGTGCCTGAGTCACCTGAATGGCCCAGGCTGTGATCTCACAGGCTTTGAAGGTCCCTTGAAATCGAGCCTGTAATCATGCCTTGTTATGTAAAGATGGAGCTGTGTTACATTTCTGTTTGAAGTTGGTCGATGTCATTTAAAGTTAAGTCAGTCCTGATTTTGACTCCGGAGTGCTGGTTCTTCCAAAAGCCTGCAGCCGATGCAGGCTGAGGTCAAAGCCTGTGGTCTGGTTTGAAAGCGGTATCGTGTCTTCAGTGCCTTTGCAGGGCTGTGGATGTTCATTTTCAGTTCACTGTGGTTTGTCTTCTAGCCTAGGACCTTGCCGAAAGCTGGGTTTGCAGACTCAGGTGCTTGGAGGGGCCGGGCAGTGAGTGAAGCTGGCTGGGTGGGGACAGGGGGCACCTGGAACTCTCAGATCCAAACTGCTCACCTCATGCCAGTTACTGTTTGTGGGAACACAGGCCCAGGAGGGGCCGTATCCTCCAAGGTTGCCGGAGAAGCTGGAAATCTGGATCTGTGTTGCAAAATCTCCTAAGTTTTAAGATGTTGGTAATGAATTCAAATTAAAGCACAAAACAAACAGAAGAAATCTGCAGGGCCCCCAAACAGATCTGCAGGAGGGGGAAGGAGGGGAGTACTAATTTGGGTCTTTGTGTTATGTGAGCGGGCTGGAGGTCTTACAGGCAGAGAGTCTGAGGGTTGTTATACTGAATGTGGATTCAGCCCTTGTCTGATGGGCTGGATTACCGGTGCTTGTCAACTGGGGCCCTGGAGCAAGTGTTTATGGTGTAGGATTGTCCCATGTGTTGTAAGACTTTAGCATCCCTGCCTACCCACCGCTTTACTAAATTCCACTAAGGCCCCCTAGTACCTGTGTACGTTCCAGATGCCTCCCAGTGAGGCGTTCCCACCCCCAGTTTTCAGAACCTCTGAATAGATAAACTCTCCAGGACCAGCCAGATGTGCCAGGCAACATCTGATGTGCCCAGCTGCTCTGCGCTCATCTCCCTCCATCCCAAGGGTGACCTCCAGCCAAGGCTTGTGCTGATTAGACCAGTGTGGGTTTTTATCATCATTAATGCCATGGGGCAGGATGTTTTTATTCAGTTTCTGGCAGGCCGGATGGTGCCACTGAACACCTGGGCGATCACTGAATCATCTACATACGACTTGTCTGGGAGGAGAGTGTCATAGTTCCTTCTGAGCAAATTGCTTCTCATTAATCGGGGGATCAATACATGTGGGATCAAAGAGGCGCCGGCCGATAGCACAGATGAGACTCTCCAGAGACGAGGTTGCAGCACAAAGGCAATTAAAAAATATGTCAAAACAGAGCTGTCATAAAATTTGGGGGCCATGCCACTGAGAGGGAGCTGGCTTGATGACAGGAAATTAGAAGGTAGTACCGGAAAGAAACACCTCCAAATGGGGACATAGGCAGGGAGGGAGTGCCTCTGAGCTGTCATCAGGTCAAGCTGGGAAAGACACCTTTTCTGGAGCGCCAGCCGCATGCCAGGTAACTCGCCCCCATCATTTTGTTTTATCTTCACTCTCCCTGATGAGGTCAGTACAGTTCTTGTACCCATTTGACAGATAAATAAGTGGAGACCCAGGACAGAGAGCAATTTGCCCCGGGTCATGCAGCCAGGAAGTGGTAGAGCTGGGCTGTACTGTCTGATTTATGTTTTGTTTGAAACTGTCATCAAAAATCAGGAGGGAGACCTGCCAGGGTTGTCAATGACTCTAAATTCACTACAGAGGGGTTTGGGGGAATCAACTGCACTTGCATTGGGAATCTAGTTATAAGACTGGGTAGAAAACCACCTCTGAGCTGTGTACTGGGCGAAGAGGGGGATGAAAACCCAGGCTGCTCATCTGGGTGGCCTTGTAACCCAAGAAGGGGGTGTGCAAACACTTGGGTGAGTTCTTAGAGATCTGCCCAGAACACTGTTGCCCACGAGATGCTGGTGGCCTTATTCTTTTACTCATTCAGCAGGATTCATTGAGGACCTTCTCAGCACCTCGCATTACCACTAGTATGAAGGGCAACATTTCAATGAGGGAGACACAGGCTGTATTAGTTAGTGTTCCTTTGGTTGAAGGGACAGGAACCCAAGGTCAATGGACTTTAAACAAGGCAACTTATTGGCTTATGAAATTAACAAGTCCAGGATGATACTCTGGCTTCAGGCATAGCTGGATCCAGGTACTCGAACTGGGTCACCAAAATCAGTCATTCTCCATCTCTCAGTTCTGTTTTCCCATGCTGGAATCATCTCAGGCAGTTATTTCCCTCACAGAGGCCAAGGCAGCCACTGGAAACCCACTGGAAACACTCACATCCCACCTCTAGGCAAAGAGAACACGTCTTTCCTAATAGTTTCAGCAACAGTACTGAGGAGGGCTCCCGTTGGTCTGGCTGGGGCCCGGTTCCCATCCCTGAGTCAACTGCCCCCATGCCTGGGGAGGTGGCAGGGTCTGCCTGTCCACCCTATTAAGTGGCGTGAGCCTCACCCAAGCCACATGGAGTGAAAGAAGGAGTGGGGCAGTTCCCCAGGGGAATCTGAGGGCTGTGTTGGAAGCTGGGGGAGAGTTGCTGGACAGGCAAAGAGAACAGGGGCCACCGCTCAGCCCTGGCCCTCGGAATGCCCCAGGAAGGGCAGGTGAGCACAGGACCACCCATGATTATTCCAGAAGAAGCAGAAAGTGACCACGTGCTCCAGGAGAGGACTGGGGAGAGCAGGGAAGATGTGGCAGCCCGGGTTCACCCAGACACAACCCTCGCCCAGAGGATGCTTAGCGATTCTGGTCACTCAGCTTCATGAAAGATGTAATCATGCCCAACAGGACTCACGAGAAAGCAACCAGAGTGATCAAAGGGCTGAGCTACAAGGAACCGTTAAGAGCTAACAGCCGAGAGGGGCTATAATATACACCTCTAGATGGTGGCAGGTCTAAGAAGCCAGCAATGATATTATTTGTTTTTTGAAAAAGGTTGTTCGAGGGAAACTTACAGGTACCCATATAAGAGATGAACCCACTGCCCCAGGGGCGATTCAGGTAGGAAGAAGGAAGGGGAGAACCAACACCGAGTGGGGGCCTTGTCCAGGCAACTCTCTGAGCTAGAGCTTCAAGTGGTTCCCCATTCCGTCCTCACGACTCCCAAAGAGCTGGAGGCATCTTACAGAAGAGCAGACAGGCCCCAGGAAGTGTAGGGACTTGTCCAAGGTCACGAAAGCTGGGAGATGGCAGAGCCTCTGGTACGAAGCTCCCTCCCCCGCACTACTCCGCCTCCACCTGCACGGATGGCGGGAGGTGACATTCCAGAGGACAGATGCCAGCACCTGTGGGCCACGAGGTTCTGGGAGGAATGGCAGGCTCTTCGTATCACTGCCCTCTGCTTCTCCACCCTTCACTCAAATGCCACCACCTCCAAGAAGTCCTCACCTGGGAACCACTGCTTCTCCTCTGACCTCTCCTTGCTTGGAGCCCCTGTGGTGTGCTGCCTGGTGAGGAGACAAACGGTGGAATCACATGACCGGGAGACTGGCTCTGGAGCCTCGTGGGCTGGAATTTAAATCCCGGCTGCTTCCTCAGCTCTCTGACCTTGGGCAAGTTCGTCTATAAAACAGGCCCGTGGTAGGAACTGAACCCCCAGGCCAGTGAAGGAATAAGCATGACAAGGTGCTTGAAAGTCCTCAGTAAGCCCACCCGTCCCAGCGTCCTTCCTCCGTCGTCATCACCACCATCATCATCAACTTCATAATTTTAATGCTAAACGCACCTTCTCAGAGTGAGCTGACATCCAGACAACCCTTGAATGCCTGATCCTTAGAGAACCCCTCAGTTGACCCTTGGGGTAACTGACGTCCAGAGGAGCCACGTAGCTAGCCCACAGTCACACAGCAGCCACAGCGCTCGGCGTCTAAGATAGTTCGGTCATAAACCCGGTCACAATTAAGTCTATGAGCAACACACCTCCCACTCTTTGAGCTCAGCTAAGTCCTCTCACCACCTGGGTCCCTGCTTGTGCCAACCACTCAGCCTCCAAGCCTCTCATGTCCCCGGTCACGCTCCCTCATGATACCCTGTGCTCTAACTCACTGTGCTTCCACTTCCTCTTCTGTACAAAAGAGCTCTCTGTGCAGGTGACCCCGAAGGTCACTACGGGATAAATGGAAGTGATGCCTGCGTTGTGGTTAGATAGTCAGTTGCTGTATTAGGATGCGTGTCCATGCCTTCTCTCCCCTGATAGACCTTGAGTTCCAGAAATAGGTATTGAGAGTGTTCCTCACACTCAGCGCAGACCCTGTGCCCAAGGCCTCACATTCTGGTGGGCAGGAAGGGAGAATGAACAGGCAGGCAGACACTACTGTAGCGTGGGGCAGGGAGATGCGTGCTATGAAACAAACAGAACCCATAAGGGAATAGAGAGCGACTGGGCGGCAGCAGGACGGGGGCTCCATCTCCAATCGGGCAGCGACTGAATCTGATTTTTCTGAATCCCCAACACCTAGTGCAGCTTTTTATGCAAATTAGGCTACTCATTTAAAAACATCCCCTTTTTTCTGATGCCACGTGCATATTACTGATGCGCTCAGCTGCAGTAGGGGAGTTCCTTTAGTGATTCCTTTCACAGTCTGAATAATTATCTCCTCATTTATCAGTTTCATAAATCCACATTTTCATAAATCACCCTGCTTAAAGAGAGGCCCGCGTGGAGTGCCAGCTGCAGATCCTGGGGAATAGGATGCCACCATGAACTTTAAGGTAGCATCAGGGGACAGGTGGTCTCCGGAAGGAAAGTTGAGGCAGGTGCTCTCTGGCTGGGTGGTCAGATTTTCCACCTGCTGCCCATCTCAGGGCCTCCAAGGGCCGGGCTCCCTATTCTTTCTCCCCGGAGACTGCTGGTACCTACTGCACCCTTGGACTGTTTCCTCCAGAGAATGCAGCCATTGCTGTGTTTGGAAATCGTCTCTTAGTTACTTGTGTTTTCCTTCTGTTTTCTGCTGTTGCCCAACAATCAGGCATCTCCCAGGCTTCCGAGGCTGGCAAGAGATAAGCAGTCTGTAATAAATGTTCCTGCCACGATTGTTGAAAAGATGGATGTATCAACTGCAAAAGAAACATTTAAAAAGCAAACAAAGAAATCACCCATAATGCCACCACCCTACCTCAACTGATTTCATTTTCACATTTATCACCTTCTACTCTGGGTCCACAAACACGCTGTTTTCCAAATTTGCACTTAACCACATATGTACCATTTTTATCCTGCCTTTCTCAACCCCCATGGAACAGATCACAGTCAATCCCCTGTGTTTCAACAGACTTCTGGTAATTACAATGGCTGCCTGAGATCCCAGGTTCTACTTCCTCAATGCTGGACATTTGGGTTACTTTCATGGTTTTGCTATGACTGAATGATGACCGTTGTTCTTGATCAGAGACAATCGGCTTACTGGGCCAAGACCAAGCATATGGCATTTTCTATATTTTCATACTCCTTCTGAGAAGATTCTCTGAGTTTCCAGTGATGTCTAAGTTTGCCAGTTTCAATTTGCAAATTAGAAATTAGAAACTGTCTTTGTTGTGGTAAAGACTCCAGAGCTAAATTACTACAGTTTGCATCCTAGCCCTACCACCATACTAGCGGTGTGACCTTGGGCAAATTACTTAACCTCTCTGTGCTCCAGTTTCCTGATCTATTAAGTGAGGATAATAAACGTGATTATCCCACAGGGTTGTTGTAAAGATTAAAGTCTTAATACAGTCAATCTTTATTAGTCACAGATTCCGTATTTACGAATTTACCCACTCACTGAAATTTATTTGTAACCCCCAAATTAGTACCTGCAGTGCTTTTGCAGTCACTCCAAGACACGTGGAGATGGGAAAACATTTCAGATGCCTAGCACACACATTCCTAGTTGAGGTAGAATAACGGAATATTCTGCTTTCTTGTTTCATCTCTTACGTTGTTAAGTGTCCTTTTTGTAATATACCTAGTGCTTTGTTTTTCACATTTTCGTGCTTTTCCTTGGTGATTTTGCTACTTAAACTGCCCCCACCCCCACCCCCCAGACATAGCGCTGAAGCTTTGTCTCGTGTTCCTAAGCTCAAGAAGGCTATGATGTCCTTTACGGAGAAAATACACATGTTATATAAGCTTCATTCAGGCATGAGTTGGAGCTGGTGTGAGTTCAGTGTTAATGTACTAAGTATACATTAAATAAAGTGTCTTTAAACAGAAACACACATAAAGCAAGGTTTTATATCGATCAGTTGATGGAAATGCTGTGACCAGAGGCTCTCAGGAACCAAATCCTATTTATCCCCCTAGGAACAATGGTTCAGTTTTCACTAATTCTTTGTGGCCACTTTCTAGAACATACCTACTGTGAATAATGAGAATTGACTGTATGTAAAGCATTTCAAACAGTTTGGCCCATGGTCCATACCCTTTATCTGATTACTGTTATTATTATTTTTTTTAATTTACATTCTGTTAATTTGGTAGGAACTTATTTAATCACTGAACAGGATGCTCGTTTGTTGCCACGATGGTCGATTGGTTATATTTCTTTCCTCTTACGTGGAAGTAAATCTGATTGGTGTTGGGGTGCGTACAGGCATTTGTAAAGGCATAGAAGGGTTTGGCGTCAGATGGGAGTGGTTCTGGAGGGGCTGATGAGGACACCACAGACTGTTTATGGCAATGAATATCAAAGGTGGGGTAGGGACCAAGCTGAGGTGTGAGACTGGACTTCAGAGAAAGCTGAACGAGACCCAACCATACTGATGCCAAGACCCTTTTAGCCAAAGGGTCTGATAATCTCATCATTAATCTTGAACAGGGCCTGCATTGGTATATCTTTAAACTGCATCAGAATATAAAATGATGACATTTGGGATATCGGGGGTGAGTGAGAACAGGTTTATTTACCGAAGCAAAAAATCAGTCCGCCTGGCCTGATGAGCACCGTTTCCTGATGTGCGGAGGTGTGACACGCAACCTCTCTCTCACAGAGGATTAGACCCTAAAGCACGTTTTGTTACACGTGCAACCAAGTGCTGCAGTCCACGCCGAGGAGTGATGCGTGAAATTGGGATCGTCCCAGGAAATCCAGCCTATGTGGGAACCGCGTACTCACACGCCTGCTTTGTCTCATCCGCCATGGGGCAGGGACAGGTGCCCGAGTTTTTGCTAAAATATGCTTGAGCCTCGGATTGAAAGCAGAGATACCCCTGCAGGGCCCCAGCCTCCTCCTCACTGCTTCTTCACGTGTCTGATGGGCCTCTTAGGGCTGGGCATCCACCACCCGGCCTCTGATTAGAGGGGCTTCGCTGTCTGTCGGAACAGCAGGCCCCTCCCCGCAGGGGGCTGGGCGGCGGCCCAGGCTCCTGGCCTGAGGAGCAAGCGATCATTTCTCTTCCAGGATATTAAAGCATTTGAAAACCAAGGACCCCACGCAATTGAGGCTAGAGCACCTGGAACAGGGGTTCTCTGTCTACGTCAACGGGGCCAATTCTGAACTGAAGACCTCACCGCGGAAAGCTGTCCACTCCGACTTCTCCAGAAGCGCCTCCCACACCGAGGGGACTCACGGTGAGCGCAGGCCCCGCCAGGCCCAGGAACAGCTCTGCTAACTAATTAGGGACAGTGGCGCCACAGCCTAAGCACATAAACTGGTTAACCTATACCAGTTAGCCATACCCACCTGGCCAGAAAGGGAGAGCATGAGAGTGAGAAAGAGACAGAAACCCTTTTCACCTCTTTTTAAACTAGTCTTGGCCTCCGTGATTCCAGGGCGAAGGTGGCCAGAGCAGTAAATTCCTGGTTTTTTTATTTCCTGCATCTCACGTGCCAGTAATTTAAGGAAATTTGAGGAAGCCATCTCATCTCTCTGTGCCTTTGTTTCTTCATCTTTAAAATGAGACTAATGAGGGTTCCTATCCCTAGAGTTCCAGGCAGTTCAGGGTAGGCCTGAGAGGCCAGTGTGCTACTGAGTTAGCAGAAGAGGATTTGGAACAAGGCAGAGCTGGGTTTGAACCATGTTCTGCCACTTTCTAGCTTTGGGACCTCTAGCAGTTGGATCCTCTCTGACTCTCAGTTTCATCTTCTGTACGTTGGGAATAATTATGCCCACTTTGCAGGCGTCTCAGGAAGATTGAATGACATAAGACATGTAAAATGTCCAGCACACAATAATCTTGATTTGTATTTTCATTCATTACCTCACACACATGGTTATGATCCCAAGCCATTAATAGATAGTAAAAATCAAAACAAGAAGGAGATAAAAGGAAAAAGTGATATCTCCAAACCTTCCCCTAGCAGAGCCACTGCATTTCAGTTTGGAGTTTAGCATGAGTTTCCTTGCCTCCAGGGTGAAAAAGGAAATGGGATAGAGTCTCCTAGCTTTCATGGAGGACAAGCTGGGCTGACCTGCTGCCAGTTAGGAGAAGCAGGTCTTTCCTGGTCCAGGTTGCAGGGAGGGGCAGATAACAGGAGTCTCTGTACTTAGGCTCCAGCAGTACCTTTACTCATTCAACAAACCTCTCCCCCCTGCCCCTCTTTTATACAAATGCTGCCCTGTTGTGCACACTGCCCTGTACCCTGCTTCTGCGTCTTGGAGATTGCTCTTTTTGTCTCTAGGCCTGCCCGGTTCAGTTGCCCATTATTATACCTACTGTTCCATAGCAC
This sequence comes from Camelus ferus, assembly GCF_009834535.1. NCBI lineage: Eukaryota > Metazoa > Chordata > Mammalia > Artiodactyla > Camelidae > Camelus > Camelus ferus. Next base: position 19,875,396 of record NC_045713.1, on the reverse strand, counting down.
GGAGGTTCTGTGACTGATTCCCCATCCCTTTAAAAAAATTTTTATTGAAGCATAGTTGATGTACAATTTTGTGTTTCAGGTGTACAGCAAAGTGATTCAGTTATATACATATTCTTTTTCAGAGTCTTTTCATTATAGGTCATTACAAGATATTGAGTCTGTATTTAATACTGGGCTATACGGTAGGTTCTTTCCCCACCCCTTTTTCTTGGGCACTGAGCTTGTTTTCTGATGCCCTGTGGCTACAAATGGTGCCACAAAAGCGAATAGCTTTACATACGAGACTTTGGGCATCCGGACATACATTATAGGTGCAATTACGAAACCATCATCTGTGTGGGCTCGTCCGCAGTGCCTCACCAAGTCTCCTTCCCTCACCTCTGGTGCAGATTGCGGACGAAGAACCCTGTTTCGAGAAGCTGAAGATGCTTTAAGACGCAATTCACGGACGGCCCCCAGCAAAGTCCAGCGCCGAGGATGGCACCAGGTCTGGAAACCCCGGGCAGAGTCAAGACAGTGGCCCCCAGCCCACACTTTAGAATAAGGAGCAGGGTCACTGTGAGAGCAGAAACATAATCAGAGGGTTCAGAGTCCCCACGGGCAGGGGGTGAGTCTGGTGGGGCACTGCAGTGGTGCTCTCTCTGCCCGTGGCACTGGCCTCAGGACCCTCCAGCCCTCTCTATGCCGTGATCCTCCCTTCTGGATGGGGAGGCCCCAGTCCCTGTTGGGAGCATCTCAGGTCAGCCTCGTGGCCCCGTCGTGATGATGTATTCATGCAGCTGTTTTTTACTGGGCACTAACGATGTGCCAGGCACGGTCTTAGATGCCAGGGATAAGGTGAATAAGACAAAGCCCCTGCCCTGCAGAACTGAGATGCCACTTTGGGTTGCTGCTGATCCAGGTGCTTGCTTTTTTGAGCACCTGCTGGTACCAGGCATAAGCTGAGCTCCCATGTGACTTTTCTCCTTTGCCTGCTCAGCAGACCTATAAGGTAATCTCCAATGTCCTTCTTTTAAGGATGCTGAGGACGTGAAAGCTCAGAAAAGTTAAGTGAGCTTTCCAAGGTCAACCACTAAGGGAGTGGCAGAATCAAGACTCAAATCCAGATCTGTTGCTCTGAGTTCAGTGTTCTTGCCCAAATAGCCTTTACACCTTCCCCTGTGGTTACTCAGCCTTACCTGGGACCAATAGGTCTCAACCTCCATGCACATTCGGATTGCTTGGGATGCTCAGGTCCCACCCCCAGAGATTCTGACTCACTTGGTCTGAAATGAGGCTTACGGTATATATATACACCTGAATCCCGTGTTCACCGAGATTGCGAAGTACTTGCGTTATAACATTTCACACGGTACCATACATATGGATCTGTGGTAATAATCTCGTATGATTTATCAGCCCACCGTTGCAATAACCCTTTGGGTACGTAAGTATCCTCACTGTGCCACTGAAGAAATTGAGGCTCGGAGAGGACATAAGGTGACCTGCTCCCGCAGACACTAAGGGAGAACAGTAGGCTGAGGTTTGGAACCTGGAGCTGTGACCACACCCAGCGGTCCTCACTTCAGTGCATGTTTGTGTCTCGGCGTGCGCTGTGACGACCTGGAGAATGCTGTTCCTGCCCGTTAACTCCCAAGCCCTACCTACCAGCGATGAGCAAGGCCTTCAGGGCACCCAGCCTGGAGGCTTCCTTTTTCCCCAGCAATGAATGTTAATTTCCCATTAATGAGGCCTCTCTCCACTTCTGACTTGAGACAGTTCCCCTAGTTGTTTTGAGTGCCTTCTATTATCAGGAGCCATATTTGCGTCTTAGACTGTGACTTAACAGCTGGCCCCAGAGTCTGCAATTTAAAGACTTGGCCTAAGATTAATTAGCAGCCTTTCCCCGTCTCTCCCTGTGGTCCCACACTTCACAGGGCCTAATCATGGCTAATTTCCCGGCTTCCTGATGCCATGAAGGCTGTAATTGTCCTTCTGTATCAGATCAGTCAGGGGTCAGTCAGTGCCTAACAATAGAGACTTCTTGGGCTATTTTAATCATAAATGAATGGAATGCAGAGAATCAGGTGCTTACAGAACCCTTGGTGGGAGGATGGGCTCTGAGCCTGGCCTCCAGGAATGGCACCCAGCATCCAACACAGGCCTGCCAGGAAAGCTACTCCCCAGGACACAGGAGGGAAGGTGGGGGATCAGCATCAGCAATGTGTCACCTTAGCTGTGATCCAGGAAGCCAGTGCCACAACTGTTGGACGTATCTCGTCCATCCGGGGTGGGACATTGCTGAGAACACTCATGGCCTCTGCCTCGTGCTTAGCACAGAAACAGCCAGCGTGTGCCCCCCTCCTCTCCACCTCACTTCTCCTTTCCCGGCCCTCTATGGGGTCATCTGATCAGCCGCACATAAGTCAGAGCCAGACCCCAGACCCCAGCTGAAGGGGAGTCTGGGAAGCGCAGTGTCTGGCTTTCCAGCCTCTGCTGAGTAGAAAGGCACCCTTGGAGGAGAGCAGACTGCGTGCTGGGAGCCAACCCAACCCCCACCATCACATCAACTCTGCTCCACCCACACGTGGTCCTTTGGGGACCGCCCCTCAGAGATAGAGACAAACATTCCAAACCTTCAGAAGTGGTGAGTGGACTGGGAGCCATGTCACCAAAGAAAACTTCCATTAATTTAAAATACATGTATTACCCTGGGCCAGGCACTCTGCGAGGCTCTGGGGTTAAAAACCGCAAATCAAATAAGGTTCAGTTCCTGCCTTGGAAGCTCCCACTGTGATGATACGGGAACTGCTTATCCCGGGAGGAAGCTGCGACAGCTGTTCCCGACATCCGGAGGACCAGCCTGCTGGACTGCAGAGATTTACAGCTTGAAGCCTCTGGGCTGAACTTGCCCCCCAGATAATATTTTTTGGACTTGGACAGTATTAAAAAAGACTTAGTCACTTGCTAATATTTAAATTTAAAAGATTATTTATATATATATATATATATATATATATATATATATATATATATATATATATATATATATATATATATATTTTTTTTTTTTTTTTTTAAAGCTAGATTCCTATTTCCATGGAAGAATGGAAAGATCTGGCCCCCAGGCTGGGCCGCCTGCCCACAAGGCAGCCACCAGTGGGAGCCGAGTAGCCGCCCCCCTGTAGACAGTGCTCAGCCCTCCTGTTTGCCGCAGTCCCCGCAATCCCTTCCCTCCGGAGAGTTGAAGGGAATGGGCTTTGGAGTCAGACAAACAATTTACTAGCTGTGTGCCCTGGAGCTGGCCATGGGACCTCTCTGAACTTTGGGCTCATCATTCATAAAACCTCCCAGGGCTGCTGGGAAAGAATGTGTGTAGACATGTGTCACTGGCGGTCCATCAGCAGGGGCTGTCTGCGTCTTCAGGTGGAGGCACCTGGTAGCAGGTGACGGACAAGTCCAGATGGTTAAGAGCACAGACTCAGGAACCCAGCAGCCTAGGCTCAAAGCCTCGGCTCCACCACTGTGCACCAGATGTGTGGTCCTGGGTACGTTGTTTAACCCCTTGGTGCCTGTTTTCTCATCTGTAAGTGAGGTTGGTAATGGTACCTGCCTCTTAGGGTAGTTAATGAGCATTGAAAGAGTGGGTGCCAGTGTTTGTAGAGTGTTGCAAGCAGTGGCCGGCACCGAGAAAGCCGGCAGTAAATGGTAATGACCATTGTCATCAGATGTCAGGTGGGGGGTTGGGGGCTGCCATAAGGGGACAGCTCTTCATTCTAGTGTGTTCCAGCATTCATTCAGTCCTTTGTTCACTCTGGGACTGCTTATTGGACACTTGTAGGTGCTGGGGTCAGAGCAGTGAGTGAGGCAGGCCAGGCCCTGCTCTCCTGGCACTCATGGTGGTGGAGAGGGTGGGGATGGGGGTGGGGGGTCATAGGTCAGAGGGACTGGATGGCATATGGCCTAGAAGACCCCAGGAAGCAGTTTGGAGTTCATTTTAAATGTGAGAAATCCCCTGGCGGGGTTTCAACAGGGAAGTTACGTATTTGGGCTCCTGGTTTGGAGCCCCAGCAGTTGTGCAGAAGGACAAGTGGGGGTGGGTGGGTGGGTGAATCCGATAGGCCTTTTTCTCTCTACCAACCTTCCCCAGCCCCTACCCTCACACCTGGCCCTCCCCCTGCTTCCCCCTCTCACCTCAGCTTTCTCCACATCACAGTTTTTCACTCCTTCAGTATCCATTTGTTGCAACTTTTCGAGAGAGACCATCTGAATCTCTCAGCTGGCCTTTGTTCAAGTACATGGGGACAGAGATTCTGGGGTGTGTAGGATCGAGAGGAAGCAGCCTCTCTATCCCTATCCTTTTGGATGGGTACCACCATCCTTGGAGGCACCCAAGGGCAAGTAGAGTAGTCAAGGCCGCAGAATCCCCAATGGCCAGTTCTTAAAAGCCAGCCCATCAGGAGAGGGACAACAGCCCCATCGCAGTCCTAGGGTATCTCTTGTACAGCTGTGCCCAGCAGGAGGGACCAGTGGAGGCACACAGTCATTCAGTGTATTCACACTGGCCATGGCCAGGTCAGCAGGGGGCACAGTGGTCACTATGCACAGTGAGCCCCGCAGTCACAGCTTGCTCTCAGCCAGCATCTCTTCCTCCCTGTCATCCCCCAACACCCTCCGACTTGTCATCTTGCCAGTTTCTCTGAGCATCCCCCTTAACTCTCAAGTCACACATAACCTTTCCACTGACCAAGCTCCATACCTTCGCCTCTTCCAGTAGAACAGATTTCCCCCCTTAGGGGGTCGTGCCCAACAACTAGGAAGCACTTTTGGGTAGAGCAGCCCTGATGGAAGGGGCTGCCGCTGCAGGTGCACTGGCCTGAGCATCCCTGGGCTAGAAGGTCAGAGACTCCCTGAGCTAGAAGGTCAGAGAGTCATCTGAATGCTGGTCGAGAGGCTGACCGCTCCACCTGTAAAACCCTTCCCAAACTCCCCAGTTCTGCGGACACCAGGGCGGCAAATAGTGACGCTGTGCTGGGCATCTGAGCGGCCGCCTGCACCGTGGATTGGGCTGGTGGTGATAGATGGCTTTTGTTGGCGCTGTCCTTTCTTCCCCCACCACTTCTTGGCCTTAGATCTCTCTGCTGCTATCCATGGATTAAGATTTATGGCTCCCTCAGCCTTGTAATACTTGGGTGGACAGCGGCCTAATCAACAGAGCCGTCGTTTACCAAAATGCTGTCAGATTTGATGAACGTCATCGGCTCATAGCATTAAATTGGTAGTGAAGGGATTGGCCTTCCAGCAATTTACTGTGGGGTGGGCTTTCCATAAAGGCTTGGAAAGCAAGTTCATGGCAATTATTAAAGCAAAGGCTTCACTCTTGCTCTGCTGCTGTATCCGGTTTCCTGTTGGGGGCCAGGGAGCTTAAACACCTCCAGGAAATCTCACAAGGGAAAATGTGAAATGTGTGGGGCCTTTCCCTTTGTTATCTTTTTTTCCTGAGTTTTGAAAACCCCTGCAGTGAGGACGATAAATGAAACAACCCATAAAGCATCGGCTTTTATAGTGACCTTGCGCGATACAGACTGTCAGAGTGTCGAGCGCTGTTATTTGTAAGAGATCAGACATATCCGGGAAGAACATATCAAATAAGGTAGATTTATTCCCCACCCCAACCCAAAGCTGCCTCTGTCCGGAACATCAGAGCTCTCCTACCTCTAGGGGGAGCCATTTACATACCGCACAACCTGTACAACCATCCAGGGCAGCCCCCAGCCTTGCTGTTTTTTTCTAATTGACAATAAGCATTAATGCACACCTCTTAGAATACTTTGCTAAGGTGGTGGCTGATACACACAAAAAAACTCTGGGTACGACACTGGGCTGAGTGTGGCTGAGTATGGAAAACTGGGTATTTAGGCGTCAAGGCTTTTATATCCCATTCCAGTGTATAGTTGATACCGCAAGGGACTACCAGGTCTGGGCGCCAGCAAGTAGGCAGGAGAAGCAGCCGCTTGGAAACACCCACTCCGGGTAAAGCAGTGTGCCAGGTGGGAAGCCAGCCAGGAGCTCGGCATCATCCTTGTAGGGAGCAGATGGGCGTGCCTGGGGGCTGGGTTGGAACCTGCCACCTTGTGCTCCTCAGAGGCAGGGGGGCGTCCTCATGTGGTCAGGGCTGCTCTCCATCTCCTCCCAGTGGTAGCAGAGGCACCTCCTGGGGCCGGAGCGGGAGAGCAGGACAGATGGAGCGACTATTTCTTTCCCTCTCCAGCACCCACTCAGCATTTAGAAACTCTTTCTGGACCATATTAATTTTGTCACAAGTTGCTTCCTAAACACATCTTTCCGTTATGTATGCTATGTGGGCTCCTTGAGGCCAGGGCGTTGGTTTAATTTTTTTTCTTTTTTCTCTTCTTTTCTTTTCATTTCTTTTTTCTTTCTTTCTTTCTTTCTTTTTTTTTTTTTTTTTTGTATCTTGACATGTTTCCAGAACCTTGTGTGCAGTTAGCATTCAGTAAGAACTTGCTGATTAAATCCCTTAATGCCTATTGCAGACTTGTCTCCTGACATCTTGGGGAGGCAAGCAGTCATGCTAAGCTTCTGGGAGGGAGATACTTCTAGGGAAATTGAGGATGGAAAAGCTGCAGAACAGAGGGACATATGTGGACCCTTCTTGAATGCTGGAGCTCTTTCTCATGTTTATAATTCAGAACAGTCTAGCAGAGCTTCATTAATCTTGCCTCTCTTATTTGCCAGTGGGGAAACACCCACTTCAGGCATGGCTGGATCCAGGTGCTCAGACAATGTACCAGGCTCGTTCTCCATCACCCAACTCTGCTTTTCCGCATGTTGCTCTGAGTGAACCAAGATGGCCACCAGCAGCTCCCAATCCTGTCACCTGCTGCTGCATCTCTTTGGCTACCCCAAACCAATCACCCAGACACTGTGGACTAGTGGGATCTAATGCTCAGACAGGCCAGGCCTGGGTCATTTGCTCCATCTATCCCTAGACTCAGTTCCACATGAACACTTGGACTGAGGGTGGGGTTGGGGAGGATTTCCAAAAAGAAAACCAGGGTACTTTAAGCAGAAGACAGGGGAATGCATGCCGGACAGGCAGAAACAATTTCGCCCACTGCAAAACCTCGTGGTCCTCCTGATCTCACACTGCTCCGACTTTAACATGCATAGAAACCACCTGGGTTCTTGCTAAAATGCAGATTCTGATCTCTAGGTCTGAGGTGGGGCTTGAAGTTTTGCATTTCTCACAAATACCCAGGAGAAGCCATCATTGCTGGTCCTTGGATGGCACGTGGAGTAGCGAGGTCCTAGTCCCAGCCCTCCCTCTCCAGAGAAAGGAGCAGAAACCCATGGAGGGGCCAGGCTGCTCCCCAGGCCTGCCCGGTGGTCCTCCCTCCGTTCTCCTTCCTTTACCTCCCTCCTCTCTTGTGCTGTTTGCATTTGAGTGTTATTGAGTGGTTCCATGGAGGAGGGAGGCGCACATTGTAGAAAATCCATCCCAGCTGTGAATTTCAAAGCCTTCACAGCTTCATCCTGGCCCGAGGCAGGAAAGCCCCCAGGAGTCTCCTGGTCTCAAAGCTCCAGTTTTATAGATTCCATGGCATGCTTGCTCTCCACGGACCCCACTGCTGGCACCAACAGATGCTCTGAGAGCAAGTTGATGAAGCCTGGGGGGCAGCAACATCACACTTGGTGCCGGAGCCCAAGGCAATGAGGCTGATGGTCAAAAAGAAGACGGGATGGAGTGTACAGTTCCAGAAACAGCAAGGCGCACTTGGAGTCTAGGGGGCCATCGCCATGCGACAGGACCTCCTGCGGAAGGAGAAGTGTCCCAGGGCACCTTCCTTCTGCACCTCTGCGTCCTCCCCATTCTCTGATGGGGGGCTCCCTGCCTGCCTTTTTCTGCCTCTTACACTCTCCAAGGTCTTTTCCTGGAATGATTTGTAGCCGAGCCCCTGCCCTTTTGGTGTTAAATATTCTCAGGAAATTCTTGAATCCCTCTCTATTCTCCCCAAAGGCCACTGTGGCCCAGACTGGATATATTTCTTCTTCACATGCCTGTTGGGGGCCATATAGTGTGGAAGTTCAGAGCTGGGGTCATTCAGCAAACTACAGCCCTTGGACCAAATTTGGCCACAGCCTGTTTCTGTAAAGAAAGTATTTTGGGGGCACAGCCACACCCCATTTATTTAGGCATTATCCATGGCTGTTTTGAGCTATGATGGGACAGCTGAATATTGTGCAAAGACCAGAGGACTGGCAAAGCTTTAAAATATTTACTCTTTACAAAAAACATTGGCCCCTCCCTGGTTTTGGGTAAGGCCCTCAGAGCCACACTGCTGGGGTTCAAATCTAGACTCTGTGGCTTCCTGGCTGTGTGACGTTGGGCACGTGGCATACACCCTCATGACTCAGTTTCCCCCTGGTGTTGCCATGAGGACTAAATGAGCAAAGGCCCCTGAAGCTCTTGGAGTGGCAGCCGGTCTGCATTAAGTGGTGCCCAGTGTGAAAACACCGATGGCGGGGAGTGGGAGCCCGGGCACTGTGGACATGGATGAGAAAGGAGTTCCCTTCTAATGGAGGAGAGTCCTGCCGGGCAATAAGGCTCACAATCTTTATTATCAAAATAATAGTTCAGATCTCTAAGCTTGTGAGGAAGCTGAATCCTACCCCAGGAGTTGAAGGTTCTAACTCTGGAGCATCAAGGGAAATGCATGCTCTAAATCTCCCTTGACTGTCTCTTGGCTGGGAAATAGGTCCAGTACATGTGGCTTGGTGGACCTCTTCTGTCTCTCAGATTTAAGAGGCCCTGGCTCTCGGATTCGTGCACCTGCACGGCCTCACCGTTAGGGGGCACCTCCTTAGATGTTGCTCCCTGGGCGCCTGGCTCCCTCTGCCCTGGTCCCAGCTTTGCCCTCAAGGTCCAGTGCAGCTGTTGCTGGAGTCAGAGCATTGAACCAGGGGCAGTTTCTTTACCTGACTCCCAGATGACGCCGGCAGCTGGCTCCTGGGTCCATGGTGGACGGAACATATACTTGAGGGGAGGTCTGTTCCCAGGGTGAGTTGATGCCACGTAAGGTGAATCGTGCAGCCCCAGTGCGCTGTGGGTCACAGCTCCTCGTCGAGGGCTGAGCACATCCCTGCGAGTCATCCCCGTGGCAGTTCTGGGAGGAAGGTGTTGTTAGTGCCGCTCTAACAGATGTGGAAACTGGTGCTCAGTGAGGGTACATGACTTGCCCAGGACTGCACAGGGAAGAATCATCAGGGTTCCAGGAAGTGAACCCGTCTGGGTGAGTTTAGAACCCGGGCCCTAAATCACACGTGAGCAACTCTAAAACAGCCACAAAGAGCGACAGGTGCCTGGGAGAGGGTTATCCACGAGGATTCAGCTCAGCTTCACGTAACGGACCCTGGACCACTGGGGCTTACAGTCTCGTTGTTTTTCCTCTCATGTGAATAAGGCATTTGGAGGCAGCCAGGCAGCCGGGTTGGTGGGACGGTTGGTTGATGCCCCCCGGGGCCCAGGCTCCTCCTGTTTTTCCGCTGGGCTTTTAGCGTGTGGCTTGCTTTCTTATTCTCACAAGACAGCTACTCTGCTCCCAAACATCATGTACATTCCGTCAGGAAGAAAGGTAGAAAGATGAAGGGCAAAAATCCTTGTCACTGAGTCTTGATTCGCAAGATGACAGTGGCTTCCTCGGCAGCTCCTCTAGCCACTCCCATCTACCTCACATGCCATCCCAGCTGCAAGGGCATCCAGTGACATGACCATCTTACAGGAGGCACATTGCCACCTCGATAGAATTTGGGTTCCATTAAGTCAGGATGGAGAGGGCGGTGGATGGCTGTTGGGTGGGCAGAGAGTGTCTCCAAAGTTTCAGTAGGACTTGGATACATGGAGAAATTTTGGGAGGTTGGTGTTAAGATTGGGAGAATAGCCTGAGCAAACGCACAGAGTGGGAGAGCTTAGGGCACAGGCGAGAGTCCAGACTTTGTCACAAATAACATAAATCCTCTTTGCATTGGCTTAAGCAAAAGAGTTTCTGTGGTGTCTTGTTTCAGGCATGGCTGGATCCAGGGGTTCTAAACAAATCCACTAGGACTCTACTTCGGTCTCTCTGTTGTCTTTATCTCTGTGGGAGGGGCAGGATGGTCCCCAGCAGCTCCTGGCAGGCCTGACTTTAGTTCAGCACCCCTGCAGGAAGAGAGCACCTCCTCCCACAGCTCTAGCAGGATGCCTTGGGCCACTCTCATTGGCTGCCTTAGGTCTGTTCCTGTCCCTGAACCACTGGCCAGGGTGTGTTGTGAGGGATGGAATAGGCTGATTGGCCAGACCGGAGTCATGCTCCTGCCCTCCCTTGGGCCACACGTGGATTGACAGTGGGGGAGGGAAGTGAGGAAGGCATTTCCTGAAGGCAGGGGAATGGATGCTGGGCTGACAAAGCTGCAGATCCTGGGAGTATGGGAAGCAGTTGTGCTTGGCCCTGGGTGTCAGGTGTGTGTGTGTTTATGCGCAGGGCTCAGTGGAGGAAAGATAGGTTGGGGCTGGATTGCAGAGAACTTTGCCTGCCCTGTTGTACTGTCTAGGGTACAAGTCTGGCTGCTAAAGCAAGGAGACCCCAACAAGAGTGGCTTAAACAACACAGCAGATGATGTCTCCAACAGCAGTTTAGTGGTGGGGATGCACCTTGCTCCGAACGGTCTCGGAGGAACCTGGACACAACCTCTTTTGTCCCTCCAGCTTCTTCCAGATGGTGCCTTCTCCCCACAGTCCCCAGCAGCTTATGGCCACCTCCTCATTCCAGTTGGCGGGAAGGGGAGCAGGGCAAGGGCGACTCTCCCCTTCCCCTCCAGGCACAGCCTCAAAGAATCACACACCCCTCTCTGACATACACACCTCATGAGCCGGAATGTGTTCACCTGCTCCCACCCAGCCGCAGGGGACACTGGGGGTGCCAAGTGCACATCTGGAAATCCATTGCCAGAGAGGAAGGGGAAACGGACACTGGGGGACAGCCTGCGGGCTGCCACACCAGGCCAAGGAGTGGGTTTCCCAAAGAATGATCTGACGAATGCTAGGAGGAAGAGGCCCCACTACACAGTTTCCATGGCCCCAAAAGTCTGGGATATGTTCCATCCTGTATTCTATTTTAAGATATCCACAGTGTGTGTGTGGAGGAGTGGGTCGGGGTGCATATTAAAGGCCCCAAGAAGTCCTGGCCAAAAAACCAGGGCTTTCCTAAACTTACTTGATTTGTAGTTTAACACCTATTAAAATTCTACTGATAAATTATTTCAAGCCAAAAAAACTACTAAAAAAATTCTGCTGCAGACTTCGGGCAGGAGGACTCAGTAAAGACTTGAGTGGGGGTGGTGTGACGCATCCAGGCCAGCCTGCACAGGATGACGCGGGTCAGGTGCATCCTGACCCGACCGCTGTCACCTGCAGACATGCCATCTGGCAGTGAGCCCCAACAGCGCCCACCTCTTGGAGGAATCAAGGTGTTCATTCCGCTGTCTCTGAAATTGTCTGACTTTTTGTGTGTAGAAATCTGTGCAGATCAGAACAGAAGCTGGCCCGCGGCTCCACATTGAACCCCCTTTGGACAATTCGGAAGATTTTGAGCCATGTGGGGATGTGACTGTCAGGGAAAAGGATGCTTCTAGGGACCGTCCACAGGTAGGACTGGCCGCTGCTCAGTGCTACAGTGGCTTTTGGGGGCTCATTCTAACAGTTACTCATTCCTTCCGTCTCGATCCCCTGCCTTCCTTCACTCTTCCTTCACACTTTAATGAGTATCCAAATCATTTGCTAGACACTCCGCTAGGTACCCAGTGTCCAGAGGCCAAAAGAGGCAACAGCACATAATCCCTCTACTGCAAGAGGGAGCCAAGAGGTAGGACAGGGTGTAGAGCATCTAGGAAGGCTTCCTGGAGGGAGTGACATTTGCCTGGTTCTAAAAGCTGGGTAAGAGTGTGAGGGCCAAGGAAGTGAGGGTAGGTGAGCTGAGCTGATCCTCAGCCTGGCCGCCCCTGTATGCATGCAACTGTTGTTAAATATTTGGAATATCATTTCACTTCTAAAATCCTTGAAACTGCAACAGTGCATCCCAGGCTTCCACTCAACAAGCATTTGTTGGTCACCTACTTTTGAGCATCAGGCTCTGTCCTCGGCACTAGACGCACAGAAATGAACAAAACTGACAAGGGACCGATTCTTAAGCCACTTATGTTCTAGAGGAGGAGGCAGACATATAGAATAAAACCAAGAAATAAATAATGCGGTCATTTCAGGTATTGATATGTTCTAGGGGAAAAAACAAGGGGGAGATGGGTTAGCATAGGGATGGGACAGTGTGGGAAAGTGGGAGCATTAGACAGGGGAGAGAGAAGGAACACTTCTCCCAGGTGTGACATTTCAGCTGAAATTTGATGGATAAGAAGGAGCCAGCTTGGGAGCGATCAATGGGAAAAGCATTCCAGGCAGAGGGAACAGCAAGCACAGATGACATGCGGCTGGGCTTGTTCAAGGCGCTCAATGCAGGCGTGTTGTAAGCAAGGGGCAGTCAGAAGGAGATGCAGTTGAAGGGGCAGCGGGGCAGACCACAGCATGCGCAGTGAGCCTAGTGAGGGTAAGGATGGAGCATTGGATTTTATTTCAAGGGCATTGCTTTTATTAGAATGAGTGTGTAGATCATCTCTATGGTTATGTACAAGCTAAATTTTAGGGAGGAGGCAAAGTCAAGTTGCTAAGCCAGTCCTGCCCTGTTTGCCAGAAAGAGACTGTTCAGCCATGGGCCCAGGCTATAGATTCCAAGAGCCTCATCAGAAGGACAAAATCTTCGTTCCGTGTGCCACTTCTGTACCCCAAACCTGCTTTTCTGAAATGAAAATGATTCACAAAGGAGATGGGGATGCCATCCAGGAAACACTCGTCTGATCACCATTGCACATTGGTGTTTCCGTCTTAGCTTGTAAGGATGGACAATTACAGAGCAAGGGATCACTTTTGTTTCACATTCTGGCTACAAACATTCTGAAAGTTAATTGCAAATTTTCGTCTTCCTGGCAAAAAAGAGTCCTTTTCTATGGAATGACCCAATGACCTTATCACCTTCAACAGTCCATAGAAATGTGATTTTACAGTGGGCAAAATTGTGGACTTTATTACCTTTAACACCCACCTCTCACACAACACACACACATCCACCCACATACTTGCTTTTGAATCAACCAAACAGCCCCCCGCTCAGGATCAGTCTGTGCAAACAGCCATCAGCCTCTTTTAGTTGGGGAGGCTGGTTTGCAGCCAGGTTCAGTCTGTTGTAGCCCTAGCACTGCCCCATGTCTCAGAACGCCTGCATGTCCTTCAAGCAAGAGGCATGGTACTTCCCTCTTCTCCTTTGGCCATTTGGTACCTCGGTTAAATGGACATATATTCCTTCCTTTGCAAGCCCCCAAGCTCCCTGCAACGCCAGGCAGCCTGTCCCTCACAAGCTATTAAGCTCCATTAGCATTCCTGGGCGCGCGCGTGCTCCGAATCAGCGTCGCCCTGCTCGCCCGCACTTAATTTTCTCCACCGTGAGTGCTTGATTGTATTTCTTCCTTCCCTTTTTTCTCCTCGTCTTGAGGGGGCACTCCGTAAGGCTTCACAGTCAATTTCCCCTTGGAGTTATTTTCCTGCTAAGTGAAAGAGTAAAATGGCCATGCCGCTTTTTGGCAAAGGCAGAAGCCTTAAGAGATGCAATCTGAACAGGGAAGGGGGAAAAACAAGCATGTGGCTAAATATACTCAGCCCCCCTCACACTGTTTGCCAGCACAGCCTGACGTGGAGCAAAAGGAATTGCTGTCCGCGTGTGTACTTTTCTTCTGACCTTCACTGTTAAAACACACCAGCCTTTTCACCTTCCATCGTCTCCTTAGTCAACTTCAGTTTCTTGGCGCTCTGAGTTCACAGACTGTCATGTACAGACTGGTTCTGTTGGCCTCTACCTGCCGTTGACTGTGCTTTTAAAAGATGTGAATTACAAGCTGACTTTTAAGAATTAGGAAATTCCATGTCAAAATCTGAACTGGGGACTCCTCCTGAAAAATGGAAAGATTTGGGAACCCCATTCTTACATGACAGTGGAGGAGAAGGGAGCTGGGGAGTGAGCAGGAGGAGAAGAGCTTCCAAATACAGGGAGCAGCAGGTGCCAAAGCCCTGAGGCAGGTGGACAGCAGGGAGGCCATTGTGGCTGCAGCTGAGCAAGCAAGGAAGTGAGGCCAGAGAAGTACTCAATGCTCAGATGGCGGAGGGCTTTGAGCACTGAGGTGAAGATGAGGGATTCTACTTTGAGTCAGAGAGCAGTTTAACAACTCCAGGGAAAGAAAGATGCCTCTTTCTAGAGAGTTCCACCAAAGTTCCAGGTCTTGGTCACATTGGTTTTTCTTGGGCTGTGTGTCACAATGGATGATTAGGCTCCATTTAAATGCTTTCAGTTTCATTTAAGAACCAAGAATGAACTTTTACATTTTTTTCCTGTTATTAAGATATCCTTTGTTCCCTGATAATATATGATCAGCATTAAAAATTCAGATGATACAAAGTAAAGTCCTTTCATATTCCCACTGCCCCAGAGATGGTTCCTATGGATGGGTGGGTATATAACCATCCAGACTAAAAATTGCATATACCCATTATATTCATTGAAAGCATATATTAATTATACCCAAGGCGAGGTAGGTGATCTGGAAGGTTCTGGTCCTGGCCTATTCCCAGTGAGTGGTGGTTTCCATGTTTAGTTATCAGTCCTCGAGAGCATGACAGGGGATGGGAAGAAGATTTGCCCCGCCAGCCCCTCCTGACATCTGCTGGAATGCCTTCTCCATGTGCCTTCTCTATTGTGTGGATCCTGGGGTGGCATGAATTGGATATTTGCCCTCAATTACAAGTCAGTGTTTTACAGCCCTTGTTACTTGCTGACACAGATGAACAACTAAAGACCTGTCTCAACCCATGTGCCACCAGCAGGGCCACGTGTGGACTCTTCTGGGGCCCACTGTGGCTCACCCACCTGTGAGTGCCGTGTAGGCGAGGCAGCTGTGCTGTTTGGCCAAACACCCCCCAGGGGAACAGCCCAGCCCCTCTGTCCCTGGCGGGGCTCTTCAGCAAATCCTTTCAGTCACCCTTCATTAATTTCAATGGTGAGACTGAAAAAGGAGGGGATAGTTTTTAGGGCAGTTCTATTGCTTGGGAACTTCTGTTTAAGGTTACCATATAAATAACCTTTGAGCAAATGCCTTTTTTTTTCCCTGATTTTTTTTATTGTTCTTTCCACATAAACGGGATTATACCATCAACACTATTTGATAGTCCCACTTTAAAAAAAAAAAACTGGGGGGTTGGTAATTAGGTTTATTTATTTTTAATGGCAGTGCTGGGGATTGAACCTGGGACCCCGTGCATGCTAAGCATGTGCTCTACCACTGAGCTATGCTCCACCACTGAGCTATACTTTCCCACCCATCCTCCCCTGATAGTCCCACCTTTTTAAGTCAAAACATCATGCCAGGGCCATCTCACCACACCGGTCCTCACTCAGCCATCTGAACCCAGTGGCTCCAAGTGCTGTTTAGATTGTTGGTGGCCTGAGTTTGAATCCCGGTCCATTTACCAGCTGTGTTCCTACAATGGTGTTGATAAAGCAGGGATGAGTTTGATCAGATCAGCTTTGTGAGCAAAAACAGAGAATGACTTAGTGAGGAGAGAGACGTGAGGCGCAGAGACTGATAGAAAAAGGGCCCCGTACACCTCCAGGGCTGTCAGTTGCTTTTTACCATGCCCAGTTCTCTCTGCTTGTCCCTAGGGTACCAAATCTCCCACCAGCACCACGCCCTGTGATTTTAATTTCTCCCTTCCGAACGTACATGGACACCTCGACCCTCCAAGCTGTACGGACAAAGAAAGGATCCTCTTAACTATTCAGGATGTAATGGTAAGATTGACTTTCACATCCTAACCATGCAAGGCCAGGGTCTTTCCCATACCAAGCAGCCGGGCCATAGGGGAGACCCCACCAGAGAATCTTCATGGATTTCCGGGAAAACAACTCAGATCATAACAGGATTTGGTGTTAATGAAAAAACTCTGGCCCACCCACCAGAAGATTTCAAACAACATGCAAGAGGTATGACTCAATAACACTTTTCTCTAATGAGAGTAAAACTCACATTAGATGAGCAGGCACTCAGCGCCAAGCACTGTGCAGAGTGTATGACATCCGTCACTGCATTCATTAACCCTGTGAGTTAAGTGCCATTTTCATTCTCATTTTGTAGTTTGTGGAAATGGAGGAATGATGTTGCTCACCCAGACCTCAGAGAAGCTCAGACCCCATGACTCCTTGTTCCATGGAATTAACAATCATGGGCTGGGAACTGTGCTGAGCTGATTTTGCTTCCGAAAGTACCCAGGTCTTTCGGGGCAGGGTCTGTTGTGAATATTATTGATGTTCTGCCTGGGGACGAGGTGTTCAGAGGTGGCCACCTGTCAGTTATGCTTAACTGTTTTAAATGATGATGGAGAAGACCTCTCCTCTGCCAAGTATTTCCCCAGTGAGCCCATAGCTGGGAACATTGATGAAAAATGTTTTTCAAAAGTAAAATCCAATAAGGAAACAACCAGACAAAGCCAAATTGAGGGACAATTTAGAAAACAACTGGCCTGGAGCCTTTTAAAATGTCACTTGCATAAGAGAGAGAAAGGCAGTTCTGGGTTACAGGAAGCTAAAGACATGCTGCGGTTATGTGATGGGAGATCTTTGTGGGGGTGGGGGGGATTGCTATAAATTTAAGGATTGTTTGGGGACATGAATGAAATTGGAAAATGAACTATATTGTGTTAGAAAATAATGCTGTATTGATGTTAAATTTCCTGAATTCGGTAATTACATTGTGGTGATGGACGAGAAGATCCTTGTTCTCAGATCTCTGAGAACTGGTGAAGAATTGGTGAATGTAGGTGAAGGGTATTTGGGCATTCATTATACCCATCTGTTACACTACACTGACACATATTCTGTGGGCTTTACATTTTTCTCAAAACAAATTTTTAAGAAGCTAGCACATTAAGGAGGAGATAAGCTGCTTCAATAGAGCTAAGCACCAGCAGAGGAAGAAAACTGAGAAAAGTGAAAAAGAAGACCTAGTTTAAAAAGCTTAGCAGGATTTTATTGATGTCAGTTTCTGGATTGTGCTACTGTCCTGCAGGCTATTACCGTGGGGGAAACCGGATGAAGGGTACATGGAATCACTCTGTATTGTCTACAGTTAGCTCAAAATAAAAAGTAAAAAGCTAACTAAATAAAGCAAACACAAATGCCCAGGTCCTATGATACAGAGGTTTTGATTCTGACCCTGGGTTTGGGCTCAGGCACGGCTCCTCTTTTTTAGTGCCCCGCAAGGCTGTAATTTGCAGCAATATTTGAGAACCACAGTTATAAAGAACAGAGCTGTGGATCTCAAACTTTGATATGCACAAGAATCACTCAGGGTATTTGTTTAAGATGCATATTTTAGGTCTAATTTCTAAGCTAAGAGAATTGTTTGTAGGAGGTAGCACAGTTTTTAACAGAAGAACTCCTGGGGATTCTGAATCAGAAGTCTTGACGATTAGAGTCTACTGCAAATGTTAGAAACGTTTTAGAGATAATTTGGACTTTGTGGCTTGGATTTGGAAACTATAAAAAAAAATCAATGTTAAAGTTCGAAGTTAAAATCTCTTCTATATCATATAAAATTAAGATAACTGTAAAGTAAAAAACAAAAAAACAAAAATCTGGAGGTTCACAAAAGCCAGAAAGGGATGGGACGGGGCTCTGCCCTTGTCTTCAAACCATACCCTGCACTCAATAAATGAAAGATACAAAAGCATAATAGCTCCTGGCAATGTCTCCTGTATTACAGATCAGTTTCTATCCAGAATATTGACCATTAGTATTAAGAAAAGACTAAATTATGTTTAACATACGTTTTTTAAAAGGCAAAGAAGTCTTAATCTGTTTTAGAAATATTTTCATATGAAATTATTTTATTTAGGTTTTTGGCTATTTAAAGAGGTGAATTTTACAGACATAGAAAACAAACTTATGCTTACCAGGGGAGAAAGGGGCCAGGTGGAGGGATAAAATGGGATTTTGGGATTTGCAGATACTAACTCATATATATATACATATATAATAGATAAACAACAAGGTCCTACTATATAGCACAGGGAACTATATTCAACACTTTATAATAAGCTATAGTGAAAAAGAATATGAAAAGAAATATATATATATATACACATATATGACACTACCACTGTGCTGTACACCAGAAACTAACACAACATTGTAAACTGACCAGACTTCAATTTTAAAAAAAGAGGTGAATTTTCCATAAATAGAAAATTAATTTTGTTTTGTTATATGAAGGCGTTATTATATTAAGGAAATGAATATGCATCCTTCGTATTTGGTTTTCTCACTTTAGTCACATTCAAAAACTGTCTCAAACTTGAGAAAAAACAATTCAGAGAAAATAGGGGCATGTAGGAGAGAATTTCTTATTCAATATGACTTGAAAAAAAAATTATGCTTAAATTCAAGAGAAGAGTTGAAGTATATAGTGGTAAGTGGAAGAGGATGTGGACCTGGACCCATGAGCTCAGGCCAGTTTCAGCTCACCAGTGTGTTTCATTGGCTGGCCTGCTATTGTGCTGTCATCATCATTGCTGTTCTTTTATTTCGAATTTGAAAACGTTTATTCTAAGTATGCACCTTTCAGTTTGCCCTGGTCCGCACCACTCCCTATTGTATGACACCGGGACTACATTGCCATTTCAGGCTACGTTCCATCTGCTGAAGATGCTGGAGCTTGTGGCTTCTGTTTTAGAGAGTAAAAAGAGCAAGCGACTGGGACTCAGAAAGTCTGGAGAGGGTAGTTGGGGCTTTTCTAGAAACTCTGTGAGTTTCTAGAAGCTCCTTGTTTAAGTCACACTCTTTCAGAGCCCATTGCCTCTCCTATGACAAAACGTGGGGGGGTAGGTTGGATATTTCCTGTGCCTGTCAGCTCTGAAATTGGAAACCCCAGGGAGGAGTTGATAGGTGTTCCCATATTGCAAAATCCCCAGGAGCAGAGGACACATAATAGTTCGTGGAGCCCCCACTCATCCAAGGACTATTTCTGTAGGCTGTTTGCAAGTTACATATTTAAGGCTTGAGACACCCTTCCCCCACCCCAGATCTAAGCTTTGTGATGGCAGAGATGTGTGCTACCTCGTTGGCTGCTGTGTCTCTGTTCCTTAGAAAAGCGCCTGGCATGGAGTTAGTTTGCAAATCTTTGTTAAGCAAGTGAACTGAAGAATTGATTGAATCAATAAGTGAAAGTGGCAGCGATGTTGGTGAGGTGCCCTGGCCAGCCCACACAGCGCTGAGTTCAGTAGTCACATCACTAAGTTATAATTATGGTGACAGTATTTCCCAAACTATGAATCAGGACACAAAAGAATTTTTGTGCTACTTAGGGTAAAAGAGTCAGTTTGGGAGATGTAGTTTGGATTCTGAAATCTTGGGATTTCTGGCAGACAGTGCTAATTAAGATGAATATTTTAAGTGCTGTGAACGAGGTTAACAGTGAGGTAACAGGTGGGATAACAAGCACAGCACTTGGCCTGGGTGGCAGGGCAGGGCAGGGAGTGGTGCATACATAGGAACAGTCTACACAGCCTGGCTGACTGTCATCATGTGGAAATAGGGGCCTGGTGGCTTTCCATTTTTAAGGGAAGCCAAATAAGTATCTGGGTTTGATTGTGTTCGGTTTCGCCTGTTTTGTTTGTTTGTTTGTTTGTTTTTGCTTTTTTTGTTTTTAATGTTGGTAACTAATTCACTATTTTCTGTGGCCCAAAGTATGCCTGCTGGCCAGATTTGGTCTTTGGACCACAAACGTGCAACTTTTGATTTAGACTATGAAAGCTTTGTTAGCTCCTGACAAGAGAGGAGGAAGAGGTTTTTATCCTTGCCAGTGGCACTTGAGTTAGCCTTTCCAGTATCCAGAACCGTCAGGGCCATGGTGTCCTGAATGTCGCTGGATAGCTCAGACCAAAGGACCACTTGGCTGATGATATTAGGCAGGGCCTTAGCGGGTGGGTCAGACAGCACAAAGCCAGCTGAGTGGGAATAATTCAGGGACGAGCATGAGTGGTTCATGTGGGGTGATGCTGAATGAGCACTAAATACCCATGAAATGCAGGTCCAAAGCTGAGGGATGTAGTGATCCCTTCACTCAGTAGAGCATTTCTATAAGTAAAGATAATGAATGGTGTTTGACTTCCTAAAGCATCTTTTTCAATCTTAATGAAAATTAAAAAATAACATCTGAATCAATATTGGAATAAAAATCTTTTTATTTCTTGCATTTGTAGCCTTCTTAGAATTTCTTAGGTATTTTCACATTATTTCGTATCATTTTATATAGCATCGAATATATGAGTGCTTTCTCATTCGGAAAGATTCAAACAGTTAAGAAGTAAACTCAGTAAAATATGAAAAGCTCTCTCTACCAAATCAGGCCCAACCTTCAGTTCTGTTAAGCATGTATTCTTGATTAATTTTGTTATTCATTCATTCATTTATTGTTTTCTGTTTCAGTTCATTTCTACTTTTATCTTGAGTCCTTCCCTAAATTTTTTGGTTTAATGTATTGCTTTCATTCTCCCCCACCCTCATCCCATAACCTGGCTTCTTAATTTAAATGTTTAATTCACTTTTTTCCATCTTGTTTTCTTTTTTTTTTTTTTTAACATTTTTTATTGATTTCTAATCATTTTACAATGTTGTGTCAAATTCCAGTGTAGAGCACAATTTTTCAGTTATACATGAACATATATATATTCATTGTCACATTTTTTTCTCTGTGAGCTACCATAAGATCTTGTGTATATTTTTCTAATACAGCACTTTTAAGGCTATACATTTTCCTCCAAATACTGCTTTGTCCTTATCTCACAAATTTTGTTGTATGTGTAGTGTTTTCCTTGTCATTTACTTCTATTGGTTTGTGATTTTAGGATTTTTTTTTCTCTGTATTTTTTGAAGAGTTTTTACAAATATTCTAAGTAGAGTTTCTGTGTTAATTTCTAATTTTACTACACTATGATTAGAGATTGGTCTGTTTGATTTTTGTTGTTTTGGGAGTTTTGGAGATTTTTGTTTGTAGTCTACTGGATCATTTTTATGAATGTTCCATGGTATTTCAAAAAGAGTAATCATTCTCTTTTTGGTGTAATATTCCCAGTATGTCTATTAAATTAAGCTATTAATTGTGTTATTTAACCTGGAGATCATGTTATCTCCCAGTATAGTCCCAGAACACTTACATCAGACTCACTTTGGCTTCTTATTAAAAATGAAAACTTTCACACCCCACTCAAAGATACAGAACTAGGTTGGAGTGTGCAGAATCTGCATTTTTCATAAGGCTCCCAGGAAATTCTTATGCTCATTCGCAAACCACCGTAATAGAGCCCTTCATAATTTTTGCCTATTTAATCTGGGTGATTTCTGTGAACTTGTCAATTTTCCCTTCTATTTCTCTGTTTTTGCTGTGTACATTCAAAATCTCTGTCATAGTGTGCATAATGAGCCAAGATGTTCTCTAATAGATTATTTCTCTTATCTATAGATCTTTGTCCCATTTAAAGCACTACACGGGCCTTTTCGGTATAAGGGCTTATGTCTTTGGCATTGGAAAAATGTTCATTTATTGTTGTTATTATTGTTTTATTTTTCCATTGTTTCTGTTCTATCCTCTGGCGCTTCTCTTGGACAAATACTTGCTCAGATCTATCCTTTGAGTCTCTTAATTTTTCATTTGCATTATCCTTTTTCTCTTTTTATGTTGGTGTTCTTATGAAATTGTTTGGCTTTAATTTCTAGCACACTTGATTAGTCTCCTTTTAGCTCTTTCTGCTGTTTAGTTATCTTTTTGAAAATGTTAATGATAAAATGAAAACTTAAGATCTCTAGTTGTTTCTTTTTCATGGTGAAAATGTCCTCTCAAATCTCTCCAGGGGTATTAATTTTCAGTATTCTAAAGTCTTTCTCTACGAACGCTCTTAAATTGGGTATTATTTCTTTTGTCTGTTAAATCTGGTGCCAATCTTCAGGGGTTTTGATTTTCCCTAAATGTTTGGTCTTTCTTACTTGTCTGCTCCTCTTGGTATTTGAGAATCCCGCTTCCTCTGCCTGTTCTGTTTGATGTACCCTGACTCTGGTGATTGTGGGGTTGGGGCACAACCCTTTGGAATGCTCCTGAAAGCTATGTGCCTTAGCTTCTCTTCCACGTATGGGAGCTCCTGGTCTACCATGGGGACAATGACCTCCTGGGGCATTGCCCTGCCTTCCTGCCCCAGGGCCCACACTCTAGGTGGCAGCCTGTGGTGAGCACCTCTGCACTTAATGCAGCTGGGGAGGGGCCAGCATCCCCAAAAGCAGCCCCCAGTGAACACCCTAGAGCTTCCTCGAACTCCACCTAGACTCTGGGCTCAACTTACACACACATACACAGAATTCCTTCTATGGAAAATTTTACTGCTCTGTTTTGGCCCGTAGTTTCCTCTGCTTTTACTTCTTCATAGATGTGATCTCTGCTCTCTTGCCTTCAGGAATTCCTCAGAATTTCTAGTGGTCCAGCAGCATTCTGTGTTGTTTGGTCTCTATCCCTCGAGCCCTATCCAGTTTCCTTTCCTTGACCCCTCAGCCTGGGAAGGCTCCTGCTCTGGGTAGGCTCAGGTGAGGCAGCCACGGCACACTGATGCCACAGGGTCTGCCCAGCGCCTCCCTGCCAGGAAAGGGTGGGGCGCCGGTACCCCTCTGCTTTCTGAGTCTGTGCTCTTCCTCTTCCATCACTCCACTCCCTAAGACAAGGGTGGCTTTCTTCTTCATAATAGTTCAAGACTGAACTCTGGGATGCTTCATAAATACATTTAGCTTTGAATGAAAATCAGTGAAAGAAAATCCAAGCTTGGATGGGGCCAGTAAGAAAGTATCAGAAAACCAAAAACATGTGCTCACTTTGGCAGCACATAAACTAAAGTTGTAACTGTACAGAGAAAATCAGCATGGCCCCTGCACAAGGATGACATGCAAATTCATGAAGCATTCCGTATTTTTTTTTTTTTTTAAGAAAACCAAAAACACTGCATAGGTTCTGGAAGCTCAGGTGTAATTCAAATTTTCCTATCCATAGTTCCATCAGAATTGATGTTGGGAAATGTGATTTTAAAAGTACACAGTGTGGACCCTAAAGTTAGGGCTCAAGTCTCTTTATTCTGGGAAGTTTGTGATCTCGATGCAACCAGGCTTGAAGTGTGGGCTGCTGAGCTTTGGATATGGGTTCTTGACATTCATTATACTTGTTAATTTTTTATGAAATGTTGTCTTCGTTGTCAGATGATAAATTCCAGGAGAACAGGGACTCTGTCTTATTCATCACTCTATACCTAGCCCTTAGCAATCAGACCTACTTAAGGGGACAAACATATTCAACAATGAATGAATGAATGAAAAGAAGAATAAAGTAGTTAATTAACCCTCAGTGCAGGGTAAAAGTCCTTTCTGGGCAAGGCAGGTTAATATATGTAAAATGGCTCTGATAATACAGTAGGAGTTAGTGGGAATTATTGCAGCTAACTGTGCACGCGATTCCCAATTTTGTAAAATTGCCGATCAAATGAGAGACATTATTGGGGGTAGACTGTGCATTCATGACCTCTGCCCCAGAGACTGCTGCTTCCTCTTGAGAACTCTTTTAAAGTGTTCAGTGTGGCTTCATGGTCTAAACATCCGATCTTATAGGCAATGTCAATAGAGTCTGAGAAATAAAGAAAAATAGGCTGTCATCTCAATGTTCAATTTGCTGTAAAAACTAGACCTCTGTTACAGCAATCACGAAACACTAATTCATAGTTATTATCTCATTGCATCCCTTCAACAACCTTGTCAGGTTGTCAGGGCACATTTTCCCATGTGAGAGGTGGGGGCTTGAGGCTCAGAGACATGCTTGGGGACGTAGACCTAGCTGTTCCCCTTTCTAAGTGTAATTAGAGGTTGAATGCTTCATCCACTAACACCTAACATACACTTAAACATGTTTAGTGGCTTCCTGGCAGCTTTGTGTCAAAAGGTCACACAGGCGGGTTTTGTCAGTTTCGTGTAAGCCAGTGCACAGTCGCCGAGCACCTGACTTTCATCTCGCTCTAGAGACTACTGGCTTCCAAGGCATTGGTGCCGGGCATGGAACAAACGTGAGCACAGGATGAAAAGCCTGGACTTTGGAGTCAGACGGTCCTTCATCCAAACCTTGGCTCTGCCATTGCTAGCCGTGTGACCTTGGGCTGCTACTTAAGTGTTCTGAGCCTTTAAGATAAGGATTCCCACACACAGGGGTGGTGGGAGGCTGCAGGGAGATAAGGTGCAGAGAGCGGTTAGCTTGGTGCCTGATATGTCACAAAAGCTTTGTAATTGGTAGCTGCAGCTATTGATGATATTATAGGTGTTCTTACCATTATTGCAAACATTTTGTGGGTTACAGTCATCTAGTTTCACTCTTTTCCTAGCCCTGCAGAAGAGAGGAAGATCAGGCATGTAAGGCACTGATCCACTGACCATCAAACCCCAGCCGTGTTTTAGTCACTGGTCTGGCATCCACCCCTCCCTCCACCTCCTTCCTGGCTTCTCTCGCGAGGAGGCCAGTTTGTATGCAGTCCCATCACCCACTCTCCACCTTTGCAGCCTGGCCTCCATGCAGAAGGCTTTCTGTTGAAAGGGCTTGAACTTCACATTTTCAGGGCTGAGCTTCGAAATTGCATATAACAAGGTTTTAAAGCAAAGCCGTAATAAGTTTTCACAGAGGACTTTCTGGATGGCAGCTTCAAAGCAACTGGTAGATCCCCCAGCATGGGGTCCCTTTGAAGTCTCGGCAGGTTGGCTTTCAAAGCGACTAACCCAAGGTCCTCTTCTTTCCAGATGGAAAGGCTTTGAGCCGCTTTCTTGAGGGAACGTGACTACTCACTTAGTCTCCCCTTTGCCCCGGAATAGATGGTTTTAGATCACACAGGCATTGTAAGGGTCTAGGTTCCTGAAATTTGCTCACCCTGTGTGAGCAAGTGTATTATTTTCCTTTATGAAGAAGATAGTGCAGAATCTAGGCTTCATACATATATATGTGTGTGTATATATATGTATACATTTGTAAATAAAATGATAGCATTTAAATTTGCATTAATTTGACAGAAGCAGAACCAAACTGAAACAGAAGAAACTACTGGCATTCAAATTTCATTTTCACAAGAGAGATTTCTTGACATTTCCCGTCAGTTTAATAAATTATGAAAATATATTAAGAGGTCGGAGTTGCCATTTTTTAAAAATAACTCCGTGTTTCTGTTTAAGATGGTTGTGAATTGACTAATCTGCTGTGGAAAGTGAGGCTGGGGGTGCACCCACACTGCCTGCCCTCTTCTGGTTTTTGTGAGCTTAGCTAAGATCTTAGGTTTAGAACATTACGTTTCCGTCCATAACCCAGCTATACACAGCTGTCCATTACACTTGACCCTTAAACAATAGGGGTTTGAACTGCTCAGGTCCACTTGTATGTGGATTTTTTTTTTTTTTTGGATAAATGTAGTTACTGTATTTTCATTTTACAGATCTTTAACTAAGTTTGGGGAAAAGTTTGTGTTGGATTAGAGATCACAGTATGTTAGATCAAGAGGACTGGGGTCTGTGTTCTCTCCTATCCAGCCTGTCTCAGCTTCCTGCCCTTGGGTGAGCCATTTGTCAGTTCCTTTGTTTTTGAAGCAGAGAGAGCAGCACATGGATTTTCGACTGCGTGGGAGGTCAGTGCCTCCCAACCCCCCTGTTGTTCAAGGGTCACCTGTATTTCTTGAGTCTCTAAACGACTTCAGTGTCCACCATTAGACCTGTTATCACTGCCTCTCCTGGTCTGTGTTCTTTATTTTGATTTTACTTTTCATTGTTTGGATTTCATCATTTAGAGGATTTTTCCAAGAAGGACTTACAGGCGCTGTGTTGATACTCCCTGACGTTCTTCCTGTTGAGATTGGTGGCCTGTAACTTTTAAATCTGGACCACTCGACTGGATCCAGGGTTAGACGCCACCCCATCATCTGCCAGCGTCAAGCACCGCCGATCACCAATTTCTGAGTCACTCTTCTGGGGACAAGATGTGTTCCAGGGTTAGAGATCAGTGACTTTTCAGACAGCTAGCTGTTCAGGGCCCTCCACACCACTGCTCCTACCACTCCTGTAGGGAATTCATTTATTTTCAGGAGTAAGGAACAGGATTTAAACATAAATGTTAAAAAAAAAAAAAAAAAAACCCTAAAAAAAACCACAACAAAATAAAAAATAAAGAAGAATATTAAAAAAAAGTAAACACCTAATTTTTTTCTAATTATAAAACTGGAAACAGGCTTATAATAAAAAATTAAGTAGCAGAAAACCATTCCTATAATGCCACCCCAAGAGAGAGCAGTGTTAATAGTTTGATGTTTATTTTCCCAGATTTTTTGTGTGCCTGTATGTACACATTCTAATATAATAATTCTCTTTAAAATCAGATTTATAATCTATGTACATTTTTCAACATGCTTCTTTTTCCTTGAACATACATCTTGCTATCTTTCTGAGTAAGTGCATGGTATTTACCTCCCTCTCTGTAAGCGCTGCCTGAGGCTCCGTTGACTCCCTGTCTATTAATAATTTAACCCATCCCTGACTGATGAACAGGCAGATCATTCCGTGTAATAAATGATGCCTCGCCGGGCTTTGTAGACTTAAGACTGAAGGATAAATTCCTAGAAGGGCTGAGTTGGAGGGTACACACGTTGTTAATTTCTAGTCAGCCATTTCTGTCATCTCTGCCTCCAAAATATGTCTCAAAATGCATCTTGCATCCCCATCTCTGCTGCCACCTTCATCTTTGCCTGCTGCCGCAGCTGCAAATGTCATCCTGTTTCTGTCATGTCCCGGCCTCTGAAAATCCACTTTGTGTCCAAGAGTCATAGTGATCTTTAAGGAGAGAAATCCGATAACGTTGTATTTCTGCTTAGCACCCTTCAGTGGCCTCTCATTGGGCATAAAAGAAAATTCAGACCCTGCTCCGAGACCTACAAGGCATTGGCTATGTGACCCCTCCCGCTGCCTGCGTGACCCTATCCGGCTCCCTGCCCTCCCCTCCTTTGGTTCACACCGCCCTACGGCCATTGCCACCTCCCTGCCTTTGCCTCTGCTGTTCCTCCTGACAGACTAGCGCCCCAGACACCGGCCGTTTTTTCATCAGCCAGCCTTCCCTGACCAACTCCTAACAGAGCCTCCCTCAGCCCACACTCACTTTGTCCAATCACCCAGGCAGACTCTTTCCTCCCCAGTCCCGACCACATCCAAAATGCCCCTGTTTCTTTTTCTTTATGCGTTGATGGCCCGAGGCTTGGCCGTCTTTCTCCCCACCGTTACCTCAGCTCTGAGCACAGCGCATGTGTGAACGGACGAGTGATGGTAGTTCCCCCATCATCTTCCCCATTGGTTGGACCACTGCAGAATGCAAGTGAGTCTCTTTTACCCTTGGATAATCTTGAAGGAGCAGGGTGCAGTGGCTCAGGGCACAAGCAAGTCACGACTCTGCCACTTAATCATTGTGACAAATTGAACCAGCTTAAAGGCTTTAGGCCTCAGTTCTCCAACCCGGGGTTGGGGGGTGGATCTCTGAAAATTCAGTCACTTAAAAGATGGGGTTGCAACATTGTGAAGGATTCTTAGAATCCTAATGCCTCATCCAAATTCTTCCTGGAACCAGTGGTGAGTGATGGCTCCACTCTGCCTCAGACACCAGGAGAGATGATTCCGGGCCCTGGGACTGACCAGGACTCCCAGGCAGTCACAGCAGTCTCCCAGCTGGGCATCTCCCAGTCCGCTGGTACCCATTTTTTATCATTTTTGATCCACAGTGACCGGGCAAGAATACAGGGGATGCAGCAGCAGGGATCTGCCCCCTGTTTTCTGGCCGAGCCTGGCCTCCACCCCCGTAGAACACAGAACTGAAGATGACCCCATTTGAGATGGGGGCTGGGTCTAGAACGGGAGCCAGTTGCTTGTCCTGTTTTCACAGGAGTTCATGTTATCATTAGAACATCAAATGAGAGAAGGAGTTAAACATGTTCTGTAAAGTACAGACCATTATTTCACTGCAAAGGATTACTAGCTTTACAATCACCAAAATCGCTGTTAAACAGCAGGCCACCCAGGAACTCACGTTTCACTGTGGAGGAGCAGTAAATCTGTTCGCCCTCCAGCTGCCCACCACGGTCAGACTTTGAAGACATGAGCCATGACCTCAGTCTGGCTTCCATGGAGGTTACATGGATCATGGTAATGCACTCAATGAGAAGACTGTGTTATCATCTTTTTAAATGCCGTTGGGGAATACATGCTCTCTTTGACATAGGGTTTTTCAGTCACACCACTCTTGACATTTAGTCAGATAATTCTTTGTTGTGGGAACTGTCCAGTACGTTCTAGGATGTTTAGCCTTATCCCTGGCCTTTACGTACCAGTTGCCACCAGCCCTACCTTCCCCCAGTTGTGACCAAAAATATCTCCAGTAATTGCCAAATATCCCCAGAGGGGGAGCAAAAATCGTTCCCAGTCTGCACCACTGCTTTAATAAAACAATTCAGTGAGGCTGGGATTTGTTATCCCATTTTTATGGATGTCAAAATGTAGATTAGGGAAGTTAAGTAACCTGCTAAGAGTCACATTGCTAATGCTGCCTCTGAGGCAGGTGGGTCCTCTCCAGCCCTGCTTACAGCTTCTGCCCAGCCACTGGCATAAATTAGTCACTCAGCAAATACTTGTCGAGCATCTACTGTATGCCAGGCAGTGTTCTATTTGCTCAACAAATACCGCTGGTACTTGATACTGGGCAGGGTGGGAGGGAGAAAGCTGTAAGAGATGGACAGCTGTATTAGTCTCCTACTGCTGCTCTAGCAACTGACCACAAGCTTAGTGGCTTATCTTACGGTTCTGGAGGTCAGAAATCCAACTTCCGTTTCACTGCTCTAAAATCAAGATGTCAGCAGCCCTATGTTCCTTCTGGAGGCTCTAGAGGGAGATCTATTTCCTTGCCTTTTCCATCTTGTAGAGGCCACCTACATTCCTTGGCTTGTACCCTTTCCTCCTCCTTCAAGGCCAGCAGTGTAGCATCCTCTCTGCTTCCTAACCTCTGCTCTCATCCTTATGTCTTCTTTCTGACTGATCTTCCTGGCTCCCTTTTAGAAGGACCCTTGTGATTACATGAGGCCCACCTAGATATCCAAGATAATCTTCTCCATCTCAAGATCCTTAACTTAGTTATATGTGCAAAGTCCCTTTGCCAATGTAAGGTAGCCTTCACCATCCAAGGGTTTACAACTTGGACATCTTTGGGGCCTACAACACCCTGTCTTCTGGCCTCCAAAGATTCGGGTCCATCCCTCATGCAAAATACATCCATCCCATCTCAAGGTTCCCCAAATTCTCAACCCATTATAGTACCAACTTAAGTCCAAAATATCATCCAAGTCTCATCTGCTCAAAACTCCCAAATCTCATCACCTACATCTAAATTAGATAAGGAAGAGACTATGGGCATTACTTATCTTAGGGCAAAACTTTTCTCCACCTGTGAACTTGTAAAACTAGAAAACAAGTTATCTGCTCCCAAGTGCAGTGGTGGGTCAGGCACAGGATAAGAGGGTTTCTCTGTTACAAAAGGAAAGAAGAAGTTTAAAGGAAAAAAAAGAGTCACCAAACCCAAGAAATTTTAAAATCCAACTGGGCAAACTCCATTAGGTTTCAGGGAGTGGGAATAATTCTCTGTAGCTCAGGATTCCACCCTCTGGGCCCATGGCTCCACCTTGGGAGTCATTCTTCCTCTTTCATGAAGGGTAGCATGTATTTGCTGCTATGTAGTTTTATCAACCTGTTTCCTGCCTGTAGAATTCTGGGAGTCTGACAGCTTCCTTTTAGTTTGTCCTTTCCCTCTCCCATGCAGTCCTACCTGGCAGTGTTTCTGCTGGTGTGACATTTTCAAAAACGATGCAAGTCTCCTATGTATATGTCTGAGATTCACTCCATGACACAAGAGGCTCCTCCACAAATCCTTCCTGGATAATCCTGTCTCTACTCCTGGCTTCTACTGAGATGTCTAAGGGGGTTCATGTCTAAGCTCCTCAGTGTGACTGAGTACTCTAAACTGTGGCTCCTTCTGAGGTGTTAGCAAAAAATTGTCCAGCTGCACCCTTGGTTTTTCCTCCAGAGCATGCTTTTCTGACAGTGCTTCTCCCAATTTTAGCATCTTTTGCAACCTGGATAGGCTGAGAGTTTCCCAAATCATCAAGTCCCAGTTCCTTTTTGCTTAACAGTCTATCCTTTTCCTCTAGCACTTTACTCTAAGCAGCAAGAAGGAACCAGACTGTTCTCTTTAACACTTTGCTTGGAAATCTCTTCAGCTAAATATACCAGTCCATCATTTACAAGTTCCATTTATCACATAACTACAGGACATAGTTTAGCTATGATTCTGCAACTATGTAACAGGATCTTTCTCCCCTCTTGTTTCCAGTGACATGTTCCTTGTTTCCTGAGCCCTCACCAGCAGCACCTTTAACATCCATATTTCTATCATTGGTCTTTTGGGGATGATTTCTCTAAGATGATCAAAATTTTTTATATGGCACTTCTCACTTCTTCATGAGCCCCCACTAATTCACTGGGTCCCGGGTTAAGGACTTGAATGTCTCTGGGGAGTCATTATTCAGCCTGCCACAGCAATTGTTAAGTTTATGGTCAACCATAAACTTGATTGTTTCTTGTTTTCTCACAACTATGTTAGATACCACAAGGCCTATGGGGACAGTATGGGTAGGCTGAGCGGACAGACTGGTTTTCCCAGAAAGTCCAGTTTACACTTTCTGTCGCAGTGTAAATGGAGTGGTGCACTTAGTCCCTTTCTTAAGCATCCTGGCTTTGGTGATACATTTTCTGATCACTGTTAAGTGTAGATCTTAATGCTTTAAGATCATAAATCTACAATCTCATGGAGATGAAACATCTACGAAACATTATCAAACGGCTATAGTTGAGTCCTAAATGCTAGGACACTTCAGTGCTTCCAAGCATCCTTCGATACCCACAACTATCTGCCAGACATTTCACCAACTGGAATATCAGGATCATTTGGAGGCCTCAAAGTGTGTGGTCCCTGGACCAGCAGCATCAGCATCACCTTGTTAGAAAGGCAGACTCTCAGGCCCCATCCAGGACCACTGAATCAGAAACTCAGGGGGCAGGACCCCACAGTCTGTTTTAACAAGCCCTCAAATCAAAACATACGTTACGCGCGCGCGCACACACCCCCACACACGCTTAGCAGCATCCTAGGCGTGTGAACACCACAATTAATACTACACATACTGCTCTGTCCGGAGCAGAGGGCTTGTTTGTCCCTGCCCGTTGTTTCCTCATCTTCAAAGCGATGGCATACATGGGTTGGGATGATTTCAGTAAATGTGAGTTTGGTGGGAATAGTTCTTCAGTTCTAACGATCGATTTTCAATGAGGTTTTCTCACAAGGAACATATTTCATTTTTCACTTCTCTTCTTGACTTTTGGCAGGAGCTAAGAAGAAGCCTGGAACTTAGTGTAAATCTACAAAGGAAAGAAAAGGATTGTTTCAGCGACGAGTATGACTCTATCGAAGAAGACGTACCCTCTGAGCCAGAGCCTGAGGATCATCCTAGAGAAGACCCCCCTCCTTTCAGTGGAGACCCAGGCCAGAAGGATGTTTCCAAAGACCCGGAGACAGAAAGACACCCTTTCCAAGGCCCAGACACCCTCGTAGTGCTGGAGTTTAACCCGGCTTCCGAAAGTAAGCTCTGTCTTATGTGGCATTTCTTTGCCTTTGATGTCTCTGGATCTAATAGTAAGACCTAAATTTCCATCCGTACTGTGGATTCAGCTTTGGGAAGGCTGTCTCACAGGCCACAGGGTACATCAGTCAGGTCTCTGCTGATCGCAAGAGGCGAAGGCTCACAAAAGCTTACAGATGACCCTGAAATTCTGGATGGTAAATGTCTGGCAGGTAGTTGTCGGGGGCTGTCCTGGGCGTTGTAGGATGATCCGCACGCCAGCTGGCTCATGAAACTGACTCAAGCAAAAGGGACTATTTCTTGACTTGCTGACTGAGGTGTCCAGGGCTGCAGCAGGACTCATTTCTCTCCCCACTCCCTCCCTCTCCTTCCCTTCTCTCTTTCCTCCCTCTTGTCTCTGCCTTCTTTTGTCTTGGTATCATTCTCACACGCTCTTTCCTCACATAGACACAGAATTGAGACATTGGCTTTGCAACTCCATCAGAAAGTGGATTTCCCTTCCTAAAAGCTCCAGCAAATGTCCCAGGCCTGGCTCTGGAACTCACATTGGGGTCATGTCTCTGAACTAGGCCCTGTGGCTCTGATAGGCCAGGTCCAGCCAACAGGACTACTGGAGTGTTTATCACCACCCAAATCACATGGACCAATAATAGCTTCCAAAGGAAAATCAAGCTAAATCTGAAGAAGGGAAGCAGCTGGCCACCGACAATGGCTATCCACTAGAAGAGGCTTTTCAGAAAAGACCCTGGAAGTTAGATTCAACAAGACAATTGGTGGGTAGCAGGGAGAGCCTACTGGACAGAGTCCTCGCCCCCTATCCCGAGCTGGCATGGCCTCTGCCTCCTCCTCCCTCTCCCTTAGGAGCTCATTCTCCCCAGAGCTGAGTGTGCTGTATTTCCTGAACCAAACCCCAAGCCCAACCAGGGGGGAAGCATGAATGAACAGAAGGAAAGAGAAGTGAGGGAAGGTTTGAGATCAAGCAGTATTTTCATCCGCCAGGGCTGCCATGACCAAATACACAGACAGGGGGCGCTGAATCAGCAATGGAAAGGTATTTTCTCACAATTCTGGAGGCTGGAAGTCCAAGGTCAGGGTGTGGGCAGGGCTGGTGTCTCCTGAGGCCTCTCTCCTGGGCTTGTAGATGGCTGTCTTCTCCCGGTGTCTTCACACGGTCTTCTCTCTGTGTGGGTCTGTGTCCTGACCGCCTCTTCCTATAAGACACCAGTCAGATGGGATTCGCGCCCACTCTCAAGGCCTTGTCTTACCTTCACTGCCTCTCTAGAGACCCCATCTCCAAATGCAGCCACATTCTGAGGTACTGGAGGTTAGGACTTGAACACGTGAGTCTTGGGGGAGACAGTAATAACAGGCAGCTCTGGAAAGTCTACACCCAGCGGTTGGTGGCTCCAGGGAAGAGAGCATCCCGTCCCTCAGCCGTGCTCTCCCCATGTTCTCTCACCTCCTTGCTCGGGCTCTTCCCTCTACCTCGATCACCACTTCGCCTCTCCCCTCCACTCTGACCCACAAAACCTGGCTGTGTGCTTTTCCCTCCAGGCTCAGCTCGGAGACTGCTTCCTCCAGGAAGCCTCCTTGGCACTGCCAGCCCAGCCAGCTAGGTTGGTGCCTCCTCTGCCCCATAGCATCATCATGGCACTCATCTCACTCCCCAGTTGCCTTTCTCCTGCTCCGGCCTATGAGCTCTGCCAGGAACAAGACAGGGACATGCCAGAGACAAGACAGTCATTTCTGGGTGTGAAGAACCAGGCACCGGGCCCCAGGCACAGTTTGAGAGATCCCAGGGCATAAAGTGAAAAGGGAGAACTCCTCTCTCTTGCCATTTTACAGTTTTTAATGATTAGATTGTTTGGCAGGCCTTGCATTGATCGCAGTGATGTCTGCTACGGGTGGGCGGGGGCTGCCCAGTCTGTGAGCCGTTGGGGGCGGCATGCCCACTTCCTACCGCCACTCTCAGCTGCCGCTTTCATCCGCAGCCTCGGGCTGGCTTCTTAGCCACAGCAGGACACAGGCTCCCGCCAAGAGGAGCAGGCGGGAGGCCGAGGGGCCTGTTATAAGGTCTTCCCAGACCCCAGCATGGGACTGAAGTTCTGAACTAATCCTGAGCATTTATTCAGGAACAGGCAGCCCTAACCGGAAAAGGTGTGCTTGGTTCTGGGCTGTTCCTTCATTCACTCACTGGGCACGGATCCGGCCCCAGGCACTGTGGGACAAGATGGGCCCAATCGTTCTCCTCCATCACTTAATCGTAGCAGGGAAAACAGACAATAAGCACATAAACCCATAAAAAATAACAGTTGTCATCACTGATTGAGTTCCTAGTAACCTGTGTCAAGCTCTATTCCCTGGGCTTTACAGGTAAGTCCCTCATTTAATCCTCACCACACCCCCAAGGGAAGTCCTAGTCATTGTACTTGTTTTACAGATGGGGAATCTGAAGCACAGAGAGGTCAAAGAACCTGCCTAAGGTCACACAGCTAGAAGGGGGCAGAATGGGATTGAATCTCCAAGCAGTCTGAGCCCAGATCCTGAGTTCTTAATCATTCAATTGAATAAATGAACCAGATGAAGTTACAAAGCGATCGCTGGGCTTTGAGGAGCCTATGAGTCATCCCACTCCTCTCTGTTTCCCCTTCGAAGCTGTGAAACAACGAGAGGTGGCTGTGGGACTCTGAGAGAAAGTGAGCAAATGATCACCTTTCCCACTGGGTAGAGCTGGATTGGTGGCTGGTCAGTACTGCCCCTCTGCAGTAGACAGAACCTGTCCCCTAGAAGCAGGCAGAGCTGGACCGCTGATGGCCTCGGCATGGTGGAAGGGAGGCCGTGTGACCTGAGGTCAGCTTCCCCTGGAAGAGGAAAGGAGGAGGGGCTGAGATGAGCCCTGATGGCCTCCTACCCCCACCTTTGTCCTTCTTGTGAGTAAGGGGCAATGAGTTAGTGGCACAGAGAAAGACAGGAGTTATTTTTCCAGTGGAAAGGGGAGGGCTGGGTCATGGGTCAGAAGTTTGACGTGAGCCTCACTGGGCTAAAATCACTCTGTCAGCAAGGCTGTGTTCCTTACGGAGGCTTTGGGGGAAAATCTGCTTCCTGGCCTTTTCCACCTGCTAGAGGCTGCTGCATTCCTTGGGTCCTGGCCCCCTTCCTCCATCTTCAAAGCCAGCAACATTGCATCTCTCTGTGCCTTTCTTCTGTAGTCCCACCACCCTTTGACCTTCCTCTTTTCCCTGTGTGTGTGTTTGTATTTTATTGTGGTAAAATAAACATAACATAGAATTTACCGTTTTCACCATTTTTAAGAGACAATCTAGTGTCATTAAGTACACTCACACTGCTGGATAACCATCACCACTGTCTATGTCCAAAAGGTTTTCATCATCCCGAACTCAAACTGTTCCTCTTCCACTTTTAAGGACCCTCATGATTACATTGGGTCCAAGATCATTTTCCTAGTTTAAGGTCAGCTGATTAGCACAGTTAATTCCCCTTGGCCTTGTAGCCTAACACAGTCACAGGTTCTGGGAATTAGAATGTGGCCGTTTTTGAGGTCCAGTATTCTGCCTACCCTCCACCCACGAGGCTGGCTGGGGAAATACATGAGATGGTGTGTGCCCAGGACCTACCCCAGTGCCACCTCCCTCCTTCCCCTTCCTTCCTTCCTCCTTCTTTCTTTTCATTCCTAATTCTCAGATTGTTCCAAGCAGTAATATTCGTGAAACTAAGGTTTGATATGCTAGTTGCTTTTTTTTTTCTGTACACATTAAGATAGACAGTTGCTTAAAACGCATCTGCCCCTGTAGCACCTGGGATCATCTCCTGTCCCACCAGTGGTCCAGGCACCCTTCTTTGGGAAACATTGACTATAAATCCTGGCCTGGGGTCCCTTCACTGTCTGGCTTAACTTACCGCCATCCAGACCGCAGCCACTCACCTGCCACATACATTGCATCTCTCAAGCCTACACACACACTGTTCCCTTTGTCTGCGATACACTTCAGCAACATCCCAGTCATCTGGAAGGGCTTTCTTCACTGTTGGCTGCACCCCTGTCAGCCCCATCCTCCAAACTGCATCCTCCTTCTGATCCTGTTACCAGAAACCTTCTGTCCCAGCCCCGCTCTCATATCCATTCAACCATTCCTTATCCTTGGCTAGGCTGAGTCCCTCAAGGGCAGCAAATATGTTCTACTATGCTTTTCCAACTCCAGAATATCCTTTGTTGCACCGTTATTTTATGTACCATGCTGCCAATGAAGTCCAACACCCTATCGATGATAAGACTTGTCCCTCTTCAGAAATGTTCAAATTTGAGAACCTGTGTGTGTCCTAGAATAATTCATTTATTTACCAAAATATGGTGCTTGGCTCATCATGGCTCTCAGCAAACTTGTTTTGTTGTCAGCATTATTTACACCTCTAATCCCAAACTAGCATGGGGCCTGGCACAGAGCAGGGGCTCAGTAAATATTTATTGAATGCAGAAGTGGACGCACAAATTAACAGTTGCTGGAGCAGAGTGTGCTAGCTCTGCTTGCACTCAGTGTTTCACATATAAACAGCTGGGTTTCTTTTTTAACAGGTAAGAAAAAGGAAAGGAATTTGTCTGCTAAGCGGAAGGACAATGCTGAGGTCTTCATTCCCAGCAAACCTGAGCCAAATCTGAATCCCCAGCCCCCAACCGTGTTCCCAGACCAGGAGAGGGCATACTCAAGTAAGAGTTCTGGGGCCCCTGAGCGGGGCTAGGGCTGGGCTGGGATGACTCT
Source organism: Camelus ferus (assembly GCF_009834535.1). Lineage (NCBI taxonomy): Eukaryota > Metazoa > Chordata > Mammalia > Artiodactyla > Camelidae > Camelus > Camelus ferus. Next base: position 19,838,613 of record NC_045713.1, on the reverse strand, counting down.
CAGTGGGGTGCCGTGATGGAAGAGTCCTTGCGTCGTTACCCTCCTCCCCAGGACCTGAGCTGACCTTTGGCAAATGTATTATTAAAGGTCTCCAGAGAAACAGAACCAATAGGATGTGTGTATGTCTATATACATATATATGTATAGAAAGTGCATTATTAATAGGATGTGTGCATGTATATGTGTGTGTGTGTGTGTATATACACACACACATATATATAGAGAGAGAATATATTTATTATCACGAATTGGCTCATGCATTTATGGAAACTGGCAAGTCCAATCTGCAGGATAAGTCAGCAGGTTAGGGACTGAGGGAAAGTCAGTGTTCCAATTCGAAGGGCCAATGTTGCAGGTGAAGTCCGGAGTTAGTCCGCTGGAGGATTCTCTCTTACCCGGGGGAGGATCAGTCTTTCTGTTTCATGCAGGCCTTCAACTGATTAAGTGGGGCCCACCTATACTATGGAGGGTAAATCTGATTTCTTCTATCAATTAAAAAGTTACTCTCATCCAAAAACACTTTCTCGGAAACACCTAGAATAATGTTTGACCAAGTATCTGGGCTCCCCATGGCCCAGTCAAGTGGATACATAAAATCACAGGACTTCCTATTTCTATAACAAGATGTGGTAATAATTGAAAATTTATTTTATTTTTGTTTCAACTTTTAAATTAACTTGCTTACTTTATATGGGTAATAATACATGCAAGTGGTACTAAATTCTAAAGGTACAATCATATGATATCACTTATATATGGAATCTAAAAAAACTGACACAAATGAACTTATTTACAGAACAGAGACAAACCCACAGACATAGAAAACAAACTTACGGTTACCAAAGTTGGGGGGAGTGGAGGGATAAATCAGGAATTCAGGATTTGCAGATACTAACTACTATATATAAAATAGATAAACAACAAGGTCCTACTGTATAGCACAGGGAACTATATTCAATATCTTGTATAACCTATAATGAAAAAGAATATGAAAAGGAATACTGAATCACTATGAAACTAACACCACCAGAAACTAACACAACATTGTAAATCGACTATATTTCAATTAAAAGATTTAAAAAAAGTTTTAATTAACAAATTAAAGTTACAAGAGTTAATGGTGAAAGGTCGAGTTTGCCACTCTGCTAATGAAATGAGAGGGTCCATTGATTGAGTACTTACCATGAGCCAGCCACCATTGTAAGCTTTTATTATAATTTACTTATGTGTATTACATAGTTTACATACATGCTAATTCTATATGAAATTTACTTATCTATATATAAGTAAATTATATATGTAATTTATATATGCAAGTAAATTATAATCCTTATCATCAGCCTTTGAGATGGGGTCTGGCTTGTGCCACTTCTCAGATGAGGCACTGAGGCACAGAGCAAGTGACTCACACAGCTGGAAAGCAGCAGATCTAGGCCTCAAACACTGGTGGAGCAACTCCACTACTGTGTCCTTAACCAGCAGACTGCACACATGGAGGCAGCAGATGAATTGTCTCAGCCTGATGCCTTGGATCCAAACCAGTGGCTGCAGTGACCCTCTGGGGGCAGCTTGCTTCTGATTACTGTGACCCAAAGGACCTCAAAGAGCTCAAGGTATTCTGGCATCCCAAGAATTTGAAACCCTGAGGTTCCCCGGGGTAAAATCCAGCCCCAGCCAGCCAGCCTTCTTACACAAGAGGTCAGGGGTCCTGACCTTGCTGACCATGATGTTCCACCCATGTTGATGGACAAGCTGCAGGGACTGTTTCCCACAGGGCCAGGCCAGGGGACCTGGTGGTGGGAACCAACGCCTCCTCCAAACAGTCACTGTTCTCAGACCTGGACCAACGAACTCCAAGCGTGAGGCCTGAGGCTTACAGCTCTCTTCCCAGCAGCTCAGGGCAGATGGGAGGAGGAGGAGGAAGTGACAACAACCGCTTCCACTTCCTGTGCATTTGCTCCCTGCTATGTAAATATTGTCTTGGTTTGGATTCCTTAGAACCTGACTCTGAAATAAGGATGCAAGAACAAGTAATTTAGTTGGGAGGTGGTCCCTGGGAGGGGACAGGAAAGGAAGGTGCTAAAACTGGCTTTATCACCAAGCAAGTTCACTGGGCAAGTGGTGAGTTACCTGGCTGGAGAGCTCAGGGGGCAGTGCTGAGCAGAACCCTGGCATTTGACCACTGCTTCCTGCCCCAGGGTGAATGAGGGACCCACCCTCTGCGGTCACGGGTTGCCGACTGTTCCTGGGGTGTTGACCGTCTAGCACTCTGGTTCTGGGTACCAGTGGAGCCCTGACACAGAGCTGCAGGTGGAGGTCTGGCTGGGGACTGTGGGCAGGGTAGCGCGCAGGCATTCTCTGATTAACCCTTATCAACCCCAAACCCAACAGGGAGAAAAGACTGTACTAATACAACACAAGGCATTTTATTTTTTTATTTTTTTAATTTTTCTAACACCTTTATTGTGGTTTGGTTCCTGTACAGTAAACTACACATATTTCAGATGTACAATTTGACGAATTTTGTTAGTTGTTTACAAGACAAGGCATTTTAGACAGCAAGTGATAAAGAGAGTGGATTGAAGGGAGAGTGTAACTGAAAGTCCGAAAGTGGTGTGATCTTTGGGCACAGCCGGATCCCGGTGATTAAAGTCTATCAGCAGTCTGCCTCTCTCCACCTCTTGGCTCCACTTTCTCCTTTGTGCCCTTCATTCTCAGATAAGCTCTTAGGGCTGCTGAGACAGCCACCAGCAGCTCTGGGCTGCCAGCCCACCTGCCTAGCAACTCTGGCAGGAAGCATGGTGGACTACCGCCTGACTGCCTGGTACAAATTCTGCCCTTCCACCCTCTAGCTCCGTGACCTTAGGCAGGTTGCTTAACCTCTCTGAGCCTATCCTCCCATCTGCCCAATAGGGAAAGGAATAATATTCACCTCCAGGGGTCTCTGTAAGGATTAAAGGGCTGGATGGATAGGCTGCTTAGAGGAGCACCCAGCTCAGAGCGAATTCTTGGTCAGGATCAGCTGGAACTGGTCCCACAACTGCCAGCAAAGCCTTGGAGCTGCTCCCCATTGCCTGGCACTGGGAGACACTGGTGCTATCATCAGAGGCAGAGAGAGTGGGTGCCAGGCAGCACACTCGAGGAATTCCCTTATGGATGCTGTTACCCCCATCTCCCATTTCACAGATGAGGAAACCGAGGCTGAGAACATGGAAGTTACTTGCTGAAAGTAACAGACAGGACAGCAAAGCCAGGGTTCACTCCCAGGCTCTCAGGCCTGTGCTCTGCCAGGTTGCTTCTCTGGGGCTGGCCGGCCACAGAGGTGGCTTTGTAGGCACCTGGGTATAGGTCCTGACAAGCTTGATTGTGACTCAGACAGTGTTAGGGCTGTTGGTTTTTCTGTCCAGTACGTGGAGCCCTCAGTCAGGAAATCGAGGCAGCCATCAGGGGGCCAGCAGTGAGCATCCTGGGGAGGTGCCCTGTGTATTAAGCACCTACTATGTGCCTGCCCCAGTCCAGGCCCCAGCTGAACCATTGTTCCTGCTCTCATGGTGTTTATTTTCATGGGCAGAGACAGATAACAAGCATGAAGATGGGGTGGTGACAACTCAGTGGTGGCAGGGCAGAGTGGTTAGAGGAGGACTTTCCGAGGAAGGGAGACGAGCTGAGACCTGAATGTCAAGGACTAACTCTCAGTAGAGGAGAAAGCCTGTGCAAAGTCCCTGAGGTAAGAAAGAGCTTCTCAGTTGGCTCAAGAATTAGGAAGAAGGCTGGAGCCTAGGGAGTGAGGGGAGAGCAACAGAGATCCCAGAGCCAGGATCTGTATCTGGACAAGCCACACAGTGCTAAGTCCCCTGCAGGAGGGCTGAGGCCTCTGACTTACGTCCTGCCTCATCAGAGAATGACCCCGGCACTGCAGCCAAACAGAGCCTGCAGTCAGGGGAACTGTCCCCATCCCACTGCCACGAAAAGTCAGAATCCAGTGGGCAGAGTTAGGACCAAACTGATTCCTGGAGGCTTTTGGGCAACAGCCAGAGCCTAGAAAAAGGCCTGTGTGGGGCCCAATCCAGTCTGCACTGCTGGTTTTCGCCCCTATGTGACAAATTAAAAATGTCTTTTCAGACAATTCTTCCAAAACAAGTTGTTAAAAGAAATGAAACACAGTAGTGTGCCACTGTGCAGGAACCTTCCAGAGCCTCTGGTACAGCAGGAGCAGCGTGATGGTCAAACATCCTTCCAAGTTGCCCTTCTGGGCTCATTGGGACCTGCCTCTTTCATGTACCAGCCACAGTGGCTAGATATTTCCGTATCTGGGTAATAAAATGAAGAGCCGGCACTAACCAAGCCCTGAATGAGTTCCCATGCTGTGTTTTGTACCACACTTGTAATCTTGCCTTTAATCATCCAGGCAACCCTGTGTAGTAGGTACTGCTATTATCAACACCATTGTAAAGAGGAAACCAAGGCACAGAGAGGTTAAGGAATCTGTCCAAGGTCATACAGCCAGTAAGCAGTAAAGCCAAGTGTTCAAAAACCTGGCCACAGGGTATCTGTTCTTAATCACTCCACTGCATGTCCCCTCACGTGTCAACTAAACTGCTATTTGCTTGCGACAAACCCACATCAGCCTAGTCCCAAGCAGTGACATACCTAAAAACTACAGGTTTCAGTCACTTGTTCTGTTTTTTTCTAATGTTCTTTAATACAAATATATGACTGTTAATATTTTAAAAGTTAAATCATGTAGCAACTAAAATTGTTTGGAATCCTGTATTCGTTTTCTGGGGGCTGCTGTAACAAGTGCCACGATCTGATTGGCTTAAACAATAGGAAGTTATTGTCTCACATTTCGGGAGGCTGGAGAGTCCAAGATTAAGGTGTCAGCAGGGCCATGTTCCTTCTGAAGGCAGTAGTGTTGAACCTGCTCCAGGCTTCTCTCCTAGCTTCTGGTAGTCCCTTGTCTTGTGGCAACGTGCCTCCAACCTTCCCATGGTGCTTTCCTGTGCGCATATCTGTCTCTGTGCCCAAGTTCTCCCTATTTATAAGGACAGTGGTCATATTGGATGGAGGCCCACCCTAATGAGCTCATCTTAACTCGATCATCTGCACATACCCTATTTCCAAATAAAATCACATTCACAGGTACCAGGGCATTAGGACTCCAAGTCAAACCGTCACACACACCTTCATGTACAGCATTTGGAGAAGAGCTTAATTCACTAACTTATAATCTGCCTTTCTCCAAGAAGTTCTGACATGTTCTAACAAATCATGTGGTACAAGAAGACTTGAACAAATATGTGAGGAAATGAGGGGGAAGAGAAAAGAGTGGGAACAATAAGATGGTGCCGGGGGTGAACAAATGAATGCCGGAGGGGGTACCACTTGTGACTCTGAGCTTCCCAGCCACCACAGCAAAGAAGCATACATTCATATAAACAACGCGTGTCACTGGGTCCATCCGATAAAAATCAGATTACCAGCTGTCCTGGCACTTGGTTCTTAGTTTGTCCCATCGGTCCCCTTAAAGAAGACACTGTTTGAAGTGGTGGAGTCCTCATTTTGAACAGGTTTGGAGCTCAGCCTTTATCTGTTAAATATACGTGGTTCCTACACAAGCCAAATTTGAAGAAAGTTGAAAACCATGGCATTGTCATCACCCTCACACTGAAGTGGGATTACACTGGAGCCACATGTCATACGGGGATGAGGTGCTATAGGTCAAAAAAAGTGCAAGTGGCTAAAGTTACCCTTGGAAATCCCTCAAAATGATGATCAAATGTAGCCTGTGTGGTTCTAGCTAGAAAACCCCCTGTAGACGTATCATCTTTCCTTAAGCCCAAGAGAGTCATTGCTCCCCCAGGGCAGAAACAATCACAGCTTCTTGGCCCAGCTCCGAATGAAGCAGATGGCTTTCTTTAGGGTGTGGGTTGTAGGGTAGATGTGTTTTAAGCACTGGCATGATGCTGAGGTCACTAGAATGTTCATACGGCCAGAGACACAGGACCCTGAGACTTCCTAAGAGGACAGAAGAATCAAACCAGCTCACCCTCTTCCCAGACGAATCTGGACTCCTTAGATGCTTTACTAAGGGGGGAATGTCTTTTGGGGGGACATAGAAAATCAGTCTTTTTATATCTTCCTGATAAATTGAACATTTTATCACCATGTGTCTCTTCTTTGCTCTAAAATAATGCTTTTGCCTTAAAGTCAACCTGCTTTTTTTGGTTAGTGTTTATGTGGTGTATCTTTTTTCATCCTTTAATTTTCAAACTGTCTGCATCCTTGCATTGAGGTTTGTCTCTTGTAAACAGCGTGTAATTGGTTTTTATTTTTATCCTCTAACAATCTATGTGTTTTAATGGGCACATTTAGTCCATTTACATTTAATGTAATTGCTGATATATTTGAGTTTAAATCTGCCATCTTATTGTTTGCTTTTTATTTGTTCCGCCTGTTTTATGTGCCTCTTTTTCTTCTTTCTTGCCCTATTCTGAACTGATTGCTTTGTATTATTCCTCTTTTTTCTTCTCTATTAGCTTGTTAGTTATACATTCTTTTATTATTCTTTTAGTCATTACCAGAGATTGCAACATGCATGCATTCTTGACTTATTTGAGTCTACTTTAAATTAGCAAGTTTACCGTTTCTCATTCAGTGGAGAACTTACAACTCTGTAACTCCATTTACTCCCTTCCCAATTTAAATGCTATTATTGTCATGCATTTTAATTCTCTGTAGATCATAAACCTCATTAGACATTATTATTATTATATTATTATTATTAGAATAGTCAAGAGTAATTTAGATTTGCCTAAATTGTTAACCTTTCTGTGCCCTTCACTCCTGGCTGCTTCTGGGTCACCCTGACTCTCAGACTGTAACCCCGAGTCTGTCAACAGCCCTGTTCAGTTTCTCAGCCTTCCAGGAGCTCTTAGAATCAGCAGCACTTTGAGGGGAAACACTTCCCAGGTGCTGGGTTCACCTCTCTGGGTTTCTCTTCTCCTGCCTATAACCCTTCACAGCCCTGTTCACTTTCCATGCCTTCAAACAGATTTCTTTTTTCAAACAGATTTTTACCACACTATTTGGTCCAAGTTTTCTAGCTGTACTCCAAGGAAGGATTGGTCTGGATTAGCTTGTCTGCCATTACCAGATGTGTAACCTATTGCCTGCACTCTTAAAAGAGTTACATCTCTCCTTGCGCTTTTATCTTTGCCCAAGGTCATAAAATTGACTTTGTGTCAATTAAATGGACATATGATGCAACTCCACGAGAGGGTAATTCCTCTCTGGCACTATAATTTTCCCTGGTGCTAATGAAAGGGCCTTATGTCCTGGATTACTTTGGTCTCTATCAATAAGCCTTCCAGGAAACTTCCAGAGGCCTGTTGTCTTGTTGAGGATGAAAGAACATTAGTCTTTAATGCAGAAAGTTTACTGTCCAAGTTGTCAGAGTGCTCTAGGGAAGTGATATATCTGAACGGCTTTTCCTAGACAAGCTGCCAACCATGGAAATAAAGTAACACCCCTCAGCATGAGTGATTTAGAGGACCGTGACAGCCCTACACTTAGCATTTCTGTCAAGAAAACCTGCAGCAGAAAGACCATTCTGCCGAAGTCCAGTTTCATAACATATTAGTCAGTGTTCATTATTAATAGCAAGTGACAGAAATCCAAATTGGCTGAAGCAACAAAGGAAAACGTATTGCTCACAGACCTGAAAAGTCAAGGACTATAGATTTGGCTTCAGGCATGGTGGGACCCAGGTGCTCAGATGATGCAATCACAAGCAAGCTGTTTCTTCGTCATTTAACTCTACTTTCCTCTAGTCCAGCGGGTCTCAAACTTGAACATGCATCTGAGTTATTTGCAAAGAAAATTCAAACATTGTTGGCCCCCCAGCTGCAGTTTCTAATTCACTGCTTCAGGGTAGAGCCTAAATGTTTTAATTCCTAATAAGTTCCCAGGTGATACTGCTGTTACTGCTCCAGGGACCACACTTTGAGAACCACATCTGTAGTCTCACACATGACCCAGAGATGGTCTCTGGTGGCCCCAAGCTCCCTTATACCGACTTAACAAGCCCAGGGGAAAGAATCTGCTTCTCTCCTAATAGTTCTGGCAGAGTCCAAGCACCAGGTCTCCCCTCAACCGATCTCCAGCCTCTGCAGTCAGGGAGAGGCACCTGTGCTCCTGGGCCCAGGGAGGGCCAGGAGTGGGGTCAGAGCCAGATCCATCCAAACCATGTGGACTGTGAAGCGTGGAGAAGAGGTGGATCCCTGAAGGAAAACCTGGATGCCATGACGGTCAAGGTCGCTGGGAAGGCAAAAGCAGCCACTACTCATTTCATATAAAAATTTTGCTACGAATTCCTCAGAGGCTGAGTGTGAAGCAAAGGACTGTAATATGCAAGAGAAAAGAGTAGAAGTCATTTAGTCAGGGATGGGGAGAAGGGGGCTGACTCCCTTCTTTGAAAATCATTAAAAATCATGTGCATTCCTGGGCTCAGGAAGAGGCAGCAGCAGCAGACTGAGTGTTAAGGATTACAGACAGCACCTGGCCATGGAGAGGCCCCCAGACAAGCTGTAGAGATGAGAAGAGCACAGGCCTTGACAAGCCAAGTGTATCAGCTATCTCTTGCTGCCTAATAATCCACCCCATGCTGTGGTGGCTTAAAGCAACAATGCTTTTATTATTGCTGTGGGTGGACTGGCTGGTTCCACAGTGAGCTCAAGGGTGCCTGGGTGGGTGGTCTCACACGGCCTCACTCAGTGTCTGGCGGGCCTGTTGTCCTGAGGACCTTGGCTGGGACAACTCATCTCTGTTCCACGTGGTCTCATTGTCCACCGCCTGGTGGTCTCCAGGCAGCAAGAGAGGACACGCCTCAGCGTGTAAGTGCTTTCTTAAGGCTCTGCTTGGTCATGACCGCTAAGGATCTTTTGGCCAAAGAAAGTCATTAGGCCAAGCCCCGCCAGAGAAATAGACTCCGTCTACCTCTTGATGGTTGATGCTGCGGCGTCACAGTGCGACATGACACCTTGCAAGCGGGAGGGATCTGTGGACATTTGTCACGGTCTCCTACACCGTGGGAAGCATGTAGCCTGATGAGGCTGAGCCAGGTTGAAGTGTATGAAGGCATAGGAGGACTCACTCAGGTGTTGGCTGCTGGCCCCATGTGCAGCCCCCTTCCCACCTCCTGGGTGGATTTTAGATGCAAGTAAGGGCAGCTCAAGACAAGAGAGGGCTAAGTCAGCTATTTCCCTGGACTTTTCGCCGCACAAGATCATGCAGTTTCCAGGCTGACAGTGATGACCAGGAGCGGGGCGGGCACTGTGGAAACTGGAGGGCTTATGCCCCGTCTGCAGGGGGCGCTGCTCCCCAGCTCATGATTGCTTCCTGGGAATGCCAGCAGAGGGCTGCCAGATCCTATGATTTTTTGAGAAACGCTGGGAATCCCAATTTTCAGGTGGATTTCTGGGGGTTTGTTTTTGTTTTGTTTTGTTTTAATTTAAAGCTTGGCATCTGTCTCCAATTTAAAAAAAAATAGTAAAAGTCACACAACACAGTCTGCAGGCTGGCTTGAGCCTGCATGTTGCTGGCCTGTGTTCTCTAAGCTAGACCCTTGTGAGTCTCAGATTTAATGTTTGCCATTTCAGTGGATTCCCGGGTGACCTCAGAGGCCCCTGGCACGTGGGAAGGGGTCGTTTTGCTAAGGCTTTGAATTTGAGCTTCTCGAGTCACAGCTGGCAGGTGGGACAAGCCAGCCGCCTGGCTGGTGAGCCAACCGACAGCCCCGTGTCATCATATCTTCTTTGCGACATGTGCTGTATTCATGGTAAATTTCCTGAATTGATGTGCTCTTTCGTTTTTCTGTAAGAAAGCCAAGGTCTGGTGAAACAAAGAGAAAGTGAAGTTAACAGAAGAGGGGTGGTTTTCCACCAGAAAAGAACAGTTTGGGATACATTAAAATGTACCATTTGGCTTTTACTGGTGGCACCGATTCATTGTGTGAATAAATCCACAGTTCTCCAGATCTGTGATAAGAGTAAATCCACCCTCACGTGGTGCTCAGGCTGGTGCAGAAACGGCTCACCCAAGCGAGCCTGGAGAACTTCAAAAAGAGTTAAAAGGCGGCAACCTCGCGTGCCGTGGAGGAAACACACAGAAAATACAGCCAGGCGGCAGAGATGTGATTCAAGAGGACACAGGCACCATGTTCAGGCGTTTCTGGGAAACCATGGGTGGGGACGTCTCAGGCAGTAGGGCTGCGGTGCTGGCCTTCACTCGGAGAAAGGCTGATTTAATTTTTCAAAGCAACGTTTTAGCATAATCTGACTCAAAGGGCACAAGCAGGACCCTGTGATCATGTTGATTTGTGACTATTCCCTCCCCAATAAAAGATGCTTGGGGCAGAAGGGTCTGTGCAGGCAGAACTGGCCCCCAATGGAAGAAAATGCTTCCTGGTTGTCCTTTTCCAAAAAGAGATGAGCGTAGGGTTGTAGCAGCCAAGGACAGAGAGTTTCTTGGGTGCGCTGTTCCGTCCCAGCCCCAGCCCACTGAGGTGTGAGAGGAAAGGTCTCTCGCCCACATGGTGGCAGTAAAAAGGCAGGGGTCACCACGCAGCAGCTCTTTTTTGACTTTGTAAGCGCTCTATGCAGGAAATGCAGAAGGAGCATATGAATCTTAGGTTCTGCGTGTTCTGCGGCTGCCCGAGCCTTGCACCAGTGCTGGGGTTTGTACCCCCAGTGTCAGAGTGCTAGCGCGTGTGTTTAGCTTTACACTAGATCTTAGTCCCTTTATTTATAGGGTCTGCTCTAGGATCTGAAAGGGCATTGAATTTCTCAGTTCTGCTTTATGACAGATGGTGGAGGAAATAATGTATTTTAATGATATGCACAGCTACCAAGACTGACAAGATTCAGGATTGAAATCATTTTCCATCCATTCATTTGACAAAGATTGCAGTCCTGGGAACCCTAAGTAAACGAGGTGGGCGTGGCCTCCTGAAGCCGCCTGAGGCCTATAGGTCTTACGTGGCCTCGAGGCCCCTTGAGAACCGAGAAGAGACATCTCGGCCCTTGCTGCCCTGCCAAGCTTCACCTCGCTCCCCGAGTCCAGGCCCCCTGCCCTTCCTCACTGTGCCAAGCTCCACCTACCTCAGGGCCTTGGCACCTGCTGCTCCCTTGGCCTGGAACAGCCTCCCCATATGGGTTTTCACAAGGCTCACCGCCTTCAGGTCTCCACTCAGATGTCACCTTCCCTAACCGAGCATCTGAAATAGTGTCCTTCATCTCCTGTCATCTCCAGACTGTACCCTGCTTGGTTTTTCTCCCTAGTCCCTGTCACCCGCCACAGTCCTGTCCTGTGTGCACCTGACTGATCCGCGCCTGTCTCTGCCCTGGACTGTGAGGTCTGTGAGGACACAGTGTGCCTGTTCCAGCCACCTCTGTACCCCCACACCCAGACCAGCATCTCACATCATAGCGCAGTGAGAGTCGCAGTCACGAGCCTGGGTAATTAACACCGTTGCCTGGCAGGAGCCCCTGTGTTTCAGCTACCCTTGGGGTGAAGCTGTGCTGGTACTTCGGGATTCCTCAGTTCCAGCTCCAGGGGAGCTCAAGACCTCCTCTTTCCATCCATGCCCTTTTCCTGTCCGCCCAGCTGCTGCAGGGACCTGAGTGAGGAAGATTTCAGTGGCCTCACCACCCCTTGACCCACTGTGTTGCCATAACAATGAGGATCCCCACCTCCATCAGCTTGTGAAACCAGCTCTTTCAACTCTCACCTTCTCACTTGCAGAGCCAGGCCTCTTAGCTGATGAGAAAAGGAAAAAACAAGGAGAGTTAAAGCAGCCTTGACTGGGGAGAACAGAAACCCCCCGGGGCACGTTGCCGGCAGGGCCTTACTCTCCTGTCTCCAGGAGCAGCGCTGGAGCAGCGGCAAGAGTCCATCACAGTCAGGGAATGACCCACTGCTGTGATCGCCCAGGCTGGGCAGCCATCCGAAGGCACACAAGGGTTCCTCTGGGTGCCCTTGACTTTCCTGGGGGAACAGCTTAGGCTTGCTGTGGCCTGTATTAGACCAGCCCTTGGGTTCTGTTGGCCTCCGCATTTCTTAAAAACTGGAATACTTTATGAACAAATAAAATTCAGGGTGATTTCATATAAATTTCAGGTTCTAGCTTTTCTCTGAACACAAAAATTGGCAGCACTGGGAGCATAACCCTCTCTGACAGGCATTGGCTAGAGCTGGGCAGGGGCTCCGCCCCCTACATTTAGTCTCAGGCACTCAGAGTGCCTGTCCCGGGCTCTGGCCATTCACATTCAAAGCCCCTCTCCTGGATGTCTGGCAGAAATTGGAGTCCCCTCATTTTAGCTTAGCTTTTCCATAAAAACCCACAGCCCCCATCAACCCAGTGCCTGGCTATACTGGACGCCAGCCAGTTGAGCTGCCCTGTGTTTCCCTCCCTCTCTTTCCAAAGGCATTCTTGGTGTTGCTATTTGAACTCTCATTCAGATGCCGATTCTTTGTTTTTATTTTCTTTTTAAATTTTTTTTTTAATTGGAGTTACTGGGGATTGAACCAAGGACCTCGTGTGTGCTAAGCATGCGCTCTACCACTGAGCTATCCACCACCTGCCTGATGCCAGTTCTAACAGAACGTAGCAGGAGGGTAAAGGGCTCCAACTGAATATCTAACAATCAACAGTGACTGTTCACTGAGGTCATGAGGACAGGAGGTTGTTGGTTTTCAACAAGCCTTTGCACCAGACCAGATATATGTATTACCCTCAAGAGGGCATACCTGTCAATTCACAGCTAGTTTGTTATAGGCCAATGTTATTGTCAATCTTTGACACTATTGTTAAAGGATGCAATCCAGTTGCCTATGTCGAATTCACACCTCCAGTCCAGACCTCCCTCCCAAACGCCCCACTTGTTTGTATATGTGCCAACTTGACAGCTCCACCCTGATGCCAAATTCACATCTCTTGGATCCGAGCTGCCTCCGTTCTTCACTTCCAAACCTGCTCCTAACAGCCCTCCCAGCTCAACTGAAAGCACCCCTGTCATCTGCTTCCTCAGGCCAAAACCCTGGAGTCACCCTGGACCCCTCTCTTTCCATACCAGCCACATCTACTCTGTCGGGAAATCCTGTTGGCTCTGTCTGCAACATACATGTGGAATCTGACCACAACCCATCTCCCTCCTCCCCTGCCCCACACCTCTCACCTCGGTAACTGCAGGAGCCCCTGATTGGCCTCTCTGCTTCCCCCCTCACCTCCCTTCATTCCCTTCTCCACTCAGCACCTAAGCCTCAAGTCGTCCCCTGCTCTAAAGCCTTCAGTGGCTCCCTATTTCACTCAGAGTAATGGCATTACAGTGTCCTCCAAGGCCCTGCATGGCCCTCCCCACCCCCTCTCAGACCTCTTCTTAGCCTAACCCCCATCAGCCCCAGCCCAAGGCCCCTTGTGGCTCCTGGAGCACACCACAGGCCTCTCACCTTGTGCTGGTGCCTGGACCATACTTCCCCGCCGCCCCGCTTTCCCCATCTCTGTTACTCAGCTCTGCTTTTCTTGTTTTTCCATATTAGTTTATGCCATCTAACACCCTATACTACGTTGTATTTCTCTGGCTGTTGCCACAAGGTTGGGACTCTTGATTTGTCTGCTCACTACTATGTCCCCAGTGCTGAGAACAGCGCCTGGCGGAGCGGCACTCACTAAATGTTTGCTGAAGGGATGAAATTTAGTAGGTAGAAGCCTCTTTACACATCCCAATAGAGCCATTTTGGGCAGTTCTATTTTTAAATGGAGTTTTTGTTTTTGTTTTTGTTTTTGTTTTTAACAGAGAAAGAATCCAAACATAAGTAATTCAGAGAGTGTTATTGTCGCCCCTACATTTATTACTTGGCTTTGGCAGTTGTCAGTTGATGACCGATTTCATCTGCAACCCCACCCACTCCCCAGTGATTATGAAGCAAGTTCAAGTCATTGTGTTTATCTGTAGATATTTTAGACTGCTTTTTCTTTTATAGCTGCATAGTATTCCATTGGGTGGGCATCCCATAACTTATTTGTATTCAATGAGCCTTACTGGGTACTTTTTCATGTCACTTTCTACTTTATAAAATCAATTTTCCATTCATTAGAACTTCCAGAATCAACTACAGCTCTGCGATGCTTTTTTTTTTTCTTTTTTCAGAAATTGAGTAATTTCTTGGTGATTCTCATTACCCATGCAAAATCACAACAAAATAAAGCAAAAAGCATCCTTCTCCACAATATTCGGTATTATTCCCTTTAGGTACTTCGTTCTAGGGCTAATTTTTTACCTTTTTATTTCAATTTCAGACTTAAAGGCAAGTTGCAAGGATAGCACAAATGATACTCCCGTATGCCCTTCACCCAGGCTCACCAGTTGTTAACATTTTGTCCCAACTGCTTTATATTTGCTCTGTGTGTGTATTTCTAAGTCATTTGAGATTAAGTTGTAGACGTCATCCCACTTTACCCTGAACTCTAAAGCACACACTTAGCATGTACAAGGTACTGGGTTCAATCTCCTGCACCTCCATTAAAATAAAAAAACCTAATTAAGCCCCCCAAAAATAATTTTTAAAAGAACGAGGACATTCATTGTACATTAACACAGTGCACTTATGTATGAAATTCAGGATGTTTGACATTAATACAGTGCTGTTATCCAAGCTGTAGACTCTATTCAGATTTCTCCACTTGCTACAATAATGTTCTTTACAGTGTTGTTTTCCCAGCCCATATCCGGTCCAGAATCGCCATTGTTGTTCAGGAGCCATGTCTGCCCCATCTTTAATCTGAGCAATTCTCTGGGCTCTCTGTGTCTTTCTTGACCTTGACGTTTTTGGAGAGTACAGGCCAGTTGTTTTACAGAATGTTTCCCAATTTGAGTCTAATAGATTTTGAGCTGAGCTCCAAGAATGCAGTCTACAGGAGCACCTCCTGTTTTCTGCCCCCAGGACCTGGAAGCCGCCGAGACAGACCCCTGTCAGCAACCCGAAAACCTGTGCACGAGGCTGAGGACCGAGAGGAAGATGCCTCAGCTGTGCTCAGAGCCATCCAGGTGGAGAACGAGGCCCTGCAGAGGGCAATCTTCAGCAGAAAGACCGAGGCCCCCACCAGCCCACGGCAGGTGCGTTCTCGGGCAGAGGGAAAGGTTGGAGGAGGACTCGGGCTGCTCGGGAACCAGGCGGTATCTAAGTGGTGCTTGCAAAGAGTACGGGTTGAGGAGAGAGAGGAGAGAGAGAGAGAGACGTGGAAGCCTCCCTGACCTCAGACCAAGCAGCTCGTTCCCTGCTCGATGCACAGCTGCTCACTGACCTATCAGAGTTCCCATTTCCCCCACTCCTTTCCATCTTTTGTTCCCTGAGTCTAAGTTGGATGCTAATATGCCTCCAATCCTTGCTGATTTCCCCGCAAACCCTGAATACCTTAGACTTGAGTTGCAGGCTGGTAGATCAGAGAAAGAACAGCACAAACAGCCAGCACTGGCTCCTTTGGAAAGAACTTCCCAGAGCATGAGCCCTTCCAGCCTCCACAGTCCCCACCACTCCCTAATGTCCTGCCCCGGCCTCGCTTCCCCTGCTCAGGAAACCCCTCTGGCCCTGCAGGTGTCTGAGTTGGTGCCCACTGCCCTCAGCTTTGAGCAACAAACAGGTGGATGGATGGTGGGCAGAGTGGGGGCCCTTGGGGAGCTGGAGACCTTGGACATCTGTCAGTGTCCACGTACTTTCTCAGGAGCACGTTCCCGGCTCACCTGTTGAAACCCATTTCCCTGCACTTGTCCCACTTGGTGCTCACAGTAGCCCTGAAACAGGCAGGGCTGGTTTCATCACCCCGCTTTCTAGATGTGGCTGATGGTACCCAGAGAATCAAGGCGGCTTTCCCACGGCATGTCTTTGGAAGTGGCTGAAGTCTGTCTGCCTGCAAGCCTAGGACCCCATCCGCACCCCCGGTCACCCCCAGGCTCAGTTGTGGGCTCTTCTTTAGGGTCTTCTGTTGGGTGTTTCCCTGGAGCTCTGCTCTTTGCCCCTGACCTTTGTGTCTATGACTTCCAGACGGTATGCACCTCCGTCAGTGAAGAGTGTGCAATGAGTGGCTTTATTCTGACCTCAGATCATGTGATTCTATCATTCCAGGACACAGAAGGACCACTAGCAAAATCTTGGGCCAGCCTGCTGAAGGAGGAGACCCCTGAGGTCAGTGGAGGCTTGAGAGGACAGCCCCCGGCTGTCTCCAGAGGGCTTCCCCACACGGTCCTAGCAGGTCCTCCCCGTGCCCCCTGAGCACACTGTCATTCTGCCCACCTCACAGAGCAGGAGACCCAGGCTGGAGCAGGTCACCCAAGGGTAGGGGTGGAAGCCAGAACTCACCCAGGCCTGCCAACTCCAATTCCGCATTACAGTTCTATCTCTTATCTACAAGATTACACAAAAACAGATCTTAGTATCCTAAATACATAAATTTATATCTCTATCTACCTAGGTCAATTAGGCCTCTCTCAGCAAAGACAGCCCCGTAAAATATGGACGTGACTTAATTAAACCCCCGGGACTGTCTTTGTTAGACTGCACACAAGTCTGTGTTGTGTGCTCAGAATACAGAGGGGCCAAGTCAGACCAGGTTACCCCTGGCCCCAGGGAGCTCGCAGACAACATACAGGGAAAGCTGTGCATCAACTAAGTGGCTTTAGAGGGAGATGGCAATAAAAGGTGCTAATGGGCGAGAGAGTGATGGGGAGGTGGATGGTGGCTACTCCCCACAGGGTGGTCCAAGGAGGCCCCTCAGAGGGCATCCCATTTGAACGGAACCCTTCTATTTAAAAAGGAGCAAGGCGGCAACAGGGAACAGCATTCCAGGTGGAAGGAACAGGGGGAACAGGGGGAAAGTGTTGAAATGGGAATGAGCCTGGCCTGCACCAGGAGACACATGGAGGAGAAAGTTGAGGCGGACGGGGTAGAGAGTGGGAAACTGGAGAGAACGCCCATGGGATAGAATGGGGGGCCGCGCAGCATCCCAGAGCACTGCAGTGGTCTGCTTTTCTTATTCCTCCTACTTTTTCTGCTAATTCCTGGTCATCTTAAACTGTCACCAGCCAGTATCTCTGACAAGTTTGCCACACTGCCCACTCTGTGGTCCAGGATTCCTATATGACCTGACCCCTGACTCACAGAGCTTCCAATGACTGAAATTATTTGCAGAGAGAGAATAGAGCACATTTCTCGTTTAGGTGATCAATGAAAAAGAAGGGGGAAAGTCTTGGAGGATTAAAAATAAAAGAGTCTAATGTTTCTGGAATTCTCAACGGAGCCCGCTCCTTTGTAGCAAACAGAACAGAGGTTCACTGGAGATGGGGAAAGGCTTTGATGAGAGAAGATTTTTTCAATAGCTCGTTGAAGCAGACTGTTTCCTGGGACCCCCCAGATCGTAGGAAACTGAGATCCCATCCTTGGGACAGGATTCTAGAACTCATCAGCCCAGACAGACACTGTCACTCTCACTCCTGTTCCCAGTTTCCCACAACGGGACCGATGGCCTGCGAAGTGTACCTTTGACCATAGCGCTGCTGTGACTTGGGCCAGGAGTGTCCCCCGGACATCTGTTTAATTAGTGTTTCCATCCTCCCTTAGCTGCCTCCCATCTCTGCAGCAATGAGCACGCAGGAGCTGTCCCAGGCAGCAGGGGGCGCCAGAGCCGTCAGTGAAGCCATCGACAGAATTGGCCTTTTGGG
The DNA here is from genome assembly GCF_009834535.1 of Camelus ferus. NCBI lineage: Eukaryota > Metazoa > Chordata > Mammalia > Artiodactyla > Camelidae > Camelus > Camelus ferus. The sequence continues at coordinate 19,820,842 of NC_045713.1, read as the reverse complement.
CAGCAGGTACTTATCAAGACAGCTTCAAAACAAAAACAAGCAACCCGTAGTCGTGCAGCCATGAGGATCTTATTAACTGGGGTTTTTCTTTGCACTTCCTGTGTTATTCTGGAGCATTTAAAACTACTCCGTTAGACTGCATCCCCTCTCCCTCTCCCTCCAGCCTGAGAGCCTAAAATGGACTTGATTTCTTTCAGACAAACGTCTCTTTGCTTGTTCAGTTCAGTTCAGCCTGTGTACAGCTTCAGTCTCCTCAAAGGTTTCCACTGAAGCAGCCCACGTGGCAGACAGTGACCCAAAGGAGTGTCCTTTGAACCTTCTTTTCTCTACTCAAAATTTCCAAATGCAGCATTCTGTTCCGTTAACACGTAGCATCAGTGATTGGCACTGTCAAGTTTATTATCAAAATAAAGGCTTTCCTTAAAATAATAATAATAATAAAGCCTTTCTTCTGGTCATCAGGCAAAAGATCTTCAGATAAATGGAACTAGAGATTATCATACTACGTGAAGTAAATCAGAGAAAGGTAAATATCATATGATACCACGTGTATGTGGAATCTAAAAAAAATGATACAAAGGAACTTATTTACAAAACAGAAAGAGACTCAGAAAACAAACTTATGGTTACCAAAGGAAAAAGGCAGGTAGGGATAAATTAGGAGTTTGGGATTAGCAGATACAAAATAGATAAACAAGGTCCTACTTGTAGCACAGGGAACTGTATTCAATATCTTGTTATAACCTATAATGAAAAAGAATACAGACAAGAATATCTATATATGTAGAACTGAATCACTATGCTGTACACCAGAAACTAACACAACGCTGTAAATCAACTAAATTTCAATAAGCTAGAAAGATGCACCAGGCCGAGCTGATAGTTTCAAGCTTGCATTCATACACAGCCACTCTCCCCGGGCCACCGTGTGGAGCTGGGCGCATGGCATTCTGTGCAGTGCCTGTGCCTGGTTGAGGGGCAAGAGCAGCTGAAGTCCAGCCTGCACAGCGATCTCTAAGCCGAGGCCCTGCCCTGAGACTGCATCGGCCCCAAAAGGGGTGGGGGCTTTTTCTCTGCACGAAGGAGGAGTTTCCAGGCCAGGCTGTGTACTGCCCAGGTCTGTGTCCACCCAGAGGGAGTTTGCTTTTTATAATTTGTAGAAAAACTCTGAATAGGCTGAAGGCACTGCTAGCCATCCCTCCAGGAGTCTGCAGAGCCCAGATTGGAAACCATGCTATGTACCATTGTGGCCATAAATAAGAACTTGAGGTTCCCTCTGTGGGTGAAAGGTCTGGGCCGTGAGGACACTTTACATCAGATACGGTCCTATTTATAAGCAGCACACACATCACCAGATGCTTCTTTCTTCATCATCAGGATTCTTTGTGTTTCAGGGTCTTGGGGGTACTCAGCCTTAAACAGCCCAAGTGGGGTGCGTTTGCAGACAACCCTCTGCTGGGTTTGGGCTGCCTGTGTCCTCAGAAACAAGAGGTGCAAAGCAAGTCTCCAGTCGAGGAGTTCACAAACTTTTTCAGTAAAGGATCAGAGAGCAAATACTAAAGTATTTTCACTTTTTGTCTGTTTGTCTGAACAACCCTTTAACAGTGTAAAAAGCATTCTCAGCTTGCAGGCCACTCAGAAACAGGCTACGGGCTGCATTTGACCTGCTGGCTGGACTGTGTGTGTGGACCCCTGCACTAGACTCTCACCAGTTATCAGTCAGCTGGAGGTTAAGGAGATCAGCTGGCAGCTGGCCCCAAGCAGTTTATCTTGCTTGCCCTTCTTTCCTCGCTCACTGTACAGTTATTTATAAAGGGAGAAAACCAGCCCAGGTGCGGGTGCGCCTTCGGAGTGTTTCAGGGATAGAAGTACTTTCTTCTCAAATTGTTTCTTCTCTCTGAAACAGAAAAGTAATCGCGGTCCCCTTGATGGGAGTGTTCCGGTTGTGTATCATTTGTTACGATCTGTTTGCTAAAACAAAATCACATTTCAGACAACAGCAGAAGCTTCTGAAAGTCCTCCAGGCCAGTCGAAAGCGACTCTGCCCGTCTCAGCCAGGTTGTTTCACCCACTGAGGAGCAAGCACAGGACCCAGAGGTGAGAACCCTGACTTTGGGGCATTTCCAAAGGCACTGGTGTCTCTCCTGCAAGCTGAGAAGGGCCCCTCGGTACAACCATTTCCGTTAGAACTCAACTAATGGCAGTAAACTTAGCATCTTTCTGCCCAAGCCTCCACCCGCCTCCTCCCCAGCACACATTCATGTCATGGAGCACGAAGTTTCAGCAGACAGAAGCCTGTCCACACCAGCGGAAATATAAATAGCATGTGAGCCTATAGAAAAATAGCCAACGTCACTGACAAGCAAGAAATACAAATTAGAGCAACCTTAACATCCCGTTTGAAATCTGAGTTAACAAATTATTTTTGATGATAACCTCCAATCCTGGCAACGTTATAGTAAAACTGGCAGTCTTACCCTGCTGGCAGCAATATAAATGAGTGGAAGGACAGCTTTTGAAAAGCAGAAAGGCTGGTTTTAGGAAGAGCCTTCGAAATACTTGTCCTCCAGCTCAACAACCCCACTTCCTTACCCTAAAGAAATCGCTCAGCAGAAATAAAAATCTAGGTGCACAAAAATGTGTGTGGCAGAATTATTGAAAGTAGGAAAAAGTGAGAGGGAAAAAACCAGAAATAACATAAATGTCTCGCAATAGTGGAGTTAATCAGGAGGGTATGATATATCAGCACGATGCAGTCGGGTAAAAGGATGGAAATTTTCATTATGGAGATTATGCAGATGGAAAATGTTAAGGGTGTAAAGTTATCTGCAAAAGGTGATGTTAATCTTCATGCAGTTGGATCAGATGGCAGCGACTGGGCGAAGATGTGGCTGTGTGAGCATGTTGGTGGAGCTGAGACGTAAATGGTGAAAGGACAGGGGGCATCCAGGTGGCAGGATAACCGGTGATGCTTCTCTCCCTTTTGCCAAAAGTGTGTGCGTCCAGCACATCCTCTCACCCCTCCCTTTACCCAAGCCTTTCTTATAACTCTCTGGTACCATGGTCACCCATCTTGTGATTGGCCAATGGAGACTTAACAGGAAGTCCTTCCAAAGCCACACATGAAGCTCATATGACAGCAGAAAGCACCCTGCTCCAGCCCAGACTGGAGTTCTGGCTTTTGAGTCTGGCACCATCATTTAGAGGTCGTGTGACCTTAGACAAGCCTCTTAAGCTGTCTGGTCCTGGGATTGTGTGGCTGTCAAACTGGGTAAATAATCCACCGCTCACGGGCCACTGTCAGGCTGGAATAGAAAAAGTCTGTGAGGGTGGGTGGCTCAGTGCCTGGCACGAGGCAAGGAGGAACCAGGAAATATCAGTTGAAAGATTGCCATCTACAAAAAATCTAGGGAAAGCAAAGCTTTGTTCCTTCCTGTATGGAATAGTTGCTTTCTTAGCTCTGAAGGTCCTAAGTGTGGTGAAGCCTCGGCCATATTAAAAAGAGCCTGAATTGATCAAGTCTCCTTATCATACAGGAGACAGAAAACCCAAGGCAAACTGACTTACGCTACAAAGAGAATAAGAATGACACATTTCTTTGTAATGAATGCCACATCTGGGATCAGGTGGGGCTTGATTCAGCAGCTGACAGTGGCTCCAGTGTCAGCTGCACCCTTGAGCCCCATCCCCACCTCAGTGCCCAGTCCCAGCTCTGCTCTCTCCCTGTGATCCTGCAATAGCTTGAGTGACTTCCACCTCTCGCCCTCATCCCTGCAGACCCCACAGCCAGGAGACAAGAGCAGCTTCTCCACATGTAGATCCGAAATTGGGTCACATGCCCACCACTGAGCCACTCCCTCTAGGTGGCCCAGGGGACAAGACATGCTGATTCATGGGACCAGTTTGGCTCCCCCTTGGGATGGGAAAGGGTGCCCCCTTCACAGCTGAGAAAGGAGAAGGGGAGACTTCCCCAAAGGAGAAGCAGGTGGTCTTGGTGGGGAGGGTGGCAATGAAGCCTGTGTTGGCCTCAGACCCCTCAAGGGATCTTAAATCAAGCAGGAGTAGTCATCTTATTGCAACACTGACAAGTTGTGACACTTCCTTAGTTAATAGACCCTTCAGCTTCTTCATTTAGAAACCCCGCTGCAGGAATTTGCACACTTTTGACGGTACTGGGCGTGAGATCCAGCAGCCCCTCCGCGAGGCAGCTCGGCTCCCATCTGGCCCTCTTCCCCACCGCCAGCCGCTGCGGTGAACAGCACTGAGCCTTCCCGCCTCCCACACCGCTCACCTGGCAGCCGATCGCGCCTCACAGGCTCAAGCTCATTAACCTCCCAATGCCTTCTGCTTGAGCCGGGCTGGTTGAGTTTTATCACCATCCTGCAAGCCTGGGACTCAGGCCCAGGGCAACAGAGGGCTTGGCCCAGGCCCCACGCGACCCTGTGATGAAGAAGGAGGAAGGCGTGGGGTCTGCTAATAAAAACAGGCCCTGTGTTCCTCCTGGGAGCTGCGAGCTGACCTCCCTCCCTCCCTCCCTGTCCCCATCCCATCGCGTGGCAATCAAGGCTCAGCCAAACACACGCTGAGAACACTAGCACGTCTTGCTGGCTATTAATTAAAAAAAATAAGTAGGGAACAGTTGCTGTTCATTTGCTCAGCTTCCTGCTCAAAGAACCATCTCAGATTACGATGCTAATTAAGAGAGGGCATGAGCATGTGGGGAATGCACCATTTCATGAGTGGCTGATCCGTGGCGACCAGCACTGCCATCGGAGGCTGAAGGGGGCCTCGGGAAGCCATTCCACGGTGTGGCCGTTTATTGATGGCATTCACGCACTCTCAGACCAGACAGCCTCCCCACTAAGGAGGCGGGCATTAAAATCAATGGAGGAGAGACATGGGAGGAAACGGACACTTAGAGAGGGCACACGGGCCAGGGCTGGTGACCGGGCTTCTCCCGGGGGCGGATCTCACTTAATCAAACAGGATTGTCGGATAGATGGTGTCCTGTCCTGTTCCCCAGCCAGGACGAGGGACGTCCAGTGACTTGTCCAGGGTCCCGTGTTGTCGACTGTATTAGGTAGGCCGTCTGTTAGGCTGCCACAAGTGAGTGCCAATCTGGTGGCTTAAACCAGAGCCTGATTTTCTCACAATTCTGGAAGCTAATCCAAGATCAGCTGTTGGCAGGCTGGGCTTCTCCCAAGCCCTGTCCTTGGCTTGCAGATGGTCGCCTTCTCACCGTGCCCTCGTGTGGCCTTTTCTGCGTGCCTGCCCACCCCTGAGGTCTTTCTGGGTGTCCAGATTTCCTCTTCCTGTAAGGACATGAGTCAGAATGAATTAGGGCCCACCCTAACAGCCTCATTTTAACTTAATTACCTCTTTAAAGGCCTTATCTCCAGAAACAGTCACATTCTGAGCTACTCGGGTTTGGGCTTCGGTATCTCAATTTTGGGGGGCAGGGGACACGTCAGCTGCCCGATTCAGCAGCAGTTGTGACCTGCCTACAGGACGTGAGCACTTCATAGTGGCAGAGAGAAATGCGTGTTCAGGCAGAGTCTGGTGCCTTTTAAACATTTTTTGTTATCTGCAGACTCTTTTAGAACATACTAATTGCCAGGGTTCGCAGTAACTACATCTTAAATGCTTTCCAAATATGAGCTCATTCAGTCTCCACGATAACCACCCGTGATGGGCGCTGTTCTCACGGTCACTGTACAGATGGGAAACTGAGGCACCAAGAGGCTGAAGAACTTGTTTAGTGGTAGAGCCGGACCCCACCTGTCGTGTTTCATCCTTTGGCATTCCTTTCCTCCTTGTTCAGGACGAATCGAGAACGAAGGAAGAAGAGATCAAAGATGCCATCTACGTGACCATGGAAATCCTGTCCAACTGGGGCAGCGCGTCGTGGGTGGGTCTCACGGAAGTTGAGTTCTTCGACCTGAACCACACAAAACTTTACGTGTCGCCTCATGACGTGGATATCCGGAACGCGGACACGCACGGGGACCTGGGCCACCTGGTCAATAGGAACTTAGCTGTAAGTGGAGGCGGCCTTCAGTGAGTCTTGGCCTCGTATTTTGATGCGTTTCTCGGCCCACGATAAGCCCAGGGGAGGGGAAGGATGATGCAATCAGTCGTGCCCAGTCATTCATTTGGGCAAATGAACAGGTAGAGGCTTCCAGACTGTCCGTCCCCTGGCCCTGAGCTCTCTCCCAGGTCCCTGCTCTGTGGGGGTTTCTTTGGGGGTCAGGGGGGCAAAGAAAAACCAATCCACCCCCTTTATCTAACTTGCAGTTTGCCACTGTCACTGCCAAACATGGGACCTCTTGGGGAGGGGGTGGTCATTGAGAGCAACGCCCTTATTTTGTAGCAGAAGAAAACGAAGGCTTGGAAAAGGGCACTGACTTGGCCAAGGGCACACAGCTGGAAGGTGGTGAGGCCAAGTGCACACACCTAGCAGCCTGGCCTGGGGCCCAAGCACCCCTCAGGGTCCTGCTTCGCTGGGGAACATGGAGGACACACCCAACAAATGTGGAACATTGCTTTCTTTTAAATATCTGACAATTTAAAAAAGAAAAGCCCTCGTATTTTCTCTTCCTGCCACTTGCAAGTTGGACACAGGAGACGATGAGCCGGGCTGAGACAGATGGCCCAGCAGTGACATCTTTACATCCAGCATCGGTCACCATGACCTCTGGGCGGGGCCTGAGAAACCCGGAACAGAGGTTGCCTCTGGGCCTCGGGACTGGCTGGGCCGGGGACCAGGCCGTAAGAAGACTTTCCCTTGGATGCTTTCGGGCAGCTTTTAAATTTCCTGCCATGTAGATGTATTTTCTATTCCAAAAAACAAATTACTAATTTTTTTTTAAATATTGAAAATGAAAACATTTGCGCCTATTCAGTTGTTGCCTCATGCCAGGCACGGTGCTGTGTCCGATGTACGTTACCATCTTATTTAAACAGAACAGTGCACAGGCCCGGGAAGCAGAAAGGCTGGGCTCAGAGCTTAACCACTTACAGGTCCGTGCCTGTGGGCACCTCCCCTAACATCTACTTCGGTTCCCTGGTCTGTGAAGTGGGGACAATAACAGCGCTGACCTTGACACAATGTAGTAAGGACCACACGTAAATATAAAGCGCTAGCGCCCTGCCTCACTCTTCGAAAGCGCCCCCAAACATCAGCTATGACTGTTTCCATTGTTACCACTAGTAGTGGTGGTAATACTGCTATGACGTAAATATTCCCATTGAAAGAAAAATAAGCAAGACAGGGGGCTTCGAAACCCCTGGTTTAGTGACCCAGGTTCTGGTCTTGACTCTTTGTCGCCTTGGGCAACTCACCTGCCTTCTCTGAGAGTCAGTTTTTCTGCCCCCGGTAGAATCGGGGTGGAGGGCCTGGATAATCCATATGATTCTTATTTTGCCAGCCAAAGAAACGGAGTCTGGCTCGCTTTAGCAAGTTTTTGAACAGAAGTTTGTTGCAAGTCTTTCAAGTAGCTGGCGTTTTCATTGCTGCCCAGGCCAGAAGAGGACAGGACCCACAGTCATGTTGGGGTTTTAGGTAGCGTCCTAGGATGCACGAACACCCAGGGGTTGGTCTTTGGGGGTGGGGTGGAAGTGCAGTGTCTGTCAGGTGATTGGCTGGTTAGTTGGTTTGTCATCTTGTCACTCTGCTGAGATATCCAGTCCCAGGAGAGGAAGGCTGATGGACCGCCTTGCCTAGGAGGGCTCGGCACCTTGGTGCCAGTTCCACCGAGGCGCCCCAGCGGGGCGGGGAGGGAATTTTTCCCGAAGAAATATGTGGTTGTTATTGAAAGAAAAGCAGGTCAGATGCCATATAGCCAGGAAATGCCGCTTGTCCTGGGGTCGGACTGGGTGGTGTCTGAGCCTTCTTAAAGTTCAGTAGCTACATGACCTTGAAAGAAACAAGTCTGGTAGGTCACGGCCACTCGGCTGCTCTGGCCTTGCGTCCCCTGCTCTCCTTCCTGCTTTGAGGCTGTAGGCTCCGGTGCGTGCTTCTGGGGCTTGGACCAGCCCTCGCTATCCCTCCCCCATCCCCTTTGTGGCCTTTTGGAAGTCTGCTGTACAGAACAGAGCATACCAGGAGCGATAAAAAGCGTCGTTGGATTTGATGGGGACCCATTCTGATGATGGCTCTCCCTTTTCCTCTGTTTAGCAGAGGCTGATGAGCTTTGCCATGTGATAGCTGCGAGGACATTGGCTCAGGGTTTTGGTGGGTTTGGGTCTTTTTTTTGATTTGGGGCCCTGAGGTTGGGACATGAGGCAGCTGGCTCACCCTGGGTGAACATATGGAAAAATTGGAACCCTCCTACCTTGCTGGTGGGAATGTAAAAGTAAAACGCCCTCAGAAGGTTCAGTTGCTAACGAGGCCTAGAGTTACCTGCAGGTTGTTGCTCTCTGACTCTGAGCACCAAAATTCCCACTTAGCCGTCTGGTTAGCCTTCCTGCTGGCAGAAATGTGTTGGGAAATCAATTACAGTCCCCATGGCTGCGTCTAAGGGTCTGCCTTCATTCTCTACCTTTGTTCAGCAGCCAAGGCGACCCCTGCAAGGCCCCGACTTGGAGAAGGAATGAGACCCGGCCCCCACCCCCACCACCTCCCCGCTGGATTTGGAGATGTTCTGTCCTGACCCCTCGCAGCTGCCCAGAGCACTAGAAGTTCTTGCAGAGCTCGAGAAACTCGCCAGGATAAGTCAGAACCCCTTGAACTCATCTCTCCCCCCTTAACAAAGCAGCCGCCTCCCTCCTGAAAGGCACCGTTGTCACTGGGACAAGCCACCTTTGTCCTCCCCGCAGCTGGGGCCTGCGCCTCGTGTCTCCTGGGGGCCGGCAGAACCCCAGAGGCAGCAGTGTCCTCCTGCTCCGCTCTGTCAAGTAGCGGGCACGGTCCTGGGGACAGGAGCCCGGGGAGGCGTTCTCAGATACAGGGCGATGCTCCTTTTAGGTAGAAGGAGCAACTTCAGCCAGCATCAGAGATGCAGCTTGCTTATTGGTAGATGGGACTTGTTGTGACTGTTCAATGGGGACCCTAAACTCAAATGCTTGCAGGGGCCAGGCAGAAGCATAACCAGGGAGGTGATGTGGGTGAAAAACAGTAGGGAGTGGTGGGGACTGGGGCGTCGGAGAACACCCGCCCTGGCCACCGGAGCAGTGTACTCAGTTCTAGCCAACTACAGTCAGGGACTCCATGTTGCCATGTCTTCTAAGTCTATA